>NC_057798.1:555641473-556257329 GCF_018294505.1 Triticum aestivum
CGCATTGTCTGAAATGTGAGGGGGAGTTATAGTTCTACCCTTGCCTTTAGGCTTCTCGGCTTGGGTCTGTGTATTGAGGTTCAGGGATAGTAGAGTAACTTTGCTTCTCCCCAAATAGTGGGCGGGAGCGATTTCAGGCGAGGAGGGTGTGTTTTGAAATATAGTGGGCGCGAGCGATTTCGGGCGAGGAGAGCGTGTTTTGAAATAGTGGGCGCGAGCTATTTCGGGAGAGGAGAGCGTGTTTTTCCGACCATGGTTTATGAATTATTCGGCACATGTCATTTCGGCCGAGGATAAGGCACGCTTGGATGAAGTTACGAACCTACCCTCGATGTACAACGGGCCAATTGATGCGTGTCCCACATATGACGGTAATTTCGCGTCTCCATTTATTTGCTTGAGTGAATTCCACCGAGTAGAGGATGTTTAACGGTTCGTTCAAATTTTGGGAGAACGAGCATCCACTTCTACCTTACCAAGTCGATTCGAATAAAATTTTGAAATACTAGCTTGCCACTTCTTTTTTTGATGGAGAGATGATGCTCGGGAGTAATGTGTTTTTACATGCTCGTTGCTAGCGATTTACTATATGACAAATAGTTGACCCACTCAAAAACGTGAATCAAACCCAAAATGAAATATCTCGATTCAATGAAATAGCTCGTTCACTAGGTCGAAATAGTGAACTAAACCCAAAATTGAACACCTCAATCGAGTAGCATGTTGTACAGTATTATAGTACTCCATGAACATGTTGAAAGTCAAATTAATGAACTTGTTTGATATACGCATATATCCGTTCATGTGTGGATTGCAGACAACATGTTCTCCAATTTAAATATTTGAATGCAAGTTTATATCGAAACATAGTTTATATCAGTCTTTGATGAATAAAATGCGACCTCCCCCTCTCCTGGACTCCTGTTCTCTCTCTCTCTCTCTCTCTCACCGACAATCTTCAATTCTATCGCACGCATCCGACACAAAAACCTTGTTGGTCCCTCTCCCTTTCTCTCCACCTCTCTCTCTTTCTTTTTGTGTTTGTGTTTGTGTGTGTGGGGTCTTTCTAGTTCGCATGCATATATACTCCATCTATAGATCTCTCTCGCACACTATGTATGATACTCTAGCTAGTCCAAGCTAGATATCTTGGGTGCACTCATCGTACGCACACAAATTCCTTGGCTCGTTGCCCGTAACTCTCTCACGCACCACTCTGTCGTCTCGGAGCTCTTCCCCCTCTCTCTCAAACTCTCCATCTATCTGGGTCACACATACACATGCATATCTCACTCGCACTCGATAGGCCCATCTAAAACTCTATCTCTCTCCCTCGTTCTCTCTCCATCTCACACGCACACACACAATCTCGTGCCTAGCTGGCCAAGTATGATGGTCTCTCACTCAATTGTAGGCACACACAGTCCCCCCTATATGTATATGACTAGCTAATCTTAGTCTCCATCACAAACATGTGCATGGCTATCTCGATTTCTCTTGGGGCATCTTTCTATCGTGCACGCACCTCCCTCGATCTCCCACCCATATAGTCCTCTCACGATCTTGAGGGGATCTCTCTATCACAAACACACCCTCTCTCCCTCCCCGTGCGTCCATGTCCTCCATGTGTCCCTCTCAACCTTTGTTCCTTGTTGGCCAGACCTCTATTGGACATGTGCTACAGGGGTGTCTCTCTCCGTTGCAAACAATCACACACTAGCTATCTTCGTGTATCTCCTCGCCTCGCTTTTCTATCTCGGAGATGCATGCGTGATATGTTCACATAAGAAACGAAAACACACACACTCTCTCTAATTTATCGTTTGTTGTCACTTTCTCTTTCACACACATACTCTTTTTGCACACTTACTCATTCTCCTTCACACACACTTGATCTGTCTCGACTTAGGCACTCTCCTCGGTCCATGGCTTATAGATTTATTGAAAAGTCAAACATCACAAAGTTTGACCATGTACGTGGAGAAAACAATTACATCTAGAACGACAAACATATACCATTGGATTCACCATGAGATGTAGTTTTGTATGATGTATCTTTGGTATTGTAGATATAAATAACATTTGCGTAAACCTGATCAAAGTTTCCAAGGTTTGACGTCTAAAAAACTTACATGCACTACATTATCGAGCGGATGGAATATCTCTTTCCCCCTCTCAGCTATCTGATGCACCACTCAGCCTTATCGGGGCTCCTCAATCTCTCTCAAACTTTATTGGTCAGTTTGGTTCGTGACCTGACCCTCATGCCTTGATGGCCAGTACTGCCTGGTGTGGACGTGAGATGTAAAATATTTCTGCCTGACCAGGCTTGTGTGATGCTGAAGCGTTTGGTTCATGCCTGGGCCAGACAAAGCATCAACGTCCCATCAATCAATCCATGCAGCAATTATTTAATGCTAATATCCATCCAAGTTGCTGTTATCCTCGTGGCCGCACGACTAGGCACGGCCAGGCATTCGAAATCGGTTGCCTGGGCCAGGCTACTTGCAGTGTCTGGAGTCCAGCCAGGCTAATTAAGTGCAAGGGAATCCAGGCCAGGCGGGCTTTCTTTTTCACAGGGTAGCAACCAAACAAGCGTGCATGAAATCCAGCCACAACCCTAGGCCAGGCAAAAGGTGCTCAGGACGCAAGCCAATCTGACCTTATATCTCCCTGGTTCACACATACACATGTCTCGCTCGCGCTATACATATAGACCCATCCAACACTCTCCGCCCTTGTTCTCTCTCCATGTGACACGCACCCCCCTAAGTACCATAATCCCTCACTCCATCATAGGCGCAAGCACTCCCCCCTAAGTATGATTATCTCTTACTAGCCATCAGGAACACACATATTGTCTCCTTCCATACATACGTCTATCTCGATATCTCTTGGGGCATCTTCTATCGTGCACACACCTTGTCACTCGATCTCCCACCCATGTAGTCCCATCACGATCTCCAGGGGATCTCTCTATGACAAACATACACTCTCTCCTCCCCATGTCTGCATTTTCTCCGTACATCTCTCTCGACCTCTCTCCCTTGTTTGTCAGACCCCTCTTGGCCACGTGCTAGGGGTCTTGCTCTCTCGGTTCCAAACAACCACACACTATCTCCTCACCTTGCCTCCGTTGTCGAAGATGCATGTGTGATATGTTTGCATAAGACACACACACTTTTTCTCTACTTTTGTCGTGTGTTGTCCATGTCTCTTTCACACATGCACACACACTTTTTTCACTCACTCTTTCTATTTCTCTCTCTCTCTCTCTCTAGTTAGGGACTCTGTCACGTCCATAAGCATATGGATGTTTTGAAAAGTCAAACCTCAGAAAAGTTTGACTAGGTATATGTGGAGAAAAACATTTACATCTGGAACGATCATTAGATTCATCACAACATGTACTTACTTCATACTATAATATATCTTTGGTATTGTAGATATAAGTAATTTCTTTATAAACTTGGTCAAAGTTTCAAAACTTTGACTTAAAAAAATGTTGGAACTACATTATCAAATGGAGGGAGTAGCTTTTTTTTCTCTCTCTTCTATCTCTCACGGGCCTCCCCTCTCAGTCGAACTCTCTATACCGACGGATTATACGCTCACTATGTCAGCGTATAGCTCCGTATATTGTTTAGTTGACCGGTCAACTAGTCCACATGCTGCCTTGTCATCTCGTGTTCTGTATCTTCGTGTGCTGGCCCATGTGGCAGTGGGTGAAAATAAGTAAACTAGAGGCCCATCTGACATGCAGTGAAGTAAACAAAGTTGAAACCACTCGGTGTAGCACCCCGCACGCTAGTAAATTGAGGGAACATTGAGGACACACTTCTTGCATGTGAAGGACGCACTCACGCACAATTCACCACTGTGCAGCGGCATGCACAGAAGGACGCACTCGCGCACACCCAGCACACAACACACACCAGCACACGCGTACACCGGCATCGCCGCCGGTTGAGATGGACGGCGAGGCAGCCAACAAGCGGAGGCAGCTCGAGTCAAAACCACATCCGGCGAGCCTGGACTTCATCAGTAGCCTCCCCGACGACATGCTGCTCGTCATCATCGGCCTCCTCCCCACCAAATCTGCCGTGCGGACCGCCCTGCTCTCCCGGCGGTGGCGCCCCCTCTGGCGCCGCGTCCCCCTCAACCTCACTGTGGACAGCTGCCTCTGCGACGGGGATTGCAAACGCATGGCCGCAGTCTCCAAGATCCTTTCATCGCACCCTGGGCCAGCCAGACGCCTTAACATCCGCATGTTCAGTACCAACTGCAAGGTCCAACCCAAGTTCGACAAGTGGTTCTTATCCCCCACCCTAGATCAGCTCAAGGAGCTCAGCTTTGAAGCTGGACGATGTCGCTCTCTGCCGCCGTCCGCGCTCCGCCTCACGCCAACGCTGTGCCACGCCAGCTTCAGCTCCTGCTATCTTCCCCAGATTAATGCCGCGCCCGCCCTTCTTCTCCCTCAACTCAAGCAGCTCGACCTCTTCAATGTTGTCATCTCGAAGAAGGCTATGGAGCACCTGCTCCGCAACTGTACTGTGCTCGAGTACCTTTGTCTTGAGCAGATCCACGGGTTCATTAGCCTCCACATCGCCTCGACGAATCTCCGATGGATTTATGTGTCTTGCTGGCCCCGCAACAAGACATCAATTGGGAAGAGATCACTCCAGCTATTCCACGTTATGGTCATTGAGAATGCGCCTTTCCTTGAGAGATTGCTTGTATCAGATCTAGAAGGTCCAACAAAAATCAGGGTAATTGACGCGCCGAAATTGACAGCGTTGGTGTACTCGTCTGCCAAATTCTCCGAACTCTTTATTGGATCCGTAATCATTCAGGTACAACACTCATCTTCTTCTCCGTCTTCTTGAAATTCGCATTTTTAAATTTCTTCTTGATGTATTTACGACCGTCTTCCAGATAATGATTCCCACAAGCTTGACCCAGTCCATGTGCACAGTGAAGATCTTGGCACTAAAATCTATCGGCCCCAATCTGGATCAAGTTGTTGGATTCCATACATGCTTTCCGTGCAGGGAGAAGCTACTCATCGAGGTGAAACTTCTTTCCTATTAGTAAACGGTAATCACAATGTAGCTCAATTTTTTCGTAATTTTCCCAAATTACGATGACAAGTGTAGTGTTCAAAACTGCATCTACGCACTGCACTGAAAGAAATGTCTTTAGTATTTTTTTCTCACGTGATCACCTACATCGTTTTTATGCTGTACTACTATAGTAGCCTAGGCTAGTCATAGTGGAAAGTAACTTAGACTACTCCGGTAACTCTATGGTTACCCTAAGAGCAAGTACTACCTCCGTCCTAGTTTACTCTTCCAAGTTTGTAGTATCAAAAATTGACCATAGATTTAACTGACAAAATGTTAATGCATGTCACTAAGAACTATATTGTCGGATTCTTATTTAAACATAATTTCAAATGGTGTAATTTATAGTGACATGCATTGGCATTTTCTTAGGTAAATCTATGGTCAAAATTTTATACTAAATACGAGGTAGTATTCCCTCCGTCCCAAAATTCTCGTCTTACATTTGTTTAGATATGGATATATATATATAACACTAAAATGTAACTAGATACATCCGTATTTAGACAAATTTAACACATGAATTTTGGGACGGAGGGAGTACAAAGGTGGGCTATGTAGGCCAAAACACGTGCCGAATTCACTTGTGATGCATTTGGCATCGATGCCCCTCCATTGCTCACCTAGTGCCCCAATCTGGATCACCTACTTTGCTCCGGTGCCAAATTGACTCACACAATGAAAAAACACTGCATGGGAGAGAGAGAAGACTGAGGCAATAAAAAACACTTGTTTGGGAGAGTGAGAGGCTGGTGTAGTTGGTTTGATTGATTTGTTTATACATGTGGGTCTGTGTGCACAATGGTGCTAACTCTCTCACATCGAGAGAGCGGTGCCAAAATCTTTTGATTTGACATCGATGCGTATTATGTGGCATACTTTTGCAAAATGTGGCATCAGTCACATAGTGGAAGGCAACAAATGCCCAAGCTCTTCACGTGCTCCTAGTTAAATGAGAGGAAATAGAGAGAGAGAGAGAGAGTGAAAAAATATCACTAGCCAGCCAACCCTATCGTATGAGCGAATGATATTGGTACCTCTTGATGACACGGCAATCTTATACAGCTAGCTGCTCTAATATGTTCTCTTCTTTTGTAGATAAAAAAAGACCCG
This sequence comes from Triticum aestivum, assembly GCF_018294505.1. Classification (NCBI taxonomy): domain Eukaryota; kingdom Viridiplantae; phylum Streptophyta; class Magnoliopsida; order Poales; family Poaceae; genus Triticum; species Triticum aestivum. The sequence continues at coordinate 555,647,710 of NC_057798.1, forward strand.
AAAGTGAAAAATGTGCTGCACTATAACAATCTCATCGAATGCCTTGATCTCCATCTTACAGAAATTGATTTGATTGACTACCGAGGCAGCACATCTGAGATTAAATTGGCCAGGTTCTTTGTTCTGGAGGCAAGTGTGCTTAAGGTAATGAGGTTTGGCATTCTCTGGCGCAACAATGAATGGCGTGCTGATCACCGCAAGCGTCTAAGCCTAAATGAAAAAGTCTCCGCAAAAGCTGAATTTGTTTTTGAAACATCAAGTGGCCAGAGACTCGAAAACTTATTTTCCCATTAGTGACTTGTCAGGGCGGTGGATTTTAGTTTGTATGATAATGCTGCATCCACCTAAAGGAACCAAAGTTCTTACGTAAACTTCCTAGTAATTCCCTCTTCATAGGTGCAGCATTACTCCTAACATTTGTAATATCAGTTTGAAACTTGTAATATTGTTGTGTCCTATTCCCACGTTTTCAAAATCCTGCAAATCAAACAGGTCCTGAGTTGGTGATGATGTTGTGCCTCCCATCTTTCACCAATAGCCGTCGGATCTAGATCTGATGCATACAAACCAAACTTCTCCATTTTTGCAAAAAGATGCCCGCACTTGTTCCCTATTTACAAACAACTCCTTGTCTCTCACAATCAGCCTTATCTCCTCCCCACCACATCTAGAAGGCCATGGAAAAATCTGGCGCGATGGACGCTGCCGGCGTCGTCCACCCCCAATCTTGGTGTTCTGTGCAATGCACGGGCATCTACGCACGGGAAATTATGTCGAACATGGCTAGTTGTAAGCAGGCTAGCTCCACAGCCATGATGATAGTGACTGCAGACGGTGAGGCTAACTATGGTATGTTGAACACGGCGCCTATACTCAGGTGTCATCTCCGGCGCAGGGTCTTGTCACTTCACTCTGAGGAGCAGCACGTAATAATTTGACCAATGAGTAGTACAGTGCTAGTACTCCTACTACATTGGTAGTACTACTACTAGTACTAGTAGCACCACCGTCTGGATTTAGGATTACTACCACGTCCATCTGGATTTTAGTATTTGACTAGCAATATCTAGTAATGCATGTCACAAAAATGTACTACTCCCTCTGTAAATAAATACATGGTGTATTGTTTTATTCCTATCGGCGAGAGAACTTAATGTCTTTTTGCTAACTAATAGGATTACATGCAATGAATTAAACACTGCATGTCATGTTTGGTAGTCTCAAGTCATTGAAAGCATGCACGGCCCACATCTCTCATTGGTTGATATGTCACGAAATAAGAAACGAGGAGGGAGTTAATGTACCGTGCCTAAGTGTTTTGGGATTATTTGCTTTTCGTAAGGTGACTTACACAACATTTTTGTTTACATGCATTAACATTTTATTAGTTAAATCAAAGGTCAAAACTTGGCGCAAAATGCAAAGGGGACCAATAAACCAGTAAACATAAAACTTCTCTCGTTTGGCCCCAACTAGAGGTCTGTGAGATGACTATACTGCACTGACACAGAGGGGGACGCAACTTCATTGACTTACTGCAACTGCCTTTGGGTGAATGACACATGGGCCCGACGGGTGGCTGGCCCACCTATCATACAGCCAAAGGCAGGTGCAGTAGAGGGCCGTGGAGTAGTACGAAATCCTATGCACCTACGCACGCTAACCAAGGGCTAGAGTGATCACTCGAATCGCAAGATCAGTTGACTAGAAGCTAAGCTAGACCCATGGAGGCGATGAGCGCGAGCACCAGCCGGCTGTGCCAGATGCTCCATGATGCCGGCCTGCGGCCCGGCACCGAGGAACGTCTCCAGGTATTGCTTGAGGCCGCCAAGGCGAGGGGCCGCTTAGACGACAGCTTCGTCTCCTTGTTTGATGAGGTCCTCGTCAGTTTCCTCGACAAGTTCACCGTCGTCAAGAAGCTCGCGGACGACTTTGACGTACGCCTCCAGCCGATGCGCCCAAGCTCTGTGATGCTCGCCACCCTCAACGGCCACTATGGTGACAACCTCTTCGACGCACTGGTGGCCCTACGACTGCCCGCCGCCGTGCCGGAGAATGTCCACCTCGAGGTCGCGCTTGCCGCGCAGCGCCTAGCGCAGCAAGACACCATCAACATAATCACGCACGTCTACGGGTAAATCGTCCACAAGGACTACTACATGCAAGAGGAGGATGATAGGACGCTGGCCTTCTTGGACCGCAGGGCAACCTTGGACGGCATTGTTCAGAAGCACGTTGAGCTCGCCGCCAACACCGCTGCTCCTCACACGTCGGTTGGTGACCCGGCGCACTAGGGCGTGAGGATATCGTTCATGGATCCGTATGTATTTTTATCTTTTCGTCAAATCCATGTAGTAGTATATGGCACCACTAGTAATTATCTTACCTTTCGCATCAACTTCATAATTTTCGTATGTACTCCATGCATGGACGGCGCCAGAACCAAACTTCTCATTACTCTAGGCAAAATCGTTATTTTCTATCTATCGGTCGTGCCATGGAGCAGAACCAAATTTTACAAGTTACGAGTTCAAAAGGAAAAGCCTGCCGTGTTCGCGTTGCACCCCCACACGGTTGGTCCAGCACGCCGCTCAAGGGGGAATGCGTGCGGTGTTGCATTTTCACTTACAAGTGGGACCATAGTTGAGCAAACCAACTATCGGCAAACCCCCACCCCACCCACCGCGCGATGGATGAAAAAACAGGAGGGAGAAGAGATGGCTGTAGCACGGACTTCAAGAAAATTGGTGTCGGATGGGACTCGTGTGGGTGGCGTGTGTCGTACTGCTAGACGTGAATGCTAGTTATGGCCCATGCCACCCCACTATATCGAGCCTATATCGAGGTGCTGGTACATAGAAAAAATTTCCTGGAGTCCGTGCCCAACCCTCCTCTATCTCTCTTCTCAGCCAGCCAGCGGATGCACGGAGCCCATTGTCTGTTTGCTCACATGCGGTCCCACATGTTAGTGAAAACGCAAGAGGACCCACTGAACCTGCACATCTTTCACCTCGACGTGTTGGTGATGAAAAACAAATCCAATAAAGTTCTTTGGTGGACGCTTTTGGAGTTACTCAAGAGTAGTAAGATTCTATTTACAGTTTAACCCAAGATGCACATCATGTGGCTTCAACTACCACTCTATTTTCTTGCATGACACGACATGGATGCTGGATGTCCCACGTGTCGGCGAAAGGAGGAAGAACCTGACCAAATCTTCGGCTGTGCTCTCGGATTAGACTAGTTGTGCTAACTTAAAAATTGTATTGTGTAGAATGGATGCAAGTTTTGCTATTGGGAAGAAGAGTACATTGATATATTGATAGAGCGCAATTTAGTAGATGTTCTAGCACTTTTAGCTAGCATAGAGGCTAGAGATGAGACTAGTGCACTTGTTGATACTCCTACTAGAATAGAGGCTAGACATGGGAATAGATGCAAGGAAGCAACCTCTACTTCTTTACACTCAAAGAACAAAGAAGCACGCAAGATTGAGCCTCCACAGATCAACAATGAATGCATCGAGAAGGCACTAATCCAAATACAGGAGCAGTTATGGAAGTTGGATATCTTCTAAAATGTATTCTTGTGGTTCTTGTTTTCTTTGGTCTTGCTTTTCTAGTCAAAATTATCATTGGAGTTCGTGCAAAACGGAGGTCCGTTTGGGGTCGTGTGTTGGAGTTTGCCTTACAAGTGGGACCGCAGTTGAGAAAACCGACGATCGGCAAACCCTCACCTCACCCGCCGCGCGATGGCTGAAGTTAGAGAAACGACATGGTTGAAGAGATTGCTCTAGCACGGACTCCAAGAAATATGGTGTCAGATGGATGTCGTGTTGGTGGCGTGTGTTGTACTCCTGGACGTGAATGCTTGTTCTGGCCCATGCCACCCTACTACTCCTACTACCTATATAGTACTCCTACTAGTAGTATCGAGGATTCAAGGTGCTGGTTACGTACATCGAACACATTAACATATGGCTACAGTAAAAACACCCGCCCGATGCCCGAAGCATGTGAAGTTAGTACAAATAGTGTACTACTATTGTTGATTGGCCTCATCCGATAACCTGTTGCAATGCACGTACAATTATGTATTTGGAAAATATTTTTTTGCCTCGTCGCACCACTCACTCAGAGAAGCGACTCGAAAGCCATTCATAAATTTAGTAAGTTTGTCACAGGCATATCATTTGATTACATAAAACAGGTCATCAACCCACATCGACAATGAGGATACATTATAAATACTAAAGTTTTCATCACGCAACAAATAACAAGCAATGAAATGAACTTGAACTCAACCAATCCTCAGCATTGGAAACGCTTGCTTTGAACCACAAGTGATTCTCTGGGAAGGGCCATCCATTGTCGATCTCGAGACCAATGCATGACTGATCATCCAGGCTGAAGCGGTCTACTATATCAGTACCAGGGTAGGGAACCACCCAAATTTTCGAGGTATAGATAAAGTTGCTTCTCATAAATGGTACTAGTAACATTGTGTCAATAGCAGTTGGATCGCCTTTCACCATCATTGGATAGTTTTGTATAAGGAAGAGCGAGTTTTCTCCAAGACTATCAATTCTGTACCAGGGAGAAGGTGTTGGCGCTAGCACACTAGTATCCATCCCGAATACCATGCAACGGGTGTTGGAATAGGTCTGGAGAGTGCGACCATGGGAGACTACACCTGCTTCCTTAGTAGTAACATCAGCAGTGGGCTATATACACACAAGAAGAGGTGATCCATCTGAATTAGTTGCCAAGCGCCACTGAGTATATGGGCGCTGCTCGTCCTCATGCTCGTGATCATCACCATCGTCATCTCCGCCTTGGTTATAAATTTTTTCAAGTATAGGTGGTGGAATGTTCACAGGACCTTGGAAACACAAGAAGGAGGTTAATTAGTAAAGGGAAACTTGCTAACCCGCATGCATGTGGATGAAACAATTATAATTACGGTGGAAGACAAACGTACCGAAACTATGAGGATCCCATGCAAAAACAGTGCCATGAGTGGTGGAAGCAAACACAAGGCCCTCGTATTGAATTGCATCACAGTACTCATCCATGTACAGAAACTGACTTTTGAGCAATATCCATCCAATCGAACCATGAAGGACGGCAACAAGCTTGGTGAAGATAGCAACAACTACATAGTTCTTGTAATTCCAAGAGCGGTTGGGAACTCGACAAATTGCTATCTTCCATAGAAGACAGTCACCATGATCGTATTTGAACGTGCGTAGAATACCGGTGTGCTCAACCTCTGGGCAGTCTGCTGAGATTTTTGGAAGTGGAACCCGGTGACGAGTGTACACATTCACAAGTTCCCACTCGCAGTTGGACCCAATATAAACAACCCAATCTCCATTTGCGCCTTCCCAAGCCTTACCCTCAAGCGATGGCATCTTAACATCATACGTATCATTATCAAGCGACATCAACTTGCACAAGGCGAGGCCTCCGTCGTCCCCGCGCCAGTCATCAGGGTCACGGGGAAGAAGATAGGGGAGATCAAACCGCTCCTTGACCCCTGGGTTCCTTGTAATGATGTTATTAGTTGAGTCGAGAATGGTCTTGAACGAACCTGCCATGCTAGCCGAGGTGATGACGTCGCACCGATCAATGAGTTCCTCCACCATGTCATCTTTTAGATCGGGGCAAGAATAACAGGGTCGTTTCCGGCCTGTTCCCTCCATGGAGAAGACGATCGAACAATGGCAGAAGGAAGGGTGAAGGGAAATGGAGGAGGGGTAGGAAGAGCGTGCGACAACAGTTCCAAATTGAGAGGGAAGGGCGAAGAGTTGGTGGACGGTTGCCAGTTTGCCATGGTACACAAAAAGGCGCCCCGGCCTACACGTTCGTTTGGAAATACTAGTAGAAAAGGACTCGCCGTCGTCTCACTGATATGTTGGAACGGGACCACATGTCAATGAAACAAGGTGTGTAATTTCTCGTGCAAAATGCGATCTGGCCGTGTTAGCCTGAGGTGCCGCATTAGTTATCAACCTTTATTTTTTTAATTGCGTGCCATTCAGCTTTGAAGCACGACTAACTAGTACTGTACACAGAGAAAATATAAACTACTCTACCACTACTCCACCTCCAGTACTAGTAGTATAAAAAAGATATATAGGCTGGAGCTTCAGCGCTTTCTTGCTAAGGGCTGTCCACTTGCTTCTCACACTATCACCCTCTCTCCAGATCTAAAAAAGACGGCCTCTCTCTCCCTCCTCATCGGTGGTCACAGATCCGCCAGGGAAGAAAAGGACGTGCAGCGTTGACGCACTCATCATCGGTGAGCGAGGTCATGCACTGACGACAAGGCCGTCCTCTCAGACCTAGCGCCCGCGCGGGATGGCCTCCGTCCCCAAGCTCGCTACTGTAGTGTGTGCGGAGGACGACGACCACGAGCGAAGCCACTTCCCGCCGACCCTCAGGTATGCTACCTCTTTTCGAACCATACCTTTGTTCTATTGCCCCATCTGCCACATCGTTGCATGTGGATCTTTTTCCACTCCACCATCTTCCTAATTTTCTATCCTCTGCTCTGCTGGCCACGCAGATGAAATCCTTAATTTGCACTATTAAAGGAAACCCTACTTCATGCAGACTAAGCCATGTCTGGGTTGAATAAGGAAAGGAAGGGAGACTGTACTGTCCAAGAGAGTAGGCATCAAACCTGCATCTAGGTTGAAAAGGGAAAAATCTATAGCTAAGGAACGAGTCTCGTCTCTTGGTTGAAGAAGGGTAGAAACTAGAAAGGCATGACAACACAATAGAGAATGACCAGGTCGATCGGTTTGTTGTCCTCACATAGGAAAAAGGTGGCTAAAGAGAACAAAAATGGGACGTAATCCACATATGCTGCCTAGATATTTGTTGCTCTGGGCAACCATACCTCCCTCACCACTCTGCGTCCGTGGAGGTACATCATACTGGTGCGCCCACTACCCGAATGGGCCTCCCATGCTCTTATTGCCACCTTTTTGCTATTAGTATAATGCCAGCAGTCGAGTCAAGCAATGCTACTGCTAAAGTCATGCCACATTTAACTAATGCCACGCTTAGTCTAATGCCACCGATAAATTTAAGCAATGCCATTTAATGTCACTGGATTATTTTAGGGTTAGCTGTTGATTGTGGATGTATTAAAGATTTTTCAGCTAAGGCATTCTAATGCTGTTGCACAGCCAATATACCAATGATGAAACTTGTTACTACCTTCAAATTTTTGCACTGTTAATGCTTATAGATTACATACCTCACTTTCATGAGATATGTTAATTTTTTTGTACAGTGTCACCAAAATGCCAAGGCGCTGATGTCATTTTATTTTGGTTAAACTGCAGAAAAAATTATGAAGACAAGAGGAAAGGTCAAGAGTGGGTGTCGGTGTCAAAACCGGCGGATCTCGGGTAGAGGGTCCCAATTTGTGCATCTAAGGCTAATGGTAACAGGAGGCAAGGGACACGATGTTTTACCCAGGTTCGGGCCCTCTCGATGGAGGTAAAACCCTACTTCCTGCTTGATTGATCTTGATGATATGAGTATTACAAGAGTTGATCTACCACGAGATCGTAGAGGCTAAACCCTAGGAGCTAGCCTATGATGATTATGATTCTGCCTCTAAGGACTAAACCCTCCGGTTTATATAGACACCGGAGGGGGCTAGGGTTTACACCGAGTCAGTTACAAAGAAGGTAATCTATTATCCGGATCGCCAAGCTTGTCTTCCACGCAAAGGAGTGTCCCATCTGGACACGGGACGAAGTCTTGAGTCTTGTATCTTCACGGTCCAACAATCCAGCCAAAGTATATAGTCTGGCTGTCCGGATACCCCCTAATCCAGGACTCCCATAGTAGCCCCTGAATCAGGCTTCAATGACGATGAGTCTGGTGCGTAGTTTGTCTTCGTCATTGCAAGGCGGGTTCCATCTCCGAATACTCCAAAGTAAACCTCGAACACTTAAATTGTGTCCGGCTCTGCAAGACGATTTTCACATACCACCATAGAGAGAACGATATTTCACAAATATAATCTGCTGACAACTTTAGATGAAGTGACACAACAAAATGGTCGAGTCATTATTGAATCGTCTTCCCACAGCCAGCTACCGCACATATCAGGGCGGTTTCCTCGGCACGTCTCGTCGAAGCAGAGATCATATCCCCTTATCACGGGATTCTCATCAATATGGGTATGGGTAACCCAACCGCGCCATCAATCATGGCACTTGGGAAATAAGCGATTTTCAACGGGCAAGTGGGGAGGTGCACCATTTTCGTTGCCTCTATAAAGGGATAAGGATTCCCCAATTTTACCCACGCCTTCTTCCTCCTTCGCTTATCCATTCTTGCCCCCTTCGAGCTCTTGCGCCCTAGTTCACACCTCCTCTGCACAGCCAAACATGTCCTGAGCAGGAGGCAAGTGGGTGGCCTCCGCTGCCAAGGAGGAGCATATTACGAAGCTCCGGGAGGCCGGATACCTGGCCGCAGACATCACGCACCGGCTATCGGATGCAGGGCAGATCATTCCGACTCCGGGACCCCATGAGAGGGTTGTGTTCCTCGCCCACTTCATCCGTGGACTGGGATTTCCACTTCATCCCTTCGTCCGCGGGCTCATGTTTTACTATGGGATGGATTTTCACGATCTGGCCCCTAACTTCATCCTCAACATCTCGGCGTTTATCGTCGTGTGCGAGGCCTTTCTCTGCATCAGGCCCCATTTTGGCCTGTGGCTGAGGATCTTCAACATAAAGCCAAAGATAGTGGTCGACCAACAGACGGAGTGTGGTGGCGCCATGGTGGGCAAGATGCCCGATGTCACCTAGCTTGAAGGCTCCTTTGCGGAGACCGTGAAGGGGTGGCAATCAGGGTGGTTCTATATCACCGAGCCGCGCGACACCAACTGGGTGGCGGCCCCCGAATTCCGATCCAGCATCCTTGTGCGGCTCACTTGCTGGAAGAGGAAGGGCCTGGCCTGGGGTGCATCTGAGGAGCTGACCGGACTCCAGAACTGCGTCCAAAACATGATAACCAAGAGTATCAAACTGGTCAATGTGATCCAGGTCATGTTATTCCGCCGGATTCTCCCGTGTCAGAGACGGGCATTCAACCTATGGGAGTTTGACGCGGCCCAACACCAGACACTACAAGAGCTCTTTGACACGACGCACAAGGACGCCTGGAAGGTGTTGTTCAAGGCCAGTGAGGTTCCTCCTCCCACCTCTGAGGACCGTGGACTTAGCGCCAGGCACCAGGCCAACACGGTAAGTATTCTACATTTCAAGATGTGCCTTTCCCGAGTATATTCGTGGGAGAGACTTAGGCCACTATGCTAATTTTGACAGGCATATGTGGCTATGGTAGAGCGGATCGACTGTCCGTCTCCGTTACCTGAGGACCCAGCAGACGAACTCCTCACGGAGATGCTGGCTCCGGCGCCCTATGAGGTGCCAGAGAAGAAGGCCAAGAAAAAGGCCACGGGGACCAGAAGGAGTTCCCGGTGCAACATGGTGCCGGACTCATCGTCCGAAGACACCAGGGCGCACCCTGCCAATGACGAGGAGGAGGAGGAGGAGGAGGAGGACCCTCTCCCCAAAAACGAAGGGGGAAGAAGAGGAAGGCCACCTCCTCCGGAGAGGTCGAAGGGTCCAAGAAGGGACGGACCCTTCCTCCGGACCACTCCACAACCGCCGCCTACAGCGAGGAGGAGTGGCTACCCAGGGGCAAGCCCTTGGTGAGATCGTAAGTATCCGCACTCTGCAATACTTTTAATGCGGCTTAGCTTCATAGTCTGTTATAACGCCGAACACGTATATGCAGTCCGGCCAAGGCCCATCCCGAGGTATCTTCTTCGGATGGGTCTTTGAGCGATTCGGCAATGAATTCGCTCCCGACGGCCACTTCCCCTCGGCCTGCGGATGACACGGAGGTGTTATCCCAAAGGGTCCCCGAGCAGGGGGAGGCGACTCTGGAGACGCCCCAAGGCGAAATTCCAGACGCCGGGCATACGGGGCATAAGATCCCCTCGGATTATGCCGACAAGAGCCGCAACAAGTTGGGCTCTTAGCCGGACACTATACTGGAAGCTCTGAGGGTTCTGGATTTGGGCAGGCAGCCCCTTGCTAAGGAGGGCGAGCCGACCGTGCCGATGACTTCCGTTGCGCCAGAAGCGCCGGATAGTCTGCTGGAAGTGCTTCGCGGCACTTCCATGGATGAAGAGCACCGTACTCTTATGAGTGCGGTGATTCAGAAGGTTCGGTCCGCGAAGAGCGGATTAACCGAAGCCTGCACCAGCCTCCTGACAGGCTTTGAGGTAAGTAATCAAAAGTGTGTGAAATTATCACCCGATAGACAGTAGCCCCTGAGACTCTGTTTGGTGTTCAGAAAGAAAAGCCAAACGCAGGGTCAATTTTAATCCGCGGGAGTCTAATAGTAAGTGTCTACATGCATAAGCAAGTGGTGCTTGTCGCTGCTGCCCGCATGGCCGAGGTCGCCGGACTCAGACGGGACCTTGAGCAGGCCGAAAAGGAGCTCAGCCTCACAAAGAGGCAGCTCGAAGAGAACAAAGGTGAGTGATACCCCGTTCACATATCACATAGAGGAGAAAAAATTGGTGACGCTAACAAAGGGCATCATGATTTTGTAATAGGGGCCACGACCGAAGTGGTGGCCCTGAAGAGAGCGCTATCTAAGGCCGAAGATAAGGTGGCCACAGAGCGCATTGAGCGTGAAAAGCAAGATGCTAGGGTGGGCAAGGTACAACAAGAGCTCTAGGAGCTCGGTAAGAAGTTCGAGTCCTTGGAGCGTGACTTCAAGACGAAAGAGTCTGAGCTTGCGAAGGCCCTTGTGAGCATGAAAGGCGCCAAGGCCAAAGCCCAAAAGGCCCAGCAGGAAATCCAGGCGGCCAAGAAGATAGCGGCGGGTAAGACATTCTTTATGCAAATCAAGCATGTGGAGGAGGCATTTCTTTTACTTACCCGAATTCGGAGCTCTCCAGGGGCATTCGCAGATCTGCCACGCAGCGTATCGGATGCCGCGGAGTTCTACCGTGCCGAAGATGGGAGCTCCACGGAGAAGTTGTTCTGGTCCCAGTATGCTGGAGCCGAACACCTGATGCCTCTGAGTGACCAATTGAAGCAATTGGTTGAACTCCACAGGTCGGCCGAAGTGGCTATGAAAGATTTCATAGTCTGGATGTGGCCTGGTGAGCCCCTGTCCGCCCGCTACTTCAGCCTGACAAAGCGGATGGTAAATGCCTGTCCGCGGCTTGAGGTTATCAAGTGATCCATTTGCATTGAGGGTTGCTACGTCTTGAGCTTGCGTTGGTTTTCCTCAAAGAGGAGAGGGTGATGCAGCAAAGTGTAGCGTAAGTATTTCCCTCAGTTTTGAGAACCGAGGTATCAATCCAGTAGGAGGCTCCTCAAAAGTCCCATGCACCTACACAAACAAATTGAGAGCTCGCAACCAACGCAATAAAGGGGTTGTCAATCCCTTCACGACCACTTGCGAAAGTGAGATCTAATAAAGATAGTATGATAAGATAAATATATTTTTGGTATTTTATGATATAGATGCAAAAATTAAAGATGCAAATAAAGGTAGATTGAAAACAAATATGATAAGAGATAGACTCGGGGGCCATAGGTTTCATTAGAGGCTTCTCTCGAGATAGCATAAGTATTACGGTGGGTGAACAAATTACTGTCGAGCAATTGATAGAAAAGCACATAGTTATGAGATTATCTAGGCATGATCATGTATATAGGCATCACGTCCATAACAAGTGGACCGACTCCTGCCTGCATCTACTACTATTACTCCACACATCGACCGACTCCTGCCTGTATCTAGAGTATTAAGTTCATAAGAACAGAGTAACGCATTAAGCAAGATGACATGATGTAGAGGGATAAACACATGCAATATGATATAAACCCCATCTTGTTATCCTCGATGGCAATAATACAATACGTGCCTTCCAACCCTTTCTTTCACTGGGTAAGGACATCGCAAGATTGAACACAAAGCTAAGCACTTCTCCCATGGAAAGAAAGACCAATCTAGTAGGCCAAACCAAACTGATAATTCGAAGAGACTTGCAAAGATAACTCAATCATACATAAAAGAATTCAGAGAAGATTCAAATATTATTCATAGATAAACTTGATCATAAACCCACAATTCATCGGATCTCGACAAACATACCGCAAAAAGAGATTACATCGAATAGATCTCCACAAGAGAGGGGGAGAACATTGAATTGAGATCCAAAAAGAGATAAGAAGCCATCTAGCTAATAACTATGGACCCGTAGATCTGTGGTAAACTACTCACAACTCATCAGAGGGGCAAGGATGTTGATGTAGAGGCCCTCCATGGTTGATTCCCCCTCCGGCAGAGTGCCGACAAAGGCTCCAAGATGGGATCTCACAGATACAGAAGGTTACGGCGGTGGAAATTGTGTTTCGTGGTGTCCCTGGATGTTTTCAGGGTACGTAGGTATATATAGGAGGAATAAGTACGTTGGTGGCCGCCCGAGGGGCCCACGAGACAGGGGCGCGCCCTACGGGGGGGGGGCTATCTCGTGGGTCCCTCGAAAGCTTCTTGACTTGCACTCTAAGCTCTCCGGATCACGTTTGTTCCAAAAATCACGCTCCCGAAGGTTTCATTCCGTTTGGACTCTGTTTGATATTCCTTTTCTTCGAAATACTGAAATAGGCAAAAAAACAACAATATGGGTTGGGCCTCCGGTTAGTAGGTTAGTCCCAAAAATGATATAAATGTGTAAAATAAAGCCCATAAACATCCAAAAGAGGTAATATAATAGCATGGAACAATAAAAAATTATAGATACGTTGGAGACGTATCAAGCATCCCCAAGCTTAATTCCTGCTCGTCCTCGAGTAGGTAAATGATAAAAAGAGAATTTTTGATGTGGAATGCTACCTAGCATAATTCATAATGTAGTTTTCTTTATTGTGGCATGAATGTTCAGATCCAAATGAATACAAAAGAAAGTTCATATTGACATAAGAAATAGTAATACTTCAAGCATACTAATCAAAGTAATCATGTCTTCTCAAAATAACATGGCTAAAGAAAGTTATCCCTACAAAATCATACAGTCTGGCTATGCTCTATCTTCATCACACAAAGTATTTAATCATGCACAACCCCGATGACAAGCCAAGCAATTGTTTCATACTTTAATAATCTCAAACTTTTTCAACTTTCACGCAATACATGAGCGTGAGCCATGGACATAGCACTATATGTGGAATAGAATGGTGGTTGTGGACAAGACAAAAAGGAGAAGATAGTCTCACATCAACTAGGCATATCAACGGGCTATGGAGATGCCCATTAATAGATATAATGTGAGTCAGTAGGGATTGCCATGCAACGGATGCACTAGAGCTATAAATATATGAAAGCTCAACAAAAGAAATTAAGTGGGGTGCATCCAACTTGCTTGCTCACGAAGACCTAGGGCATTTTGAGGAAGCCCATCATTGGAATATGCAAGCCAAGTTCTATAATGAAAAATTCCCACTAGTATATGAAAGTGACAACATATGAGACTCTCTAACATGAAGATCATGGTGCTATTTTGAAGCACAAGTGTGGAAAAAGAGATAGTAGCATTGTACCTTCTCTCTTTTTCTCTCATTTTATTTTTTCCTTTTTTTCTTTTTCTTTTTTTTTCTTTGGACTTTTTTTTGGCCTTCCCCCCCCCTTTTTTTCTTTTTTTCTTTTTGTAAAGTCTGAAGTCTCATCCCGACTTGTGGGGGAATCGTAGTCTTCATCATCCTTTCCTCACTAGGACAATGCTCTAATAATGAAGATCATCACACTTTTATGGATTTACAACTCAAAGCTAGAACAAGATATGACTCTATATGAATGCCTCCGGCGGTGTACCGGGATATGCAATGATTCAAGAGCGACATGTATGAAAATTATGAAAGTGGCCTTGCCACAAATACGATGTCAACTACATGATCATGCAAAAAGCAATATGACAAAAGTAGTGCGTGTCATATGAATGGAACGGTGGAAAGTTGCATGGCAATATATCTCGGAATGGCTATGGAAATGCCATAATAGGTAGGTATGGTGGCTGTTTTGAGGAAGGTAAATGGTGGGTGTATGGTACCGGCGAAAGTTGCATAGTACAAGAGAGGCTAGCAATGGTGGAAGGGTGAAAGAGTGCGTATAATCCATGGACTCAACATTAATCAAAAGAACTCATATACTTGTTGCAAAAATTTAGAAGTCATAAAAAACCAAAGCACTACGCGCATGCTCCTAGGGGGATAGATTGGTAGGAAAAGACCATCGCTCGTCCCCGACCGCTACTCATAAGGAAGACAATCAATAAATAAAATTGTGCTCCAACTTCATCACAAAGCGGTTCACCATTCGTGCATGCTACGGGAATCACAAACTTCAACACAAGCATTCTTTAAATTCATAATCACCCAACTAGCATGACTTTTATATCACTACCTCCATATCTCAAAACAATTATCAAGTATCAAATTGATCATAGCATCCAATTCACTTTCTATGATAGTTTTTATTATACACAACTTGGATGCTCATCATTCTAGGACCAACTTTATGATCATAGCAAATACCATGCTGTTCTAAAAGGCTCTCAAAATAATATAAGTGAAGCATGAGAGACTAGCAATTTCTTCAAAATTAAGACACCACCGTGTTCTAAAAGATATAAGTGAAGCACTAGAGCAAAAACTATTAAGCTCAAAAGATATAAGTGAAGCACATAGAGTATTCTAGCTAATTCTAATCAAATAGGCTTCTCCCAAAAGGTGTGTACAGCAAGGATGATTGTGGTAAACTAAAAAGCAAAGACTAATATAATACACGACGCTCCAAGCAAAACACATATCATGTAGCGAATAAAAATATAGCTCCAAGTAAAGTTACCAATGAACAAAGACGAAAGAGGGGATGCCTTCCCGGGGCATCCCCAAGCTTAGGCTTTTGGCTATACTTGTATATCTTGGGGTGCCATGGGCATACCCAAGCTTAGGCTCTTGCCTCTCCTTATTCCATAGTCCATAAAAGCTTTACCCAAAACATCAAAACTTCACAACACAAAACTCAACAGGAAATCTTATAAGCTCCGTTAGTGAAAGAAAACAAAACCACCACATAAGATACTGTCATGAACTCAGTCTTTATTTATTTTGGTGTTAAACCTACTGTATTCCAACTTCTTTATGGTTCATAGACTCAATCACTAGCCATAGATGCATTGAAATAAGCAAACAACACACGAAAAACAGAATCTGTCAAAAACAGAACAGTCTGTAGCAATCTGTAACTAACGCAAACTTCTGGAACTCTAAAAATCCTACCAAAATAGGAAGTACTGGAAACTTTATTTATTGAACAGCATCAAAAAGAATCAATGCAAAAGCACGTTCCTGTGATTTAACAAAATTATATTTGTCCGTGCAAAGTTTCTGTTTTTCAGCAGAATCAAATCAACTATCATCATAGGTTATCCTATAGGTTCTACTTGGCACAAACACTAATTAAAAGATAAAAACACATCTAAACAGAAGGTAGATGCAAGATTTATTACTAAACAGGAGCAAAAACAAAAAAAATAAATAAAATTGGGTTGCCTCCCAACTAGCGCTATCGTTTAACGCCCCCACCTAGGCATAAAAACAAAGATAGATCTAATGAGTGCCATCTTTGGCACTAAACTCGTAAGTAGCATGCATGATAGATTCACTAGGTAATTTGACCTTATTTCTTGGAAAGTGCTCCATGCCTTTCTTTAATGGAAATTGGAATCTAATGTTCCCTTCCTTCATATCAATAATTGCACCAATCGTTCTAAGGAATGGTCTACCAAGAATAATAGGGCAAGAAAGATTGCAATCTATATCAAGAACGATAAAATCTATGGGCACCAAATTTATATTTGCAAGAATAAGAACATCATTGATCCTTCCCATAGGCTTTTTAATGGTCGAATCCGCAAGGTGCGAATTTAAAGAGCAATCATCAAGATCATGGAAACCTAGAATATCACATAAAGTTTTCGGAATCGTGGAAACACTAGCACCCAAATCACACAAAGCAAAACACTCATAATCTTTAATTCTAATCTTTATAGTAGGTTCCCACTCATCATTAAGTTTTCTAGGTATAGAAACTTCCAAATTAAGTTTTTCATCATAAGATTGCATCAAGGCATCAACAATATCACTAGTAGGGAAAAGCCTATACACAGAATCTTAGCAGCAGCGCGGTTCAAAAAGGAGCGCTGCTGCTAAGTAGTAGTAGCGTGTGTCCTGTAAACTTGCTGCTGATAAGGATTTAGCAGTAGCGTGCTCGGCCTAAAACGCGCTGCTACAAATATTGACTGGCGGTGTTCACCTAACTCTAAGTAGCAGTAGCGCGGTCGCAAGAACCGCGCTACTGCTAAGTATGTAGTAGTAGCGCGCTTTTTCCGGGATCGCTGCTGGTAAATTTCAAATTGCCACATTTTTTGTCCCAGTTAGCAGTAGCACCGTATCCCAAAGTGCGCTGCTGCTAAATCCTTATCAGCAGCGCGTTTTATGTCTCGTGCTACTGCTAACCCGCACCAACTCAACACCTTTCCCCACCCGTCCCTCCCCTCCCCCTCCTCTTTTCCCTTCCCCCTACCTCCCCCTCCTCTCTTCCCTTCCCCCTACCTCCACCACATGCTCCCACTCTCACTCTTCTTCTTCTCCTAAATACTTCTCCCCCATTACTCTCTCTCTTCTATCCACCTTTCTCTCTCTTCATTACTCCTACATAACTACACCACCTCCATTAATGCATCTCCTTTCTCTTTTTCCTTCCCCCTCCACTAGTTGAAGTTGTCTCCACCCAAATTAGGTAGCTAGGTAGATGTAGGATTTAGTTAAGTGACCTATTTGCCCCCTAACTAGATCTATATTTGTCAAGAAGAGCTTTGTGCACTTTTGATCACCCTACAACATCATCTCCACCGTGTGCTCGATCTCGATCGAGATAGAGGTGATGAAATTTTCATGCTTTTGCAAAATGGAAATATGTATGTGTGTGTGATATGTTTGTGGAAATTGTGTGTGTGGCATGAGTTGACGCCGCCAATTTGTGCTTTTGAGTTGCCTATGTTTTGCCGAAATGTCGATTTATTTCCGTTTCGGCGAATTCTGGGCAAACTCTAGATCCATATATGTCCTATTTTTAGGGAAGGTCATGCCAAATTTTTTTATGACTTTGATGCATGCATGCATTTTTATAATCAATTTGTTTATTATTACCGTGCAGAGTTGACGATGGTCAGTGGAACGATGGTGGACAGGTGGTTGTGGTCGGCGGTGGAGGACATGAAAGAAAATAACCGGACATAGGTTTTATGTCTGTGTCGAAAATGCAAAGGAATAGTTTGGCTCGACCCCCATGACGATGGTCGTGTCGAAGCGCACCTGCTCATGACTGGTTTCATGGATGGCTATACTCGGTGGATAATTGAAGATGAGGATGACGATGTTGAGGATGCCGACGGGGCAGGCAATGATGACACGGGGCAAGACGAAGAGATGATCGATAATGGCGGCGGGGAAGAGGTCGGACATGGCGGCGGAGAAGGGGCCGGACATGGCGGAGGAGAAGGGGCCGGACATGGCGGCGGAGAGAACGACATGGACTCCACGCAGCAGAGTTCGTCGGTACTAAGTTCAATTATGCAGGACCCTCATGTTCAAGCATTGCTTCACAAGGAGACGAGTACTAAGAGAGCTGCTTCTAGAGAGGAGGCTAAGCTGGAGCAACTGGTGGTAGACTCGAACACTCCATTGTATGATGGTTGCAATCCTGAGGTGACCCGCTTGAGTTTCACGCTCCAACTCCTAAAGACAAAGGCTAAAAACAAATGGACCGACACTAGCCTCGATGAGCATCTCAAGTACCTAAAGGATGTTCTTCCCGCGGGTAATCTATGTCCTACTAGTGTTGATGAGGCCAAGAAGATCGTGTGCCCTCTTGATCTGCCACGCGTTAGATACCATACATGCAACAACGATTGCATAATTTATCGGAAGGAGCACGCGGAAAAAACAAGTTGTCCGGTGTGCAATGCTTCTCGATACAAGAAGGCCGGGAAGAAATGTCCCCAGAAAGTTGTATGGTACTTACCGATTACTCCCCGTCTCGAGAGGTATTTTGTAGATCCCAAGGAAGCAAAGCTAATGCGCTGGCACGCGGAGAGGAAGAAGCCCGACGATGGAGATGATCCGAAGCTGAGACACTAGAAGGATGGAAGCCAGTGGAGAGCGTTGAACAGCTTCTATCGGTATTTTGAATGTGATGCAAGGAACATCGTGCTCGATGCATGTACCGATGGCATGAATCCGTTTGGCAACCAGAACACCAACCATAGCACATGGCCCGTGTTTGTATGGATGTAGAACCTCCCCCCTAGTTGTGCATGAAATCAAAGTACATTCACATGAGCATGCTTATTCAAGGGCCGAAACAACCAGGAAATAATATTAATTTGTATCTGGGGCTACTTCAAGAGGAGTTAGACACCTTATGGAAAACACCGGCCAAGACATGGGACGCCAGCAAAGGTGAGTATTTCAACATGAGAGCCGCGCTGATCACGATAGTGCAGGACTATCTCGGTTATGGATATGTGGCAGGCCAGGTGTGCCATGGATATTGCGGATGCACGCGGTGCATGGATGATACGACGTCTCAGCAGCTAACGTCAAGGAAAGATGGCAGGTCTGGGAAAATCGTGTACATGGGGCATCGAAGATGGCTTGAACAGGACGACCCGTGGAGAAACCGTGGAGATCTATTCAATGGTTACGCTGAGCATCGAGGACCTCCACGTAAGCGGAGCGGTGCCGAAATCGATGAGCTGTTGAAAAACTGGAAGGAGTGCCCCGCGCCGGGAAAGACGATGAGAAAGGCGCCGGAGCCGCTGCTGAAGGTATGGAAGATGAGGTCTGTGTTCTGGGACTTGGAGTACTGGCACAAACTCAATACACCTCATTGCCTTGATCAAATGCATATCTGTAAGAATGTCCTTGAGAGGTTGCTCGCAACACTGATGAACATGTCGGATAAGACCAAGGATGGGCCGAAGGCAAGAAAAGACTTGCAAGATTTGAAAATCAGGGAAGATCTGCACATGCCGGCCCGTAAAATGTCAGACGAGACAGAGACGGAGACAGAGGCACGGGAGAAGAAGGTCAAGAAAATGAAGAAAGAGGATTATTGCCCCCCTTCTTGCTTCACCTTAAGTCAGGCTGAGATCAATCAATTCTTTAAGTGCCTTACCGGAGTCAAAGTTAGTTCCGGTTACTGTGGCAAGATAAGCAGATATCTAGACACAGACAAGAAAAGGTTCAGCGGGATGAAGTCTCATGACTGTCATGTGATGATGATGCAGATACTACCTATTGCCCTTAGAGGGATAATGGACAAGCACGTCCGTGACACGCTTATTGGTCTCTGCAACTTTTTCGACGTCATCTCTCGAAAGTCGATCAGTGTGAAGCAGCTCCAAAGGCTACAGGAAGAGATCGTTGTGATACTGAATGAGCTTGAGATGTACTTCCCGCCCGCGTTCTTCGACGTGATGGTGCATCTGTGTGTCCATATTGTGGATGACATAATAGACCTGGGGCCGTCATTCCTGCACAACATGATGCCGTTTGAGAGGATGAATGGGATCATCAAAGGATTCGTTCGTAACATGTCCCGTCCGGATGGAAGCATCGTCCAGGGCTATTTGGCACAAGAGTGCATCTCTTTCTGTGAGAATTTTCTATATGGCGCAGACCAGCCGCCTGGTGCTAGTGTTGGTTTGCCCGTTAACAAGCACGATGGGAGGCTCGAAGGAGATGGTCACTGCAACGGTCGCAGGGAACTGCACGTGGCATACTCAGATCGACGCAGCGACTTTGACAGAGCAAACTTGGTAGTGCTACAACACCTAGACGAGGTAGATCCTTTCGTGGCACTGCACAAAGAAATTATCGCAAAGAAGTATCGTGACCGGGGGGTATGCAGGACGGACGCCGAAGTTACTAGAGAGCACAACTCCACTTTCCTGCATTGGTTCAAAGAGCATATTATTGCTAATCCCCCGGAGGAGGGCTCTAAGGACGGATTGCTCATATACGCCTTAGCACATGGCCCCTCGCCCAACCTCGTAACCTATCAGGCATATGATATCAACGGATACACGTTCTACACGGAGGCAAAAGATATGGACAGTGATGATCAGAACTCAGGGGTGACGATGGAATGCATGACCGGCAGCGACAACGGCACAACTGAACGATTTTATGGAAGGGTCGAGGAGATCTGGGAGCTTGACTACTCTGGACTGCACAACACGACGATGTTCCGTGTCAGATGGGCTAAGAATGTCGAAAGAGAAAGCCGGATGTTCACTACCATGACTATACCCGACGCCAAGAGCGCTACCGTGAACGCTATCGCAAAAAACGAGCCATGGGTACACGCTAAGCACGTGACACAATGCTTCTTCATAACTGACCCGCGCAATCCCAGCCGTGTTGTCGTGAGGAGAGGCAAAAGGAACATCATTGGAATGGATGGAGTCGCCAACGAGGAAGACTATGATCAGTACGGCAACCCAATGAGGGAAGATGACGATGATGATGAAGTATACGTCAAAAGAAGAATCAATACTACATTACCTAAGAAAAATCGTACTCCATGGAAAAGGCAAAGTCACAATGAGGGGCTCAATTATTCTTCGACGAACAAGAAGGGAAAGAAGCTGACTCAAAAACGAAAACGTCAGCACTGAGGAAACGTATGTTATGGGTCCAATGATGTGTAATATATATATATGTTCCTATTTTGTATACACACTTAGCCATTATTATGCATGGGTCCAATGATGTGTAATATATATGTTCCTATTTTGCATACATATTTAACCGTCAAATGATGCAATATATATCGCCCTCCCTTCGTTCACTGCCCTCGGGAAATAAAAGTGGGATAAAATAAAGGAAAAGAAAAAGGAAAACTGGCAGTAGCGACGGTAGTAGCAGCGCGTTTTGCATAAACCGCTGCAGCTACTGAATTTAGTAGTAGCGCATTTTACCTAAACCGCTGCAGCTACTGATGTTAGTAGCAGCGCGTTTTGACGTAACGCGCTACTGCTACGTCCACTTAACCCAAAATTCTCACTCGCCCTGCTTCATCCCGCCATTTCCCCCCAAATCCCCACTCTCTCTCCCCCGTCGCACCGCCGCGCCCGACCCGGCCCCGGCGCTCGCCCCGACTCCGCCGGCGCCGGCGCTAGCCCCCGACCCCGGCGCTCGCCCCCGTCCCGGCCCTCGACCCCGACCCCGGCGCCGGCGCTAGCCCCCGACCCTCGACCCCGACCCGCCGCTCGCCCCCGACCCGGCCGGCCCTCGCCCCCGACTCCGGCGCCGGCGCTCGCCCCCGACCCCGGCGCGCTCGCCCCCGACCCGTCGGCCCTCGCCTCCCTCCTCTCCCCTGCCGGCCGTCGTCGGGCCTGCCTCCTCGCCCCTGCACTCTCTGTAAACCCCCCCCTCTCTGCTAGGGTTCTTCGGTTATGTTAATTAATTAGGTTATCTATTTAGTTATGAATTTAGCTAGGTTTCAAAATTAGCTGAATTTATATGCAAATTTGAACTGGACATGTGATATGTGCATATGTCATGTTTTGGACATGTCATGTTTGGAAAATGATCCGAGTGGCCTATGTTACGCCGGAATGTTGATTCATTTCCGTTCCGGTGAATTTCAGGCGCTCGATATGTCCATTTTTTAGCAAAGGTCATGCCGAAATTTCCCGTGAATAAAGGCATGATTTGTGCTACATAGTTGGCATATCGAGTGCTGGCACATAGATTTCTTTTTATGTCATTTCTCATTTATTCATACTTTTAGAAATAAATGAGGCCACTTAATCATAGGAAACATGTCGAACAACGAAGAAACTGGGCCTTCTGACCAAGATGCAGACGAGATGGATTATGAGGGTGAACAAGAGTACCTCGACTATTTGACTGCTAAGCAAGGTTTGCAGGTCGGCCTCGATGATGGTACTGACGCCGACATCGACACCGACGGCGCCGGCACCGATGGCGGCACCGAGACCGGGGGTCGGGGGAAGGTACCGGCGGGGAAGGTACCGGCCCCGATGCCGCTACCGAAAAGAGGAAGCATAAGAAGCAGAGGATACGAAAACCTAACAAACTAGGGATTGGACGACTTGTGATCACAAAGATGGCACCTGGCAAGTTTGAGCCGTTAGAGCCGGAAGAACCTCGCAAGTGCTATGGGAACCAAGTAGGATGCATCCTACGGGAATGCGCGAGCATCAACGACGATGACTTAAGGAGTAAAGAACATTTGACGCAGTTGCTCCTAACGAAGTTGCACAAGAGATTCAAGTTCCCCGACCGGGATGATAACATAGAACAACCGTGGGATGATCCGAAGATGAAAAAGATTAACAATCACGCCATGGGCATGTTCAGCAATGATTTGGCCTCCTGGAAAGGGAGGGTGAAACGAGCTATTGAGGCTGATGAACCCCTGTCCAAGATTCTGGAGGAAAATCCGACACTTACGGAAGAGGAGTTCGAAAAGTTCAAGGACACTTGCGCTACCGAGGCAGCCAAGGCTAAGGCTGCGAAATTCAAAAGCCTTCAGCAAAGGAACACGGGGAAGCATCGCCTCGGAAGCCGTGGCTACCTCGGTAAAAGGCCCATATGGGATAAGGAGGACGCGGAACGTGAAGCCGCGGGTCTCCCAGACCCCTTCGCGAAGTTCACCAACCCCTTGGAGCATGACTTCATCAGGGCCCGCTACAAGTGGGACAAGGAGAAAAAGGTTTTTTACACGGACAAGATCACGAGGAAATTGATTAGACTACTGGAGAAGCAACACCGGCTTGCAGCCGAAAGCCCTACTTCTCCGATGAGGCCCAAGTGGGACACCCCTCTCAACCGGGCCTTGAACGAACTTAAGGGACTCCCGTTGGACCAGCGGCCGCAATATGGTCGTGTGCACGGCGCTGGAGACGGCGCCACGTGGAAGGTGTTTTACAACGACGGCCCGGAGGCCAAGAAGCAGAAAAAGAAGTTTAGTCAGGCGGACATCGACGCAAAGGTGAAGCTTGCGGTCGAGAAAAAAGCAGCTGAGGACGCGAAAAAAGCAGCCGAGGACAAATATGAGTTGCTACAGCAGGCAGTCAATGCAGCTGTAACTGCCTGCAGAAATGATTTCGCTACTAACTTGGTTCCAGTTATCATCAACTGGGCGAAGGAAAATCCAGACAAGACGGTACATGATTTCCCGATGCCCAGTTTCGTCGCGAGCAACTCCATGAACAACAACACCATCGCACCATCACTTGCTCAAGCAACCGGGCCTCCTCTCGCAGCCGCTCCCGCTCATAGCAGCCCGTCCTCAGTCTCAGGCACGCTAGGTGGGCCTTCGTCTTTGGCTGAGCTCGACGCCGTCACGGTAATTACATGTCGCACCAACATATATATATATAGATAATATTCCATTTTTGTTGCCTTTCGGTTGTTTTACGCCACAGACATATGTGTTTGCAGGCGAAAGAAACCCCGTGCACCATACTCTACTTGATCAAAGGCCAGAAGGTGGACGTGGGAAAGGGGATGATAATGGACCCCTCTCAACGCACGTTCCACAACCAGCCGATCCCCGCTGGGCACTTCAGGGTTAGCTTGACCAGTGTGAAATCGGGGCACGAGGATTTGCCTCCTCCAGTACAGCATGTGGGAGCGGACGACGAGACCCCGCCGCGGATTGGAAGCTGCAAGGGTTGGGTGCTGCTATGGCCGAAGAATCTTATTCGTCTGGAGCCGGCCGAGAGCACACCAATAACTACCACACATCAACAAGCATGTGCGGAGACCACCACCCCGCCTACGCAATTACCAGCTCCTGTAGTGCCGGGTGAGAGCGGCGGACGACATGATGAAGGGGGTGCAATAGTACTGGCTGATGTAATTTCTCCTGTAGAACAGAGAATGGATGATGAGACGGAGGTCGACCCTATGGATTACCTCAATACAAACGCGTATGACTGTGACATAGATATGATGAGTCAACCATATGACGAATCGGGCTATCAGCTTGCTAATGAGGATATGGATGATATGCCCGGGCAGGGTCGTACCATGGATTGCAAAAAGTCTCTCTTCATGAAATCCTCACAGGACACGCCTGAAGATGCCGCCTCAACACAGGCTCAACTAGCCGGGCGCGAGGGTCGTTCAGTACTTAGCCCGGGAACACTTGGGCAGGGGTTAAGGAAGGGTCTGGAAGGTGTGCCCAAGAAAAAGGAGAGGAAGAGATCGGGGAAGGTAACTGCCTCCAAACAAGCCAGAGCACACAGCAGCCAGACGATGCATTCTGAAGAGCGTGTACCCGTGAAAGGTGCGGTCATGTTCCATCTCACGGGCGAGCCGATGCTACCGCCGAAACCGCTGGAGGCACTATCAGGGGATCTCAGGAGACTGCACGACCATGTGCTGTCGACTGAGAAAAGCCTACTAGCCTCAAAGGATCCAGGATATCCGACATACGCGGCTCGTGTGCCTGAGGGGAAGTGCTACGTCGACACACGGCCCGCGGAGGTGTTCTTCCTGCGGTTTGACCATATCTTTGAGATGTTTCTAACAAGGCGGCTTGATTTTACTATCGTCCGCCTTTTTGCGCTACATATGAGCTCCGTCATGAAGAGTGAAGAAGTCTCGCAAATCTGTGTGGCGGATCCGTACTACATGCACGAGTCTTTCTTGAGTCTCGGCGACTTTGAGCGTGAAACTGCTAGGGAGTACCTCCAAAACTTCATGGTACAGAATAAGGACCGGGAAATTGTCCTCGTGCCTTATCATCCAAAGTAAGTCAGTTCCGGACAACCCTTTCGTACATTTCAATCATTCCTTCTCTCTCATATGGGGAATAATTTGAGGTGTCTTTTCCCCGCAGCAACGGGCGCGCCGTCCTTATCGTTCTTTACCCGCAAGTCTCCCACGCCGTGTATTTTGACCCTTCCAGAGACTACGAGAAAAAGGACTACACCCACATAATGAATATTCTAGATGATGCTCTCCAAGGCTTCAGCTTTAGAGGTGGCCACGTGCATATCAAGAAACAAAGGAACAAGAAGATGGGTTTCGCGCATAAAACTAACTTCTCCTGCATCCATGTCCCAAAACCAAGCAAGAAGGATGGATTCTACATCGTCCATCTCATGATTCAGTTCAACACGGATCACCAAAAGCTTCGCATTAACAGCAGAAATGATGATCATATCCACAAGTGGCTAGAATCTCATGGAGAAGCGAATTATAAACTTAGAGATGACTTCTTTCGCATCCAAAGCGACATTGCGACGATCATCATGAAAGAAGTCGTCGATGAGAAGGGGATGTTCCACCACGGCCCTATATCGCGAGCTGACGTCCGAACTCGCATAGGCATGCAACGTCTAGACCTCACGCCGTTCAAGAAGCTAGGGTTCGTCCTCGATGATATGGAAGGATGGAACTTCTAGTGATTTATGATGCCGATGATGATGATATGTGTCGGTTGAACTTGTATACTTTTTGTAGCGATGAAACTTTGTGATCGTCCATGGTCCCTGCCGAACTTGCGTAACGCTACTTTGTTAGTTTGCGTACGATGACCTGCGTACCTCTAGTTAATTAATTTGCGTACTGTATATGTTGCATCTAGTTGCTAACCCTTTCTTTTTCGGTGTTGCTCTAGTATATTTTGTTGCATATATATGATTGTACATCCTCTTCATGAACATGCATCTCTAACAGGTACCTAGTTTCTTGATGGCGAGATGGAAATGCTATGTCGTGTACAAAGGGAAGGTTCCGGGGGTGTACAACGAGTGGCATGAGTGTCAGGCGCAAGTGAATGGGTTCACGGGCGCCAGCCATAAAGGCTTCAAAAGCAGACAAGAAGGAGAAGCTAGTTACTTGAGGTTCACGCTAGCGCGAGAGAGGACTCGTAACCGCCACCTCATGTACTGCATAGTTCCGCTCTCACTCATAGTGATAGCACTTCTTGCGTATACCTTTGTTTAGATGGATGACGTTGTTGTAGTTGCAAGTATTCGAGACTTGCATGTATCACTATTTTCGAGATGATGACAAGATATCACTTTGTGTTGGATGATGATTATGATGAGACTATTTGTATGTACATGCTATGATTACATTTGTGGTCTCGCAGGCATTTGTATGTGTATCATGATGGCATTTCTATGTGCTAAAGATTCTTCTACAAAGCCTGTTCAAATACAAAACAAATATGCCAAAAAAACTACTTAAATTAGCAGTAGCGAGTGTATAAAAGTTAGCAGCAGCGCCACAGTAGCAGTAGCGCGTCCAGCCAAAGAGCGCTAGCGCTACTAGCAGTAGCGAGCTTCACCTAACCGCAATGCTGCTACACTTGTGTAGCAGTAGCGCGGGTGCGCACGCGCTACTGCTATGAGTTAGCTATAGCGCCTTATTAGTAGCGCGGGTACCCGCGCTACTGACACATCTAAAACCCGCGCTGCTGCTAGCCTTTTCCCTAGTAGTGTATGTTTGGTAAAAGCTTTATTTTAACTATAAGCATGAGGAGAATTAACAACAGATTGCAACAAGGAAATACAACCTTTTAAAGAACAACTATCATAATCAAATTTCTTGAAATCCGAGATAGTGGTTCAACATTATTATAAGTGGAAGATTCTCCAATCTCACTTTTACCAAATTTAGCATCAAGATCTAAAGACTCCGAACTTTTGGGACGCCTTCTAGGCAAAGTTGATTCATCATCACTCCCATAATCATCAAAATTCATCTTGCAAAACATAGATCTAATCGGAGACGCATCAATTACTTTAAGATCCTCATCATTATTTTCATGAAGACTAGAAGAACACGCTTTTATAAAGCTTTCTTTTTAGCACGCAATCTAGTGGTTCTTTCCTTGCACTCGTCAATGGAAATTCTCATTACTTTGAGAGACTCATTGATATCATGCTTAGGATAAGAATATCCAAGTTTAAGAGAATTAACATCAAGCGAAAGTCTATCAACGTTCCTAGCCAAATCATCAACTTTGAGCAATTTTTCTTCAAGCAAAGCATTAAAATTCTTTTGAGAAATCCTAAATTCTTTCACACTACTCTCAAAATCAGAGGGCATCTTATTAAAATTACCATAAGAATTATTGTAGGAATTCCCATAATTATTAGAGGGATAACTAGGGAACGGCCTAGCATTAAAATTTCCTCTATAAGCATTGTTTCCAAAACTATTCCTACCAACAAAATTCACATCCATAGATTCATTATTATTCTCAATCAAGGAAGACAAAGTCATATCATTGGGATCAAGAGGAGTATTTTTAGTAGCAAACATCTTCATAAGTTCATCCATCTTTCCACTCAAAACTTGATTTCTTCTATAGCATGCCCTTTTTTACTAGAAGATCTTTCAGTGTGCCATTGAGAATAATTAGCCATAATATTATCAAGCAATTTTGTAGCATCTCCTAACGTGATTTCCATAAACGTGGCTCCCGCGGCCGATCTAAGAGATTTCTAGAAGCAAAGTTCAAACCGGCATAAAATTTTTGTATGATCATCCATAAATTCAAACCATGAGTAGGGCAATTGCGAAGCATCAATTTCATTCTTTCCCAAGATTGGGCAACATGCTCATGATCAAGTTGTTTAAAATTCATAATATCGTTCCTAGAGTGATAATCTTAGCGGGAGGAAAATACTTAGAGATAAAAGCATCTTTTCACTTGTTCCAAGAATCAATACTATTTTTAGGCAAAGACGAAAACCAAACTTTAGCATGATCTCTAAGTGAAAATAGAAATAACTTCAATTTGACAATATTGTTATCCGTATATTTCTTCGTTTGCATATCACACAAATCAACAAGATTGTTTAGATGAGTAGCGGCATCTTCACTAGGAAGGCCGGCAAATTGATCTTTTATAACAAGATTCAGCAAAGCGGTATTGATTTCACAAGACTCAACATCATTAAGAGGAGCAATCGGAGTACTAAGAAAATCATTATTATTGGTATTCGATAAGTCACACAATTTGGTATTATCTTGCGCCATGGCAACAAGTAATCCAACACACAAGCAAACATAAAAATGGCAAGCGAAAAAGAGAGGAGGAGATTGGGAAAGAGAGGATGAATAAAACAGCAAGGGTGAAGTGGGGGAGTGGAAAACGAGAGGCAAATGGCAAATAATGTAAATGTGAGGGAGATGGGTTTGTGATGGGTACTTGGTATGTCTTGACTTGAGCGAAGACCTCCCCGGCAACGGCGCCAGAAATCCTTCTTGCTACGTCTTGAGCTTGCGTTGGT
Organism: Triticum aestivum; assembly: GCF_018294505.1. Lineage (NCBI taxonomy): Eukaryota > Viridiplantae > Streptophyta > Magnoliopsida > Poales > Poaceae > Triticum > Triticum aestivum. Next base: position 555,676,192 of record NC_057798.1, read on the forward strand.
TTTCCTCGAAGAGGAGAGGGTGATGCAGCAAAGTGTAGCGTAAGTATTTCCCTCAGTTTTGAGAACCAAGGTATCAATCCAGTAGGAGGCTCCTCAAAAGTCCCACGCACCTACACAAACAAACTCAGAACTCACAACCAACGCAATAAAGGGGTTTTCAATCCCTTCACGACCATTTGCGAAAGTGAGATCTAATAAAGATAGTATGATAAGATAAATATATTTTTGGTATTTTATGATATAGATGCAAAAAAGTAAAGATGCAAATAAAGGTAGATTGAAAACAAATATGATAAGAGATAGACTTGGGGGCCATAGGTTTCACTAGAGGCTTCTCTCAAGATAGCATAAGTATTACGGTGGGTGAACAAATTACTGTCGAGCAATTGATAGAAAAGCGCATAGTTATGAGATTATCTAGGCATGATCATGTATATAGGCATCACGTCCATAACAAGTAGACCGACTCCTGCCTGCATCTACTACTATTACACCACACATTGACCGACTCCTGCCTGCATCTAGAGTATTAAGTTCATAAGAACAGAGTAACGCATTAAGCAAGATGACATGATGTAGAGGGATAAACACATGCAATATGATATAAACCCCATCTTGTTATCCTCGATGGCAACAATACAATACGTGCCTTGCAACCCTTTCTGTCACTGGGTAAGGACACCGCAAGATTGAACCCAAAGCTAAGCACTTCTCCCATGGCAAGAAAGACCAATCTAGTAGGCCAAACCAAACTGATAATTCGAAGAGACTTGCAAAGATAACTCAATCATACATAAAAGAATTCAGAGAAGATTCAAATATTATTTATAGATAAACTTGATCATAAACCCACAATTCATCGGATCTCGACAAACACACCGCAAAAAGAGTTTACATCAAATAGATCTCCACAAGAGAGGGGGAGAACATTGTATTGAGATCCAAAAAGAGAGAAGAAGCCATCTAGCTAATAACTATCGACCCGTAGGTCTGTGGTAAACTACTCACAACTCATCGGAGGGGCAAGGATGTTGATGTAGAGGCCCTCCGTGGTTGATTCCCCCTCCGGCAGAGTGCCGATGAAGGCTCCAAGATGGGATCTCGCGGATACAGAAGGTTACGGTGGTGGAAACTGTGTTTCGTGGTGCCCCTGGATGTTTTCAGGGTACGTAGGTATATATAGGAGGAAGAAGTACATCGGTGGCCGCCTGAGGGGCCCACGAGACAGGGGGGCGCGCCCTATAGGGGGGGGGGCGGCCCCCTATCTCGTGGGGCCCTCGGAAGCTTCTTGACTTGCACTCCAAGCTCTCCGGATCACGTTTGTTCCAAAAATCATGCTCCCGAAGGTTTCATTCCGTTTGGACTCCGTTTGATATTCTTTTTCTTTGAAATATTGAAATAGGCAAAAAAACAACAATATGGACTGGGCCTCCAGTTAGTAGGTTAGTCCCAAAAATGATATAAATGTGTAAAATAAAGCCCATAAACATCCAAAAGAGGTAATATAATAGCATGGAACAATCAAAAATTATAGATACATTGGAGACGTATCAAGGGTGCCCGCCGAGCCTTTGCCCGTGCGAGGGTGCATTGGGGCAAGCTGGATGCGGAGAAGCTGGTGAAGGATGGACCGCCGAAGGGCAAGGTGTATTGCTATCCCGAAAGATATTATGATGGCGTTATGAAAGGCGCTCGCCTCGTGGCCGATGAATGTACCAAGGACACCATCTTTGAGTGAATGTACTCTTGTCATTTTTGTAATATGAAAATGAATTTGTTTGCACTATATAGCGCTTTGTTGATTTAAAATATTACCTTCTGTGTGGTTGTTTATAAAATTCTGAAAGTAGGCCAGTCGTCGGCTTCCGCCCCCATGTAACTAGTACTAGGGTGTTCGTGGAAAACCCAAAACATTCTTTTATCCAAATTTTTAGTCCGTGAAGGAGGTGTTTGGCACAACGAACAACACAATCGGACTATTCGGCTTTATAACTCTCACTTAGCCCTAGAAGTCTATAATTTTAAATTGCGGTGAAGCCCCTAGAATTCGGAAGGCCGAATTGGGGTGCTATACACGCCTAAATCGGACGAGGCCGACTCCTCGTATAAAGCAGAAAAAATCTTTAAGGATTTCAAGACCTCTTGAACAACGACCAGCTCTCGCCGCATGATGATAGTCAGTTTTCGGCTTTCTCTACTGAGGTGCTCGTCCGTAAAAACCGGGACACAATCATAGTAGTTCTCCCTGCGCTACCTTAGCCGATATAACGAAACGTAAGGTACCAAAACAAGGGAGCCGGGATAACCCAACTATTGACCCAAGACATGATTCAGAGTTGATGCATATAATGCTATAAGTTCGGGGTGCCGCACTGTCAAAAGTGTTCGGACTTATCTTGCCGTTTTAAGGGGCACCATAAGAAGCCCCTGGCAAACTGAACGTACCAAGGTGTATGGATGCAATATTAAATAAACATTTATAGGAAAAATGTGCCGATGGGAATAATAAGCTGACGCTATATATTATCTCCCATTGATGAATAATACGTCTAAGCGTATGTTTACAATGAATGCGTTAAGCAGAAGTAAATAGGACTATTTGATATGTCCTATCCAAGGGCGGGCCGCATGTAGGTATATAAGACAGGTATAACGATCGTGAACAGAATCCACCTGGGTATTCACTTTGTGCGCAAAGCCTTTTGCCTCCTTGGTTTTCTCTCTTGTGAAAGTTCGATAATCCGGCTCTTCTGTAGAGGCTGCCCGAAAGCAGGGTCTTGAAAGATAAAGGGGGTTATTAAAGTATGTTGCGGTTGAACCGCACTGTTGACTGCGTCGCTATTGCGCCTCCGCCTATGCCATGGTATTTTGTGTGCGTAATTGTACGCGCGGCACGAATGCTGCCTTGATGGGGCTGGACCATAGGCATGAATGCTAGTCGCGTTCTTGGCATGCCTGGCGATCCTGTTGCGGGGTACTCTGGACTCGCTTGACGGTATTCGGGGTTGTTGTCGCCGGATTGGTGGTTTGCCGGAGAAGGCTGCTTTGTACTTCTGCCGCGAGGGCTACAGTATGCTCTTCTGTACGGAGAGAGCGGTCCATGTTTCCGTTAATTGTGATGACCCCGCGAGGTCCTAGCATCTTGAGCTTGAGGTATGCATAGTGTGGTACCGCATTGAATCGAGTGAATGCGGTTCGTCCAAGCAGTGCATGATAACCACTACGGAAAGAGATGATATCAAAGATTAACTCCTCGCTTCGAAAGTTATCCAGAGATCCGAAGACCACTTCCAGTGTTATGGAGCCCGTGCAACGGGCCTCTACTCCTGGAATTACACCTTTGAAGGTGGTTTTGGTGGGCTTGATCCTTGAAGGGTCGATGCCCATTTTGCGCACTGTATCCTGATAAAGCAGGTTCAGGTTGCTACCGCCATCCATAAGGACTCGCGTGAGGTGGAATCCGTCGATGATTGGGTCTAGGACCAATGCGGCTGAACCTCCGTGACGGATGCTGGTAGGGTGATCCCTATGATCAAAGGTGATCGGACAGGATGACCATGGGTTGAATTTCGGGGCGACTGGCTCCATCGCATAGACGTCCCGTAGTGCTCGCTTCCGTTCCCGTTTGGGAATGTGGGTGGCGTAGATCATATTGGCCATTTTCACCCGGGGAGGAAATTTGTTCTGTCCCCCGTGTTCGGACGCCGGGGCTCCTCGTCATCGTCGCTGTGCAGCCCCTTGTCCTTGTTCGCGGCATTTATTTTACCAGCCTGTTTGAACACCCAACAATCTCTGTTAGTGTGGTTTACTGGCTTATCCGGGGTGCCATGAATTTGGCACGAGCGATCAAGTATGCGGTCTAGACTGGATGGTCCCTGATTGTTTCTTTTGAATGCCTTTTTCCGCTGACCGGATTTTGAGCCACTGAATCCGGCGTTGACTGCTGTGTCTTCAGTGTTGTCACCATTGTTCTGTCGCTTATGCCTGTTGCGTCGTCGCTTGCCATTATTCTCGCGGACATCTGAAGTGCCGGAGTTTATTGGCGTGTTGCTACTGCGAGCCAACCAGCTGTCCTCGCTCGCGCAAAAGCGGGTCATGAGTGTCGTGAGGGCCTCCATGGACTTTGGTTTTTCTTGGCCGAGGTGTCGGGCGAGCCACTCGTTGCGGATATTATGCTTAAAGGCCGCAAGGGCTTCGGCGTCCGGACAGTCGACAATTTGGTTCTTTTTAGTTAGGAACTGAGTCCAGAATTTCCTGGCTGACTCTCCGGGCTATTGGGTAATGTGACTCAAGTCATCAGCATCCGGTGGCCGCACGTATGTGTCCTGGAAGTTGTCGAGGAATGCGTCCTCTAGGTTTTCCCAACTGCCAATTGAATTTGCTGGTAGGCTATTTAGCCAGTGTCGGGCCGGTCCTTTGAGCTTAAGGGGAAGATACTTTATGGCATGTAGATCGTCACCGCGGTCCATGTGAATGTGGAGAAGGAAATCTTCGATCCATACTGCGGGGTCTGTTGTGCCATCGTATGATTCGATGTTTACGAGTTTAAACCCTTCTGGGAATTCATGGTCCATCACTTCATCAGTGAAGCAGAGGGGGTGTGCGGTGCCTCTATGCCGAGCTATATGGCTACGCGGTTCGAATGAGTCTAGTTGGTTATGTTCGGCCCGGCCGGACTTGTTGATAGTGTGTCCGGTGTGGCGATCATCGTCACGTGTTGGGGCGTGCCCCCGCGATCCGTATATTGATCTTGGCTGTCCTGCCTTCAGTGTATCTTGCAGGTCCTGCCTATTGCCCCGGGCCGTAGTGTATTGGCGTAGAGGTGCGGGCTGGTATTCGGGCTGATACGCCGCTTTATCCCGGCCACGAGGTGGCCGGTCAGCCGTGTGGCGCTCGAGTCCATATTCCTCAGCTGCCAGGACTTCAGTCCATCTGTCTGTGAGCAGGTCTTGATCAGCTTGGAGCTGCTGCTGCTTCTTTTTCAGGCTCCTCGCAGTGGCCATAAGCCAGCGCTTGAAGCGATCCTGCTCTACAGGGTCCTCAGGCATGCCGAACTCGTCGTCACCGAGGCTAATCTCGTCTTCGGAGGGGGGATGTAGTTGTCCTCCTCCGTGTATCCATCCGTCCCTATTCGTCTGGGCTTACCTGCCGGTCTTCCTGTTCGGCCCGCTCGAAGGCAAGTTGATCAGGGTTGTATTCATCTTCGGCACCATCTGGATTGTTTTCGTCTCCTGTGCCGGTATTGCTGTGGCGGGGCTTGGAGCGGCGCCAATGATGCCCATGCTTTGCTTTCTTCCTTGAGGGGTTATCCTCCACTGCCTCATCGCCATTGGTTTCTTTCGGAGTGTCCACCATATATATATATCATATGACGAGGTGGCTGTCCACCGCCCCGTGGACGGTGGTTCATTTTCTTCTCCTACATCGTCGTCCATACCGTCGATGTCTTCAGAGTCGAAATCAAGCACGTCGGTCAAATCATCGAACGTGGCAATGAAGTGGGTGGTGGGTGGGCAACGAATTCCCTCGTCGCCCGCTTCCCACTCGTGCCGGACATAGTTTGGCCAAGAGTCTCCTGACAAAGAGGGAGACTTCAACGAGTTCATTATGTCGCCAAAGGGCGAGTACTGGAAGAAATGCGCAGCGGTGAATTCCATTATCGAAGCCCAACCTGATTCGGTGGGCTCGGGGGTGCGCGGACTAGAACCTACAGCCGGACACGAGTCCGGGGGTCCGATGTCACAGGCTTCCTTGGGGGTGAAGCCGGTCTTAGGCTCTACCGCCGATGAGTGTGCGGCCTCCGGGGCGGGGTCCATCCACCCGTCCTCTACGACGCGATCTGCCCCGGATTTAGGTCCGGAGCTGTAACGCCCCGGATCCGATGCGCCAGGTGTCTGCCAGTTATTCATCGTCATTGCCATGTCATTTGCTTGCGTGTTGCATTTTGTCGTGTCATCATGTGCATTTCATTTTGCATACGTGTTCGTCTCATGCATCCGAGCATTTTCCCCGTTGTCCGTTTCGCGATCCGGCACTCCTATGCCCTTCGGCGTCCCCTTCATGCCTCTCTTCGTGTACGGGTATTAAACGTTCTCGGAATAGTCCGAGTCTTGCCAAGCGTCCTTGGTATAGCACCGGTAGACCGCCTGTCAAGTTTCGTGTCATTTGGAGTTCGTTTGGTACTCCAACGGTTAACCGAGTAACCGTAAAGCCCCTCTCTCTTTGCAGCCCAACACCCCTTCCAAAGTGTCCCAAAACCCATCTAACTCCCCTCTATGCTCTCGGTCGTTCTATCACGATTGCGTGGCCGAAAACCGCTCCTCATTTGGACTCTCCTAGCTCCTTCTACCTATAAAAAGGCATCCCCCGTCCATTTTCGCAGTCCAAACCCTAACCAAACTCCTCCCCGCCGCCGGACATGTCCGCCTCCGCGCCGGACGCGTCCACCGCCACCTCACCCGAACCAATCAGAACGCGACACCTCGCCCCAGCGGCCGCTCCCGGCCAACCGGAGCGCGCCACGTCACCGCCGCCAGCGCCCACCTCGCCGCCGCCGCCCGGGGCCCAGATCCGGCCTGCCCCGGGTCTGTCCGGGCCTCGCCGGGCCCGCTCGCGTCCACCGCCGTCCCGGCCGAGCGCCACCGCCTCGCCGGCCGAAGCCGCCCGCGCGCCGCCGCGGCCCCACGCCGGCGCCCGCCGCCGTCCGCCGCCGACCAGGCGCCGCCGCCGCCCGGGATCTCGCCGCCCCTCTCCGCCCGTCGCCCCGCCGCCGATGCACCCGCGCCACCCCGCCGCCCGGAGCTCGCGCCGGCGCCGCCGCCCCTCCGCGGTCCGGCCGCGCCTCGCCGACCCCGGCGCACCTCCGCCACCTCCCCGATGTTCCCCTCCGGCGAGTCTCCCCTCCGGCGACGTTTTCTCCCTCTCCGGCCGCCGTCCTCGTGGATCCGGCGAGATCTGCGCCGCTTTGAAATCCGTGCATATCCAGAGGTTGACCCCGTTTCCACTAAGTCCCTGAATTCTGTAATTTTCGTGCCATGTTCATGTCATCGTATCTCTGCATCCGTAGCTCCGTTTTGTGTGTGTAATATGTCATATTGTTCGTCTCAACGAGTACATCATTTCATTCCATTGCATAATATTCATTTGAGGTTATCTTGATGCCTGAATCATTGTTGTAAGAGTGCTTCATGATGTTTTCTGCTGTCTGTTATCAGAACGAGCTCTTTTGTCATTTTTGACATGATTGATGTGTGCATCCTATGAGGTTGATGTCTTCATGTGTTTTGAACTATGCTATGTCTTATTTAAAGTGGTGTATGCTATGTATTTTTGTGATCAATGTGGTGACTAGCACAAGCATGCAAACTAGGCATCGTGATGTTGCTGATTATAGTCCCTGTTCTGCTGTAATTTTGATGCCATGTAAACTTGATGCTACAGAGAGATCCATGCATATTTTGAGATACTTCAGTAAGGGTTTTTTGAAAAATAGGTTATTGTCTATCCATTCATGCCCTTTGTTGCAATTATGGAGTAGTCTAGCATGTCATTTTCGTGCTCTACTTTTGCTTCAAAATGTTTCCTGGCAGATTGTTTACATGTTATTCAATTTGGCCAAGCTTGCTATAGTTGATCCTTGCATGCTATGGACTTGTTCGTGCCTTGGTTGGTTACATAAACATGTCTTCTTGATGGTTCTATGCTTATCTTGTCATGCAATGACTTGTGGTGAGTGTATCGATCTTGTTAAGTAGGGTTCATGATGTTGCTGTTTTGCTAGGCTGAATCTGTTATTTCGTGATGCCATATAAACATGTTGCTACTAATCATTATATGCATAATCTGGAGATGTTCTATAAACATGTTTTGATCTACATGTCATCCTCTATCCATCCATGCCCCTGGTTGCATTTATAGCTTGCTGTAGATTGTTCATATCTTGCTCCAAAGTTGCTTCATAATGTTACTGTCATCCTGTTTACATTAAGTTCACTTGTTCCCATGTGTTTTGCTAGTGATCCATGCACCCTATGACCTTGCTCTTGCCATGCCTAGCTTCTCAAATATGTCTTATTACTGTTGGGTGCCTTGCCATGCCATGTTTTGCTCTGTAGTGAGTTGCACAAGCTTAGTTACATGCCTTCATAATTCTGTTTCTGCCATGTTTGAATCTGTAATATAACTTGCTATGTTTACGTGGGTGCCATCATATTTTCTGCTCCTTTTTGGCTTATGGTCAGTAAGGGTCTTTTGATCTATGAAATTAGTAGATTCATGCCATGCCTTTGTTTGCCATGATAAGTTCCTGTAACATGTTGTTTGATAGCTCAGAACATTGCATTGTGATGTTATTTTCTGCAAAGTCTGAAATTGTTATAACTTGCAATCTTACCATGTGTGTTTGAGCATGTTCTAGTGATTTCTAGAGGTAGCTCAGTGTTCATGTTTTGTAATGCTTTGCCTGTACATCATGACCATGCCTTCTGTTATTATGTTGTGGTGCTGTAGCATGTTGTTTTGATGCTTGCAATATGCCTAGTTGCTGTTTTGGACAGATTGTTGCTATGACTTGTATAGTGTGCATGTGTTGAACCGTTGCTCCGTTTTGAGTGTGCTTCATATGAAACTTGCTTAGAATTGCATGTAGTTTCATACTATCATGTTGCATCCTTGTTTTGGTGTGTTTGCTTGATGTTTGAATGCATTTTGCATCAATGCCATGTTTAACTTGTTTTGCTCATATCTTCTAGGCCGTAGCTCCGAACTAAATGAACTTTATATGTAACTTGACTAGAATCTCGTGTAGATCATCATTGTGCATCTTAACTTGTTGTTTAACCACTTCAACTTAAGGTTTATTCAGATCTGGACCAATTTCGAAATATGCATATGAGGACTTACCGGAATTGTCATATGTTGTTCCCGGCCTCATTTAAACTTGCCTTGATGTGTTGTTCTTGTTTGCATCATCTCTTGCCATGAGTAGCTTATTTTAGCCTTGTCATGCATCATGCTTGTTGTGCATCATGTCTTGTTCATGTGTGGTGTGTTTACTATGTTGTGTGCTTCTTTTCGATAGTTCCTGTTTCCGTTGCGATCGTGAGGATTCGTTCGTCTTCGGTTGGTTCGGCTTCATCCGTTCGTCTTCTTAATGAACTCGTTCTTCTTCCTTTCAGGATTTCAGGCAAGATGACCGCTACCCTGGATCTCAATACTATCATTGCTATGCTAGTTGCTTCGTTCTATCGCTATGCTGCGCTACCTATCACCTGTTTATTCAAGCCATCCCATATTGCCATGAACCTCTAACCTTTGACACCTTACCTATGCAAACCATTGATTGGCTATGTTACCGCTTTGCTCAGCCCTCTTATAGTGTTGCTAGTTGCAGGTGAAGTTGAAGATTTCTCTATGGTGGACAGGATTTTGGTTGGGATATCACAATATCTCTTATATTATTAATGCATCTATATATTTGGTAAAGGGTGGAAGGCTCGGCCTTTTGCCTACTGTTTTGTTCCACTCTTGCCGCCCTAGTTTCCGTCATACCGGTGTTATGTTCCCGGTTTTTGCGTTCCTTACACGTTCGGGTGATTTATGGGACCCCCTTGACAGTTCGCTTTGAATAAAACTCCTCCAGCAAGGCCCAACCTTGGTTTTACCATTTGCGTCACCACCACCTACCCTTTCCCTTGGGTCGGCCAACCCGAGGGTCATCTTTGTTTTAGCCCCCCCCCGGGCCAGTGCTTGTCTAAGTGTTGGTCCGAATCAGGGCCACTTGCAGCGCCACCTCGGGGAAACTCGAGGGATGGTTTTAGTTATATGTAGTGTTCATCCAGTGTTGCCCTGAGAACGAGATATGTGCAGCTCCTATCTGGATGTCGGCGCATCGGGCGGTCTTGCTGGTCTTGTTTTACCAATGTCGAAATGTCTTGTAAACCGGGATTCCGAGTCTGATCGGGTCTTCCTGGGAGAAGGTCTATTCCTTCGTTGATCGCGAGAGCTTGTCATGGGCTAAGTTGGGACACCTTTGCAGGGTATAATATTTCGAAAGCCGTGCCTGCGGTTATAGGCAGATGGGAATTTGTTAATGTGCGGTTGTAGACAACTTGACACCAGATCCGAATTAAAACGCATCAACCGTGTGTGTAGCCGTGATCGTCTCTTTTCGGCGGAGTCCGGGAAGTGAACACGATTTTGGGTTATGTTTGACGTAAGTAGGAGTTCAGGATCACTTCTTGATCATTGCTAGTTGACGACCGTTCCGCTTGCTCTCTTCTCGCTCTTATTTGCGTATGTTAGCCACCATATATGCTTAGTCGCTGCTGCAACCTCACCACTTTACCCCTTCCTTTCCTATTAAGCTTTGCTAGTCTTGATACCCATGGTAATGGGATTGCTGAGTCCTCGTGGCTCACAGATTACTACAACAACAGTTGCAGGTACAGGTTCATGCGATGATCATGGCGCGAGAGCGATGCTTGCTTGCGTTGAGTTCTTCTTCTGCTTCTTCGATCAGGGATAGGTTCCAGGTCGGCAGCCTAGGCTAGCAGGGTGGATGTCGTTTGAGTTTCTATTTGTGTTCCATCCGTAGTCGGATGATGCTCTGTTGTATTGTGATGTTGTATTCATGTGGCATTGTATGCCTTATGTATGTATCCCCATCTATTATGTAATGTTGATGTAATGATATCCACCTTGCAAAAGCGTTTCAATATGCGGGTCTATCCTTGGTGGGACCTTCGAGTTCCTTTTGGATAGGGTCGCATATTTGGGCGTGACAGGAGCTCCTGCAGGTGCGATATCCAGAGTATTGTCAAACACCAGGTCTAAGCCATGCTCGTCGTGACTGTTCGACACTCCTGGCATAGGTCCGAATCCGTCGAAGATCAAGTCTTCGCAGATATCGGCCGTGTAGTTCAAGCTTCCGAACCTGACCTGATGGTCAGGGGCGTACTGTCGATCTGATCTAGATGGCCAAGCGAGTTGGCCCACAGTGCGAAGCCACCGAACACGAAGATCTGTCCGGGGAGAAAAGTCTCACCCTGGACTGTGTTGTTGTTGATGATTGAAGGAGCCATCGAGCCTCGAAGCGATGACACAGAGGAACTCTCAATGAAAGCACCAATTTCGGTGTCAAAACCGGCGGATCTCGGGTAGGGGGTCCCGATCTGTGCGTCTAAGGCTAATGGTAACAGGAGGCAAGGGACACGATGTTTTACCCAGGTTCGGGCCCTCTCGATGCAGGTAAAACCCTACTTCCTGCTTGATTGATCTTGATGATATGAGTATTACAAGAGTTGATCTACCACGAGATCGTAGAGGCTAAACCCTACGCGCTAGCCTATGATGATTATGATTCTGCCTCTAAGGACTAAACCCTCTGGTTTATATAGACACCGGAGGGGGCTAGGGTTTACATAGAGTCGGTTACAAAGAAGGAAATCTACTATCTGGATCGCCAAGCTTGTCTTCCTCACAAAGGAGAGTCCAATCCGGACATGGGACGAAGTCTTGAGTCTTGTATCTTCACGGTCCAACAATTCGGCCAAAGTATATAGTCCGGCTGTCCGGATACCCCCTAATCCAGGACTCCCACAGTGGGCACCTCCTCCTCCGGCTTTTCTCTTGATTTGGTCGATCAAGTTTTTATGTTTGATCGATTATCAAGATTGGGATAGCAATATTTAAGGTCCCCATGAGTTCGAAATGATATTTACCTTGGAGGTACATGGTTTGCAATTTTTTTATACTGTCATTAGTTAATAATGCTAATTACCTTCATACTTTTGTATTTGGTTTAATGCTCATGCACAACTAGTATACTAATGCTGAAACTTGTTACCTTTATATTTTGTATGGTTAATTCTTATCAAAATCTTCCAGTGCTAGAGTTCAATGAATTCTGTTCAGTAAAACCATTGTACTATACCCTGTAATAAACTAACTACTCTACTGTTGCACTAGCCACTGGATTAGTGTATATTTGTAGTATTCGAATGGTGTTGCATTAGCGTATGGACATAAATAAAGTGTGGCAAGCTTTCCCAGATATGTGCTCAAGAAAACTACTACCTATTTTTCTAAATACTGGACGTTTGGGGTACTTGAAATTGAACCGCGAAAACGTCTTATATTAAGGAACAGAGGGTGTAGAGTTCACTCAAATTATCCCGGTAAAGCTAGTCGCACCTTTGTTAAAATTAATGTTCATTATGTTGTCGGAGGAGGTCTGTATGTTTGTCTCAAATGTATGTCGACTACATGCCTGACATCATGATGTAATGTTAAGTCATTTCCTTTTGTACCGTGTCACTGAATTGTCAAGGCAGTGATGGCATTTTATTTTAGTTGAACTGCACATAATATGCTTAAAAGAAGAGGAAAGGTCAGGAGTCAATCATTCTTTCAAAAAGAACTATATATGCCTTTCTGACATCAGCCGTTGTTGCCTTATTTATTCCTTCAAACAGGTGGTTAGAAACAGTCTTGCTACCTTTTCCATCAAGAAATTGGAATGCTTATATTTGTGAGTCTATGCTTCAACTAGTGTCGTTTTTACAGTAATCACACTTTCAATATCTATGCAAACAGGGATGCTCGATTTTAGTGGAACTGCACAAAAAAGTCCAACTAGTTCAACATTATGAGCATGTTTTCTTCCAAACCATTATATCCAATTGGTGGCACTATGAGCTGTTCATTACGAAGGTACATGGTTTGCTACTACCTTGCTACTCTTTTTGTACTGTCATTAGATAGTAATACTAGTGGTTTGCATGTGAATTTATTGGCAGGGTGGACCTACATTGGAGGTGCTGGACAGGATTCAATGATCGGATGCTCAATTTCGGTTGTATCGATTTCACCTCTTCCATCACTGCGAACATGGATATCGTTGGTCTGATGAAGAATAGGCGCTATATTTCTGCTCTGAACCAGCAAATCAATTTAGTATGAAATTGTCCAGGGAAAAACATAACTGTATCAAATTGTCCAGTGCAGAAGATGACAGATGCTAAGCGGAAGAGACATGTTTAAACCGAAAATACAAGGTGTGGTATATGTTTACTAGCTGCTTGATATTTGTGCAGACAGAGATGTCTGCCCGTTGCTATTTGGCAAACAAACAAAGTGACCGCAATTTTGGTTGAACTGCACAAGAGAATAGTATAGTCACTGCATGAAGTGCCATTTGAAAATAGACACAGAAAGATTGGATAGTCACTTCATGGACCGTAGAAAAGTAGTATTGTACTATTTATTGGCCAACACTAGGTGCTTCATTGCTTTGGTCTGATTATACAATGGGCACCATTTTTCCTAAGTTAAAGTTTGTATTCCAAAAATAGTCCGGCGGTGTGATCGAGAGAAGACCAAATCATATTGAAGTGGATGTTCCTCCATCATGTGTGGTTCATTCTCATGGTTCCAGCTGTTGGTGGAACCACTTACATTTGCAAGAGGAATTGTAGACTTCACAAAAAAATTTGTCTTTCAGTCTGTACTGAATGTTGGCCAAGAGAAGCATCCATGTTAGTAGGAAGAACAGATGTTTTTTCTAGATCTTTGCTTTTGGAGCTACATATTTGTATATGATTTGTGAATCATTGAGATGCATTAACATGATGATCTTATGTATGGGAATCGTACTAGTTGGTTTTAGTTGCGACACAAGATCCAAAGTGGCTGATCTTTGCTTTTGGAGCTACATATTTGTATATGATCTGTGAATCATTGAGATGCATTAACAATTACTTATTTCTGTTTGCTCAGTGTTTACAAGTTACTGATCGATCACTAGCTAGCCTAATAATGCACTCCTGGCAGTTTTATTTGCGACGCAAGATCCGAAGTGGCAGTTTTTGAATAAAAATGCCTACCTCTGAACAAACTGACAAGCTACACTATCCTACCTACTCGATCCTACACGGATAAATAGCGGATCACGCACGTACTACCTCCTTTCCGGTTTGCAGGGCTCAATTCAAGAAACGACCTACTCGATCCTACACGAATAAATAGCGGATCACGCACGTACTAGTACCTCCTTTCCGGTTTGCAGGGCTTAATTCAAACCTCTCACCAACCAAGGAACTCCCCCCGTCCGGGTTTATTAGTATCATGAGCAAAGCAGCAAGACCCAGGCATGTCAATAATTAACGGCATGCAGAAGTTTAAACCTAATCAATTCCAGCGATTTAAGTGGCTGCATGCTGATACGTCTCCAATGTATCTATAATTTTTGATTGTTCCATGTTATTATATTACCTCTTTTGGATGTTTATGGGCTTTATTTTACACATTTAAATCATTTTTGGGACTAACCTACTAACCGGAGGCCCAGCCCATATTGCTGTTTTTTGCCTATTTTAGTATTTTGAAGAAAAGGAATATCAAACGGAGTCCAAACGGAATGAAACCTTTGGGAGCGTGATTTTTGGAACGAACATGATCCGGAGAGCTTGGAGTGCAAGTCAAGAAGCTTCCGAGGGCCCCACGAGATAGGGGGCCGCGCCCCCCTGTAGGGCGCGCCCCCTGTCTCGTGGGCCCCTCGGGCATCCACCGACGTACTTCTTCCTCCTATATATACCTACGTACTCCGAAAACATCTAGGAGCACCAGAAACACAATTTTCACCGCCGTAACCTTCTGTATCCGCGAGATCCCATCTTGGAGCCTTCACCAACACTCTGCTGGAGGGGGAATCAACCACAGAGGGCCTCTACATCAACATCCTTGCCCCTCCGATGAGTTGTGAGTAGTTTACCACAAACCTACAGGTCCATAGTTATTAGCTAGATGGCTTCTTCTCTCTTTTTGGATCTCAATACAATGTTCTCCCCCTCTCTTGTGGAGATCTATTTGATGTAAACTCTTTTTGCGGTGTGTTTGTCGAGATCCGATGAATTGTGGGTTTATGATCAAGTTTATCTATGAATAATTTTTGAATCTTCTCTGAATTCTTTTATGTATGATTGAGTTATCTTTGCAAGTCTCTTCGAATTATCAATTTGGTTTGGCCTACTAGATTGGTCTTTCTTGCCATGGGAGAAGTACTTAGCTTTGGGTTCAATCTTGCAGTGTCCTTACCAAGTGACAGAAAGGGTTGCAAGGCACATATTGTATTGTTGCCATCGAGGATAACAAGATGGGGTTTATATCATATTGCATGTGTTTATCCCTCTACATCATGTCATCTTGCTTAATGCGTTACTCTGTTCTTATGAACTTAATACTCTAGATGCAGGCAGGAGTCGGTCGATGTGTGGAGTAATAGTAGTAGATGCAGGCAGGAGAGGTGATTCCTATATACATGATCATTCCTACATAATCTCATAACTATGTGCTTTTCTATCAATTGCTCGAGAGTAGTTTGTTCACCCACCGTAATACTTATGCTATCTCGAGAGAAGCCTCTAGTGAAACCTATGGACCCCGGGTCTATCTCTTATCATATTTGTTTTCAATCTACCTTTATTTGCACCTTTACTTTTTGCATCTATATCATAAAATACCAAAAATATATTTATCTTATCATACTATCTTTATTAGATCTCACTTTCGCAAGTGGCCATGAAGGGATTGACAACCCCTTTATTGCATTGGGTTACGAGTTCTCAGTTTGTTTGTGTAGGTGCGTGGGACTTTTGAGGAGCCTCCTACTAGATTGATACCTTGGTTCTCAAAACTGAGGGAAATACTTACGCTACACTTTGCTGCATCACCTTCTCCTCTTCGAGGAAAACCGACACAAGCTCAAGACGTAGCAAGAAGGATTTCTGGCACCGTTGCCTGGGAGGTCTTCGCTCAAGTCAAGGCATACCAAGTACCCATCACAAACCCATCTCCCTCGCATTTACATTATTTCCATTTGACTCTCGTTTTCCTCTCCCCCAATTCACCCTTGCCATTTTATTGTAACGCCCCGAGTCCAATGCGCCAGGTGTCTGCCAGTTATTCACTGTCGTTGCCATGTCATTTGCTTGCGTGTTGCATTTTGTCATGTCATCATGTGCATTTAATTTTGCATACGTGTTCGTCTCATGCATCCGAGCATTTTCCCCGTTGTCCGTTTTGCAATCCGGCGCTCCTATGTCCTCCGTCGTTCCCCTTTCATCTCTCGTTGTGTGCGGGTATTAAACGTTCTCGGAATGGACCGAGCCTTGCCAAGCAGCCTTGGTATAGCACCGGTGGACCGCCTATCAAGTTTCGTGCCATTTGGAGTTCGTTTGGTAATCCAACAGTTAACCGGTAACCGTAAAGCCTCCTTCTCCTTGCAGCCCAACACCCCTTCCAAAGTGGCCCAAAACCCAGCTAACTCCCCTCCATGCTCTCGGTCGTTCGATCACGATCGCGTGGCCGAAAACTGCTCCTCATTTGGAATCTCCTAGCTCCCTCTACCTATAAATAAGCCCCTCCCCCCGAAATTCGCGGATGTTTTCCCCCAAACCCTAGCCTTCTCTCCCTCCGCGTCGCCGGACATGTCCGCCCGGCGGCCGGACACGTCCGCCCGCGCCCCGCGCCAATCCGGTCGTGCCACCTGGCCTCCCGCGTCCTCCCCGCCGCCGCGGCCCACGGAGCCCATCCGGGGCCCGCGCGGGCCCACTCCGCGCCGCCGTCGCCCGGCCCGTCGCCGCCGACCGCGCGCGCCCGCGCCGTCCCCGCGCCCGAGCTCCGGCGCCGCCCCAGGATCCGTCGGCGCCGCCCGCCTCCGGTCGCCTCTCGCCACTGCCATCTCGGCCCGCCGCCGCGCCTCCCCTCCGGCTTCGCCGCCGCCCCGCCTGCCCGCGCCGTCGACCCCGCTGCCATCTCCGCGCCTTCCCACGCAGCGCCGGACCTGCGCCTTGTCCGACCGGAGCTCCCTCCACGCCGGCAGGAGCCCGCGCCCCGAGCTCCTCCGACGAGCTCGCCGGCCGTCTCCGGCATCGCCCCGGTCAGATCCGGGCAGGAGCGCCCGGATCCGCCCCTTCCCCGTCCCATTTCGGCCTCCCCGGCCCCGTCCCCGATATCTCCAGCGAACCTCAAAATCCGCGTCACCGTTGACTTCTCCCAGAGGTGAAAATCTACTAAGTCCCCGAAATCTGCAGTAATTTTTAGGCCATGTTCATCGTATTGTATCTCTGCATCCGTAGCTCCGTTTTGTGCGTGTAATATGTCAAATTGTTCGTCTCAACGAGTACATCATTTCGTTCCATTGCATCATATTCATTTGTAGTGAGTTGCACAAGCTCATCTACATACCTTCATAATTCTGTTTCTGCCATGTATGAATCTGTATTATAACTTGCTATGTTTACGTGGGTGCCATCATATTTTCTGATCCTTTTTGGCTCATGGTCACTAAAGGACTTTTGATCTATGCAATTAGTAGATTCATGCCATGCCTTTGTTCGCCATGATAAGTTCCTGTAACATGTTGGTTGATAGCTCTGAACATTGCATCCTGATGTTATTTTCTGCAAAGTCTGGAATTGTTATAACTTGCAATCTTACCATGTGTGTTTGAACATGTTCTAGTGATTTCTGGAGATTCCTCAGTGTTCATGTCTTGTAATGCTTTACCTGTACATCATGCCCATGTCTTTTGTTTTCATGTTGGGGTGCTGTAGCATGTTGTTTCGATGCTTGCAATATGCCTAGTTGCTGTTTTGGACAGCTTGTCCTTTAAACTTGTTAGAGTGTCTGTGTTGAACCGTTGCTCCGTTTTGAGCGTGCTCTATATGAAACTTGCTTAGAATTGCATGTAGCTTCATATTATCATGTTGCATCCTTGTGTTGAGGTGTTTGCTTGATGTTTGGGTGCATTTTGCATCAATGCCATGTTTAACTTGTTTTGCTCATATCTTCTAGGCCGTAGCTCCGAATTAAATGAACTTCATATGAAACTTGACTAGAATCTCATGTAGATCATCTTGGTGCATCTTAGCTTGCTGTTTAATAACTTGAACATAATGTTTATTCAGATCTGGACCAACTTCAAAATTTGCATATGAGGACTTACCGGAATTGTTATATGTTGTTCCCGGCCTCATTTAAACTTGCCTTGATGTGTTGCTCTTGTTTGCATCATCTCTTGCCATGAGTAACTCCATATAGCTTTGTCATGCATCATGCTTGTTGTGCATCATGCCTTGTTCATGTGTGGTGTGTTTACTATGTTGTGTGCTTCTTCTTGTTAGTTCCTGTTTCGTTGCGATAGTGAGGATTCGTTCGTCTACGCTTGGTTCGGCTTCATCCGTTCGTCTTCTTCATGGACTCGTTCTTCTTCCTTGCGGGATTTCAGGCAAGATGACCGCTACCCTGGATCTCACTACTATCATTGCTACGTTAGTTGCTTCATTCTATCGCTATGCTACGTTACCTATCACCTGTTTATCAAGCCATCCCAAATTGCCATGAACCTCTAACCTTTGACACCTTTCCTACGCAAACCGTTGTTTGGCTATGTTACCACTTTTGCTCAGCCCATCTTATAGCGCTGCTAGTTGCAGGTGAAGTTGAAGATTTCTCCATGGTGGATAGGATTTTGGTTGGGATATCACAATATCTCTTATATTATTAATGCATCTATATAATTGGTAAAGGGTGGAAGACTCGGCCTTTTGCCTAGTGTTTTGTTCCACTCTTGCCGCCCTAGTTTCCGTCATACCGGTGTTATGTTCCCGGATTTTGCGTTCCTTACGCGGTCGGATGATTTATGGGACCCCCTTGACAGTTCGCTTTGAATAAAACTCCTCCAGCAAGGCCCAACCTTGGTTTTACCATTTGCCTCACCACCACCTACCCTTTCCCTTGGGTCGGCCAACCCGAGGGTCATCTTTATTTTAGCCCCCCCGGGCCAGTGCTTGTCTAAGTGTTGGTCCGAACTGAGCAGTCTGCGGGGCCACCTCGGGGCAACTTGAGGGTTGGTTTTACTCGTAGCTAGTCTCATCCGGTGTTGCCCTGAGAACGAGATATGTGCAGCTCCTATCGGGATTTGTCGGCGCATCAGGCGGCTTTGCTGGTCTTGTTTTACCATTGTCGAAATGTCTTGTAAACCGGGATTCCGAGTCTGATCGGGTCTTCCTGGGAGAAGGTCTATTCCTTCGTCGATCGCGAGAGCTTGTCATGGGCTAAGTTGGGACACCCCTGCAGGGTATAATCTTTCGAAAGCCGTGCCTGCGGTTATAGGCAGATGGGAATTTGTTAATGTCCGGTTGTAGATAACTTGACACCAGATCCAAACTAAAATGCATCAACCGTGTGTGTAGCCGTGATGGTCTCTTTTCGGCGGAGTCCGGAAAGTGAACACGGTTTCTGGGTTATGTTTGACGTAAGTAGGAGTTTAGGATCACTTCTTGATCATTACTAGTTGACGACCGTTCCTTTTGCTCTCTTCTCGCCCTTATTTGCGTATGTTAGCCACCATATATGCTTAGAAGCTGCTGCAGCCTCACCACTTTACCCCCTTCCTTTCCCTTTAAGCTTTGCTAGTCTTGATACCCATGGTAATGGGATTGCTGAGTGCTCGTGGCTCACAGATTACTACAACAACAGTTGCAGATACAGGTTGTGCGATGATCATGACGCGAGAGCGATGCTTGCTTGCTTTGAGTTCTTCTTCAGCTTCTTCGATCAGGGGATAGGTTCCAGGTCGGCAGCCTAGGCTAGCAGGGTGGATGTCGTTTGAGTTTCTATTTGTGCTTCATTCGTAGTCGGATGATGCTCTGTTGTATTGTGATGTTGTATTCGTGTGGCATTGTATGCCTCTTGTATGTATCCCCATATATTATGTAATGTTGATGTAATGATATCCACCTTGCAAAAGCGTTTCAATATGCGGGTCTATCCTTGGTGGGACCTTCGAGTTCCTTTTGGATAGGGTCGCATATTGGGTGTGACATTTATTCACCCTCTCTTCCCCAATCTCCTCCTCTCCTTTTCGCTCAGTTTCTTCCACCTTGCTTTTTGTTTGCCGCTATGTCTGAAATTGGGAAGATTATCGTCGATATGGACAATAATGATAACACAGAAAATCCCGAGGCTCCGGTCGATGAACCCCCTATCTTGCATACTAAAAAGTTTTGAATCAGTAGTGATAACATCATTGGCAAAGGTGTTATTCAAGATTTCTTTACTTGTGCAGGTGCTTTACCTTCCATGGGTTATTGTATTCTTCATAGAACTAGTAGTCTTGCGGATGCTATCTCTACGCTTGTAGTTGAACTTGAAAGACAATTTATGCATATGCATCCTTGCATACAAAGAATTCTCCTAGAATTCTCTAATATTGAGCATTCTTCTGTTAAGCACGCTGTTACTATCTTTTTGGCTCATGAGTTTAGATTTATAATAAGAGAGGCCAAAGAAATCTTTGCGCATTATAGGGTGGATGCCGGTCGTCCTCCCATAGAAGCAATCCTCTATGATCAAGAGGAAATTAGACGTTTTCAATCTTCGGACTATGTCGTTTTTAATGAAAACCTTAGAAAAAAGGTTGCTATCAATGTCTTGGTTGATTGTATTAATGAGCTTAATAATGATTTTGCCCTTCGAAACAATGAGCTAGGATACTCTCTTGAGTATAGGCTCACAAGATTTTGTCAAAAGAATGCTTTTAGTGATGAAATAGTTGTGCACTATGAAGGGCCAAAAGAGGAACCCGTTCCTCCTGTGATTGATCTTGGGTATTTTTGTCCCACTAAATTTAGCCCTTTTGATTACTTTTGCTTACCTCAAAGGATATTTGCTGCCGAACGTAGAGAATATGAGATGAGCTTTCAAGACCTATCTTATTATTATGGAACTACTTAGATCTATCTTTGTTTTTATGCCTAGCTAGGGGCGTTAAACGATAGCGCTAGTTGGGAGGCAACCCAATTTTCTTTATATTTTTTGTTTTTGCTCATGTTTATTAATAAATCTTGCATCTACCTTCTGTTTAGATGTGTTTTTATCTTTTAATTAGTGTTTGTGCCAAGTAGGACCTATAGGATAACCTACGATGATAGTTGATTTGATTCTGCTGAAAAACAGAAACTTTGCGCGCACGAATATAATTTTGTTAAATCACAGGAACATGACTTTGCGTTTATTATTTTTTCTGCTGTTCAATAAACAAATTTTCCAGGACTTCCTATTTTGGTAGGATTTTTAGAGTTCCAGAAGTTTGCTTTAGTTACAAATTGCTACAGACTGTTCTGTTTTTGACAGATTCTATTTTTCGTGTGTTGTTTGCTTATTTCAATGCATCTATGGCTAGTAATTCAGTCTATGAACCATAAAGAAGTTGGAATACAGTAGGTTTAACACCAAAATAAACAAAGAATGAGTTCACGGCAGTACCTTGTGTGGTGGTTTTGTTTTCTTTCACTAACGGAGCTTATAGGATTTCCTGTTGAGTTTTGTGTTGTGAAGTTTTCAAGTTTTGGGTAAAGCTTTTATGGACTATGGAATAAAGGGTGGCAAGAGCCTAAGATTGGGGATTCCCATGGCACCCCAAGATATTCAAGAATAGCCAAAAGCCTAAGCTTGGGGATGCCCCGGGAAGGCATCCCCTCTTTCGTCTTCGTTCATTGGTAACTTTACTTGGAGCTATATTTTTATTCGCTACATGATATGTGTTTTGCTTGGAGCGTCGTGTATTATATTAGTCTTTGATTTTTAGTTTAACACAATCATCCTTGCTGTACACACCTTTTGGGAGAAGCCTATTTGATTAGAATTAGCTAGAATACTCTATGTGCTTCACTTATATCTTTTGAGCTTAATAGTTTTTGCTCTAGTGCTTCACTTATATCTTTTAGAGCACGGTGGTGTCTTAATTTTGAAGAAATTTCTAGTCTCTCATGCTTCACTTATATTATTTTGAGAGCCTTTTAGAACAGCATGGTATTTGCTATGATCATAAAGTTGGTCCTAGAATGATGAGCATCCAAGTTGGGTATAATAAAAACTATCATAGAAAGTGAATTGGATGCTATGATCAATTTGATACTTGATAGTTGTTTTGAGATATGGAGGTAGTGATATAAAATTCGTGCTAGTTGGGTGATTATGAATTTAAAGAATGCTTGTGTTGAAGCTTGTGATTCCCGTAGCATGCACGTATGGTGAACCGCTTTGTGATAAAGTTGGAGCACAATTTTATTTATTGATTGTCTTCCTTATGAGTGGCGGTCGGGGACGAGTGATGGTCTTTTCCTACCAATCTATCCCCCTAGGAGAATGCACGTAGTACATTGGTTTTTGATGACTTCTAAATTTTTGCAACAAGTATATGAGTTATTTTGATTAATGTTGAGTCCATGGATTATACATACTCTTTCACCCTTCCACCATTGCTAGCCTCTCTTGTACCGTGCAACTTTCACCGGTACCATACACCCGCCATTTACCTTCCTCAAAACAGCCACCATACCTACCTATTATGGCATTTCCATAGCCATTCCGAGATATATTGCCATGCAACTTTCCACCGTTCCGTTCATATGACACGCATTACTTTTGTCATATTGCTTTTTGCATGATCATGTAGTTGACATTGTATTTGTGGCAAGGCCACCTTCATAATCTTCATACATGTCGCTCTTGATTCATTGCATATCTCGGTACACCGCCAGAGGCATTCATATAGAGTCATATATTGTTCTAGATTTGAGTTGTAAATCCATAAAAGTGTGATGATCTTCATTATTAGAGCATTGTCCTAGTGAGGAAAGGATGATGAAGACTATGATTCCCCCACAAGTCGGGATGAGACTTCGGACATTACAAAAAGAAAAAAAAGAAAAAGGAAAAAGGGGGGAAGGCCAAAAATAAAGAAAAAAAGAAAGTCCAAAGAAAAGAAAAAAAAGAGAAAAGAAAAAAAGGAAAAAAATAAAATGTGAGAAAAAGATAGAAGGGAAAAAAATAAAATGTGAGAAAAATAGCACCATGATCTTCATGTTAGAGAGTCTCATATGTTGTCAGTTTCATATACTAGTGGGAATTTTTCATTATAGAACTTGGCTTGCATATTCCAATGATGGGCTTCCTCAAAATGCCCTAGGTCTTCATGAGCAACCAAGTTGGATGCACCCCACTTAGTTTCTTTTGTTGAGCTTTCATATATTTATAGCTCTAGTGCATCTGTTGCATGGCAATCCCTACTCACTCACATTGATATCTATTAATGGGCATCCCCATAGCCCGTTGATACGCCTAGTTGATGTGAGACTATCTTCTCATTTTTGTCTTCTCCACAACCACCATTCTATTCCACATATAGTGCTATGTCCATGGCTCACGCTCATGTATTGCGTGAAAGTTGATAAAGTTTGAGATTATTAAAGTATGAAACAATTGCTTGGCTTGTCATCGGGGTTGTGCATGATTAAATACTTTGTGTGATGAAGATAGAGCATAGCCAGACTATATGATTTTGTAGGGATAACTTTCTTTAGCCATGTTATTTTGAGAAGACATGATTACTTTGATTAGTATGCTCTAAGTATTACTATTTCTTATGTCAATATGAACTTTTATTTTGTATTCATTTGGGTCTGAACATTCATGCCACAATAAAGAAAATTACATTAAGAATTATGCTAGGTAGCATTCCACATCAAAAATTCTCTTTTTATCATTTTGCTACTCGAGGACGAGCAGGAATTAAGCTTGGGGATGCTTGATACGTCTCCAACGTATCTATAATTTTTGATTGTTCCATGCTATTATATTACCTCTTTTGGATGATTATGGGCTTTATTTTACACATTTATATCATTTTTGCTACTAACCTACTAACCGGAGGCCCAGCCCATATTGTTGTTTTTGCCTATTTCGGTATTTCGAAGAAAAGGAATATCAAACGAAGTCCAAACGGAATGAAACCTTCGGGAGCGTGATTTTCGGAACGAACATGATCCGGAGAGCTTGGAGTGCAAGTCAAGAAGCTTTTGAGGGCCCCACAAGATAGGGGGTCGCCCACCCCTGTAGGGCGCGCCCCCTGTCTCGTGGGCCCCTCGGGCGGCCACCGACGTACTTCTTCCTCCTATATATACCTACGTACCCCGAAAACATCCAAGAGCACCACGAAACACAATTTCCACCACCGTAACCTTCTGTATCCGCGAGATCCCATCTTGGAGCCTTCGCCGGCATTGTGCCGGAGGGGGAATCAACCACGGAGGGCCTCTACATCAACATCCTTGCCCCTCCGACGAGTTGTGAGTAGTTTACCACAGACCTATGGGTCCATAGTTATTATATAGATGGCTTCTTATCTCTTTTTGGATCTCAATACAATGTTCTCCCCCTCTCTTGTGGAGATCTATTCGATGTAAACTCTTTTTGCAGTGTGTTTGTCGAGATCCGATGAATTGTGAGTTTATGATCAAGTTTATCTATGAATAATATTTGAATCTTCTCTGAATTCTTTTAAGTATGATTGAGTTATCTTTGCAAGTCTCTTCAAATTATCAGTTTGGTTTGGCCTACTAGATTGGTCTTTCTTGCCATGGGAGAAGTGCTAAGCTTTGGGTTCAATCTTGTAGTGTCCTTACCCAGTGACAGAAAGGGTTGCAAGGCACATATTGTATTGTTGCCATCGAGGATAACAAGATGGGGTTTATATCATATTGCATGTGTTTATCCCTCTACATCATGTCATCTTGCTTAATGTGTTACTCTGTTCTTATGAACTTAATACTCTAGATGCAGGCAGGAGTCGGTCGATGTGTGGAGTAATAGTAGTAGATGCAGGCAAGAGTCGGTCTACTTGTTATGGACGTGATGCCTATATACATGATCATGCCTAGATAATCTCATAACTATGCGCTTTTCTATCAATTGCTCGACAGTAATTTGTTCACCCACCGTAATACTTATGCTATCTCGAGAGAAGCCTCTAGTGAAACCTATGGCCCCCGGGTCTATCTCTTATCATATTTGTTTTCAGTCTACCTTTATTTGCATCTTTACTTTTTGCATCTATATCATAAAATACCAAAAATATATTTCTTATCATACTATCTTTATTAGATCTCACTTTCGCAAGTGGCCGTGAAGGGATTGACAACCCCTTCATTGCATTGGTTGCGAGTTATCAGTTTGTTTGTGTAGGTGCATGGGACTTTTGAGGAGCCTCCTACTGGATTGATACCTTGGTTCTCAAAACTGAGGGAAATACTTACGCTACACTTTGCTGCATCACCCTCTCCTCTTCGAGGAAAACCAACGCAAGCTCAAGACGTAGCACATGCATGCCCTTGGCTGCGACTCGTTGCAAGCTGCTCCATGTACTGGCTGCGAGCGACTCTGAGTGTCCGCATGCAGCCGGCCGTAATTAAGGCAGCTAACAAATGCAAAAAAGATGCACTTTAATTGTTGCAGGCTTTTTAAATCCGTGGAATCATTTTTGACAAGGAGGGAGATGATTCGAGTGCACTCGTTTGATCGTCATGCCGGCGTGCGACCCAGACGGGATGGGATGGCACAGTCATAATTTCATTTTCTCTAGTTTTCCACGGCAAGCTGGCGCGCTAAGCCATGCCTCCTTATGCATTGAATTCCGATGACTGTCGCCCTAGCTTCCGCCTATAAGTACTGTTTCCTGGCCTTCTCCGGTGGCACCGTGACCCAACTCGCCATATCCTCATAAGCCCCCATCAGCCCGAAGTCGCTCGCCACGTCCGCCATGCCCCCTCTCGTCCGCGGTAGGCGAGGCCGGAGGCGGTCACCGCCGGAACTAGTGTTCGGTTTTCCACCAGAAGGCAGACGGAGGGAGGAGGCTTTCTATCTGTCTTTAGATGGCAATGCGGAGATCGAGGACTTGTTGGAGCGCGACCGCCTGGTGGAGGAGCAGGAGTTGTTGGAGCATGACCGCCTAGCGGAGGAGCAGCGTATCGTCGATTTGTGCCGCCAGCGAGACATGGAGCAGCAGCGCAC
Source organism: Triticum aestivum (assembly GCF_018294505.1). Classification (NCBI taxonomy): domain Eukaryota; kingdom Viridiplantae; phylum Streptophyta; class Magnoliopsida; order Poales; family Poaceae; genus Triticum; species Triticum aestivum. Next base: position 555,702,103 of record NC_057798.1, read on the forward strand.
TGATGCTCTAAGTCGCGAGCAGAGCGCCTGCAACTGGGCCGACTACGTGGAGGCCGGCGCCCGTCAAATAGCCCTGGAGGCTGTCGGGCATGCACCCGTTCGCGACGCCAATTTTTACTACCATCTCGTCAAGTGGGTTTCCCGCTTGGAAGCCGAAGCTTCAGTGGACCATGCCGACATGGGAAGGGCCAACGCGCGCGAGCAATGCGCCCTATCGCACCTCTGGCAAGTCCGAGGCGAGGCGCAGGACGCCGGTGCCGGCGTTTAGCGTGTACCGCAGATGGCGGCCGGCATCGTCTAGTTAGCTAAGAGTAAGTTAGTACTTGTAGGCTACTAGAGTATTAGTGGGAGTAGGTAGTTAACTTGGCTATGATGGTTGTCAACATGGAAGTTCAGTACTCTATATGTGGATCAGACCTGTTACTTTCCGTTTGAACGTATGGAATGGGATGTTATTTTTTTAAATGGGTTGTATTTGTCCTCCACGGGTTTAGAGGCTGACTTGTGGGCCTACCAAGTTGACGCGTACACAATCAGGACATGATTGTACGTGGAGAGGACGACAGCAGGGACCCGCCAAGGTCATGGCAGTACGCAAGAAAGTGCCTCCTTATTTCAAGCCAATAAAAAATGGCTCCTCCTAATGGATTTCTGACATCTGGGTCCCATGCCATTGTTAGCGTAGTCAATAAACGAGATAATTGCACAACAAGCGGCTGACACCAGGGACCCAGCAGCTCGCCCAGTTATTTTTGTTTTGGGTTAATTTGATAAATGCCACTCCAAATCTGGTGTTTTCGAGAAATTCTACTGCAATTTCCAAACTTTGAAAAATGCCATTTCATGCCATTTCTAGTGGCATTTTTTGAAGTCTGGAGTGGCGTTTTTCAAAGTTTGCAAACTGCAGTGGCGTTTTTCAAAGTTTGCAAAAATTGCAGTGGCATTTTTATGAATCGCCATAATTGGAGTGGCATTTATCTAATTTGTTTTTGAGACGGAAGCAGGGTGTCAACTGGGCTGTGCGGGACACTCTGGCCTGTCTAGACATCCTTTTCTTTTATGTTTACCACAGACCAGCCCAGTAGTTTTTTTTTCTTTTCGAAAATGGCTAGCCCAGTTTTTTTTTGATTTGTCAAGTAAGTCGCTTTGTCAGGCCTGTTGGTCTGCAAATATTTCAAGACGAGGAGAGCTTCATTCGGCTGGCCGAGAAAATGGCCGCTTAGTAATGAGAAATGGGTTGTACATTTTTAAAACGCATCAAACCGACAATTAGTTTCAAATATTTTTTTTCATTTCGAGATTTTAAATTGCACTGATTTTTATGCATGGACAATTTATTGGATTTTATATTTATATACATTTATTTTTAAAATTAGTTTGAATGTGACTCGAAATTTCGGGATTAAAAATAGTTCAGACCACACCGACATATGCAAAATTTCGTATAATTTTTTAACCGTGGCCACAATATGGGCTGTAATGCTAACAAAAAGAATGTGGGCTCCAAAAAACCCGTAAAAATTAGCAAATGGGCTGTAAATTATTAGAAATAATGGCAGATGGCCTGTATGCTGTTTTCCACAGATTTGAGGCTTTCCTAAAAAAAAGGTTGACGCACAAGCAGTGACTGTTGGATGTCCATCCAACAGCCGTCATGCTTCTTCAATCTCTACTCTTCCTGCTCCAGTCGCTCAAACAAGCGCCGGCGGGACTGCCTGCTCCCTCTTCCCCACGGCCGGCTGTGCTGCCGCGTAGGCCTCACCGCCCCACCATACTCCCATCACTGGCCTAGCCATCCCTCTACTCACCAACACCTGCTGTTATTCTCCGGCGACGATAGACAAACCAGTAAACCCGCATACAGTCGTACTCCCCTCCGCATGGGAAACAACTGCCGATCCTTCCCTGGCTCCGTGCCATTCCCTTCCTAGGCCTCGCTGTCATCCACCGCCCTGGTGATCTCGGCGTGGCATGGTCAACGACCGACATGCATCTGAAGTGGACTGTACATGGAGAGGCTGAAGTTGGGTCCATGGCCACACGCAAGGAAATGCCTCCTTATTACGCGCAAAATAATGATTCCTCCACCTGACATCTGGAACCCACCAAAAGGGCCTCTGTATTTCGCAAGAAAAACATTATCACCGCCGACAGCTCGGACCCACCAGCTATATCTTCGCACGCAAGGAAGTGCCTCCTTATTACGCACAAAAAAATGAATACTCCCCCTGCTAGCTGGGACCCAGTATAGTGGGCCTACTAAGTTGACGGGGACGGAGGGCTTTGTCAACTTAGTCAATATGCACGATTCTAGCTCGAGTGACCGTACGATGTCCATCCAACGGCCGTAGTGCTTTTTCAACCTCTGGTCTTCTTGCTCCAGCCGCCCAAAGCAGCGCCGGTCGTGCCGCCTGCTCCTGCCTCCCATGGCCGGCTGTGCTGTCGCGGAGGCCTCACCGCCCCCATACTACTCCCACCGCTGGCTAGGCCATCCCTCCACTCCACTCACCCACACCCCCTGTTATTCTGTGGCGATGGCAGCGCAGCCAAACCAGTGAACCCTCGTACTCCTCTCCGCGTGGGCATCCACTGCCGCGTATTCCCCGGCTCCGCGTCATCCCCTTCCTAGGCCTCGCCGTCGTCCACCGCCGTGGTGCTCTCGGCGCAGCGTGGTCAATGTGGTCAACGACGGACTTCCATCCGAAGAGTACTGTACGTCGAGAGGATGACAGCTTGGTCCATGGCAGCCGCAAGGAAGTGCCTCCTTATTACGCGGAAAATAATTATTCCTCCACCTGACAGCAGGGACACACCGGACGGGCCACCAATATTTCACGAAAAAAACGTTTCCCCCCTGACTGCTGGGACCCATCGGACGGGCCACCGTATTTCGTGAAAAAACGTTACCCCCTGACTTTTGGGACCCACCGGACGGGCCACCGTATTTCATGAAAAAAATGTTCCCCCCGCTGTCAGCTCGGACCCACCGAAGGTGCCTCCTTATTACGCACAAAAAAAGAATACTCCCCCGGCTAGCTGGGACCCACCTTGGTGGGAGGCTGACTTGTGGGCCTACTAAGTTGACTGGGACGGAGGCCATTGTCAACTTTAGTCAATATAAACGATTCTAGCTCCAGTGACCATACGATGTCCATCCAACGGCCGAAGTGCTTCTTCAACCTTTGGTCTTCTTGCTCCAGCCGCCCAAAGCAGGGCCGGTCGTGCTGCATGCTCCTGGCTCCCATGGCCAACTGTGATGCCGCGGAGGCCTCACTGCCTCCTACTACTCCCACCGATGGCCAGGCCATCCCTCTACTCACCCACACCCCCTATTATTCTACGGCGATGGTAGCCTCACACCACAGCCGAACCATTGAACCCTCGTACTCCTCTCCACGTGGGCATCCACTACCGCGTCTTCCCTGGCTCCGCGTCGTCCCCTTCCCAGGCCTCACCATCGTCCACCGCCGTGGTGCTCTCGGCGCGGCATGGTCAATGTGTTCAACAGCCAATTTCCATCGGAAGAGTACTGTACGTGGAGAGGCTGACAGCTGGGTCCACGGCAGCCGCAAGGAAGTGCCTCCTTATTACGCACAAAATAATTATTCCTCCAGCTGACAGAGGGGACCCACCGGACAGGCCACCGTATTTCATGAAAAAATGTTTCCCCCCTGACTGCTAGGACCCACCAGCTACATCTTCGCACGCAAGGAAGTGCGTCCGGGCAAAAAAAATGATTCACCCCCCTGACTGCTAGGACCCACCAGCTACATCTTCGCACGCAAGGAAGTGCCTGACAGTCGGGACCCACCTGCTCGAAGCGTACATAGCGTTGTCATTCTGGTCGCGAAAGTGTACGTACATATATACTGGTCATGTAGAGGCGCGCACGTGTCATAGTAGAGGCGCGCACGTAGCATGTACACATATGTACAACGGCCAGGGTGCAAGAAAGAAAATACAGCCACGTACGTACATAAGGGCGGGGTCTCGAACGCCTACTCGAGCATACGTACGGCCCGGGCTCGTGTACATGGCTGGGTCGGAATGGAGAAACTGCGTCGTCGTCGTGTTCATGGGGAGGCAACGGAATGCCTCGTGTTCATCGGGAGGCAACGGAATGCGTCTTGTTCATCGGGAGGCAACGGAATGCGTGGGAGCCAACCGGCTTGGACGGAACAGGCGATGGAAACGAGGCCTGGCGTACCACACAACGGAGGAAACGGCCTTGTGTTCGACCGGCCACGTTCGAAACGGGATCCTATTCATCGGGAGGGGTCTAGCGTACCGCAAAACAGAGGAAACGGACTTGTGTTGGACATCCTACAGTCGAAACAGGGTCCTATTGATCGGGAGGGGTGTGGCGTACCGCAAAATGGAGGAAACAGACTTGTGTTGGAGCGCTACGGTGGAAATGGGGGTCTTGTTCATGGGGAGGGGTGTGGCGTACCACGAAACGGGACTCCACGGGATACTGTTCATCTCCACCATCGACCTCCTCCAGCCTCCACAGGCTACTATTCATCCACCGTCGACCTCCTCCAGCCTCTACCTGCGACTATTCATCCACGGGCTCCTATTCATCCAGCGTCCACCGTGCGCTACTCCACCGGCTACTGTCCAACCACCCCTCTCCACGGGCTCTTGTTCAACCACCCCTCCACGGGCTACTGTTCATCCACCCCTCCACCGTCTATTGTTCATCCAGCACTCCATGGGGTCGTCCTATTCATCCACCCCTCCACGGGGTCCTGTTCATCCAGCCCCAACCGGCTCGATTGATCGGGCTCATGTTCATGCAGAGGCAACGCCACAGGGTCCTGTTCATCCACCCCCACCGCTCACTGTTCATCCCCCCCCCCCCCGCGCAACGCTCACTGTTCATCCAGAGGCAGCATCGATCGGCTTCAGTTAGCAGAAGTAGCAAAGGAATCGCTCGATCGGGTTCAGTTAACAGCCATCGATCGATCGCTCGGGTTCAGTAACGCGTAGCTTGCAGTGCAATCGCTCGGGTTCAGTTAGAGCCCAACTCCTCGCTCGAGTTCAGTTAGAGCAAACGCCTCGCACACACGCGCGTACGTGTATGAGAGAAACGCACATCGCTCGGCCCCCGACCACCCATCGTAACCGGGAACTCGCCAAAAATTTCCTCGCCCTTGCTTCTACCATGGTTTTTTCCGTCATGGACGGCCCAAAGAATGTCATGCAACTGCGTCTCCAGCCCACCCAGGACGAAAAGCCCATTTTCTGTCATAATTTTTTGTCATAGAAGTAGGAGCCCACCACATCTATATTGATACCGGGTTTTGTCACAATTATCGTCATAGAAGTGTCATAAGTATGACAGAAAAAAAATTGTTCGGCCCAAAATGTCACAGATGTGTCTTTTTTTTGTAGTGATAAGTATTTCCCTCAGTTTTTGAGAACCAAGGTATCAATCCAGTAGGAGGCGCCTCAAAAGTCCCACGCACCTACACAAACAAACAAGAACCTCGCAACCAACGCAATAAAGGGGTTGTCAATCCCTTCACGGTAACTTGTGAAAAGTGAGATCTGATAGAGATAATATGATAAGATAAATATTTTTGGTATTTTTATGATATAGATTGGAAAGTAAAAGATGCAAATAAAAGTAGATGGAAAACTTATATGATAAAAGATAGACCCGGGAGCCATAGGTTTCACTAGTGGCTTCTCTCAAGATAGCATAAGTATTACAGTGGGTGAACAAATTACTGTCGAGCAATTGATAGAAAAGTGCACAGTTATGAGATTATCTAGGCATGATCATGTATATAGGCATCACGTCCGTGACAAGTAGATCGAAACGATTCTGCATCTACTACTATTACTCCACACATCGACCTACTCTTGCCTGCATCTAGAGTATTAAGTTCATGAAGAACAGAGTAACGCATTAAGAAAGATGACATGATGTAGAGGGATAAACTCATACAATATGATATAAACCCCATCTTTTTATCCTCAATGGCAACAATACAATACATGCCTTGCTGCCCCTGCTGTCACTGGGAAAGGACACCGCAAGATTGAACCCAAAGTTAAGCACTTCTCCCATTGCAAGAAAGATCAATCTAGTAGGCCAAACCAAACTGATAATTCGAAGAGACTTGCAAAGATAACTTAATCACACATAAAAGAATTCAGAGGAGATTCAAATACTTCTCATAGATAAATTTGATCATAAACCCACAATTCATCGGATCTCGACAAACACACTGCAAAAAGAGTTACATCGAATGGATCTCCAAGAAGATCAAGGAGAACATTGTATTGAGATTCAAAGAGAGAGAAGAAGCCATCTAGCTAATAACTATGGAACCGAAGGTCTGTGGTAAACTACTCACAAGTCATAGGAGGCCTTGGAGATGATGTAGAGGCCCTTCATGGTCGATTCCCCCTCCGGCGGAGCGCCGGCGAAGGCTCCAAGATGGGATCTCGCGGATACAGAAGGTTGCGGCGGTGGAAATAGTTTTTTGTGGTGCTCCCAGATGTTTTCGGGGTATGTGGATATATATAGGAGGAAGAAGTAGGTCGGTTGACACTCGAGGGGCCTACGAGGGTGGGGGGCGCGCCCATTCCCAGGGGCGCGCCGGGCACCCTCGTGGCCGCCTTGTTTGTTGCTTGACGTCAACTCCAAGTCCCCCGGATTGCGTTTGTTCCAAAAAGATCGCTCCCGAAGGTTTCATTCCATTTGGACTCCGTTTGATATTCCTCTCCTTCGAAACACTGAAATATGCACAAAAAAACAGCAATTTGGGTTGGGCCTCCGGTTAGTAGGTTAGTCCTAAAAATGATATAAATGTGTGGAGTAAAGCCCATAAACATCCAAAATGGGTAATATAATAGCATGGAACAATCAAAAAATTATAGATACGTTGGAGACGTATCAAGCTACTTTCCAATTCAAGAGAAGGTACAATTACCTCATCAAGTTCTACTTTCCTCCCACTCACTTCTTTTGAGAGAAACTCATTCTCTAGAAAGGATCCATTCTTAGCAACAAATATCTTGCCTTTGGATCTGTGATAGAATGTGTACCCAACCGTTTCTTCTAGGTATGCAGACGCACCTTTCCGATTTAGGTTCGAGCTTATCAGGCTAGAGCTTTTGCACATAAGCATCACAACCCCAATCTTTAAGAAACGACAACTTAGGTTTCTTGCCAAACCATAGTTCATATGGTGTCGTCTCAATGGATTTAGACGGTGCCCTTTTTAAAGTGCATGCGGCTGTCTCTAATGCATAACCCCAAAATGATAGTGGTAAATCGGTCAGAGACATCATAGATTGCACCATATCTAATAAAGTATGGTTACGACATTTGGACACACCATTACGCTATGGTGTTCCAGGTGGCGTGAGTTGTGAAACTATTCCACATTGTTTTAAATGAAGGACAAACACATAACTCAAATATTCGCCCCCGCGATTAGATCGTAGAAACATTATTTTCTTGTTACGATGATTCTCCACTTCACTCTGAAAATCTTTGAACTTTTCAAATGTTTTAGACTTGTGTTTCATTAAGTAGATATACCCATATCTGCTCAAATCATCTGTGAAGGTCAGAAAATAACAATACCCTCCGCGGGCCTCCACACTCATCAGACTGCATACATCGGTATGTACTATTTCCAATAATTTAGTAGCTCGCTCCGCTGTTCCGGAGAACGGAGTCTTAGTCATCTTGCCCGTGAGGCATGGTTCGCAAGCATCAAATGATTCATAATCAAATGATTCCAAAAGTCCATCTGCATGGAGTTTCTTCATGTGCTTTATACCAATATGACCTAAACCAGTGCCACAAATATGTTGCACTATCATTATCAACTTTGCATCTTTTGGCATCAATATTATGAATATGTGTATTACTACAATCGAGATTCAGTAAACCCTTTACATTGGGTGTATAACCATAGAAGATTTTATTCATGTAAACAGAGTAATAATTATTCTCTGACTTAAATGAATAACCGTATTGGAATAAACATGATCCAATCATATTCATGCTCAACGCAAACACCAAATAACATTTATTTAGGTTCAACACTAATCCCGGAGGTAGAGGGCGTATGCGATGGTGATCTTATCAACCTTGGAATCATTTCCAACACACATCGTCACCTCGCGCTTAACTAGTCTCTGTTCTTTTTGCATCTCCTATTTTGAGTTACTAATCTTAGTAACTGAACCGGTATCAAATACCTTGGGGTTACTATGAACACTAGTAAGGTACACATCAATAACATGTATATCAAATATACCTTTGTTCACTTTGCCATCCTTCTTATCCGCCAAATATTTGGGGTAGTTTTGCTTCCAGTGACCATTCCCTTTGTAGTAGAAGCACTCAGTTTCAGGCTTAGGTCTAGCTTTTGGATTTTTCACGGGAGTGAAAACTTGCTTGTCATTCTTATTGAAGTTCCCTTTCTTTTCCTTTGCCCTCTTCTTGGAACTAGTGGTTTTGTTAACCATCAACACTTGATGCTCTTTCTTGATTTCTACCTTCGCCAATTTCAGCATCGCGAAGAGCTCGGGAATCACTTTCATCATCCCTTGCATATTATAGTTCATCACGAAGTTCTAGTAGCTTGGTGATAGTGACTAGAGAACTTTGTCAATCACTATCTTATCTGGAAGATTAACTCCCACTTTATTCAAGTGATTATAGTACCCCAGACATTCTGAGCACATGCTCACTAGTTGAGCTATTCTCCTCTATCTTGTAGGCAAAGTACTTGTCAGAGGTCTCATACCTCTTGATTCGGGCATGCATCTGAAATACCAATTTCAGCTCTTGGAACATCTCATATGCTCCGTGGCGTTCAAAACATTTTTGGAGTCCCGGTTCTAAGCCGTAAAGCATGGTACACTAAATTATCAAGTAGTCATCATACCGAGCTTGCCAAACGTTCATAACGTCCACATCTACTCCTGCAATAGGTTTGTTACCTAGCGGTGCATCAAGGACATAATTTTTGTATGCAGCTATGAGGATAATCCTCAGATCATGGACCCAGTCCGCTTCATTGCTACGATCATCTTTCAATTTATTTTTCTCTAGGAACATATCAATAATAACGGGGAGCTATATCGCGAGCTATTGATCCACAACATAGAGATGCAAATGCTATCAGGACTAAGTTCATGATAAATTAAGTTCAGTTAATCAAATTACTTAAGAACTCCCACTTAGATAGACATCCCTCAAGTCATCTAAATGATCACGTGATACAAATCAACTAAACCATGTCCGATCATCACGTAAGATGGAGTAGTTTTCAATGGTGAACATCTCTATGTTGATCATATCTACTATATGATTCACGTTCGACCTTTCAGTCTCCATTGTTCTGAGGCCATGTCTGTACATGCTAGACTCGTCAAGTTTAACCCTAGTATTCTGCACGTGCAAAACTATCTTGCACCCGTGGTATGTGAACGTAGAGCTTATCACACCCAATCATCACTTGGTGTCTCGGCACGACGAACTGTCACAACGGTGCATACTCAGGGAGAACAGTTATACCTTCAAATTTTAGTGAGGGATCATCTTATAATGGTACCGTCGTACCAAGACAAATAACATGCATAAAAGATAAACATCACATGCAATCAAAATATGTGACATGATATGGCCATCATCATCTTGTGCCTTTGATCTCCATCTCCAAAGCACCGTCATGATCTCCATCGTCATCGGCTTGACACCTTGATATCCATCATAGCATCGTTGTCGTCTCGCCAACTATTGCTTCTACAACTATTGCTAATGCATAATGATAAAGTAAAGAAATTACATGGCAATTGCATTTCATACAATAAAGCGACAACCATAAGGCTCCTGCCAGTTGCCAATAAATTTTACGAAAACATGATCATCTCATACAACAACGTATATCACATCATGTCTTCACCATATCATATCACAACATGCCCTGCAAAAACAAGTTAGACGTCCTCTACTTTTGTGTTGCAAGTTTTACGTGGATGCTATGGGCTTCTAGTAAGAACCGTTCTTACATATGCATCAAAACCACAACGATGTTTTGTCAAGTTTGCTGTTTTAACCTTCAACAAGGACCGGTCGTAGTCAAATTCGATTCAACTAAAGTTGGAGAAACAGACACCCGCCAGCCACCTTTATGCAAAAAAAGTTGCATGTCTATCGGTGGACCCGGTCTCATGAACGCGGTCATGTAAGGTTGGTCCGGGCCGCTTCATCCAACAATACCGCCGAATCAAAATAAGACATTGGTGGTAAGCAGTATGACTATCATCGCCCACAACTCTTTGTGTTCTACTCGTGCATATCATTTACGCATAGACCTAGATCGGATGCCACTGTTGGGGAACGTAGCATGCAATTTCAAAAAAATTCCTACGATCACGCAAGATCTATCTAGGAGATGCATAGCAACGAGAGGGGGAGAGTGTGTCCACGTACCCTCATAGACCGAAAAAGAAAGCGTTAGCTTAACGTGGTTGGTGTAGTCGAACGTCTTCTCGATTCAACTAGGGCGCGCCCCAAGTGGGAGGGGTCCTACTAGGACTCCAAGTCCAATTCGGACCCCCCTTCCTTTTCCGGAGAAGGAAAGGGGAAGGGAGAGGGAGTAGGAGAAGGAAAGGGGGGCCGCGCCCCTTCCCCTTGTCCAATTAGGATTCTCCATGGGGGGGAGGCGCACTCCACCCCCTTGTGGGCTGCCTTGCCTCTCCCCTATGGCCAATGTGGCCCGTTACTTCCCCCGGGGGGTTCTGGTAACCCCCTGGTACTCCGATAAGTCCCCGGAACACTCCGGAACCATTCCGGTGTCTGAATACTATCGTCCAATATATCAATCTTTACCTCTCGACCATTTCTCGACTCCTCGTCATGTCTGTGATATTATCCGGGACTCCGAACAATCTTCGGTCATCAAATCTTATAGCTCAAACAATATAAATCGTCATCAAACATTAAGCGTGCGGACCCTACGGGTTCGAGAACTATGTAGACATAACCGAGACACCTCTCCCGTCAATAACCAATAGCGGAACCTGGATGCTCATATTGGATCCCACATATTCTACGAAGATCTTTATCAGTCAAACTGTAATGGCAACATACATCATTCCCTTTGTCATCGGTATGTTACTTGCCCGAGATTCGATCGTTGGTATCTTTATACCTAGTTCAATCTCGTTACAGGCAAGTCTCTTTACTCGTTCCATAATACATCATCCCACAACTAACTCATTAGTCACATTGCTTGCAAGGCTTATCATGATGTGTATTACCGAGAGGGCCCAGAGATACCCCTCTGATACTCGGAGTGACAAATCCGAATCTCTATCTATGCCAACCAAACAAACACCTCGGAGATACCTGTAGAGCATCTTTATGATCACCTAGTTACGTTGTGATGTTTGATATCACACAAGGTATTCCTCCGGTATTTGGGAGTTCCATACTCTCAAAGTCAAAGGAGTATGTATAAGTCATGAAGAAATCAATAGCATTAAAACTTAATGATCATTATGCTAAGCTAACTGATGGGTCTTGTCCATCACATCATTCTCCTAATGATGTGATCCCATTCATCAAATGACAACACATGTCTATGGTTAGGAAACATAACCATCTTTGATCAACAAGCTAGTCTAGTAGAGGCTTACTAGGGACACTGTGTTTTGTCTATGTACCCACACATGTATCAAATTTCCAGTTAATAAAATTCTAGCACGAGTAATAAACATTTATCATGATATAAGAAAATATAAAATAACAACTTTATTATTGCCTCTATGGCATATTTCCTTCAAGGTCGACCGCAAGGATGATTTTTTATTGTAGGATATTGTAATAGGCATTTGATGTAATCCTTTGTAATAGAAATGTTCGAATTCTTAATCAGGGGTTTTTTCTTCGGAGATGTAATTAACATAATTTTTATGTAAATGTAAGAGTTTTGGAAATAAAGTACCTGCAATGTTTGATCTCTATTTTATTTATGCATTTATGCGCATTTACTAATTCTGTATCAATGCCCGCCATTTTCCCATCATCAGAGGGTGACACAAAGTTTGGCAATCAAAACTATGTTTTAAGTAAAAACAAGAAAGTAAAATTACTAAGATAGATGGGTAGTGGATAACTTGTTGGCCGTGCGTCCTTCCTAACTTCTAACGGTCTTTGTGATTGCTTGCTCTACCATGGAGCACACGGCCGTGGGGCGGTGTTGTATCGGTGGGGCCTCTGGACCTCATAATACCCGGTATGTCTCCTTTCTGGTGCTTGGACAATCTCTATTGCCGTTGTCGTGCTGGTGCAGTCGATGGTGCGGGCAAGCGGCGCTTCAGCTTGTATGCCTCAAGGGTGTGTTGTGGGTTCCTGTTGATAGTGATCATGCCGCATGGCCCTAGCATCTTCAACTTCATGTATGCGTAGCATGGGATTACCATGAACTTAACGAAGGTTGTTCTTTCGAGGATTGCATCGTACCCCCTCGAAAGGGCACAACCTCAAAGCAGATTAGTTCTTAGTGGCAGTTGTAGAGGATGCCGAAAGTGACCTCTAGTGTTATTTGACCTATGGGCTCCTGAAAGTGCAACTAATCCCTGGGTGGTTTTGATAATTCTTAACAACATATAGCTCATTGAACTAATATTCTTTCAAGATAATCATTTTAGAAAGTTCAATGATTGGCATGGCATGGACTAGAGATGTGGACCCCTAAAAATGCTAAGGACACATATTGGCTCAAGCTAAAAACTCTACATTTTAATTTTAGTGATCCAATATCACATTGAGTCCATAGGAAAAGCCAATACTATTAAAAGGGGACGAGGTGTTGCTTAATGGCTTGCTTTCTCAAAGTGCTTAGTGATATGCTCCAAAAGCCCTCAATCACTTTCTCAATTCCATATATGTCCCAAACCAAAAGTAAAACTTGGCCCCACCGATTTGATCTATCCGGCGCCATCGAGTTCATTTGACATAGCCACTACCAGAAACCCTAATCAATTCGGTTTCACCAATAGGGATCTCGGTTTCACCGAGATGGGATTGCAAACTCTCTGTTTCCCTTTGTACATTTCGGTCTAACCGAGATGGGCGATCGGTCCCACCGAGTTTGCAATGCAAACTCTCTGTTTCATTTTCATAACGTTTTGGTCTCACCGAAATGAGCGATCGGTCCCACCGAGTTTGCCTAACCAACTCTCTGTTTTCCTATTAGAGAAATCGGTCTCACCGAGTTCATGTGACCGGTCTGACCGAGATTACGTTATGCCCTAACCTTAATGAAATCGGTCCCACCAAGTTGACATGTTGGTCCCACCAAAAAGGCAAACGTTCACATTTTGAACTAAATCGGTCTGATCGATTTTCAGTATTTGGTCCCACCGAGTTTGGTAAATTGTGTGCAATGGTTAGATTTTGTGTGGAGGCTATATATACCCCTCCACCCATCCTCCATTCATGGAGAAAGTCATCAGAGCGTGCCTACACTTCCAGCATTCATTTTCTAAGAGAGAACCACCTACTCATGTGTTGAGACCAAGATATTCCAATCCAACCACAAGAATCTTGATCTCTAGCCTTCCCCAAGTTGCTTTCCACTCAAATCATCTTTCCACCAAGTCCAAATCTGTGAGAGAGAGTTGAGTGTTGGGGAGACTATCATTTGAAGCACAAGCACTGGTACGCGTCGGTGCTATACAAACGGTTTTTAACCCCTTTCCGCGACGGCATTTGGAATCATCGCCTAGTGAGTGATGGTGATAGGGGGGTCCTTCCCACACGACCGACAAACCATCGGGGATAGGGACCCTACAGTAATCCTGCTCGTTTCTGCTCGCATTGCCATCGTAGTCGGTATCCTGTGGTGCTACTTTACAATGCGTGGCCCATCACAAACGGTTCACTATTATAGAACGTGTATGATGCGCGGCCCATCACAAATGGTTCGCTATTAATAAAATTAGCTAATCGTCGTACGAGTGTTGGACAGGATTACAAAACGTCGCACCATCTAACATCGTCATACACGACAACTATCACACACGCTATTCTGTGGTGCAATGTTTATGATGCATACTTCATCAGAAACAGTTCATTGTTGTGAATCATGTATGACAAGGCAACTAACACAAACATTTAGTATGCCTGCACCGTTTTTGATATTGTCAGACATCGCACACGCTTTGCAAATGGCAATTGTGTGCATGCTTGCACACGTTTCCTCTCTGTGAACCGTCTCGGATTATGGTGTATATCGCAAACGTTTGTGTTTTACCAACCGTGTGTGTCGTAACGACCTGGAGGGCGTAATTTCACCGTAATTTAATTGCTTCTATTTCACATTGTACCGGATTTGAATTTGAATTTGAATGTATGCTATAGCTTTATTCATATCCATCAGGTTCAAACAACCAATGCATTATTCGATTCATAGGTAGATATGTTCAAGAATTACATAAGAACCTAATAAAGAATGATGAACCACAGTTGTATACTTGTACTATTAAAGATGGTAAAGCAAGAGGCAAAATACATTCTGGTTGCTAAACAAGGTGAAGAGGAATGCCCATATTGTTCCCTCGTCCATGCAGAAGGCACGCACGACTCTAGTCCAACCCCTTGTGATGGCCTACTGCCCATCCTTCATAGTCTTCATGAAAACATCAAGATAATCATCATGTTCTAGTAGAAATACTTTAACCTTTGCATGACCACCAATCATGTAGTTTTAGAGGTAATATTGAGTAAAATCCCTTGGCAACCACTGGAAATAAAAAGATTCAGACATTGTCATCTAACACAACTCATTATGGGCAGTAAAAAGAAGGCTGCAGAGTTCTTACTTACCATCCCGCAGTTCGTTGTTGTCTTGGATAAAGTGTAAACAAATAGTTTAATTGCCATCTTTGTACCCATTTTACTAACAATCTTTATCAGCTTCCTCACTTGATGCTGGCTCATCGATATCTCATTGCCCCATACGCAGAAAGGGTCGAAGCACAGATCTTTACCAATGACATATGTACCTAAAAGCACCAAGTTAATATTAGAATCTAAACAACAATTGCACAATGATGTAGTACAACACTCTTTTATAATATCTTATAGCATCCAATATACTCACATATTAGATGAATTAACATCTTATATTATGGGCCGGAAGGAGTTTAGTGCATTCTTACAAATTATCGGCTAATTAACTGTTGTTGTATCCATGGGTTACAGTTAGTTTAATCTACTTTGGGCTCAAATAGCCCTAAAGTATATCTAAACATGAGGGATAGTTTGAGCTAGTTGCATCTATAACCCACCCAAAAAACTATCCAACCCAAGAGGTGCTAATTGGAGCTAGTTCTCCTAGTGCATTTATTGTCAATATAACCCTGCCATCCAAACAACTCTTTGGATGGAGTTAGTTCAGGGTTAGTCATGAGCTAGAAACTAACTCTAACCTCTAGCTAAGTTGAGTACCCAAACAGGGTTGTTGTTGTTGTTGTTGTTGTTGTTGTTGTTGTTGTTGTTGTTGTTGTTGTTGTTGTTGTTGTTGTTGTTGTTGTTGTTGCTCTTCTACGTATATATAGACATCATCAGAACATTAATGTAACACTCTTCCTTGTTTCTATGTAGCCTAGAATTGCATATTTAGACATTAAGTACAGTGCATGTTGCTATGTAGCCTCAGATATATTACATATGGCCCTAGTTAACCTAACGATAAATGGGTTGCAGATATATTCAGTTAAAAGTCTGACTCACCGATTAGTGCCTTATCAGCCCCCGGCCTATATGGTATTAGCTACCGATATCCTGAACATTGAGCATACATAAGCCATGGGATGAAACTAACCTCGATGGAAAACAACAGTCGTTCCCAAAATTGTCCTGTGTAGGTACATCGAGAAGCATGTTCAGCACAACAGGCTAAACATCAACCAAAATTATCCATGGCAGATAGAATAATCTCCAAAAGATAGCTTCAGTGTGCAGATTTAAGCATGCTAGTAAAGCAAAACAAGTGGAAAGGTGTGTTAACTACAACATGCCTAACATTTAACAACAAGCAAACATAGTCATTCAAACTGGTATTGTGCCGGTCCAAGTACACTGGTTATTGCTAAATAAAAATGGAAAGGCATGTTAACTACAAGATGCAGCAACCAAATGTTGTCATTCATATTGGTATTGTTGAAACTGGTAGTGATGAAATTGAGCTGCACAGTTCATACTTGCACATATAGAACACGACATTGTGAATAACTGGAATAAACAAGGCATAGTACAAACAACCAAAGATAGCATTTGAAACTGGACATACGCTAACTACAAACAACCGAACAATCAAAAAACTTTAAAAGAGGCATATGCTACCTATAACGGGCTTAACAACAAGCAAATATATGCATTCCTATCGGTATGTTTAAAACTGGATTGATGAAATGTACAACATAGTAAATAATTGCACATATAGAGCATCACATTATGAACAACTGAAATAAACAAGGCATATTGCAAACAACCAGATATATCAATTAAAACCGGACATATTCTCACTATGCTACAAAAGGGACTCAACAAAACAAATCATGGGTTTTCCCCTGTGAAGAGGCACGACAAAACAAATCATGGGTTTCCTCACTTGTCACAGATGGGCTCATTCCCGTGGGAAGAGCATGGACCCTGGATGCACTCCATGTTGTCGCAGATAGGCTCCTTCCCCTTGGAAGAGCACGGCTGTAGCCCTCCCTGATGTCGCAGACGGGCGCTTTCCCCTTGGAAGAGCAGATGGGCTCTTTCCCCTTGGAAGAGTCGGAGAGGGTGCACTCCTCGTGGTCGCCGTCGATGAGGTCTGACTTGGAAGTTCTGGATCCCAAGCCAGCATCGCAGAACGTGTCCTTCAAAAATGACAAAATGGGCTCGATGGCGATGTACGATGGCAAATTGTTGACAACGAGCCAAAGGAGATCAGCGGCGGGGCGATGGATGAGATCGACGGCGGTTGAACCCGAGGGGTTGGGGTGGGCCACTTTACCTGTGACATAGCCCGCTTCAAGCCGTCGTTGTTGATGACCTCGATGTCATAGTCGGCGGCCAAGACATGCCCGCATACTCTAGCCCACTGCTTGAGTGTCTGCCGACAGTAATGGTCGTCATCTTCCTCGGCGATGTCGGGCGAAGAGACTGCGATACACCTCTTTTGAGCCAGTCGCTCCTCGAGCTCCACGGGAAGCGTAGCCGGGCTTAGGCCGCGATGCTCTGGAGTGGGGGATGGGGATGGGGATGGGGACCTGTAGGAAAGGGGGCGTTTGGCAGGAATCATCTAAGAAACTCAGGGCGGTCTGGGTATGGAGATCGGTGGGTAAGCTGCACAGGCAAACCAGCAGATGTTAACAAGGGAGGCCTTGCAGCAACGGTGGTGGCGGGGACCTTGCTAGGGTTTTGAGCGAGGGAGGGGGTGTGTGTGTGTGGAGGGGGCGGGGTTTGTTTGAGGAAATGACACGGGTACTGAAAATTTACTATGCAGGAGTCAAACGCGGGAGTGAACTTGAAAATTTTGATGATGGTGCGCCGCACACGGTCCAGAGATAACAACCGTGTGTTATGAAACATAATAACCCTCGAGCCGGGCAGATATTTCGGAGGGATGCAGGCGAGATTGGAAATAAGAAACATCACACACGGTCCAAAGATAACAACCGTGTGTTATGAAACAGAAAAACCCTCGAGGCGGGCACATATTTTCTAGGGATGCAGGCGGCATTGGGAACAAAAAACATCCCACACGGTCAAAACACAATAACCATGTGTTATTAAACAGAAAAAATCTGCAGACGGGTAGATATTTTTGAGAGGGGAAGCCTCGTGGAGCCCAATGTACTGTGCGGATGTGTGCGTGACAGGGGCACCGACGTGGCACACGGTTAGTTTGAGTGAAACCGTGTCTGTTGCATCATCCGACTTGTGAAAAAATGACGCAAGAGAGGGTTAGAAGACGAACACACTTGCATGTGGACCAAATTTATGTATGAAAAGGGTGGTTTGATTTTCAAATACCAAATGCAACTTCGATGTGACACCTATCTCGCAAAGCGCACGGTATTTCTCGCCCCCCCTCGTGTGGGCACGAAGGGGGCCCTAAGCTATGAATGCATGCCCCTCCCCCCCAACCAAGGTTCACCTAGCAAAGTGTGAAGTAGCTAGCAGCCCCCTCCCTCGTGTCGGCACGAAGGGAATCCTAAGCTATGAATGCATGCCCCCCCAACCGAGGTTCACCTAGCAAAGTGCAAAGTAGCTAGAAGCCCCCTCCCCAACCGAGGTTCACCTAGCAAAGTGTGAAGTAGCTAGCAGCCCCCTCCCTCGTGTCGGCACGAAGGGAATCCTAACTATGAATGCATGCCCCCCAACTAGGTTCACCTACCAAAGTGGGAAGTAGCTAGCAGCCCCCCTCCCTCATGTCGGCATGAAGGGAATCCTCAGCTATGAATGCATGCCACCCCCCCCCCCCCCCGCAACCGAGGTTCACCTAGCAAAGTGCGAAGTACCAGCTAGCAGCACCCCTCCTCATGTCACCACGAAGGGAATCCTAAGCTATGAATACATGCCCCCCCCCGAACTAAGATTCACCTAGCAAAGTGCGAAGTAGCAGCCCACCACACACACACACTTTCAGTCGGTGGGCAATAGAGGCATCTCTCACCAAGATGGATTGTAAAACGGACCAAGAATAATCCACCTTGGTCATACAACCTCTCTCTTGTTGTTGGTCAAAGTGATCGCCGTCCATTCGACCCCGAAGATGGGCTAGCTCACCAATAATCACGCAAGTAGCTAGTCCCCAAAGACAACCACTGCATGCGTGTGGCCCACACATATGTATGGAGAGGTGTGTTTTTGAGTAACAATGGAGCAACTTTGATGTGGCACCATGATTTCAAACTAGAAATCCCCACACTGAGTGAGGGTTAGGTTGACGATGCATATGTATGTTACACCACACTTCAAGCCAACGACGGGGATTCATGCATGCATGTGTGCATAGTATATGCGCTCAAACTTAATTACGTCTTAATCTCACCATGACCTATACTACAATAACACGAACCAAATGAAGAATCTGCCATGGTAACCTATCTTGTTGTCGGTCAAGGTGATCATGGATGTCCATGCGGGCCCATGAATATATAGGCTTGTCGCCGATAACCACGTGAGGGAGTGTACCATTCAAAGGCAACCACTACATGCATATGTATGGAGGTGATGCATGCATGCATGTTTGAATACCATTACACAACATTGATGTGGCGTGTGCGTTAAAAATTGTATACTAGCTCCCCACATAGAGCGAGATCGGTTCATGACATGTCGTTGTACTAGCCACTTTGACTCGATGGGAGGGATTCATGCGTACACATGCATGTGTGTGTGCTCAAACTGTATCATGCGTGTCATCCCAGAGCATGACCTATATATATATATACCGTATTACAAGCAAAAAATAATCCCCTCCTAAGTCAAATTAACCTCTCTTGTGTTGTCAGGCAAAAAGTAGTGATGGACCAAGTGGGCCCATAGATGGAAAGCATCGATATCGCTGATAACTGCTTAAGTGGGTGCGAGAGGACAACCACCACCGCTTTGCATGTGGGCCAAACATATATATGTTGAATACCAAAAATGCACAACTTTGATGTGCCACATGCCTCAAAAACCGTAAACCATGCACCCACACAGAGCGAGGTTCATGAAGCGTACTACATATGATGGTCCCCTTCCCCCCTCTTCACCGCATACTATATGCTCCTACCATAATATGTACAACCCAAAAGAATCCTCATTGATGGTGAAATTAATTAACCTCTCCCGATGTAGGTCAAAGTGATGCATGCATATGCATCGATGATGGCCTCGTGGGCCCACAGATGGAAGCGTCACATGTGAGTGTCCTAGATAGGATAACCACGGCGTGCATGCATGTGGCCCAAAGAGGTGTTGTGTGATGTTTGAATAGCCAATTTCAAAATTTTGATGTGGCACATGCCTCGGAAACCGAGAAGTCCCGACACTGAGTGAGGTGTACTTGTTCACGGACGCGTACATATAATATATATGCTAGTCCCCTCCCACCTCTTCGACGCGTACTATATACCACCATAACACAAACAAAGAACATTCTACCTTGCTGGTCAAATTAACCTCATTGTCGGCTGTTCGTCAAAGTGATGGACGACGACTTTGCGGGCCCACAGAAAGCGTCACCCGCGAGTATCGACTATCGTGTTGGATAACCTTCGACTGCATGTGGCCAAAACATGTATGTATGAAAGGGCTGTGTAATGTTTTAAATAACGAATTCATGACTCTGATGTGGCACCGGCCTGCCTAACAAAACGGCCAACCCACACGGTGGCTCACAACTCGTAGTGTATTGCGAGCCACCCGCCACCCCCAGACACACACACCCACACACACACACTGCGAATCCACCGCAACTACGATGCATGTTAAATTAATTATCCCGCGGTGAACATATGTTACCAAAGGAGGGACGTTTTAATTTCGAAAAAATAATAGAGATCATTAAGACGTTTTAGTACATTAATTGACTGATTTTCTATGGGTATAATGTGCGAAAATCAAATTTGAGCTACATGCACACGTGACAGTGCACCTAAATGGATTGCAAAAACACATGTGTCTCACTGGGTGCATGTTTACTCCCCCTGCAACAAATTTCAAACATTGAGAATCTTGATTTTTAAGTTCTAGTACATCCAGAACTTATTTGAAGTTCATGAAACTTATCGTGTTGTCATATGGATGATACGTCTCCAACGTATCTATAATTTTTGATGTATTCATGCCATGTTTATAATATTTCTACATGATTTTGGTATGATTTGATTAGAACTAACCTGGATTGACGATGTTTTCAGCAAAACTACCATGGTGTTGTTTTTGTGCTGAAATAGAAGTTCTCGGAATGCGCTGAAAATCGACAGAGATTTTTTCTAGAAAATATAAAAAATACTGGAAGGAAGAGTTACCGGAGGGGAGTCCCATGGGCCCCACGAGGGTGGAGGGCGCGCCCACCCCCTAGGGCGCGCCCCTATGCCTCGTGGACTTCCTGTGGGCCCTCCTGACTTGTTCTCGACGCCAACCTCTCCTATAAATCCCCAAACCTCCAAAAAATAACCTAGATCGGGAGTTCCGTTGCCGCAAGCCTCTGTAGCCACCAAAAACCAATGAGGACCCTGTTCCAGCACCCTGCCAGAGGGGGGAATCATCACTGGTGGCCATCTTCATCATCCCGACGCTCTCCATGACGAGGAGGGAGTAGTTCACCCTTGGGGCTGAGGGTGTGTATCAGTATCTATGTGTTTGATCTATCTCTCTCTCTCTCGTGTTCTTGATATGGCACGATCTTGATGTATCGCAAGCTTTGCTATTATAGTTGGATCTTATGATGTTTCTCCCCCTCTACTCTCTTATAATGGATTGAGTTATCCCTTTGAAGTTATCTTATCGGATTGAGTCTTTATGGAGTTGAGAACACTCGATGTATGTCTTGCGTGGGATACCCGTGGTGACAATGGGGTATTCTATTGATCTACTTGATGTATGTTTTGGTGATCAAATTGCGGGTTCTGTGACCTTGGGAATCTATGCATAGGGGTTGGCACTATCGGCATCCTGGGAACGGGGGGTCCCCAGACTTGCCTGCCTGCGGCCTGCGGCGTGGCTCGAGTGGTGGCCCAGTATGGCCCATCTTCATCAGCACAAGACTCAAGACTCTCGCGAGGGGCCAAGCCTCACGGGGCAGACGACACGAGGCTTCCTCAGCAGCGGCCTCGCCAGGCAGGCTTGCGAGGAGGCGGAGAGATCAAGGCAGGGGTACCTCGCGAGGTGCTCGTGATGCAAGCCGTGACGATCGAGACCAGGCGGGCGCCAGGCGGGCGCCGGCCTGTGCAGTGTCCTTGTTTCCTCTTTGGTGCAAAGGGGGCAAGCGCAGGCGTGGAGTACCGAGGCATTAGGCAAAGGTTACCATTTCGGTGCAACGAGACCAAGACCAGCAGAGCGGCGGGATGGAGGTCACCGTGGAGCCCAAGACAGCGTCATCGCCAGTGCCTTTGGCAGCCGAAGACCAACTTTAGTCAGGATAACTTGTACTAGATGTTCCCCTTCAAAATGGCCGTTGTTGGCGCCCTTCCTGCTCAATATTTGGGAAGAGGACCAGGGCCTCTATAAATAGGGCTAGCCACCACAGAAGAGGGCATCTCATCGAGTCCTCATCAGATAGAAAGGCGATCGAACTCACCCAAGTAGTTCATCGCACCAGCTCAAGAACACCTCTCGCGAGGCTGTTCTTCCCTTGTACTGTTCACCATCAGCCTCTGAGGCAATCCACCACACCACACACTGGAGTAGGGTATTACACCACAACGGTCGCCCGAACTAGTATAAATCTTGTGTCCCTCATATTGTTCATCGTTTAGCTTAGATTATCGCGAGGCGATCGGACGTGGAATGGTAGGGGAGAGATCTTCGTGTACACCCCAGAGTTCGAACCTTAAGGGTCTGCCGGAACCCAACATCTGACAGGGACACGTTTTTGTCTTGACTCTCTGGTAGAAACTTTGGGGCACTCTATGAAGTACTTTGTGTTGGTTTGAATAGATGAATCTGAGATTTTGTGATGCATGTCATATAATCATACCCGTGGATACTTGAGGTGACATTGGAGTATCTAGGTGACATAAGGGTTTTGGTTGATGTGTGTCTTAAGGTGTTATTTTACTAAGAACTCTAGGGCTGTTTGTGACACTTATAGGAATAGCCCAATGGATTGGTCGGAAAGAATAACTTTGAGGTGGTTTTGCACTACAAAAAAAAACACTTCCGTGATGATACGTGTTTGTCATAGTAGGTCAAGTTTTTTTCATGCATGTACATCCATGACAATATTTATGATAGAATCAATATAGTCATACTTGTGTTGTCGTAGAAGTGTTCCATGACATTAACAAAAATATCATCACGGAAGTGTCCACTTCCATGACGATAAATCGCGCGTCATAGAAGTGCTTTCGTCAAGGATGACCAACACGTGGCATCCACCGTAACGGCTCGCCGTTACGCTATAGGGTCCGGTTTTGGATCCGATAACCCGTTAAGGAGGAAACACGTGACGGCTCACTGTTGGGACAAATGTCATCCATTCATTGGACAAAAGGCGCCTATGATACATTGAAATGTGGAACGGCCCAACAGAGGCCCATTCCTGTGAAAAGGCTAGCCCGTTTGACTTGGTCAAAAGGTGGCGGGCCGGCCCACGGAAAGCCTATTAACGGCCTGTTCGCATATAGCCATTTACAGCCCACTAACCCAGGGCCCGTTACGACCTATCCGAATTAGGCCCAGTAGTGTCATCTGGGCCATCCAATATGATTCCAACCCGTTTTAACTTCCGGCCCATGTATAGCCCATGAAGTCTTTCGGCCCATATGAGGCCCTGTGTAACTCTTGGCCCATTAATGGCATGTGGTGAAACTGGCCCGTAATGAACAATGTATCACTTTATACCCATTAACTACCCATTATTCCATTGGGCCGTTTCCAACCCATGTTATCTTTCGGCCTTCTCAGGTCCCATTTATTCTTGGGCTCATTTCCAGCATTTGTTTACTTACGGCCCATTTCTGTCATTTTCCGCTTGTGGGCCAAATTCAGCTCGTGGTTACACTCGGCCTGTTTGTGCCCCGTTAATATGTTGGGCCATTTTCATAGTGTCATCAAATAGGGCCGGTTAACAACGGCCCGTTATGGTCGTCCCATGAATGGACAATTCCAACTCTAGCCCGTTTACAGCCATAATGCGGTCCCTTATTGGCCCATGTTTGGCGAATCGATCATACGTCCCGTAGAAGGCCCATTGATGATACGTCTCGTAGAAGGCCCATTGTGTCTATGGCCCGTAGAAGGCCCATTTTTTCTACGCACCGTAGAAGGCCCATTGTTTCTACGGCCCTTAGAAGGCCCATTGTTTCTATGGCCCATAGGAGGCCCACGGTAACTACAGTAAATATGTAGCCCATGGTTATTGTGGCCTAGTTTTAAAAAATAGGTTATTGCGGCCAGTAGCAAACCGCAAAAAAAGAACTACACTGACTACAAGCAAACAAATAAACAAGACAATAAGGAAATAAATAAGCAAGCAACTTATGCTAGCCTATTACAGCTATTACACATATTACATCCACTGGGCATCAAAGTTCGCCACCAGTGCAAATATAGGGAACAAAGCAGCATATTACATACACTGGCATCGAAATTGGCCACCAGTGCAAATAAACGCGGCAGCAAAACAAGTCGATAACTGAAACAACTCTAGAAGAGCTCAAGAAACATTATCCTGGGTAATAAGCTTAGCAAGCTTATTAGCTTTGTCTTGTTTGGCGCTAAAATCCTCCAATGCTTGCTATTGCACCAGAAAATATGCATCTGAATGCTCCAGGGATATCCGCAGTCCTTCCGCTTCTTTTCACAGCATAGCTGATTGAGGTCTTTCAGCTTGTAGTTGAGACTCAAGAAACCGAACTAATTTGTACAGTGAGTTTGAATAGCTTGTGCAAGTGGTAGTGGCCAGTAACTCGAACACTAAACCAAGACATGACTTTGGGGTTGCCTCACTATCTTCAAGATAGTTTTCCTTAGCTGTTTTATCAGCTTTGTTGGAGACCAACAAGGATGTCTCACGATCCTGAACCTTATCTGCATTACTTCCTTTATCATTGCTTAATAAGGCACTCTTCCCCAATATTCTGTCAGCATTCTAAAAGAAGAAACAAGCAAACACATAACAGGTTTAGCATGTACTAGTATATGAAACTCATTTCAGTGAACCAGTTCATTAGTAAGGTGGACAAGATTAAACTACCAAGTCTTCTATTGCCAAGTAGTACATTATAAAAGCATCAAACATATATCTATGTCGTATGGTCACTGCATTTTCTTACCAAATCAAAATAGAGACACGGTTCAAATCATATCAGTTCAAGAGAAAGCAGCACTAAAAGAATACAAAGCGTGGGAAACTACACGGCACAACAAGATTTCAGATGGGTACCACGGGTCTACATGTACAACAACACTATTGGCCCTGTTATGATGCTAGTAATGTGCATGATATGAGAAGTCAACTATATACACAATTGGAATTGAAATCAACAGAGCTCTTTATAAGAGCAAACCTGTTAAAGAAACATGCGTAAACATACCTGTTGTGCCATTGGAGTTTCCATTAGACCGTTCAATTTAAAAATAAGTTTGTACGAGTAAATACAGTGATACATGAGCAAAGTAGTATGCACAATAGCAATGGAATCTTAAATGAGAACAGTTGTTCTTCAGGTTTAAGCACTTGTTCTACATGAACAGAGTATAGTGAGACGCAAGCATATAGTACTTAAAATAAAATGAGCTCATAGACCTTACCACATTCTTGGTTTGGGACCAGTAAAGAACAAGGCGTTCCCAGTCATCGTCCAGTAAATGTGTCTCAGGAGAACGTAAGGGAATTTGATGATTTTCTTTGCCAGTGAAGTACGTTTTCTTCAGGTAATTCTAATACTGCCACCCAGCATTCTTGAAGATAGCAGAGGTATTAGCACAGGTTACCCCATCCCGAGTTTCCAAATTGTTCCTTCTCTATAGAGAAAAATGAGAAAATTTGCTATATTATAGCCATCATGGAGGTAGAATGTATGGGACAAAGCAAAGTAATTGTCATGAATAACATTACTTACACATAACTCCTGGACAAACACCTGCAACTGGCATTTTCCTTCATCTTCAGTATAATATTTCCATGATGGGAAGATACGCACATAGGATTTAACAACATCAAATGCGATATATGCTAAACTATGAATGGCTGGTTGTGCTTCCTCCACGGGAATAGGTGTACTAACTGGTGGAGTTGGGGTTCACCGTGGTAGTACTAGCGTTTTGGGCACTGGAGCTGCCTTACTAACTGCTCTTGTTTGGGAGCCCTGTGGAACTGGGTTACTATCTTCTGTGGTTGGGGTTAGATTGAGTGAAGCTGGTTCTCTGTCCATCGCAGTAGGGGTAAAATCTGTGAGAGTTTGGGTTATGTGTGGTAGGACTGGTTCTCGTGCATGTACAACCGGGGTGCTATCTCCACCAAGAGGTAGCACTGTTTTATTTGAAGACCGTGTTTTTACTACGCTAGATACTGTTGTCACCCGCTCCAATTCAAATGGCTGATAAACAGGAAACATAGTTGAATGTGAAGACATTGTATGAGAGACAGATGCAATAGATAGTGTGGAAAAGAAGGCATTAAATAGTTGACATGTATATTGTGTAACTAAAACGGATAGCATGACATAATCTCACATATATGATGTCTATCTAAACTGGATAGCATAGCATAACATAATTCAAAGATATGATGACTAACTAAGTAGGATCGCATGACATAATTCACATACATGTTATCTAAGTAACCAGGATCACATGATTTAATTCACATATGTGATTTATATGCTCTAGCGGAGGGCATTCGCATATATGATGTCTGAACTAAGAACATGGTGTTGAATATTGTGTATATGATGTCTAAACTATGCAATGCAAGACACCATATGCATGATATGAGCAGTAAAACCGTTCCAAGTTAGAGCATACACCTTGCTGGGGGAATAGGACTGGTCATTTGTCTCTGAATCCATCTCTGAGGAGCTATCGGGACCCAACAAGAGATCTGCTTCGACAGGTAGCATTGTCTGCTCTATAGGCCTTGTTTTCACTCCAGATTTTTTCCATCACCCACTCAAATGGATGATTCACAGGAAGAGTAGTTTAATGTACAAACATAGTCAACAAATGGAAATTTAATGAGGAAAAGGATGGGCTAGATATCATTCAAATATATGATGCATGGTTAAACAGGATGGCATTGCACATTTCACATATATTATGGCTGGCTAAAAGACATGAGACTGCATAATTCCCATATATGATATTGAAACTAAACAGGTGGCATTACAGAACATGTCTAAACTAAGCAGATGACAAATATGATGTCGAAAGTAGGCACTACCAGGCAATATATGCATGATATGACTAACATCATCATGCCAAGTTAGAGCAAACACCTTGTGGGGTAAATAGGAGTGGTCAGTTGCGTCTGAATCCGCCTCAGAACAGATATCTTCCTCTGGATTACAATGGAGAGGGGAGGGGGGAGGGTTTGCCATCGTTAATCTCAAGTGGGATTCTAATAGCATCTCCAATAAATGATGTAAAATGCATTATCAAAAAGTGATAGATGTAAAATTTACATCACCAAAAACCACCTGGCTACAACAGATGAGGTAAAAATTGTTGACTCTGAACTTAACTGTCGAAGCTGAAATTTATTGTGGATTTTGAATGTTACTGTCGAAACTGAACGCAATGGTAGCAGAGAGGCACTTCACATGGGATAGTTTAGGGAGGGCCTGCAGTTCATCTTCAACCTGCACCCCCCTGAGCCGCCAGCCAGCATCGGCCGAACCCCGCGCCGCCTTGCCGCCCCGAAACAACTCCCCACAGCCGGTCTGCCGCCACCCCGAAACAACTCCCCATCGCCGGTCTGCCGTCGCGGCCAGCGCTCTAGCCCCCCCCCCCGCCAAGCTTTTTCTTTGGTAATCCCCACACCACCGCCCCACCACTGCACCCCCCACCGCCAGCGAGCAGCACCCCACCCAAAACCCTAAGATAGATAGTGGGGTACCTCTCCGGTGAGCCCCCCTCCCTGCTACGGGTGGTTCTTCCTTAACTCCGGCGAGACCCCCCACCGCCTAAAAATCGACTGACCCAAAAGTCGATTCACTCGACTGAAGTGTAGCTAAATCGGAGCAAAGCAGTAGCACGAGTGAGGGGAGAGCAGCAGTAACAGCGTGAGCGAGAGTCGGTGCAGCAGCAACAGCGTGAGCGAGTGAGCGAGAGCCGGAGCAGCAGCAGCAGTACGAGCGAGCGAGCGAGAGCTGGAGCAGCAGCAGTAGATCCGGCTGGTATGGACGCCACCGCCGAAGGGGCCTCACACTGGGGGAGAGCCGTCGTGGAGATGTCGCCCGCGGCGCCGGCTTTGAGGTAGCCGCTCCAAGGGGTGCGCGATGGAGCACCGTCGGCGCCGGGAGGTCGAGTTAAGGAGAAGGTGCGATGCGATGAGTGTACAACATCTTTGGTGGCGCCGAGTAGGCATCGACTTCGTCCGAGGAGTCGGTGAGGATGTTGCGGTTTCGGTGGAGCGGGTTAAGGAGGCGTTGTAGGGATGGAGCAGCCACAATAGACAAGGCGATCACCTGAGTAGCCACAATAGACGAGGCGATCACCGGACCAGCTCCTTGGAGGTGGAGGATGGGGCGGCTGGACCGACGGGACGACGGGATGGACGACGGATCCTCATCCGGGGAGGTGGATGAGGGACGTCGAGCTGTTGCGATCGAAGACGTCGTCGGGGAAGAGGCTCCGGTTGGGCATCGGTGAGGTGGTGGACGAAGGAGGGTCGGGTTTCATGGCTGGAGCGGAGAGGTTATGGCGGCTAGATTTCGAATGGCGAAAAGGAGGCGATGGGAGGGGGGAACCATGACTAAGGGATGCGCTTGTCCAAAATGTAGGGTGTGTTACAAAAGTACCCCCACCGATTTGAACTAGTGGCCCTTTCGGCTCAGGGTTAGAAGGGGAATTTTGTGTGTCGGGATTTGGCAGCTGGAGGGAGTTTTCGTGCGCGTTGTAATTTCGGATAGCAAGGCGCGGATTGTGAAGGCGCCAGTTTTGGTAGCACGATATCTGAATTTTTGGGATATAACAAAGCGCGGGTTGAATTTTAGGGACAAGCCTAACGTGTAATATTGTACTTCTACGTACCAAATCAATTCGCACTTCCCTCAATGAAAAAAACGAAAAAATAAAAAATATTCACACCACACAAAGAGAGAGTATTGTCCCGTTTTACTATACAAATGCTATTCAAAGCTAAACAAAGAGAGAGTATGAATGCATGTTATGTCCAATTAAATTTTTTCGCTGGCTGTATAATGCATGTAACGTACTCATACCAACATTTTAGTGCATTCCAAATGTTTATACTACCGCTGCAATTCGAACTGAATTTGAATTTGTTTCTCTATTTCAATAAGAATCTAAAATCATGATTGTTGCCAACTTCAACCATCATTCATGTATTACCTTAACAACACACCACATGATTACTATAGAGATAGATATGAACGATGTGTACTATATGAACTCGAATTCAAATTTTTGAATACACTTGATGTTGATTCCAAATAATAGTACATTTGATGTACTAACTAGATATTCATAATCTAAACCATGTTCCATACGTACACCGTGTTTATCACACAAAGTATAGTGCTCCGCCCCCTGCATTATGACAAGTATTTAGCCCTGAGCTGCAAAAGCCACACATTAGCCCAAATTATAATCAATTTTCTACATTATGATATCTTCTTCAAGTATTCGTATCCAGTTTTTTATAATGAATCATGATCTATGTTCGTCTTTAACACCTTCACGATCATCTTCTCTTTGTACCTAGCTAGCGCTAATTTTCTATCGTTCATGCACACGCCCGCCCCCTCTCACCCTCCCTCAGCGTCCCCTCCATCGCGCACGTTCGTTATTTCTCTTTAATTAGGTCGTTCACCCACAGTGTGTGTAGCCCCCCTGGCTCACACCGGTCAATATACCTCTCTAGCCAAGTGTGCCTACCACAAACACATACTTCCCCTCTTCTCTTCTCACCGTCCATGCCCCCTAAGTCCAATACGGTTCCACGCAGGTGCACACTCCCGTCCCTCTTTTCACCGATCACATACTCGTACACTCCTCCCCCCTCGACATGGTAGGCCTCTCGCACCACCTCCTAGACTTACCATCTCCCCCTGCCTGTCTCTTTGGACCTTATTTGCTTCCAACACATGCATGCATGTATATGTACCGATCTCCCTACATATAGCTAGGTTGACTATAATTCGTTTTCCCCACGCACCGATAGAATTACCTCACTAGTTAGGTCTCTCCCTTTCTCGGACACACGATGGTTGATCTTCCTATGTAGTAACGTATGCTTACCACAACCATATCGTCTCCCCTCATCATCCTTGCATACCTCCCAACCCGTCTCTCACACGCACGTGCATTGATAGACAGACATCCCTGGCCCTCTCTTATTGATAGTGCACTCATACCCTCCGTTTGTCTAGCAGGCCTCTCCCACCATTTGTGAGATGACACTCCACCACCAACCCTCCGACACTCTACCATTGTCTTTCTCCCAAACTTATTCCTCAGCTACACATATCCATGGATGCCAATCGATCTCCCTCTATACATAGCTAGGTCTCTCTCCTTCTCCACACATATACTAGTCGATCTACCTCTCTATAGTTAGGTCTCTGCCCCCCCCCCCCCCCCCCCCCCGCACACCGATAGTCGAACATTGTAGGTAGGTATCCATGCCACAGAGAAAAACTGCACCTCTGCCCTCTCAAATTCTAGTAGGCCAAGCGCCATGTATCTCTGACGTGGGCAAACACAAATTCGATGTCACTCTTTATCAATCGCGTAGCCACACACTTCATCCATGTTTTCGATTCTATCGATATCTCACGCTGATGATCCCTCCACTCTCTTCTCGTGGATCGCTCCCTCTATATATGATATATCCATGACTCTGTTTCACACACATTGCATATGCTACGTTTTTTGTTTAAGATATCATCGACACATTGCCTCGGTTTTGCACAAACCATCTGTCTCACACCCACCCACATACGTACCTGCACCTAAAGAAGAGGTGCACGCAGGACGCACGTACTCACGTATCATTTCCAGCCACACTCGCGCGGGAACACGGTGGAGTTCGTTTCTATACGAAAAGGTAGCCCACGTGAAGATTTGACGTGTGTAGCGGTTGTTTACTCGAAGGAGGGTCGGGTACCACGCCTAGACGGAACAAAGTTCGAATTGACGCATTAGTATTAAATAAAGTTATATGGCATGTAGTATAGAATATAAAACGATTGCCATGGGGAAAATGGAAAAATCCGCTCCACTATATACAACGGAACCTGCCTGCCAGGGTTTGTCTCTTGTCACACCATCTCACACAAGGCGTGCGCAGGGTACCGAGGCATCAAGCAAAGGTTTCCATATTGGTGCAACGAGACCAAGACCAGCAGGACGACAGGACGAAGATCACCGTGGAGCCCAAGACAGCGTCATCACAAGTGCCTTTGGCAGTCGAAGACCAACTTTAGTCAGGATAGCTTGTACTAGATGTCCCCTTCAAAATGGCCGTTGTTGGCTCCCTTCCCGCTCAATATTTGGAAAGAGTACTAGGGCCCTTATAAATAGAGATAGCCACCATAGTAGAGATCATCTCATCTAGAGCGGATCGACTCCATCCGAGTAGAACACTGCACCAGCTCAAGAACACCCCTCGCGAGGCTGTTCTTCCTCTGTACTATTCATCATCAGCCCATGAGGCAATCCACCACACCACACACTAGATTAGGGTATTACACCATAACGGTGGCCCGAACCAGTATAAACCTTGTGTCCCTTGTGTTGTTCATTGTGTAGCTTAGATTCACGGCGAGGTTTTGGGGTGTTGATCGGTTGGGAGTAGATCTTTGTGCGCACCCTAGAGTTTGAACCCTAAGGGTTTTGCCGGAACCCTATATCCGATAGATTGAACTAACAAAATGTTCGTGCATGTTACAAAAAATGATATCATTGAAAACTATGTTGAAATAGGAGTATTATACTTGAAGGCTACAAGGTTGGCTATAGATGACGTGGCAATGTCATGTAGCCATCAGCTGGCTATACTATTAACCATGCTCTTATAACACTCCTATATTTAAGAATGGAGGGAGTAGTTGGCATGCATGATAATACCTATAATACTCCCATTACAACCAGCCTGGTAGAATTAAAATACCTAATCTAAATAGTCGCGACCCGATCACTTTGTCCTCCTGCAGCATCCGATAGAAGAAGAATCGAGCAAGACACCGGTTGTATTCGCTGGCGTCGCCTCGGTGGTGACCTTCATGGGATACAATCGGCGGCGTCCTCCCGTGTTCTACTTTTCCTCGATGATGGCGGCGGGCGTGGACGTGATGCCCGCCACCTCGTCCACATCCGCGTAGCCGCATCACCTCATCAACATCTGCGGCGGCTTCTTTCTCTGCCTCCATGTCGCGGCTACGCGCGCGTCGATGGCGGATGGCGCAGTTGCAGACACTTGAGGCATTGTACAATGCGGCGGCGTCGAGGACAGCGACGATACCCGTGCCGCCGTGCTCCCCAACAAGCCGGCGTGGAGCAAGTCGGCACTCTTCCTCGAGCTGTATTGGAGAGGCCAGCTGCGGAACCACGCGCTGGCTTAGTGCAGAAACTGCCTCCAACGAGCTAGGCGAGGTAAGTGGAGAAGCGAGCTGCTTGGGCTCGGCGGGCCACCCAGACGGCTTTTATGCCGAAGAACTGCTCTTCCTGCTCGTTGGATGCCGTCGAAAGAGTGGACAAAATGGTGGAAGGAGGATCTTGGTCGGCGTCCTACTCCTGAATGGACGTGTGTGGCCGGAGTTGGTTTCTCGCATTCCACGCGGGTTTCTATATCTGTACTATCTATATTATCTATATAGTGTACCAATGTTAAGTAGGACTAAGAACATCAATCATAATTGTTAATCTACTAGATCCAACGGCCAATATCAGTAGGATTCGCATGAACAGTACACTGATGCTACCTCACATGTGCTGTGTTCTAGAACAATCATGTACCCTTTCTAGAAAAAAAAGAAGCCCATAACTAGCTCCAATGGGTTGCGTTGCCACATGACCACTAGATGGTTTGATCGAGCCCAGTCGAGATGGTTTAGTAGGAGAATGTGGATATTTCTCAAAAAAAAACATGTGGAAAAAGTGAAGCAACGTGCATTTCTTGTTAAATGAACGTATAGTTTTATGGCATAAATACTACTTCCCGCTTTTACAATATTGAACTAATATCGGCATTTATACATCACTATAATTTCTTTTTCTTTGAATCTTGATACGTCTCCAACTTATCTATAATTTTTAATTGTTCCATGCTATTTTATTACCCGTTTTGGATGTTTATGGGCTTTACTTTACACTTTTATACCATTTTTGGGACTAACCTACTAACTGGAGGCCCAACCCAAATTGCTGTTTTTTTTTGCCTATTTCAGTGTTTCGAAGAAAAGGAAAATCAAACGAAGTCCGAACATAATGAAACCTTTGGGAGCGATCATTTCGGAACAAACGCAATCCACGAGACTTGGAGTGGACGTCAAGCTACGAACGAGGCAGCCACGAGGGTGCCCGGCGCCCCCTGGGGGTGGGCGCGCCTGATACGTCCATTTTGCATCATGCTTTTATATCAATATTTATTGCATTATGGGCTATTATTACTCATTATATCTCAATACTTATGGCTATTCTCTCTTATTTTACAAGGTTTACCATGAAGAGGGGGAATGCCGGCAGCTGGAATTCTGGCTGGAAAAGGAGCAAACATTGGAAACCTATTCTGCACAACTCCAAAAGTCCTGAAACTCCACGAAAAAACTTTTTGGATTTAATAAGAATTTATGAGCGAAATAAATAGGCCAGGGGCCCACACCCTGTCCAGGAGACAGGAGGGCGCGCCCCCCCTGTAGGGCGTGGTCCCCTATCTCCTGGGCCCCCTGGTGGGCCTCCGGCGTCCATCTTCTTCTATATCATCACTTTTCCCCTGGAAAAAATTATGGGCAAGCTTACGGGACGAAACTCCGCCGCCACGAGGCGGAACCTTGGCGGAATCAATCTAGGGCTCTGGCGGAGCTGTTTTGTCGGGGACACTTCCCTCTGGGAGGGGGAAATCATCACCAATGTCATCACCAATGATCCTCTCATCGAGAGGGGGTCAATCTCGATCAACATCTTCACCAGCACCATCTCCTCTCAAAACCCTAGTTCATCTCTTGTATCCAATCTTGTATCAAAACCACAAATTGGTACCTGTGGGTTGCTAGTAGTGTTGATTACTCCTTGTAGTTGATGCTATTTGGTTTACTTGGTGGAAGATCATATGTTCAGATCCTTTATGCATATTATTACTCCTCTTATTATGAACATGAATATGCTTTGTGAGTAGTTACATTTGTTCCTGAGGACATGGGTGAAGTCTTGCTATTAGTAGTCATGTGAATTTGGTATTCGTTCGATATTTTGATGAGATGTATGTTGTCTTTCCTCTAGTGGTGTTATGTGAACGTCGACTACATGACACTTCACCATTATTTGCGCCTAGAGGAAGGCATAGGGAAGTAATAAGTAGATGATGGGTTGCTAGAGTTACAGAAGCTTAAACCCTAGTTTATGCGTTGCTTCGTTAGGGGTTGATATGGATCCATATGCTTAATGTTGTGGTTAGGTTTACCTTAATACCTTCTTTCGTAGTTGTGGATGCTTGCAATAGGGGTTAATCATAAGTGGGATGCTTGTCCATGTTAGGGCAGTACCCAAGTACCGGTCCACCCACATATCAAATTATCAAAGTACCGAACGCGAGTCTTATGAACGTGATGAAAACTAGCTTGACGATAATTCCCAATGTGTCCTCGGGAGCTCCTTCTTCATTATTAGAATTTGTCCAGGCTTATCCTTTGCTACATAAAGGATTAGGCCACCTTTCTGCACTTTATTTACTCTATTTACTTTTTGCTCGTTACTATTTATCTTGTCACAAAACTATCTATCACCTACTATTTCAGTGCTTGCAGAGAAAACCTTACTGAAAACCGCTTATCATTTCCTTCTGCTCCTCGTTGGGTTCGACACTCTTACTTATCGAAAAGAGTAAGATAGATCCCCTATACTTGTGGGTCATCAAGACTCTTTTCTGGCGCCATTGCCGGGGAGTGTAGCGCTCTTGGTGAGTGGAACTTGGTAAGGAAACATTTATATAGTGTGCTGAAATTTTCTGTTACTTGTCACTTAATCCTTTGAGGGGCTTGTTTGGGGTATCTTCACCCCAACCAGAAGAGCAAAGAGATGCTCCTCAACCTACTGAACTTTATGAAAATATTCACTTTGAGATTCCTTCGGGTATGATAGAAAAACTGCTAGCTAATCCTTTTGCAGGAGACGGAACATTGCATCCCGATTTACACCTTATCTTTGTGGATGAAGTTTGTGGATTATTTAAGCTTGCAGGTGTTCCTGATGATGTTGTCAAAAGGAAGGTCTTCCCTTTATCTTTGAAGGGAGATGCAATGACATGGTATAGGCTATGTGATGATACAAGATCTTGGAATTATAAGCGATTAAAGTTGGAATTTCACCAGAAGTTCTATCCTATGCATCTTGTTCATCGTGATCGTAATTACATATATAATTTCTGGCCTCGCGAAGGAGAAAGCATCGCTCAAGCTTGGGGGAGGCTTAAGTCAATGTTGTATTCATGCCCCAATCATGAGCTCTCTCGGGAAATGATTATTCAGAATTTTTATGCTCGGCTTTCTCTTGATAGTCGCAACATGCTCGATACTTCCTGTGCTGGTTCCTATATGCTGAAGACTATTGATTTCAAATGGGACTTATTAGAAAGAATTAAACGCAACTCTGAAGATTGGGGTTCCGATGATGGTAAGGAGTCAGGTATGACACCTAAGTTCGATTGTGTTAAATCTTTTATGGATATCGATGCTTTCCGTGGATTTACCTCTAAGTATAGACTTGACTCTGAGATAGTAGCCACTTTTTGTGAAACTTTTGCTACTCACATTGATCTCCCTAAATAGAAGTGGTTTAAATATAATCCTCCTGTTGCAGTGAAAGTAGTTGCACCTATTACAGTCGAAGAAAAGACTATTACATATAGTGATCCTATTATTCCTACCGCTTATGTTTAAAAACCTCCTTTTCCTGTTAGGATAAAAGATCATGCTAAAGCTTCGACTGTTGTTCGTAAGAGTAATACTAGGACTTATACTCCTCCTGAGCAAATTAATGTTGAACCTGGTATTGCTATGATTAAATACCTCTTGGATGAGTACTTAGATGGGCATGTTATCTCTTTCTGTGGTGAGACTGCTAATATTGCTAGACCTGATACTAAGACACGTAGACCTGTTGTAGGCATGCCTGTTATTTCTGTTAAAATAGGAGATCATTGTTATGATGGCTTATGTGATATGGGTGCTAGTGCTAGTGCGATACCTTGTGACCTTTATAAAGAAATTATGCACGATATTGCACCTGTTGAATTAGAAGACATTGATGTTACTATTAAGCTTGCTAATAGGGACACCATTAAACCTATTGGGATTGTTAGAGATGTTGAAGTCTTGTGTGGGAAGATTAAATACCCTGCTGATTTTCTTGTTCTTGCTTCCCCACAAGATGATTTTTGTCCCATTATTTTTGGTAGACCCTTCTTGAGTACTGCTAGTGCTAAGATTAATTCTAAAAGGAAGGTTGTCACTATTGGCATAGATGGTATGTCTCATGAGTTCAATTTTGCTAAGTTTAGTAGACAACCTCGTCAAACGGAACCTCCTAGTAAGGATGAAATTATTGGTCTTGCTTCCATTGTTGTTCCTCCAACTGATACGTTAGAACAATATTTGCTAGACCACGAAAATGATATGTTTATGAAGGAAAGGGAAGAAATAGATGAAGTGTTCCTTGAACAAGAACCTATGCTGAAACATAACCTTCTAGTTGAAATTCTTGGGGATCCCCCTCCACCCAAGGGTGATCCCGTGTTTGAACTCAAACCATTACCTGATAATCTTAAGTATGCTTATCTTGATGAAAAAGAAATACATCCTGTTATTATTAGTGCTAACCTTTCAGAGAAAGAAGAACAAAGATTATTGAAAACTCTGGAGAAGCACAGAGCTGCTATTGGATATACTCTGGACAATCTTAAGGGCATTAGTCCCACATTATGTCAGCACAAAATTTCAGTGAAGAAAGATGCCAAACCAGTTAGAGATCCTCAAAGACGATTAAATCCCAAAATGAAGGAAGTGGTAAGAAAGGAGATACTAAAGCTCCTTGAGGCAGGTATTATTTATCCCGTTGCTGATAGTGAATGGGTAAGCCCTATCCATTGTGTCCCTAAAAAGGGAGGTATTACCGTTGTTCCTAATGATAAAGATGAATTGATCCCGCAAAGAATTATTACAGGTTATAGGATGGTAATTGATTTTCGTAAGTTAAATAAAGCTACTAAGAAAGATCATTACCCTTTACCTTTTATTGATCAAATGCTAGAAAGGCTATCCAAACACACACATTTTTGCTTTATAGATGGTTATTCTGGTTTCTCACAGATACATGTTTCAGCGGGGGATCAATCTAAAACTACTTTTACTTGCCCTTTTGGTACCTTTGCTTATAGACGTATGCCTTTTGGTTTCTGTAATGCACCTGCTACCTTTCAAATATGCATGATGGCTATATTTTTTGATTTTTGTGAAAAGATTTGTGAGGTATTCATGGATGACTTCTCCGTCTATGGATCCTCTTTTGATGATTGTTTGAGCAACCTTGATCGAGTTTTGCAGAGATGCGAAGACATTAGTCTCGTCCTGAATTAGGAAAAGTGTCACTTTATGGTTAATGAAGGCATTGTCTTGGGGCACAAGATCTCCGAGAGAGGTATTGAAGTTGATAAAGCCAAAGTTGATGCTATTGAAAAGATGCCATGTCCCAA
Organism: Triticum aestivum; assembly: GCF_018294505.1. Taxonomy (NCBI): domain Eukaryota; kingdom Viridiplantae; phylum Streptophyta; class Magnoliopsida; order Poales; family Poaceae; genus Triticum; species Triticum aestivum. The sequence goes on from NC_057798.1 coordinate 555,739,953, forward strand.
GGACATAAAAGGTATAAGAAGTTTCCTTGGTCATGCCAGCTTTTATAGGAGGTTCATTAAGGAATTTTCTAAAATCTCTAGGCCTCTGACTAATTTATTGCAAAAAGATATTCCTTTTGTCTTTGATGATGATTGTGTAGAAGCATTTGAAACACTTAAGAAAGCTTTGATCACTGCACCTATTGTTCAGCCACCTGATTGGAACTTACCTTTTGAAATTATGTGCGATGCTAGTGATTATGCTGTAGGTGCTGTTTTAGGGCAAAGAGTCGATAAGAAATTGAATGTCATCCAGTATGCTAGTAAGACTCTTGATACTGCCCAGAGAAATTATGCTACCACTGAAAAGGAGTTCTTAGCAGTTGTGTTTGCATGTGATAAGTTTAGACCTTAGATTGTTGATTCCAAAGTTACTATTCACACTGATCATGCTGCTATTAAATATCTTATGGAAAAGAAAGATGCTAAGCCTAGACTCATTAGATGGGTTCTCTTGCTCCAAGAATTTGACTTACATATTATTGATAGAAAGGGAGCTGAGAACCCCGTTGCAGACAACTTGTCTAGGTTAGAGAATGTTCTTGATGACCACGCTGGAGATAGAACTGCACACAAGGTACTACAATCTGGTTTTTATTGGCCTACTCTTTTCAAAGATGCTCCTAAGTTTGTCGTATCTTGTGATGAATGTCAAAGAATAGGTAACATTAGTAGACGTCAAGAACTGCCTATGAAATATTCTCTTGTTATTGAACCATTTGATGTTTGGGGCTTTGATTATATGGGACCTTTTCCTGCCTCCAATGGTTATACACATATTTTAGTTGATGTTGATTACGTTACTAAGTGGGTAGAAGCTATTCCAACTAGTAGTGCTGATCATAACACTTCTATTAAAATGCTTAAAGAAGTTATTTTTCCGAGGTTTGGAGTCCCTAGATATCTTATGACTGATTGTGGTTCACACTTTATTCATGGTGCTTTCCGTAAGATGCTCGCTAAGTATGATGTCAATCATAGAATAGCATCTCCTTATCATCCACAGACTAGTGGTCAAGTAGAGTTGAGCAATAGAGAGCTCAAATTAATTTTGCAAAAGACTGTGAATAGATCTAGAAAGAATAGGTCCAAAAAACTTGATGATGCATTATGGGCCTATAGAACTGCATACAAAAATCCTATGGGTATGTCTCCATATAAGATGGTTTATGGAAAAGCATGTCATTTGCCTCTTGAACTTGAACATAAGGCATATTGGGCTATTAAAGAGCTCAATTATGACTTCAAACTTGCCGGTGAGAAAAGGTTATTTGATATTAGCTCACTTGATGAATGGAGAACTAAAGCATACGAGAATGCCAATATTTTCAAAGAAAAAGTCAAACGTTGGCATGATAAGAGGATACAAAAGCGTGAGTTTAACGTAGGAGATTATGTGTTATTATTCAACTCTCATTTAAGATTTTTTGCAGGAAAACTTCTCTCAAAATGGGAAGGTCCCTACATTATCGAGGAGGTCTATCGTTCTGGTGCTATAAAAATCAACAACTTCGAAGGCACAAATCCAAGGGTGGTAAACGGTCAAAGAATTAAACATTATATTTCAGGTAATCCTATCAATGTTGAAACTAATATTATTGAAACCATAACCCCTGAGGAATACATAAGAGACACTTTCCAGAACGTTCCAGACTCCAAAAAGGCATAGGTATGTGGTACGGTAAGTAAACCGACTCCAAAACAACTCTAAAGGCAATTTTTATCAGTTTTGGATTATTTAAGAATTTTAGGAAGAAAGAAGTAGTCCGAAAGGGACACGAGGCCCCCACGAGAGAGGAGGCCGCCCCCCCCCCCTGTAGGGCGCGCCCCCTGTCTCGTGGGCACCTCGTGTGCCTCCCGGACTCTGTTTTCTTGTATGTTACATATTTTGGTCGGTAAAAATTCATTATATATACTCCCGAAGGTTTTGACCACCGTATCATGCAAATATCCTATGTTTTCATTTCGAGCTGTTCATGTTGCAAAATAAAGCAAGATGTCTTCTCAGGAGTCAGTTGGGGAGAGCCGGGTGTCTCACCCAATGCCAGGTCCAGGAGCAAATAGCGACGCCTATCACTTTGGACGACCAACGGAGGATGAGATGGAGGCTGATTTGAAAAGGATAGATGCCATGGAGGAGGGTCAAGAAGTTACCTCTCGTCTTCGAGCAGAATTCACTATGGGGGAACTACCTAGCCTGGATGTCCCTACTTCGGTCACTCCTTCCAACTCTAGATTTCTTTCTTATGAAAATATGAAAAAGAGTTTCACTTGTTCTCCAGAAGCTATGCAGCATCCTTGGGTAAAAGGAGCCTTGTCCATTACGGGCAAGCTCCATAAAGAAAATATGGACCTGAAGCAACAAGTCAATAAGCTCGAGGAGGAGAACCGTATCCTGAAGGGCATCATCGCCAAGAAGATCATAACACCAACCGTGAAGAAGGAGAAATAATCATATGGGTATGGGCACTCCCCTTGGCAATTGCCAAGCTTGGGGGAGGTGCCCCGGTATCGTATCACCATCACACTCCTATCTTTACCACTTTATTTAGTTCGATCCTTTTAGTAGTATCTTGATCTATTAGTAGTTGAAGTTTTTGATATCAAGTAGTTTTGAGTTTTTCTTTGTGATCTCTTTATGTAATCAAGTCCGTGTGCTATCTATAATAAAGATTAGTGTTGAGTCAAGGGCTTTGCTATGTTACTATGATCTTGAGAAAGTAGAAGGAACAAAAGAGTTCATATTGATCTTATGGATAGTGATAACTTCACACATAGAAAGTATGAGGCATAAAAATTGTTGAGAGTTGATGAATGTAACCTTGGTCATCGTTGCAATTAATAGGAAGTGATAAGGAAAGAGGGGTTCACATATAAATATATTATCTTGGACATATTTTATTATTGTGAAGCACTCATTAAGTATGACATGCTAAAAGAGTTGATGTTGGACAAGGAAGACAACGTAATGGTTTATGTTTTCCAACATCTTAGTTAAAGTATATTGTCATTGACCTTCCAAACATGTTGAGCTTGCCTTTCCCCCTCATGCTAGACAAATTCCTTGCACCAAGTAGAGATACTACTTGTGCTTCCAAATATCCTTAAACCTAGTTTTGCCATGAGAGTCCACCATACCTACCTATGGATTGATTAAGATCCTTCAAGTAAGTTATCATCGGTGCAAGCAATAAAATTGCTCTCTAAATATGTATGACTTATTAGTACAGAGAAAATAAGCTTTGTACGAACTTGTTGTGGAAGTAATAAAAGCGACGGACTGCATAATAAAGGTCCACATACAAGGGGCAATATAAAGTGACATTCTTTTGCACTAAGATTTTATGCATCAACCCTAAACGCGCATGACAACCTCTGCTTCCCTCTGCGAAGGGCCTATCTTTTACTTTATGTTTTTACTTTATGCTTGAGTCAAGGTGATTCTCACCTTTCCTCTTTATTTTATCCTTTGGCAAGCTCCTCGTGTTTAAAAGATCATGATACATATATCCAATTGGATGTAAGTTGGCATAGACTATTATTGTTGACATCACCTAAAGGTGAATATGTTGGGAGGCAACACAATAAGCCCCTATCTTTCTCAGTGTCCGGCTGAAACTCTATAACCACAAGCATTGCGTGAGTGTTAACAATTATAGGAGACTACGAGATAGTTGAGTATGTGAGCTTGCTGAAAAGCACTATTATTGACTCTTTCTGATGTTACGATAAATTGCAGTTGCTTCAATGACTGAGATTATAGTTTGTCAGTTCCCAATGAAGTTTTTGAACCGTACTTGACATTGTGAATTGCTTATTACTTGAACATAGGAAATCATATGACAAAATCCATATATGTTGTTGTTATTAGAATGATCATGATGCCCTCATGTCCGTATTTTATTTTTATCGACACCTCTATCTCTAAACATGTGGACATATTTTTTCGATTTCGGCTTCCGCTTGAGGACAAGCGAGGCTTAAGCTTGGGGGAGTTGATACGTCCATTTTGCATCATGCTTTTATATCAATATTTATTGCATTATGGGCTATTATTACTCATTATATCTCAATACTTATGGCTATTCTTTCTTATTTTACAAGGTTTACCATGAAGAGGGGGAATGCCGGCAGCCGAAATTCTGGCTGGAAAAGGAGCAAACGTTGGAAACCTATTCTACACAACTCCAAAAGTCCTGAAACTCCACGAAACAACTTTTTGGATTTAATAAGAATTTATGAGCGAAATAAATAGGCCAGGGGCCCACACCCTGTCCAGGAGACAGGAGGGCGCGCCCCCCTGTAGGGCGTGGTCCCCTATCTCCTGGGCCCCCTGGTGGGCCTCCGGCGTCCATCTTCTTCTATATCATCACTTTTCCCCTAGAAAAAATTGTGGGCAAGCTTACGGGACGAAACTCCGCCGCCACGAGGCGGAACCTTGGCGGAATCAATCTAGGGCTCTGGCGGAGCTGTTCTGCCGGGGACACTTCCCTCTGGGAGGGGGAAATCATCACCAACGTCATCACCAACGATCCTCTCATCGAGAGGGGGTCAATATCCATCAACATCTTCACCAGCACCATCTCCTCTCAAAACCCTAGTTCATCTCTTGTATCCAATCTTGTATCAAAACCACAATTGGTACCTGTGGGTTGCTAGTAGTGTTGATTACTCCTTGTAGTTGATGCTATTTGGTTTACTTGGTGGAAGATCATATGTTCAGATCCTTTATGCATATTGTTACTCCTCTGGTTATGAACATGAATATGCTTTCTGAGTAGTTACGTTTGTTCCTGAGGACATGGGTGAAGTCTTGCTATTAGTAGTCATGTGAATTTGGTATTCGTCCGATATTTTGATGAGATGTATGTTGTCTTTCCTCTAGTGGTGTTATGTGAACGTCGACTACATGACACTTCACCATTATTTGGGCCTAGAGGAAGGCATCGGGAAGTAATAAGTAGATAATGGGCTGCTAGAGTGACAGAAGCTTAAACCCTAGTTTATGTGTTGCTTCGTTTGGGGTTGATATGGATCCATATGCTTAATGCTGTGGTTAGGTTTACCTTAATACCTTCTTTTGTAGTTGTGGATGCTTGCGATAGGGGTTAATCATAAGTGGGATGCTTTTCCATGTTAGGGTAGTACCCAAGTACCGGTCCACCCGCATATCAAATTATCAAAGTACCGAACGCGAATCTTATGAACATGATGAAAACTAGCTTGACGATAATTCCCAATGTGTCCTCGGGAGCTCCTTCTTCATTATTAGAATTTGTCCAGGCTTATCCTTTGCTACATAAAGGATTGGGCCACCTTGCTGCACTTTATTTACTCTATTTACTTTTTGCTCGTTACTATTTATCTTATCACAAAACTATCTATCACCTACTATTTCAGTGCTTGCAGAGAAAACCTTACTGAAAACCGCTTATCATTTCCTTCTGCTCCTCGTTGGGTTCGACACTCTTACTTATCGAAAGGACTATGATAGATCCCCTATACTTGTGGGTCATCAGCGCCCCCCACCCTTGTGGGCCCCTCATTGCTCCACCAACATACTTTCTTTGCCTATATAAACTCCCGTACCTAGAAAACATCAAGGACCACCATGAAAACCTAATTCCATCACTGCAACCTTTTGTATCCGCGAGATCCCATCTTGGAGCCTTGGTGGGTGCTCCGTCGGAGGGTGAATCGACCACGGAGGGCCTCTACATCATCTCCAAGGCCTCTCCTATGAGTTGTGAGTAGTTTACCACAGACCTTCGGGTCCATAGTTATTAGCTAGATGGCTTCTTCACTCCCTTTGAATCTCAATACCGAGTTCTCCTCAATCTTCTTGGAGATATATTCGATGTAACTCTTTTTGCGGTGTGTTTGTCGAGATCCAATGAATTGTGGGTTTATGATCAAGTTTATCTATGAGAAATATTTGAATCTCCTCTGAATTTTTGTATGTATGATTGGTTATCTTTGCAAGTCTCTTCGAATTATCAGTTTGGTTTGGCCTACTAGATTGATCTTTCTTCCAATGGGAGAAGTGCTTACCTTTGGGTTCAATCTTGCGGTGTCCTTTCTCAGTGACAGCAGGGGCAACAAGGCACGTATTGTATTGTTGCCATTGAGGACAAAAAGATGAGGTTTATATCATATCGCATGAGTTTATCCCTCTACATCATGTCATCTTTCTTAATGTGTTACTCTGTTCTTATGAACTTAATACTCTAGATGCAGGCAGGAGTCGGTCGATGTGTGGAGTAATAGTAGTAGATGCAGGTAGGAGTCGGTCTACTTGTCACGGACGTGATGCCTATATACATGATCATGCCTAGATAATCTCATAACTATGCACTTTTCTATCAATTGCTCGACAGTAATTTGTTCACCCACCGTAATACTTATGCTATCTTGAGAGAAGCCACTAGTGAAACCTATGGCCCTCGGGTCTATCTTTTATCATACTAAGTTTTCCATCTACTTTTATTTGCATCTTTTATTTTCCAATCTATATCATAAAAGTACCAAAAATATTTATCTTATCATATTATCTCTATTAGATCTCACTTCCGCAAGTTACCGTGAAGGGATTGACAACCCCTTTATTGCATTGGTTGCGAGGTTCTTGTTTGTTTGTGTAGGTGTGTGGGACTTTTGAGGAGCCTCCTACTGGATTGATACCGTGGTTCTCAAAAACTGAGGGATATACTTACGCTACTTTGCTGCGTCACCCTTTCCTCTTCAAGGAAAACCAAGGCAGTGCTCAAGAGGTAGCAAGAAGGATATCTGGCGCCGTTGTCGGGGAGGTCTTCTCTCAAGTCAAGACATACCAAGTACCCATCACAAACTCATCTCCCTCGCATTACATTATTTGCAATTTTCCTCTCATTTTCCTCTCCCCCACTTCACCCTTGCCATTTTATTCGACATCTCTTTCCCAATCTCCTCTCTCTTTCGCTTGCCTTTTTGTTTGCTTGTGCGTTGGATTGTTTGTCACAATGGCGCAAGATAATACCAAATTGTGTGACTTTTCCAATACCAATAATAATGATTTCCTTAGCACTCCGATTGCTCCTCTTAATGATGTTGAATCTTGTGAAATCAATGCTGCTATGCTGAATCTTGTTATGAAAGATCAATTCCCTGGCCTTCCTAGTGAAGATGCCGCTACTCATCTAAACAACTTTGTTGATTTGTGTGATATGCAAAAGAAGAAAGATACGGATAATGATATTGTTAAACTGAAGTTATTTATGTTTTCACTTAGAGATCGTGCTAAAACTTGGTTTTCGTCTTTGCCTAAGAATAGTATTGATTCATGGAATAAGTGCAAAGAAGCTTTTATCTCTAAATATTTTCCTCCCGCTAAGATCATCTCTCTTAGGAACGATATTATGAATTTTAAACAATTTGATCATGAGCATGTTTCCCAATCTTGGGAAAGAATGAAATTAATTATTCGCAATTTCCCTACTCATGGTTTGAATTTATGGATGATCATACAAAACTTTTATGCCGGATTGAATTTTGCTTCTAGAAATCTTTTAGATTCGGCCACGGGAGGCACTTTTATGGGAATCACCTTAAGAGAAGCTACTAGACTCCTTGATAACATTATGGCTAATTATTCTCAATGGCACACCGAAAGATCTACTAGTAAAAAAGTGCATGCTATAGAAGAAATTAATGTTTTGAGTGGAAAGATGGATGAACTTATGAAATTGTTTGCTACTAAGAGTGCTCCTATTGATCCTAATGATATGCCTTTGTCTACTTTGATTGAGAATAATAATGAATCTATGGATGTGAATTTTGTTGGTAGGAATAATTTTGGTAACGATGCTTATAGAGGAAACTTTAATCCTAGACCGTGTCCAAGTAAATCCTCTAATAATTATGGTAATTCCTACAACAACTCTTATGGAAATTTTAATAAGACGCCCTCTGATTTTGAGAATAGCGTTAAAGAATTTATGATCTCTGAAAAGATTTTTAATGCCTTGCTTGAAGAAAAATTGCTTAAAGTTGATGAATTGGCTAGGAACGTTGATAGACTTTCGCTTGATGTTGATTCTTTGAAACTTAGATCTATTCCACCTAAGCATGATATCAATGAGTCTCTCAAAGCCATGAGAATTTCCATTGATGAGTGCAAAGAAAGAACCACTAGGTTGCGTGCTAAGAAAGATTGCTTTGTAAAAGCGTGTTCTTCTAGTCTCCATGAAAATAATGATGAAGATCTAAAAGTTATTGATGTATCCCCTATTAAATCCTTGTTTTGCAATATGAATCTTGATAATGATGGGACTGGAGATGAGTCAACTTTAGTTAAAAGGCGTCCCAATAATTCAGAGTTTTTAGATCTTGATGCTAAATTTGGTAAAAGTGGGATTGGAGAGGTCAAGACTTTACATAACATTGAACCCACTATTATGGATTTCAAGGAATTTAATTATGATAACTGTTCTTTAATAGATTGCATTTCCTTGTTGTAATCTGTGTTGAATTCTCCTCATGCTTACAGTCAAAATAAGCTTTTACCAAACATATTGTTGATGCCTTGATGCAATCTTATGAGTAAAAACTTAATTTGGAAGTTTCTATACCTAGAAAACTTTATGATGAGTGGGAACCTACTATAAAGATTAAAATTAAAGATCATGAGTGATATGCTTTGTGTGATTTGGGTACTAGTGTTTCCACGATTCCGAAAACTTTATGTGATGTTCTAGGTTTCCATGATTTTGATGATTGCTCTTTAAACTTGCACCTTGCAGATTCCACCATTAAGAAACCAATGGGAAGGATCAATGATGTTATTATTTTTGCAAATACGAATTATGTGCCCATAGATTTTATCGTTCTTGATATAGATTGCAATCTTTCATGTCCTATTATTCTTGGTAGACCTTTCCTTAGAACGATTGGTGCAATTATTGATATGAAGGAAGGGAATATTAGATTCCAATTTCCATTAAGGAAAGGCATGGAGCACTTTCCAAGAAAGAAAATTAAATTACCTTATGAATCTATCATGTGAGCTACTTATGAATTGAATTCCAAAGATGGAACTACTTAGATCTATTCTCGCTTTTATGCCTAGCTAGGGGCGTTTGTTTCTTGCTTGTTGGGAGGCAACCCAATTTTATTTTTGTTTCTTGCTTTTTGTTTCTGTTTAGTAATAAATATTTCATCTAGCATATGTTTAGATGTGTTTTCATGTTTTAATTAGTGTTTGTGCCAAGTAGAACCTATAGGATAGCCTATGGTGATAGTTAATTTGATTCTAGTGAAAAACAGAAACTTTTGCACGCACAAAAATAATTTTAGTAAATCACAGAAACGTGATTTTGCGTTGATTGTTTTTTCTGTAGATCAATAGACAAATTTCCCAGGACTTCCTATTTTGGTAGGATATTTAGAGTTCTATAAGTATTCGAAAGTTACAGATTGCTACAAACTGTTCTGTTTTTGACAGATTCTGTTTTTTGTGTGTTGTTTGCTTATTTTGATGCATCTATGGCTAGTATCGGGGGGTATGAACCATATAGAAATTGGAATAAAGTAGGTTTAATACCAATATAAATAAAGAATGAGTTCATTACAGTACCTTAAGTGGTGGTTTTTCTTTCTTGCACTAATGGAGCTTATGAGATTTCCTGTTGAGTTTTGTGTTGTGAAGTTTTCAAGTTTTGGGTAAAGATTTGATGGACTATGTAATAAGGAGTGGCAAGAGCCTAAGCTTGGGTATGACCATGGCACCCCAAGATATTCAAGGATAACCAAAATCCTAAGCTTGGGGAGGCCCCTGAAGGCATCCCCTCTTTCGTCTTCGTCTATCGGTAACTTTACTTGGAGCTATATTTTTATTCGCCACATGATATGTGTTTTGCTTGGAGCGTCTTGTATGATATTAGTCTTTGCTTTTTAGTTTAACACAATCATCATTGCTGTACACACCTTTTGGGAGAAAACCCACATGATTTGGAATTTATTAGAATACTCTATGTGCTTCACTTATATCTTTTGAGCTAGATAGTTTTGCTCTAGTACTTCACTTATATCTTTTAGAGCACGGCGGTGGTTTAATTTTGTAGAAATTGTTGATCTCTCATGCTTCACTTATATTATTTTGAGAATCTTTTAGAACAGCATGGTATTTGCTATGGTTATAAAATTGGTCCTAGAATGATGGGCATCCAAGTTGGGTATAATAAAAACTATCATAGGAAGTGAATTGGATGCTATGATCAATTTGATGCTTGATAATTGTTTTGAGATATGGAGGTGTGATATTAGAGTCATGATAATTGAGTAATTGTGAATTTAAAGAATACTTGTGTTGAAGTTGGCAAGTCCCGTAGCATGCACGTATGGTAACCGTTGTGTAACAAATTTGAAACATGAGGTGTTCTTAGATTGTCATCCTTATGAGTGGCAGTCGGGGACGAGCGATGGTCTTTTCCTACTAATTTATACCCCTAGGAGCATGCGCGTAGTGCTTGGTTTTTGATGACTTGTAGATTTTTGCAATAATTATATGAGTTCTTTATGACTAATGTGAGTCCATGGATTATACGCACTCTTACCCTTCCATGATTGCTAGCCTCTTCGGTACCATGCATTGCCCTTTCTCACCTTGAGAGTTTGTGCAAACTTCGCCGGTGCATCCAAACCTCATGATACGATACGCTCTATCACACATAAACCTCCTTATATCTTCCTCAAAACAGCCACCATACCTACCTATTATGGCATTTCCATAGCCATTCCGAGATATTATTGCCATGCAACTTTCCACCATTCCATTCATCATGACATGCATCATCATTGTCATATTGCCTTGCATGATCATGTAGTTGACATCGTATGGTGGCAAAGCCACCCTCATAATTTTTCATACATGCCACTCTTGATTCATTATCCATCCCGGCGCACCGCCGGAGGCATTCATATAGAGTCATATCTTGTTCTAGTTTTGAGTTGTAACTCATGAGTTGTAAATAAATAGAAGTGTGATGGTCATCATTATTAGAGCATTGTCCCTTAAAAAAAGGAAGGCCAAAAAAGCAAAAGGCCAAATAAAAAAAGAAGAAAGGCCAAAAAAAGGGGGACAATGCTACTATCTTTTTCCACACTTGTGCTTCAAAGTAGCATCGTGCTCTTCATATAGAGAGTCTCATTTGTTGTCACTTTCATATACTAGTGGGAATTTTTCATTATAGAACTTGTCTTGTATATTCAAACGATGGGCTTCCTCAAGATGCCCTTGGTCTTCATGAGCAAGCAAGTTGGATGCACACCCACTAGTTTCTTTTGTTGATCTTTCATACATTTATAGCTCTAGTGCATCCATGGCATGGCAATCCCTACTCCTCATGTTGACATAAATTGATGGGCATCTCCATAGCCCATTGATTAGCCTCGTTAACATGAGACTTTCTTCCTTTTTTGTCTTCTCCACACGACCTCCATCATTATATTCTATTCCACCCATAGTGCTATATCCATGGCTCACGCTCATGTATTGCGTGAAAGTTGAAAAAAAGTTTGAGATTGCCAAAGTATGAAACAGTTGCTTGGCTTGTCATCGGGGGTGTGCAAGATGAGAGCATTCTTGTTTGACAAAAATGGAACATGACCAAACTATATGATTTTGTAGGGATGAACTTTCTTTAGCCATGTTATTTTGAAAAGATATGATTGCTTTGTTAGTATGCTTAAAATATTACTATTTCTTATGTCAACATGAACTTCTATTTTGAATCATTTGGATCTGAACATTCATGCCACAATAAAGAAAATTACATTAAGGATTATGCTAGGTAGCATTCCACATCAAAAATTCTGTTTTTATCATTTACCTACTCGAGGACGAGCAGGAATTAAGCTTGGGGATGCTTGGTACGTCTCCAATGTATCTATAATTTTTGATTGTTCCATGCTATTATATTACCCATTTTGGATGTTTATGGGCTTTACTTTACACTTTTATATCATTTTTGGGACTAACCTACTAACTGGTGGCCCAGCCCGAATTGCTGTTTTTTTGCCTATTTTAGTGTTTCGAAGAAAAGGAATATCAAACGGAGTCCAAACGGAATGAAACCTTCGGGAGCGATCTTTTTGGAACAAACGCAATCCAGGAGACTTGGAGTGGACGTCAAGCTGCGAATGAGGCGGCCACGAGGGTGCCCGGCGCGCCCCCTGGGGGTGGGCACACCCCCACCCACGTGGGCCACCCACGTGGGCCCCTCGTTGCTGCATTGACGTACTTCCTTTGCCTATATATACTCCCATACCCTGAAAACATTAAGGAGGGTCTCTACATCATCTCCAAGGCCTCTCCTATGAGTTGTGAGTAGTTTACCATAGACTTTCGGGTTATAGTTATTAGCTAGATGGCTTCTTATCTCTCTTTGAATCTCAATACCAAGTTCTCCTCGATCTTCTTGGAGATCTATTCGATGTAACTCTTTTTGCGGTGTGTTTGTCGAGATCCGATGAATTGTGGGTTTATGGTCAAGTTTATCTATGAGAAATATTTGAATCTCCTCTGAATTCTTTTATCTATGATTTGTTATCTTTGCAAGTCTCTTCGAATTATCAGTTTGGTTTGGCCTACTAGATTGATCTTTCTTGCAATAGGAGAAGTTCTTAGCTTTGGGTTCTATCTTGCGGTGTCCTTTCCCAGTGACAGCAGGGGCAGCAAGGCACATATTGTATTGTTGCCATTGAGGATAAAAATATGGGGTTTATATCATATCGCATGAGTTTATCCCTCTACATCATGTCATCTTTCTTAATGCGCTACTCTGTTCTTATGGACTTAATACTCTAGATGCAGGCAGGAGTCGGTCGATGTGTGGAGTAATAGTAGTAGATGCAGGCAGGAGTCGGTCTACTTGTCACGAACGTGATGCCTATATACATGATCATGCCTAGATAATCTCATAACTATGCACTTTTCTATCAATTGCTCGATAGTAATTTGTTCACCCACCATAATAGTTATGCTATCTTGAGAGAAGCCAATAGTGAAACCTATGGCCCTCGGGTCTATCTTTTATCATATAAGTTTTCCATCTACTTTTATTTGCATCTTTTATTTTCCAATCTATATCATAAAAATACCAAAAATAGTTATCTTATCATATTATCTCTACCAGATCTCACTTTTGCAAGTTACCATGAAGTGATTGACAACCCCTTTATTGCGTTGGTTGCGAGGTTCTTGTTTGTTTGTGTAGGTGCATGCGACTTTTGAGGAGCCTCCTACTGGATTGATACCTTGGTTCTCAAAAACTGAGGGAAATACTTATGCTACTTTGCTGCATCACCCTTTCCTCTTCAAGGAAAACCAACGCAGTGCTCAAGAGGTAGCAAATCTATTAGCACATATATTACTTCTTTTCCCTTTTACCAAAATCACTCTGTTATATTAAGACGTGCCTTGCACGTGTATATATATTGGTAAATGTAGGTTTTTGAATGCGGCGAGGAGGCAGGTACAGCTGGGAGTGCAGCGGGCGGCGCCCTGGGCCAGCGCACCGCTTCAAATGGCGGATGCAGTCAGAGGTCGCGTCCGCCCTGACCCCCTTGACCATGGACCTTGACGGTGTACATCACCTTGTCTCCAGATCTGAGATGCCACGTGTACCAGATGAATGACTCCAAGCTCGACCACCGTGATGCAAGAGGTGCGAGCCGAGGAACACTATTGGAGACCCCCCACCAATAATTTTCCTCGTCATCATCTGAGTCTTAGAAGATCTCACCCACATCATCATTAGGCATGCAACCGCCTTCATAGACAACGTGCACAGAAGGAGTAGAGGCGATTGGGGACGCACCACGTCGTCGGCACTCCATACGTGCTCGTGTGCATGCAGTGTGCGTGCTTTTCCATCGGTGCTAGCTCTAAGGCTGAGGTTGCGGTCGTCTTCGTCTCCGGCTAGTCATTGAGCAACAACGGCAAAGAGGTGCTGCAAGAGATGGGTAGGCGTTGTTGTGTGCGAGCTTCGCCGTAGCACAATGAACCGGACCTCACCGCGGATGACGCACGCCTCCATGCAGCCGAGTGTGTGCGCATGCTTGTGTTATTCACGTGCATTCTGCGGCCGAGTGTGTGTGCATGCATGTGTTGTGTACGTGCGTTGTGTGCTCCATGTTGTGCGCATTTGTGCATGAGTTGGATCGGCATGAGTTCGTGTGTCGGCATGTGTACATGGGTGGCTGGATGCGTCCTGTACATGTGTGGCTTCTTGCGTGGTTATCAATATAAACTAATAAAATATCTTCAACTTAGCATCCTGATGTATCGTTTCTAGTGGTTAGCGAAGAGTTCATGTTATTTTATTTGTTTATAGGTGGGCAGCCGGCAAAAACAGGGGAAAACACACAAGGTTCCTTGTAGACGCTCCACTGTGAGTTTCCTTGCTCCTTCTCGGTCGTCAGGAATCTATGTTCTTCCACTCTCTTTTTTACGTGAGCTTTGTTCATCCTTTTGCCAACACACGAGACATCTAGCATCAAGGTGCACGTGTCATGCAAGAAAATGGAGATAATCATATAAGCAGTGCGTAAGTGAGTCGTGCACTTCGATGGCACCTACTCCTACTACGCAATATTTTTTCTCCTCGATGGCACCTGAATAGTGCACGTACAAAAGTACGGAGCACGGGATGGTAGCCATGACATGGTCAGCCCTTTTTTGGAGAGAGTACGTACTAAATAACATTGATGTGTACCGACAACTCGCAGAACGATGAGAAGCTTGCTTACTGCGCCTTCTCCCTCACCAACGCGTGTGTGGTGGCTCGCAGCACGAGGAGAAATTTTTGCTTACAAGCAGTGGACGTGCAACAGTTCATTTGGTGGCATGTTGCCAGAAGTACTACTGTAGTACCACCATTATTGTTCGACTTCCGGAAGAGGCGAAGAGCCAAGCGCAAGGTCACCTACTAACCTTAGGCTAGCCATAGTGGGAGTAACATAAGTAGGAGTACCTCCTTTTTTAATTCTAGAAACAACCACACGCGAATATTGGACGGTAGCATCATAGCAACTGAATCAAAAATTGAAACCTTCCCGCCCGGCGCCAGCTGAGCCTGCCGCTCCACATTGATGGCAAGTCAAGGCGACGCGACCTCTCACTGCTTCCGCTGTTGAAGTGGCACGCTAATGGAGGGCACCGCCCGCTGCACGCCCGGCATTTCAGACTACACATACTTTGTGAGACAAAACGTGGGGCCATTATTAATGATACAGTATTATACTAAAGGGACTAATATTGTAAGCAGACTATGTATTAGGTTGGTTCTAGATGATGTGTCAACTTCATATAGCCGGATGTTGGCTATACTATTAACCATGCTCTAAGTGTGATGTGAGTCGGAAAATTTATTAAGTTGTTAATTAATAATTAACGGATGCCTTAATTACTCAGCCGTTTCTGATTCTTTTGGATAGTGGGGCTATTATTGACTTGGACATGGGGTTTGGGCCAAAGGCCTACTATTATACTTGGTTTTACTCGCACGACCGACCTGACAGGCTCTACCCTAGCCGCTGATGTATCATATGGTTTCGCACCGTTCCAGATCTTAGCACCACCACGCAATTCTTCTCCATCCCGCCTTCCGGCGTGCACCGCGAGAAGGGACAGCAGCCCTCCGAACCCCGTCTTTCGTGATCCTGTACGAGAGAGGGGCGATTAGGTTTTTGGGAGCACACTCCTGTGACTGCTGCCAGCGATGACTTCCTCAACGATAGCCTTCTTCCCCGACCTCGGTAACCTCTTCATCAACGACATGAGTGACAACATCAACCACAGCGGTTCTGCTCCCGCTGTACAGTATGTGATTCTGTCCTCCTGGTTTAGTCTGCATCATTACTTTGATCTTTGCAATTGTCGTCATGATCCATTTACTGTTGATTCGGATTACATCTCATAGTAAATTGCTCATATATTCAACAATCTAATCCAAAAACCCGATTATAGGCAATTTACTCCGAGTGGTTTTGCTACACTTTTGAAGCCGCCTAATTTTAAGGGGGTGCAATATAAAAGGTGGTGCACAAGAGCAGTATATTGGTTTTAGATCATGTACTGCTATGACACCACTAAGGGTAAGCCTGAGGGCGATCTTAATCCTACACAGCAGGAAGCTGTTGAGAACATGGATACCCTCTTCAAAGCCGCCCTGCTGAGTGTTCTTGACGATTCCATTATGGATTCATATATGTCGTTTGACATCGGCAAAGACATGTGGGCTGCGCTCGAGGCCATGTTTGGGGCCTCGGGCGCTGGCAATGAGTTGTACGTCATGGAGCAATTCTGTGACTAAGATTACTGATGAGCACTCTGTTGTTCAGTAGACTCATGAGATATAGTCACTCTCTAAGGAACTTGAGTACTTCAAGTGTGTGTTGCCGGACAAATTTGTTGCTGGGACCATCATTGCCAAGCTTCCACCTTCGTGGAATGATTTTGCTACATCTCTAAAAAACAAGATACATGAGTTTTCCGTTTCGGATCTCATTAGCACTCTTCATTTCGAAGACACACATGCTCGGGTCGCTGAGGGAGCTTCTAGTGCCCACATGGTACACGAGAAGAACTTCCAGCCCAACCAGCCCCAAAACAACAAGAACAAATCTCGGGGGAAAGGCAAGTTTGATGCAAAGAACAAGCCGTCACATTCTACCAACTTCAAGAAGAATTCTCATAACGGGAAGGGATACAAACCTCAATTTTGGTAGCACTGCACAATACTTATATGGCCACATCTACGTGTGTCAGCTAACCTCATGGTGCTCCAGGTATCCCTACATTCATAACTAGGTACAATGACCACGGCAAGATGAAATAAGCTTATTCGTACGTTGACTTGCTGATTGCAGTGTAGAATGATCCTGTCATGTGTGGAGTAGCAAACAAGCAGTGCAGCCGAAGGTGGAAATCAACCAAGGACTTATGAAATTATGTATAATCTTCCTCAGGCAAGTCAGTATCCCCTTCATCCAGATGATCACGTTTTGTCATGCCGAGCTATTGATATGTGCTACTATTTTGCAACACCGTTTAAGTATAGCTATTGTTTTCCTATCTTTTCAGATCCAGGACAATGAAGATGATTTCAGGGGAACTGCACAATATGGACTCATGTTGAGTCATCTCTATTGCCTCATGTGTTTGCTGCAAATGTGTCAGCATCAATTGCAAGATGAGGCAGCTAGCTAGCTGTGGAGTTGCCAACATGCTCAATGTGCTCGCAACATTGAGAAGAAACAAGCATGCCCAGGAAATTAATGCGTGCGCGGGGAGGCCCTTTGCTTAGAGATGCATCGACCGATTTTCTTTATTTCCACACCTTCTCACAACTTTGTATTGGTTATAGTATGGTGAATGATTGAGATGCATAAACAAGCTGAACTTTTGTTCTTCTGAATGTTAGTATCCATACCGTATCTTCCGAAGCTTAGTTTAGTGTGAATGTTGACTATGTTGTGAACCTTCACAATATAGTAAGTATATTGTAGGTCTATTATTTGACACCTCACTTTCCCGTGCTACGCGACCAGTGTGAGTGTCTGCATCCAGTACCGCATCCTCTAATTTGGTGGATAACAAGTTGAAAAAGGTTACCAATGAGTAGCCATAAGCTGGAGGCGTCTCTTTTTTTCTTTTGAATGGATAATAAACTGGAGAGTGTCTCAGTCTGCCTCTAGCACAAGGCCCTCCAGTACGAAACACGAGCAGCCGACTGGGCCGATACAAAAGCCTATCCATCTTAAAGCCCATTTGTTTTTGTTTTTTGTGAGGCAAAGCCCATATTTCTTGAAGTGGGGGCGATCCCAGGAAACCCCTCTGTAGCGACCAGACCTCAAACGGTCAAGTCTCTATGCATCAGTGTCATCCCTGGATCGGCAATGCTGACACGCACAGTACTTGAGGAATTATAGCAGAGTTTCAATCACACACTTATTACATCGATTCCTCATAAAGAGTATGATTACACAAAAATATCATGGTTGAAGGCCATCTAAACTAGATAACTACATAAGCTTCAAAGGTAAATGGGTCCATCAACTCCAATGGCATAGCTGAGTGCAAAACAACGACCTATCGCACCTTATTTGTCATCTAAGTAGTCTGCAACATGAAGTGTTGCAGCCCAAAACGGGTCAGCACATGGAATATGCTGGCATAGTTACACTTTAGAACAATGAAATGCAAGAACTATATCTACATGCAATATTTGGCTGGTGGAGGCTATAAGTTTCATGATTTTGCATAAAGCTAGTTTTTCCCTACAACAAAGGAATAAATGTATTTAACTACTCCCATGTTGCCCATTATTTGAGAAGGTAACCCCAACTCAAATCCCAATTAAAAAGTATAATCATTAACCCAATTCAAATTAATTAAAGTAACGTGATGAGATCACGTCAATAGATTCAAGTACTAGATACTAAAGATGTCCATAACCATGGACATGGCTAACCATGATTAGTTTATACACTCTCACAGGTTTGCGCACTTTTCCCCACAAGACTCGACCGCATCCATGATCGGATGATCAAGACATAGCCTTTCTGAAGCATTAACTCTCTACTCCGGGTAGACAATACCACCTACATCCCTCTACATCTGCTAGTCTACCTCTTCAAGAGCTCACGCAACTTACTCAACTATGCCAGAGCCCATAATGGCTTGTGGCTGCACATGGAAGTTTCTAGCATGAATAATCTTATGATCCCTTTGAGCCTGGGTGGCATTCCATAGGATAATCACATGGGTACTCCGGGATTTCCAAAAATAGACAACACTAGGTTCCCCAAGTGCCTCAACCAATCCACCAAGATGTGTATTAAAGTTGCCACCTTAATGTTATCCTTGATTAAATAACTCTCAAACTTCCATGTGTGAATCACGATTCAATCCCCGTCTACGAGCATGGCTAAGCAATAATAAGCATAATGTATATTCCCGGGGTGATCAGAAGGTATTAGGTTCCTACCCCAAGCACTACAACCAAAACCACATGTTCCCAATCCTACTAATGCAAATATTTGAGGGGCAATACTAGTGCATAGTAAAAACTGGGTATAAAAGAGTATGATCAAAATGTAACTTGCCTTGCTGACAATCTGCAAACTCTAGAGATTCGTAGCAACAAGCTTTGCACTCCGGGTAATTTAGCATCGACAAACAATAGCACACATAAGCAATCACTCAATCGAAACACGAGAAAAACCAAGAAAAGATCCAAATCAAACACGAAACAAGCAAACGGATTAAACTAACAAGAGTCAAAACCTAACAGCAATATTAACATGTGAATTAGATCTCAGCAATAGGTACATGTGATTAGCTACGATTTCCAAAAAGATTCAACTCAAACGGAGCAACGAAACTCTAAATACGAATGAAACAAGATCGTTTACTAATCTGGACTAAACTCAAATTTTACAGTACCAAAATCATGTTCAAGTTGGTTAACTAGAGAGAACAGAATGATATGAAGATTTAGGCGCTAGTTTCATCTAATTTGGATAACCGAGTAAAAAGTTATGCTAGTTTAAATATCAGGGGCTAAATCGCGAGAAAACTATTCGCGAATAGGTCCCTGACCGAAAATAAACTAAAAAGAAAAAGGCTAACGAACGAACGTTCGCTGTTTGAACTAATCCGGCGAAAAGCGTTCGTTAAAACGAACGAATGGACGAACATCTGTTAAATAACTAGATTAAAAACAAAAACCGATCAAACCAACAAAACCGTGAAAACCAAAAAAAACCAGGCGGTCCGGTTCGTACCGGGTCGAGAAAACCGGCGGCGGTGGCGGGGTTGGACGACGGCTGCGGCAGCGGGGCGGCGAGGCGGCGGCGCGGGCGTGCGGCGGCAGCGGTGCAGTGCAGCGGCGGCGAAGGCGAGCTGCGGTGGGAGGCGGCGGCTGGCGGCGGTGGCGCGGGGCAGCGGCACGCGGGCGGCGGCGTGCGGGCAGGCGGTGGTGGCGTTGGCGAGGGCGGGTGGCGGCGGTGACTTGGGGCTCCAGGGGGCCCCGGGATCGGCTTATAAAGGGGGAAGGGGGTGGCGGTGCGGCTTGCGGTAGGGGGCACCGGGTCGGAGTTGGAGAGGACTCCGGCTCGGCCACGCCAGCGAAGTCGGTGGCGGCGCCGGCCGGCCTGGCTCGGCTGGGCCTTCAGGCCAGTCGGGCGACGAAGCGTTTTTTTTAATAATTTCGACCGAAGAAAAAATTCCTAATAAAATATAAAAAAAAATCGAAAAATGCTAAAATCAATTTTCACCGTCTAAATAAAATATTTAGAACAAAGTGAACATTTTTCTGACCTAAAAATACAATTTTCAAAAATGCATATTTTTCTAATTCAAATAAAATAGCAAATAAAATACCAATAAAATGATAATTTGATTTTAAAATTCTTTCTCCAATATTTCTCTTAATTTGAAGAAGTCATATTATCTTCTCTCATTTGTTTTTAATATTGGAAATAATTGGAGAGAAAAATAATAAAATAAAATAGATCCTTTCTTCAAATTTGAAATAAATTCAAATATGAATTTTGTGAAACCTCCAACTCTCTCCTTGGGTCCTTGAGTTCCTTAAGATTTCTAGGATCTCAACCAAATGCAAGAATAAATATGATATGCATATGATGATCTATGTATAACATCCAAATTGAAAATTGGGATGTTGCAAACCTACCCCGCTTAAGATGAATCTCGCCCTTGAGATTCGGGTTGGTCAGGAAAAAGGTTTGGGTGGTCTTTACGGAGATCTTCTTCTCGCTCCCAGGTGGCTTTCTCCTTTGTATGGTGGCTCCACTAAACTTTGCAAAACTTGATAACCTTGCTGCGAGTAACTCGACAGGAAAACTCGAGAATCTTGATTGTCTTCTCTTCATAGGTCAAATCACTGTCTAACTGAATAGCTTCCAGTGGCACTGTATCTCTCAGAGGAATATCGGTCATCTCTGCGTGGCACTTCTTCAACTGGGAAACGTGAAACACATCATGAACTCCTGACAATCCTTCTGGCAATTCCAGCTTGTATGCAACTTCTCCCATGCGTTCCAAAACTCTATATGGTCCCACAAAACATGGTGCTAGCTTTCCCTTGACTCCAAAATGCTTAACTCCTCGAAGTGGGGACACCCAAAGATATGCTCTGTCTCCCACTTCGTAAACTATCTCCTTGCGTTTAGTATTCGCATAACTCTTCTGCCTGGATTGGGCTACCTTGAGTCTATCGCGAATCAACTTAACCTTCTCTTCAGAGTCTTTGATTAAATCTGGTCCGAACAACTGTCGATCTCCAACTTCATCTCATGATAACGGTGTCCTGCACCTCCTTCCGTACAAAGCTTCGAAATGGGCCATCTTCAAACTGGCTTGATAACTATTGTTATAAGAAAACTTTGCATACGGCAAATTATCATCCCAAGTAGATCCATAATCTAGCGCACAAGCTCTCAACATGTCCTCCAGAAGCTGATTGACTCTCTCGGTCTGTCCATCTGTCTATGGATGAAAGGTTGTACTGAACTCTAACCTGGTACCCAAAGTTTCATGCAACTGATTCCAAAACTTTGAAGTAAACTGGGTTCCTCTATCTGATTCAATGGTCCTCGGAACTCCGGGCAGACATACGATCTTGGTCATGTATATCTTTGCCAACTTAGCACTCGTATAGGTGGTCTTCACCGGGATGAAATGAGCTACTTTCGTCAAACGATCGACTACAACCCAGATAGAGTCATAGCCTGAACGAGTCCTGGGTAGTCCAGTGATAAAATCCATGCCAAGCTTATCCCACTTCCATTCGGGTATCAGCAATGGCTGTAGCAATCCAACTTGGTTCTGATGCTCTGCCTTAACTCTCTGACATACATCACATACAGCTACATACTCGGCTATATCCTTCTTCATTCCTGTCCACCAGAAACTTTCCTTCAAATACAGATACATCTTAGTGTTTCCTGGGTGAATGGAATACCAGCGAATCATGGGCCTGCTGCAGAATCAACTTCCTGATCTTGGGGTCACTAGGCACCTATACGTGATCCTCAAACCATAAAGTGTCGTGCTCATCCTCACGAAATCCTTTAGCCTTTCCTTTACACATCCTTTCCTTTATCTCGACAATCTCCTTGTCAATCTTATGGGCTTCTCTGATCTTACCCAAAAGAGTGGACTTAATTTCCAATGCTGCAACATAACCTCTCGGAACTATCTCCAAACATAGCTCTCGAAGATCATCTGCTAACTCCCTAGGTAATTCTCCGGTTATGAGTGTGTTAACATAACCTTTGCGGCTCAACGCATCTGCTATGACATTGGCCTTTCCGGGATGATAGTGCAATTTCATATCATAATCCTTGATGATCTCCAACCATCTCCTTTGCCTGAGGTTCAACTCCTTCTGCGTGAAGATATATTTCAAACTCTTATGATCCGTGTATACCTCACAATGGTTTCTGATGAGAAAATGTCTCCATGTCTTCAGCGCCTGCACTACGACTGCTAACTCCAAATCATGTGTAGCATAGTTCAGCTCATGGGTTTTAAGCTGTCGTGAGGCATATGAAACAACTCTCCCTTCCTGCATAAGTACAGCTCCAAGTCCTCGGCATGAAGCGTCGCAATATACTTGATAATCCTTACGTTGGTCGGGGAGAATCATCACTGGGGCTGTAACCAAATGTTTCTTCAACTCCTAAAAACTGGCTTGACAATCCTCGGTCCATTTAAACTTGGTGTCCTTCTTCAATAACTCCATCATGGGCTTTGCAATCCTGGAGAAATTCTCAATGAACCTCCAATAATATCCTGCGAGTCCAAGAAAACTTCTGATCTCTCCAACTGATGTGGGTGCCACCCATTTAGTCACAGAAGCAACCTTGGTAGGGTCTACTGCTATTCCTTCTCCGGATATAACATGTCCAAGAAATCAACTTCCTTTAGCCAAATCTCACATTTTCTGAACTTGGCATACAACTGATGTTCTCTGAGCTTCTCAAGAACCAAACGCAAATGCTCCTTATGCTCTTCTTCATTCTTCGAGTAGACCAATATATCATCAATGAACACCAGGAAGAACTTATCCAAAAACTATGTAAACACTTTGTTCATCATGTTCATAAAATAAGCAGGCACGTTAGTCATACCAAATGACATAACGGTATACTCATATAGCCCGTACCTTGTGGTAAAAGCTATCTTTGGTATATCCTGCTCTCGGATCTTCAACTGATGATAACCTGATCGAAGATCAATCTTAGAGAAAACTTTAGCTCCTTGCAACTCGTCAAACAAATCATTGATCATCGGCAGAGGGTATTTGTTCTTGATCATCACCTCATTCAACGCACAATAATCAACAACCATCCTTAAAGATCCATCCTTCTTCTCCACTAGAAGCACTGGGGCTCCCCAAGGTGATGAACTTGGTCGAATGTAACCTTTCTCCAGTAACTCCATTATTTGTTTCTTAATTTCCTCCAGGCCTTGTGCGGGCATCCGATATGGTCTCTTTGATATTGGCTCGGTACCTGGCAATAGCTCAATCAAAAACTCAATGTCTCGATCCGGTGGCATGCCTGGTAACTCTTCTGGAAATACATCGGGGTAATCCTTCACCACTGGTACTTCCTCCTGTACAACTCCTGATAAGGAATTCTTGAGTCCTCTTAGGCACATGCCGGGATACATACTTGATCCTCTTTCCTTCTGGGGTGGTGAGAAATATCAACTTTCTAGCACAATCAATGTTTCCTCCATACTTCGATAACTAATCCATACCTAGTATTATATCCAATCCTTGTGAATCCAAAATTATCAGATCAGAGGGAAACACATGGCTACCAATGGTTAAGGGTAACCGATACACCATCGGCTGGCCATATACTCTGCTCCTGGCGAGCTTACTAACATGGGTGACCTAAGGGCTAGGGTTGGCCGGTTATACTTATCCACAAATCCCCTTGATATGTATGAATGCGATGCACCAGTATCGAAAAGAACAAGTGCGGTAAATGCATTAATCAAAAACATACCAACAACTGCCTCGGGTTGATCCTCAATCTCCTCCACGCTTATGTGGTTCACCTGACCTTTGGTGAAGGGGTTGGGCTTCTTGGCAGAACCTCCATTGCCATTTCCATTCTTCGCTTCAGGACATTCAGTGGCATAATGTCCGGTCTTCTGGCACTTGAAATAGGTAATCTGGCTTAGATCCCTCTTGGCTGATGTTGAAGGGTTGGAACGGTTCTGGCTGCTGCTTCCTCCATTCCCATTGCCATTCTTGGGGCCACCATGGTTATGCAAACTTGCTCCGTTGTGCGTGTGTCCTCCATGGCTATGGCCTCCATGGTTGTGAGTATGTCCTCCCGAGTATGGGGAATAGCAGAGCTTCTACTAAGCTCCTGAAGTGTACCGCCCCTGTCCATACTTCCTCTTGCGATTATCAATTTGTTGCTGCTTGCCTCCAATCATAAGATCCCTATCTACCAAGTCTTGGTAGTTGTTAAAGGTTGCCACCATCAACTTCATGCTCAGCTCATCATTCAGTCCTTCCAGAAACTTCTCCTGCTTAGCGGCATCTATAGCTATGTCATCAGGGGCATAGCGTGCTAACTTGCTGAACTCATCCACATACTGGCCCATTGTACGTCCTCCTTGGCGCAAGTTGTGAAACTCGTGCTTCTTCATGCTCATAGCTCCTGCTGAAACATGGGCAGTGTGGAAAGCCTGCTGAAACTGATCCCATGTAACAGTGTCAATGGGGTAAGTGGCTGTGAAATTCTCCCACCATGATGCTGCGGGTCCATCAAGCTAATGTGTGTCAAAACGCACTCTGTCTGCATCTGTGCATCCTGCAGTGGTTAGCTCTCTTCTAATCTTGCGGAGCCAATCATCTGCAATAATCGTCTCGGTGCTACTAGAGAACACCGGAGGATTCAACCTTAGGAAGTAGGCTAAGTGGTCAATAGGGGGTGGTGGGGTGGGTTGTTGTTGTTGTTGTTGCCTTGGTTCTGATTCTGAACTAATATCTACATCAAGGCATTCTACTACTGGATCAACTGAGTGAGCTCCGGTGGGAAGGCAAACCCATTGTCACGTCTCGGAGGCATCTGATGGGTTAGAAGGGATGAGAAAACAAAATAGAATTGGGGCCTAAGAGAGATTCACTACCCATAATGCTCATGAGACAAACACAATCAATTTCACTTCAATCAATAGCACACAAGATCACACAAAGCGGTCTAACCTATGATTACAAACTCGATCATTGCTAGCTACTTGGAGGAAAAAATTACAATAGTGGTCATCTAGAAATTTTCATTAGAAGAAGACTCCATGATATCTACACCAGCTTCATCTACGTAGTCGTCATCACTATCAGGGTCGGAGTCGGTGTCGTCGATGATGATGTAGTCTTCTGGGTGGTTGTCCTCCTTTGGCGCAGGGTCTCCCAAGAATACTCCTAGCTTCTTCTTCAGGTCTTCATTCTTCTCTAGTAGTACAGCAATTTCTTCCTTGCATCCATCACGTGTAGACTTGAGTTCCTCCTCTAGCTTGTTGCTTCTCCTCACCAATTTCTTAATCTTCTTCATGTGGATAATTTGTTAAATTTTCTTGTCGACGAATACGATCTCCCATCTCTTGAATGTAAGCTGCAATTGATCCATCCCTCCTAGTACGAATCATCTGTCATTTGTCATCTCGGTGGCCACATATCTGGTAAATGGTATTCTCTAGCTCCTTGTGATACACCTCACATATGCGTCCAAAGGTGATATGCGCGTCCTTGCTCTTTCCTATACTCCAGCTTGGTGCATCTAGGTAGAAATCAATAGGCTCCGTTGTTGGCGCAAATGTTCTCCCAGGTACCCAGACTTTGATCTTCCAGCGCTCCTCTTCCGGTACCGATGTAGAGCTTGGTAATCCGATGTTTGGATACTTAGTGACTTGCTTCAAGTGCTTTCCGAAAGGGGTGTCGTCATCCGGCTGAGTGAACTTGTTCCTGGGATCCGCCATCTATAGAGTAGAAAGAGAGGAGAATTAGAAATGAGTAGAGAAGAGAAATCATGTGGCTCATTCTAGTGGCCGCGTCTTACAGTCAGCGTGTGCTCTGATACCATCTTGTAGAGACCAGACCTCAAATGGTCAAGTCTCTGTACATTAGTGTCATCCCTGGATCGGTAATGCTGACATGCATAGTACTCGAGGAATTATAACAGAGTTTCAATCACACACTTATTACATCGAGTCCTCATAAAGAGTATGATTACACAAAAATATCATGGCTGAAGGCCATCTAAACTAGATAACTGCGGAAGCTTCAAAGGTAAATGGGTCCATCAACTCCAACGGCATAGCTAAGTGCAAAACAATGACCTATCGCACCTTATTCGTCATCTGAGTAGTCTGCAACATGAAACGTTGCAGCCCGAAACGGGTCGGCACATGGAATATGCTGGCATAGTTACACTGTAGAACAATGAAGTGCAAGAACTATATCTACATGCAATATTTGGCTGGTGGAGGCTATAAGTTTCATGGTTTTGCATAAAGCTAGTTTTTCCCTACAACAAAGGAATAAATTTATTTAACTACTTCCATGTTGCCCATTATTTGAGAAGGTAACCCCAACTCAAATCCCAATTAAAAAGTATCATCATTAACCCAATTCGAATTAATTAAAGTAACATGATGAGATCACATCAATAGATTCAAGTACTAGATACTCAAGATGTCCATAACCGGGGACACGACTAACCATGATAAGTTTATACACTCTGCAGAGGTTTGCGCACTTCTCCCCATAAGACTCGACCGCATCCATGATTGGATGATCGAGACATAGCCTTTCTTAAGCATTAACTCTCTACTCTGGTTAGAAAGTACCACCTACATCCCTCTACATCTTCTAGTCTACCTCTTCAAGAGCTCACGCAACTTACTCAACTATGCCAGAGCCCATAATGGCTTATGGTTGCACACGGAAGTTTCTAGCATGAATAATCTTATGATCCCTTTGAGCCTGGGTGGCATTCCATAGGATAATCACACGGGTACTCCGTGATTTCCAAAAATAGACAACACTGGGTTCCCCAGGTGCCTCAACCAATCCACCCAGATGTGTATTAAAATTGCCACGTTAATGTTGTCCATGATTAAATAACTCTCAAACTTCCATGTGTGAATCATGATCCAATCCCCATCTATGAGCATGGCTAAGCAATAATAAGCATAACATATATTCCCGGGGTGATCAAAAGGTATTAGGTTTCTACCCCAAGCACTACAACCAAAACCACATGCTCCCAATCCTACTAATGCAAATATTTGAGGGGCAATACTAATGCATAGTAAAAACTAGGTATAAAAGAGTATTATCAAAATGTAAGTTGCCTTGCTAACGATCTGCAAACTCTAGAGATTCTTAGTAACAAGCTTCGCACTCGGATTAATCTAGCGTAGACAAACAATAGCACACACAAGCAATCACTCAATCGAAACACGAGAAAAACCGAGAAAAGAACCAAATCAAACACGAAACAAGCAAACGGCTTAAACTAACAAGATTCAAAACCTAACAGCAATATTGACATGTGAATTAGATCTTAGCAATAGGTACATGTGATTAGCTACGATTTGCAAAAAGATTCAACTGAAACGGAGCAACGAAACTCAAAATACGAACGAAACAAGATCGTTTACTAATCTGGACTAAACTCAAATTTTACAGTATCAAAATCATGTTCAAGTTGGTTAACTGTAAAGGACAGAACGATACGAAGATTTAGGCGCTGGTTTCATCTAATTCGGATAAACGAGTAAAAACTTATGCTAGTTTAAAGATCAGGGGCTAAATCGCGAGAAAATTATTCATGGATAGGTCCCTGGCCGAAAATAAAGTAAAAAGAAAAGGACTAACGAACGAATGTTCACTGTTTGAACTAATCTGGCGAAAATCATTCATTAAAACGAACGAACGGACGAACATCCATTAAATAATTAGATTAAAATCGAAAAACCGATCGAATCAACAAAACCGCGAAAATCTAAAAAAAATCGGGCGGTCCGGTTCGTACCGGTTCGAAAAACCGGCGGCGGCAGCGGGGCTGGACGATGGCGGCGGCAGCAGGGTTGGACGACGGCGGCGTGGGCGTGCGGCGGCGGCGGTGCATTGCAGCAGCGGCGGCGGTGAGCTATGGTGGGAGGCGGCGGCTGGCGGCGTCGACTCGGGGCGGCGGCGGCGCTGGCGAGGGCGGGCGACGGCGGCAACTTGGGGCTCCAGGGGGCCCCAGGGTCGGCTTATAAAGGGGGAAGGGGGCGGCGGCACGACTTGTGGGAGGGGGCGCTGGGTCGGAGTCGGAGAGGACTCCGGCTCGGCCACGCCGGCAAATTGGTGGCAGCGTGGGCCGGCCTGGCTCGGCTGGGCCTTCGGCCCAGTCGGGCGACGAAGCGTTTTTTAAATAATTTCGCCTGAATAAAAAAATCCAAATAAAATATAGAAAAAATTCTAAAAATGCCAAAAAAAACAATTTGCACCGTCTAAATAAAATATTTAGAACAAAGTGAACATTTTTCTGGCCTAAAAATGCAATTTTCAAAAATGCATATTTTTCTAATTCAAATAAAATAGCAAATAAAATACCAATAAAATCATAATTTGATTTTAAAAAAATTCTCCAATATTTCTCTTAATTTGAAGAAGTCATATTATCTTCTCTCATTTATTTTTAATATTGGAAATAATTGGAGACAGAAATCATAAAATCAAATTGATCCTTTCTTCAAATTTGAAATAAATTCAAATATGAATTTTGTGAAACCTCCAACTCTCTCCTTGGGTCCTTGAGTTGCTTAAGATTTCTAGGATCTCAACCAATTGCAAGAATAAATATGATATGCATATGATGATCTATGTATGACATCCAAATTGAAAATTGGGATGTTACAAACTCCTTCCTCCTCGCTTCCACTTACGCTTCCGTCTCACCCCAATTCCCCCGGCTCCCCATCTTCCTCACTCTTCCTGAAAACCCCCGCTCACTTTCTTCCTCACTCGGACAGAAAATGCCTGCTCCTCTTCTTCCACTCCTATAGAAAACCCCAGCCCTCCTTGTTCCCCACTCGCACTACCACTAGTCTCGTCTCTAGCTACTCTGCTCAAACCCGTGAGCTCGGTGCGACGCCCACAAGGAAAATGGAGTCGGCTGGCCGCAGCGCCAAGAAGATGAGGCTCCCGCCAGCGGTGACGCCGGTTGTACATCCCGCACCCGGCATCGCGGGGAGAAGCAGCGAGCCCCCCCCCCCCCGGATCTAAGGAACCGGTAGAATCTCCGGTGGACTGCATCAGCGATCTCCCGGACATCATCCTTGAGGAGATCATCTCGATTCTCCCCACAAAGGATTGCTGCGGCACACAAGTCCTCTCAACTCGGTGGCGCCCTCTATGGCGCACCGCGCCCCTCAATCTCGACTGTCGTCAGATATCTGTCCTTCCTGAATTTGATCTCCTCAGAGCCATCGTCTCCTCTCACCAGCAGGGCCCCATTCAATGCCTCTGCATCCCGACACGCTACCGTCTATCCATAACCGGCATGGTGGATGCTTGGCTGACATCCCCTGAATTCGGAAAACTCCAGCAGTTTGAGTTCTACCATTACCACGAAAGTTTCATACCATGGACACACCAAGAATTCATGCCCACACCACCGTTTTCCATCTCGGGGTTTTCCTCCTCTCTCCACACCGCCACCTTTGCCTGGTGCCATCTACTAGACAATCTGGTACAAATTCTTCGACTCCCATTGCTAAAAAAACTTTTGCTTGTGGTGGTTTATCTATCGGAGGCCTCACTGCACAGCATCATCCACTCTAGTTGCCCTACCCTGGAGCGCTTGCTGATTGTTTTGGGAATAGAAATCCCTATCTGTTGTCTCCAAATAAATTCACCTCACCTTAAAAGCATTGGAATTTGTTTTGAAGGACAGCAGCTTATCATCGAAGATGCCCCTTCACTTCAAAGGTTGCTCCTTGATAATTGTTATAAACCTTCAAAAATAATTGTCGTCTCTGCGCCCAAACTGGAGACCTTGGGTGTAATTCGTGATTTGTTTAATGATCACAGGAAGTTGGTGTTTGGCTCCTCACTTTTTTAGGTACCGTATATTATCATCTACACATTTGTAATCATAAGTTGCATTTTTCATTTGTGCGCATAAGTTTTATATCATCTTGGAGTACACTTTGGGTACTAATATTATGTTATATGCTCATTGAAGAGTTCATCCATGGATAGCCTATCAATGCTGCTGGATTTTGTTAAGATCTTATATATCGGAATGTCTAGTTTTGATCTGAACATAATTATTGGCTTGTTGCGATGCTTTCGATCTCTGAGAATTTATATATAGAGGTGATGATTTCATGCACATTGAAAGCCCGTATATATTGTACTAGAATTAACCGTTCAGCTGACGCTCTTTCGACATACTCTTTTTTCAGACCTTAACTGTTTTCAATCTTCATGTCTACTTAGGTACTGTGACCACATGGAGAGAAACGTATAACCAATCGGTGGCGTAATAAGCACCAGGATTTTCTCAATTCTCATGACATTCGTTTGAGAACAATAACGATGGAAAGATATGCATCCAACCAGGCAAATAGAAGCTTTGCCATACTCTTCCTATTGAATGCAAGGTTACTATTGTCCATGAGGCTTAAGTTTTACCGCAAGAGATTTCTCACAGACGGACACATTGGACAGCAAAAAAAGAAGTTTCAGGTGGACAAATGGCTTCTAAATGTGCTCGGCTTCTATTTACAACAATTTGTAGTCATCCTGAAATAATTGACCGATCCATTTGTTTGTGACTACGAAAAAGAGTGGTTGGGTTAGATGTTACTGCCATGTTCAATCTGGGTTTTGTCTAAAAATTTGATGAACAATTAATCCTTAGGCTTTTTGTACCATTTGTAACCTTGCGTTGCATGTTGTTACCCTCGTACGCCCCTCGACCTGCCACTACACTGCCGCATCTTCCACGGCTGTTGTTCGTTCCCGTCCGAAGCCTCGTCGTCGTTCTCCGCCTTGGTTCGCTCGCTGTGCCTGCCGTCGTCTGGCGTTGTCAACATGGTCAACAACTAAGAGGAATCAGGAGATGATTGTACGTGGAGAGGCTGAAAGTAGGGACCTACCAGGGTCATTGCATTACGCAAGAAGGTGCCTCGTTATTACAAGCCAAAAAAATACTTCCTCCTAATTCCTCACTACTAGAATATCACTTAAATGTCTTAAAAGGTCAAATGACCCCTAAAATTTTCCAAATTTTGACATGACAGTTGTATTAGTACTACAAATTTCTCGTTCATTTAAAACACCATCCGTTGCCACTTTAGTCCAAATTCGTCTTTCACAGATAATAAAAAATATGTACAACATCACACACAGTTGTTTTCTAGGAACCGTTTGCGATGAAAATATCTGGGTCTATTTAAGTTTCCCACCTTAAGCTTCGCCGGCTCGTCTGCTCCAGTGCCGACAACCCCCGAATCCCCGAATCCCAATCCCCATTCCCGCACCCCCTTCTTGCAAAGATGACGCCGTGGAAATGCTTTGTGAAGGCATGTACCATAGCCGCGTCCCCCCCCCCTGAGCGCCGCCGCCTGCGCGGAGAGCGCCGCCGGCTACGCTGAGAGTGTCGCTGCATCCACATTGAGCACGGCCGCTTCCGCTGAGAGGGCGTCTGCAACAGCCGACATGACAGCTGCAGCAGCCGAGACAGCTACAGCTGGTGCTGCGATGGCAGCTGCAAATGCCGAGAGCACTCGAGCTGCCGTCCATGCCGCCGATCTCGCCCTGGCCTGGGTCGAGGCCATCCATGCCAATATCGAGGATGCACACGCCAAGATATTCCATGCCACCTCAGACTCCAGCATGCAACCCACGTCTGAAAAGGCATCAGTGGTCATGGAGCACCTGCTTCCTCATGAGGTCGTCGAGCGGGAGCTGGAGATTCAAGAGGCGGCGGAGATCGAGGAGCGCCGGGAGGAGTAGTTGCGCGTGGCCGAGGTCGAGAGAGAAAAGAGTTTGTCCATTGAGGAATCGGCGGTGGAGTACCAATGCAAGCTCTGGCGCAACCACTACTATGAGTACTACAATCTTGAAGGCGGCACCGAGGACGAGGACGCGGTTGACTTCAGCAAGGGGGACACAGAGTCCACCAACGGTGGCATGTCGCCAGGACAAGTCATCGATGTCTCATCTCACACAGGCGATGCATAGGCCGGCGCGGGGGCGGATTTGTTAAAATTACACAACGAGCAGATAACACCAGGGACCCAGCAACTCGCCTAGTTATTTTTTTAGTTTCAGAGATGGAGCTCAACTGCACGCTGTGCGGGGGTTGTGGCCCGTCTAGCCCACGCTTATGCTTTTATTTAAGCACATGACGAGCCCAGTTGTCACATCCCTAGTTCTGGCTAGGCCAGCTTCATGTGTGCATCATGTTTAATTTCAAATGAATTTGAAATGGGGATGACAAACCCTAGCACCAAATTAAATCAAATAGGGTCAACCATAAATATTTTCAATGAACCCAGAATGCTTCTCAGAAAAGTTCATCATTTTTGAATTGGTCTAGAACCTTTGCCAAAAATGGTGCACATTTTTCTAGGTCACTCTGTATTTTTTAATTAATCCATTAAGTATTTGCATTTGGGCATTTAATTTATATTTTTTTAATTGCCCACATAATACTGATAATGGTTGAGGGCTGCTGCAAAATATTTGAACAGTGCCCACAACTTATCTCAGTATTTTTAGGAAAGGTTTAGTATTTTTTAGTAATTCAAAAACAACAGCAGAAATAGAAAACTAGAAACTAAACAGGAATAAAACGAAGAGGCAGAAGACTTACCTGGCCTACTTGCTACAGTAGCTAGCCTGCTAGGCCCAGCCCACCCTGTCGTGCGTCGTCTTCCTCGCGCCTACTGGCGTTGCGCGTGGCACGCGCATAACCGAGCTGCGGCCACCTCCTGCTAGCCATGTAGCTGCTCCCCCTCGCCCTGGACGACGCCACGCCACCCCGCAGAACCCCCTCGACCCCTCCCTCTTCCTCACGTCTCCTCTGCCTCTCTTCCCCGCTCTTCTCGCTCGCATCCGAGAGCGCCGATGAGCATCACCGCGTCCACCGGGCTCCCCTCGTCCCTCTGCCTGCTCCAACGGATCCGCCTCGACCACCTCTCCTCCTCGCCAAGCAACACCCTGCGGGAAGCTCTGCATCGCCTCCACGCCATCGTCTTCAACCTCGGGCGCCATCGATCGCCATCGCCGATTCGTCGTCCACAGCCCGTCCCCGAGCTCGCCAGCTGCACCACCAGAACCACAATGAGCTTATGCTCATTTTCCCTCTATTCTTCTCGCTGTTCGTGTGTCGTAGCCGGGTTAACCATCGAGGCCGAAAGCTTCTCACCGCCGGCCATGGCGTAGCCGTGGTCACAGCCGCAGCGGCTCGCGTTCGAGAACGCTCGCGTGCTCCGCATGTTCCCAGGAGGCCACAGCTCCCACTAGCTCCTCCTCCAGCGCACCCTAGCGCCGAGCCAAACCTAGCCCGATCTCCGGCCGCCACCAAACCTCGCCACCGGCCACTTTCCGACCACCCCGTGACCTCCCACCTGCTCCATTGGATGCGCGCGAGCGAATGCTCCCTTCTGGTGCCCTCAGTGCACCCAGCTGCTGCCCCTAGCGCCACCCCGGTGAGCCGCTGCCGCACTGGATGGTCGCCGGCGGCCTAACTCTGGCCGTGCCGACATGGCAGCGTCATTAGCAGCTAATGGCGCCACTAATTGAACCCACACCCACTGACATATGGGCCCCACTGCCTAATTAGCCCTGGTTTAGTTTTGTTTAGATTAAACTAACCCCGTAGGCCCCACAGGTCAGTTTGACATGGCCACGTCACCTGTTGACCGACCCCACACGTCAGCGTTGACTTGCTGACGAGGCTATTGACCCGACCCCACCTGTCTGTGACCCAGACAACACCGTGTCACTGACCAGTGGACCCCACTGGTCAGGTTTGACCTGGACCGAATCAGTTGACCTACTGACGTCACCTTGACGCAATGCTGACGCGGTATTTGATTTCTGGATTTAAAATAATTCAGAAATTCCAGAAAATAGTATAAACTTCTAAAATTCATATAAATTCAACCGTAACTCAGAATGAAATAAATTATATATGAAAAATGATCAGAAAAATCCAATATATCCATCTCTACAATTTTTATGGATGTTAGAACAACTTATAGCTGCTGTTTAGCACAAATCATATAAATGGCATTTAAACCTTCACATATGGAGTTTGAATTTGAATCTTGGATTCAAACCAACTTCATTTAACCTGCTGCTAGTTACATTCGCTCAAACCACAGCATATTGCCATGTCATGATCATGCATCATATTATGCATTGCATTGATGGTGTTTCCTTTTGTGTTGCCAGTATTTGTCCCCTCCCGATGGACGTGATACCGACAACGAGATTGACGACACTGATGAAGAGCTATACTATCTTCAGAAGTGCCAGGCAAGCAAAACCCCCTTGTTCATTCTGATACAATCCTACTCTCTCACTCTTGCTCTCTTTTATTGCATTAGGACAACAACGATTCATCTGTTACTTGTTGCGGTAGTTGAACCCCTTTCCTCTGCATGACCTGTCATTGCCACAGTAAATAGATGAAACCCACTAGCATGAGTAGGAGTTGCTTGAGCCCTGATGTGCCTACTCATTCATGATTGTTTCTCATGCTTGCTACTGCTTAGAGTTGAGTCAGGTCTGATTCATCAAGGATGAATCGGAGGTGTGTAAACATGTCCTACTGTGTGTGAGCTAAGTATGTGAACACTATTTGGTAAAGATAGCGGTGAGAGGCCATGTAGGAGTACATGGTGGGTTGTCTCATTGAAGTCGTCCTCGGGAACTGATTTCTGTGTTTGTGATCCATGAAACAGTTACTACCACGCATTGGGCCCGAAACCAATGGACCCTCTCGGCTTCTTAATCACCCTTATCCTCTGTCCAGGAGTTGCAAGTAGTTTCTGGTGTTTGTAGTATGCTGGAGGCCGTGGGTAGCGCCGACCCGAGGGGTGGGCTGTGATGCGGTAGGCACGTGGCCGGGTATGTCGGGCGCCCGTTTGGTGTCGCAGAACCCTGTACACATCGTTTGGGGTCGTATGTGGAAACCTCGACCGGACTCCCTGCGGATGGAACCTGAATAGGCGATAAACCTGGACTAGAGACTTGAGTGTTTAGGTAGGCCGTGGCCGAGACCCTTGCTGGGCTTCTGCTTGAAGGTTGCCGAGTACATGTCGTGTGAACGGTGGTAAGTGGTGAGAGCGTGTGTGAAGAAGTACACCCCTGCAGGGTTAACATCATCTATTCGAATAGCCGCGTCCACGGTAAAGGACCTCTGGGTTGCCTATACAGTTCATAGACAAGTGAAAGTGGATACTCTAAAATACGCAAGATAAGCGTGAGTGCTATGGATGGCGTTCTTGTAGGGAGACGGGAGCGGATCCATAGTGATGTATTGATATGGTGAATATGTGGACTCGTGTGCGCCACCTCAAAAGAGTTACTTGCAGTCGTAGTTCAGGATAGCCACCGAGTCAAAGCTGGCTTGCTACAGTTAAACCCCACCATCCCCTTTGTTGATAATGATGCATATGTAGGTAGTTCTGATGTAAGTCTTGCTGGGTACATTTGTACTCACATTTGCCTATTTTATGTTTTTGCAGAGAGACTTCAGTCTCACTAGTAGTTCCGCGTGGACTCCGACGTTTAGCTTGTTATCTCAGCTACGATCTTGTGCCCTCGGCAGGATCTAGTAGATAGTCAGGCTTCTCAGCCTTTTTCATTTGTAGATGTCTGTACTCAGACATGTTAAGCTTCCGCTTGTGCCTTGAGTTGTATGTTCTAGATGTTGGGTCATGAGACCCATGTTTGTAATATCTCGCTCCTCGGAGCCTATTAAATAAAATATTTGAGTTGTAGAGTCATGTTGTGATGCCATGTTGTATTTGCACATATCGAGCATATTGTGTGTATGTTATTGAAATTCTTGGTATGTGTGGGATCTGACTATCTAGTTGTTTATCCTTGGTAGCCTCTCTTACCGGGAAATGTCTCCTAGTGCTTGCACTGAGCCTTGGTAGCTTGCTACTTCTCTGGAACACTTAGGCTGGCCGGCATGTGTCCTTCTTCGTTCCTGTGTTTGTCCCTTCGTGGAAATGTCGCGTGGTGTCCACTTTATAGAGTCCTGTTAGCCTGCTACAGCCCGGTTTACCGTACTCCTGCTAGCCTAGTTGCTATAGCCCGGATTCACTCACTGATCACCGACACGTTCGTTGCTGGGTCATGTATGCATGTCCCTGTAAGTTAGTGCCACTTTGGGTTCACGACTAGCCATGTCAGCCCGGGCTCCTTGTCATATGGATGCTAGCGACACTATCATATACGTGTGCCAAAAGGCGCAAACGGTCCCGGGCAAGGTAAGGCGACACCCATGGGAATACCGTGCGTGAGGCCGCAAAGTGATATGAGGTGTTACATGCTAGATCGGTGTGGCTTTGAGTTGGGGTCCTGACAGCTTTGGTATCAGAGCCTGACTGCCTGTAGGATTACCAAGCCAAACTGGTTGAAGTTGAGTCTAGAAATTCTTTAGTTATATAAGGGAATTGATTGTGGAAGGGAACGTGAGGCTCTTTTTACTCCTTTACCTTATGCCCTTCTGATCCGAGTCATCTTATCTTCCTACGGGGTTAAGGAACTAGGCTTTCTCATCTATCTATCAGGATGACGTGTTACTAATCCATAGACCTATAGGATTGATGGATTCAAGCCCCAGTTCAGTTACTACTACTTCCGTGTGTTCATAGTTGGTCTCGGAATCTTGATATTGTGCTTCTGAGTGGTTATGCCACCATTTTTGCAGGATGTCTCATTTCTTTTCGAGCATTTACAGCCGTTATGCTGTCCGAGTCATCCCAGGTTTCTAAATAGTCTGATGCATTTGCAAAATTATTTCCCTCTGTTTCGATGTCCTTTTGGGTCAGATAAACCACACTACCCAGTGTGTTGAGGTACTTCATTGCCTCAGTATATAAGTTGGAGCTATTATTATGACCCTAGGTGTCTTATTTAACCGCCTAGTAATCTAGTCATGTTTTGTGTTCCCAGTGTGATGGTTCTGGCCTTCATTTTTGAAAGCATCCCGTGATGCCACTTAGTTAGTAGGCATTCTATTCCTGGGTTTCTGAACCCAGATTCACCCTACTTACTTCATGTTGATAGTGTTTGCTAGTTCCTTTAGGATATTAGTAA
Source organism: Triticum aestivum (assembly GCF_018294505.1). Taxonomy (NCBI): domain Eukaryota; kingdom Viridiplantae; phylum Streptophyta; class Magnoliopsida; order Poales; family Poaceae; genus Triticum; species Triticum aestivum. Next base: position 555,777,428 of record NC_057798.1, read on the forward strand.
CTTTTTGATAGTCCTCGAGGTTTGTGGTGTATCCTTCTTCCAAATACCATGAACTGCTTATGGCAGAAGATCTTGATCAAAAGATCACAACAAGAGTGCTCTCGATGAGTTCTCCATTCTATATCGTGACTCTGCCAGTCCTACCTTTCCGCATGGGTTATCCGAAAGAAATGTTGAGCTTTGCTCGACATACTAATCTATGCATCCACAACTCAGAAAGTCGTATGTTCCTTTGAGTTGTCCCTCTTTAGTTGTATTCTGACCCCCGTCTATCAATTGATAGTCAGAAGTAGTCGTCCATTCGTTCATCGATGCCTACTACTCTTGTGGTCCGTCAAGCCATTCTATTCTGGAATGACTAGGAGAAACAAACTCCAGTCCATATCTAGGATTGGGTCAAAGCAGTTGTAATTCGCAAATCATAATGTTGATCCAGCTTTTGATTCTGTTCTGCCCTGAAGTATTACCATCTTATGTCAGGAATGTCATGGGAATTGCACACCATCTTGTGAATTCTTGACGCAGTGATACTTCTCACCATCATTATTCATTCCTTGTTTCCATGTTGTCGCAACCAGAATGCCAACAAGTGAATCGTGATGTGTGAAATCCATACTCCTAGCAACTTTGTTGCTTGGTAGTTAAATGGACAACAACCTCGTTCTTAGCGTGATGATTATTGAATCACCATCCTAAGGTTGGTCGTGCTACCTAGTCCTTATTCCTGGTGCACTTCCCGATCAATGAGTTAGGATAGTGTCAATCCTTGCTTATTCGATCATATCGTCTTGCCTGAAAAGCAAGATTGTTCTCGAGCTTAGTAACATATCGGTATTCATGATTTTCCGAATATCTTCTCGAAAGTATCACCAGGTCGTCACATGACCGCTATATTGAGTTCGTGATCAAGTTGGTTTTCTTGTAACCACCCTTTCTCCAAGAATCTGTGTCGGATACCCTGAGCTAGTTGGTTAAGCTAAACAACTTGGAGAGTTGGAAGATGAAAGCTTGTCCAACTCAGTTCATTCCAAAGGGATGTCTTAGTGTGTGTGTGTGTTGAAGAAAGATAATATCTTCATTGATTGATCCTCGTGATTAGTTGTTGGACTTATCGTCTTCACCAATCTTTGATTTGAGTGTGGGCTATCATCAAATCAAATCAGAACCAACGATGTTCTTAATGTTGTCTTACTCGTGGTTGATCCCTTGAGCATATACCATTATATCCTTTGGTCTAAGCAATACTATCACTTGTTCTCATAATTATGGAACTCCATTTTTATGGAAACCTGGATGAATTGTTGTTGAGCCCATCAACAACATCCTTGTCTTCTCCATAATTTTGTTGAACATTAAGCTAGTGTTGCAAACTTTTGAAAGCATTTTTTCATGCTAGCTCATGAAGCATATGTTCGGATGTAAGAAGTGACTTCCTCTAGTTCATGTGTATTTGAAGCAAGTTGCCGCCATGGATTCGAGAAAGTCTATGTTGCCTCCTCTGGAATCATCCCAAATTGGGCATGCATACGTGCAAAGTATTCTGTGGTTTGGAGACTTGCAACCTTCATTCTATATGTGTTCCTAGCACACCAAGCCACTGATTGATTTGTTGGAGTTCCTTTTAAGAGCTAACCCGGGCTTAATCAAGGACTTCGTTATCCACAATGATGGTTCCCCACCTGAACTCGGTAGTGTTTTGTTGTAAGACTACTAGGTGACCATGCTTGTCTAGGACATCGTGTTCACATGCTTGTAGCAGAACCAGCTCATGTTTTGGAGCCTACTACCGTAGCTCATTTCCCGAGAATCTCGCAACGTTATCTCGTTGATTTGTGTTGCAAACTTTCATTTTTCTTTCTAGACCTGATGAGTCTGGAATATTCTAACACCAGCCAGATCTGAATCTCAGGCAGATATGATGGTTGGAACATTTCCCAAGAAATATAATATTGGTCTCTCTGCAATTCGGTAAGTGGATGTTGTGGCCAACACACCCAGCCGGAAGACCTATTATTGTAGTGTCTTGATTGAGGAAGTTGGCCACCTCCCTATAAGGATTTCGTAGGATACTACTTCCGTAGTTATTCCTTATGGATTCTTGTGCTCCCAAAGTCCGACCTTTTACTTGATGTTCTACGTACCAAACCATTTTAATAAATGGGTTGCTCTAGCACATCAAGGAGAACATTAGAAGAGGAGTGCTAAATGTCTCTCGGTCGATCATCCAGATTTTGCCCCTTGGCTCCGCTAAGGGGAAATCTGAGAAGGTGTTATCTTCCTTTGCATCTGCATCGTCATCACTGTCCATCATGGTAGCATGTTGTGTTGCCAGGATCCTTGACACGGATATTGGTAAAACCTTGATGAATATGGAAATGCTCAAGTTCTTGAGAGCACGCACAAGCTCTAGGTATTATCACTAGCACTAACTGGGATTGCTTCCAGTTTTCTTCGGTTATGTTATAACCACTCCAACAGTGGAATTATTCCTACTGTTGAGTTCCTCCCCAGTTACTAGAATCATTCCGGAATTTGCATTTTGTTCCCAGCTTGCACCACCATTGTGCCATCCCACCATGGGTCCCATCCATTTCCGATGATAAGCAAAAATCATCCTTTACATTGTCTTCAGCAAGGTAGTCCACATCATCCATTCTAGTCCGGGTATGCCATCCCTTTGTACTTCGCCAAACGATTGTTATGATTTGCCTTAGGCTGGTATAAAGAGTTTCAATGATCTCTGAATCAAAAGAAATTCTTTTTGCCACTTGAGGGAATATTTCTGCGAGTCATCTTCCTTAAGATGTCTTGTTATGGTATCATGGCAACTCAACTCCTCGCTATGTTGACAACTGTTCACCACCTTCTTAAGCGTGAAATTGTTGTCTAACTAGTGAACCTTCATCATCTGTTACACTCCATCCCTCTGGATGTATGTGTCATGTCTCAGCTTGGGAGATGTTTCAATGTCTCCCTCCATGAGTTGATCCTGAATTGTTCGATCTTCGAGAAGATCGATCCTTCTATAGTTTTCCCTTTCCTCTCGTTGTCATGTTAGTTGGAGTTCTCAGAGAAAGACATCGAGACAAAGATGGTGATCATATCAACGTTCTTATGAAGTGCAACCTGGATTGTGAAGATTATGTTAGTTTGTGTTTTCCCCTTCATCTTACCCTATGATTGAATCTCGGGACGAGATTCTTCTTTAGTGGGGGTGAGTTGTCACATCCCTAGTTCTGGCTAGGCCAGCTTCATGTGTGCATCATGTTTAATTTCAAATGAATTTGAAATGGGGATGACAAACCCTAGCGCAAAATTAAATCAAATAGGCTCAACCATAAATATTTTCAACGAACCCAGAATGCTTTTCAGAAAAGTTCATCATTTTTGAATTGGTCAAGAACCTTTGCCAAAAATGGTGCACATTTTTCTAGGTCACTCTGGATTTTTGAATTAATCCATTAAGTATTTGCATTTGGGCATTTAATTTATATATATATATTTTAATTGCCCAAATAATACTGATAATGCTTGAGGGCTGCTACAAAATATTTCAACAGTGCCCACAACTTATCTCAGTATTTTTAGGAAAGGTTTAATATTTTTTACTAATTCAAAAACAACAGCAGAAATAGAAAACTAGAAACGAAACTGGAATAAAACAAAGAGGCAGAAGACTTACCTGGCCTACCTGCTACAGTAGCTAGCCTGCTAGGCCCAGCCCACCCCGTCGCGCGTCGTCTTCCTCGCGCCTACTAGCGTTGCGTGTGGCGCGCGCACAGACGAGTCGCGGTCACCTCCTGCTAGCCACGCAGCTGCTCCCCCTCGCCCTGGATGACGCCACGCCACCCCGCAGAACCCCCTCGACCCCTCCCTCTTCCTCACGTCTCCTCTGCCTCTCTTCCCTGCTCTTCTCGCTCGCGTCCGAGAGCGCCGACGAGCACCACCGTGTCCACCGGGCTCCCCTCGTCCCTCTTCCTGCTCCAAAGGATCCGCCTCGACCACCTCTTCCTCCTCGCCAAGCAACGCACCGCGGGAAGCTCTGCATCGCCTCCACGCCGTCATCTTCAACCTTGGGCACCGTCGTCTTCAACCTCGGGCGCCGTCGATCGCCGTTGCCGATTCGTCGTCCACAGCCCGTCCCCGAGCTCGCCAGTTGCACCACCAGAACCATAGTGAGTTCATGCTCGTTTTCCCCATGTTCTTCTCGTTGTTCGTGTGCCGTAGCTGGGTTAACCATCGAGGCCGAAAGCTTCTCACCGCCGGCCATGCCGTAGGCATTGTCACAGCCGCAGTGGCTCGCGTTCGAGAACGCTCGCGTGCTCCGCATGTTCCCGGGAGGTCACAGCTCCCACTAGCTCCTCCTCCCGCGCACCCTAGCGCCGAGCCCGACCTAGCCCGATCTCTGGCCGCCGCCAAACCTCGCCTCCAGCCACTTTCCGACCACCCCGCGACCTCCCACCTGCTCCGTTGGATGCGCGCGAGCGAGTGCTCCCTTCTGGTGCCCTCAGTGCACCCAGCCGCTGCCCCTAGCACCACCACGGCGAGCCGCCGCCGCACTGGATGGTCGCCGGCAGCCTAACTCTGGCCGTGCCGACGTGGCAGCATCATTAGCAGCTAATGGCGCCACTAATTTAACCCGCAACCACTGACATATGGGCCCCACTTCCTAATTAACCCTGGTTTAGTTTTGTTTAGATTAAACTAACCCCGTAGGCCCCACAGGTAAGTTTGACCTGCCCACGTCACCTGTTGACCGACCCCACACGTCAGCGTTGACTTGCTGACGAGGCTATTGACCCGACCCCACCTGTCTGTGACCCAAACAACACTGTGTCACTAACTAGTGGACCCCACTGGTTAGGTTTGACCTGGACCGAAACAATTGACCTGCTGACGTCACCTTGATGCAATGCTGACGCAGTATTTGATTTCTGGATTAAAATAATTCAGAAATTCTAGAAAATAGTATAAACTTCTAAAATTCATATAAATTCAATCGTAACTCAGAATGAAATAAATCATATATGAAAAATGATCAGAAAAATCCAATCTATCCATCTGTACCATTTTCATGCATGTTAGAACAACTTATAGCTGCTGTTTAGCACAAATCATATAAATGGCATTTAAACCTTCACATATGGAGTTTGAATTTGAATCTTGGATTGGCCTGCCCATTCTCCAGGTAGATCTGGCATGCCATCCTGGACTGGACATGCATCCCCTCGCAGCCACCGAACAGCGAGTCGATGCTCATGGACTGGTGGTAGAAAACGAAAAGGCAGATGCCCCACGCGCTGCGCAAAGGCCTGCAGTCCATCGCCATGCTCATCCCATGGATGATATGGAAGCACCGAAACGAATATGTCTTTGAAAATGCGCGACCCTCGGTAGAAGATTTAGTGGATAGGATTAAGGCCGAGGCCAAGTGCTGGGCACAAGCCGGGGCACAGGGGCTCAGGATTGTCCTGCCCACATCCTGGGACGTCCACTGAAGGGGAACTTGACCCTTGTAGCACTAGCCTCCTAGGAGGATTGTAATCTCCCATCTTTTCAATGCAATGAAGCGCAAATCCTTTGCGTTTTCTCGAAAAAAAATTAACCTACTGCTAGTTGCATTAGCTCAAACCACAACATATTGCCATGTCATGATCATGCATCATATTGTGCATTGCATTGATTGTGTTTCGTTCTGTGTTGCCAGTATTTGTCCCCTCTCAATAGACGTGATACCGACAATGAGATCGATGACACCGATGAAGAGCTATACTATCTTCAGAAGTGCCAGGCAAGCAAAACCCCCTTGTTCATTCCGATACAATCCCACCCTCTCGCTCCTGCTCTCTTTTATTGCATTAGGACAACAACAATTCATCTGTTACTTGTTGCGGTAGTTGAACCCCTTTCCTCTGCATGACCTGTCCTTGCCACAGTAAATAGATGAAACCCACTAGCATGAGTAGGAGTTGCTTGAGCCCTGATGTGCCTACTCATTCATGCTTGTTTGTCATGCTTGCTACTGCTTAGAGTTGAATCAGGTCTGATTCATCGGGGATGAATAGGAGGTGTGTAAACATGTCCTACTATGTGTGAGCTAAGTATGTGAACACTATTTGGTAAAGGTAGCGGTGAGAGGCCATGTAGGAGTACATGGTGGGTTGTCTCACTGAAGTCGTCCTCGGGAACAGAGTTCTGTGTTTGTGATCCATGAAACAATTACTACCACGCATTGGGCCCGAAACCAATGGACCCTCTCGGCTTCTTAATCACCCTTGTCCTCTGTCCAGGAATTGCAAGTAGTTTCTGGTGTTTGTAGTATGCTGGAGGCCGTGGGTAGCGCTGACCCGAGGGGTGGGCTGTGATGCGGTAGGCACGTGGTCGGGTATGCCGGGCGCCCGTTTGGTGTCGCGGAACCCTGTACACATCGTTCGGGTCCGTATGAGGAAACCTCGGCCGGACTCCCTGCGGATGGAACCTGAATAGGCGATAAACCTGGACTAGAGATTTGAGTGTTTAGGTAGGTCATGGCCGACACCCTTGCTGGGCTTCTGCTTGAAGGTTGCCGAGTACATGTCGTGTAAACGTCGGTAAGTGGTGAGAGCGTGTGTGAAGAAGTACACCCCTTCAGGGTTAACATCATCTATTCGAATAGCCGCGTCCGCGAAGGACCTCTGGGTTGCCTATACAGTTCATAGACAAGTGAAAGTGGATACTCTAAAATACGCAAGATAAGCGTGAGTGCTATGGATGGCGTTCTCGTAGGGAGACGGGAACGAATCCATAGTGGTGTATTGATATGGTGAATTTGTGGACTCGTGTGCGCCACCTCAAAAGAGTTACTTGCAGTCGTAGTTCAGGATAGCCACCGAGTCAAAGCTGGCTTGCTGCAGTTAAACCCCACCATCCCCTTTGTTGATAATGATGCATATGTAGGTAGTTCTGATGTAAGTCTTGCAGGGTACATTTGTACTCACGTTTGCCTATTTTATGTTTTTGCAGAGAGACTTCAGTCTCACTAGTAGTTCCGCGTAGACTCCGACGTTTAGCTTGTTACCACAGCTACGATCTTGTGCCCTCAGCAGGATCTGGTAGATAGTCAGGCTTCTCAGCCTTTTTCATTTGTAGATGTCTGTACTCAAACATGTTAAGCTTCCGCTTGTGCCATGACTTGTATGCTCTGAATGTTGGGTCATGAGACCCATGTTTGTAATATCTCGCTCCTCGGAGCCTATTAAATAAAATACTTGAGTTGTAGAGTCATGTTGTGATGCCATGTTGTATTTGTAGATATCGAGCATATTGTGTGTATGTTATTGAAATGCTTGGTATGTGTGGGATCTGACTATATAGTTGTTTATCTTTGGTAGCCTCTCTTACCGGGAAATGTCTCCTAGTTCTTCCACTGAGCCTTGGTAGCTTGCTACTGCTCCGGAACACTTAGGTTGGCCGGCATGTGTCCTTCTTCGTTCATGTGTCTGTCCCTTCGGGGAAATGTCGTGCGGTGTCTACCGGAGTCCTGTTAGCCTGCTATAGCCTGGTTTACCGGAGTTCTGCTAGCCCAGTTGCTACAGCCCGGATTCACTCGCTAATGACCGACACGTTTGTTGCTGGGTCATGTATGCCTGTCCCTGTAAGTTTTTGCCACTTTGGGTTCACGACTAGCCATGTCAGGCCGGGCTCCTTGTCATATGGATGCTAGCGACACTATCATATACGTGTGGCAAAAGGCGCAAACGGTCCCGAGCAAGGTAAGGCGACACCCATGGGAATACCGTGCGTGAGGCCGAAAGTGATATGAGGTGTTACATGCTAGATCGGTGTGGCTTTGAGTCGGGGTACTAACACCAGTTGATATATTTTTTCTTTCTGAAAAAGGCTAGCCCAGTTCTTTTTTTTGGAGAATACCGAAACCGAGGCCTACTTGCTTTTCTCAGCCCTGCTGGGTAGCAAATCTTTCAAGACGAGGAGGGAGGGATGTAAGTAGTAAGAAATGGGCTTCCCCAGAAAATGGGCTATAAGTTGTAAGAAATGGGCTGTAAATTTTTAAACCAAAGCCAACCGGCAATTACATTAAAATATCATTTTTCTGGATTTCTCTACTCTCTACTCTTATAAAAACCAAAGCCAACTGGCAATTACATTAAAATATCATCTTTTCTCCCACAAGATAAACTACTCATACAAATGCATCTTCATATTCCGTGCAACGCACGGGCATCTTGCTAGTTAAGATTTTAAATTTCATTCATTTTTTTGCGGAGAATTGTTTTTTGAATTTTATTTTCATATAATTTTTTAAAATTATTTTTAACCTGACTCAAAATTTCGTGATTAAAAGAGTTCAGACCCCACCGAAAATGGAAAATTTCGTTGAATTTTTTAGCAGTGCCCAGAATATATGGTCTATAATGCTAATAAAAAGAATATGGGCTTCAAATATCCTTAAGAATTAGCAAATGGGTTGTAAATTATTGAAAATAATGGCTAATGGGTTGTATGTTGTTTTCAACAGATTTGGAGGCTGACTTTTGGGCCTACTAGGTTGACGATGACGCTGTTCTAAAAAAATTTTACGCGTACGCAAGGCTTTGTCAACTTAGTCAACATAGAGCAGTGACTATTGGATGTCCATCCAACGTCCATCGTGCTTCTTCAATCTCTGATCTTCCTGCTCCAGCCGCCCAAACCACAGCCGGTGGGACTGCCTGCTCCCTCCTCCCATGCCTGGTTGTGCCGCCCCCAGGCCATCCCTCTACCCACCCGCACATCCTGTTATTTTCCGACGACGTCAGCCTCACCCCGTAGCCGACCAGTCAGCGCTCGTACACCCCTCAGCGTGGGCATCCGCTGCGGTGGCTTCACCGGCTCTGTGTTGTTCCCTTCCTGGGCCTCGCCCTCGTCCATCGCGTTTGTGCTCTTGGCGCGGCGAGGTCAACATGGTCAACAAACAACAGCCATCGGAAGAGGCTGACAGTAGGGTCCACATAAGGAAATGCCTCCTTATTACGCGCAAAATAATGATTCCTCCACCTGATAGCTGGGACCCATCGGAAGGGCCTCTGTATTTCTTGAAGAAAACGTTCCCCCGCTGTCAGCTCGGACCCACCAGCTATATCTTCGCACACAAGGAAGTGCCTCCTTATTACACACAAAAATGAATACTCCCCATGCTAGCTGGGACCCACCATTATGGGAGGCTAACTTGTGGGCCTACTAAGATGAAGGGGATGGAGGGCTTTGTCAACTTAGTCAATATGAACGATTCTAGCTCTAGTGACCGTACGATGTCCATCCAACGGTCGTAGTGCTTCTTCAGCCTCTGGTCTTCTTGCTCTAGCCGCCCAAACAAGCGTCGGCCGTGCCGCCTGCTCCTGCCTCCCGTGTCCGGCTGTGATGTCACCACTGGCCATGCCATCCCTCTATACTCACCCACACCTCCTGTTATTCTCCGGCGGCGGCAGCCTCACACCGCAGCCGAAGCAGTCAACCCACGTACTCCCCTCCGCGTGGGCATCCACTATCGCGTCTTCCCCGGCTCCGCATCGTCCCCTTCCTAGGCCTCGCCGTCGTCCACCGCCCTGTTGCTCTCGGCACGGCATGGTCAATGTGGTCAACGAACGACTTCAGTCGGAAGAGTACTGTACGTATAGAGGCTGACGGCTGGGTCCACGGCCGCAGCAAGGAAGTGCCTCCTTATTACGTGCAAAATGATTATTCCTCCACCTGACAGCAGGGACCCACCGAACGGGCCACCGTGTTTCGCAAAAAAACGTCCCCCCCCCCCACGACTGCTGGGACCCACCAGCTACATCTTCGCACGCAAGGAAGTGCCTGACAGTCGGGACCCACCCGGTCGAAGCGTACGTAGTGTTGTCACTCTGGTCGCGAACGTGTACGTACATACGATCGATCTATCTGCAGGCTGCAGCGATGAACCGTGGCCGTGTAAGGAAGGGTACGTGTCGTAGTAGAGGTGCACACGGGTCGTAGTAGAGGCACGCATGTAGCATGTACATGTACATACAGCGGTCAGCGTGCAAGAAAGTAAATACTGCCACATACGTACATACGGGCGGGGTCTCGAGTGCCTACTCGCGCACACATACGACCAGGGCTCGTGTACATGGCTGGGTCGAAATGGAGAAACTGCGTTGTCATCATGTTCATGGGGAGGCAACAGAATGTGTCGTGTTCATCGGGAGGCAACGGAACGCGTGCTGTTCATCGGGAGCCAACCAGCTTGGACGGAACAGCCGATGGAAACGAGGCCTGGTGTACCGCAGAATGGAGGAAACGGCCTTGTCTTCGACCGGCCACGGTCGAAACAGGATCTTATTCATCGGGAGGGGTCTGGCGTACCGCAAAACGGAGGAAACTGACCTCCTACGATCGAAACGGGGTCCTATTGATCGGGAGGGATGTGGCGTACCGCAAAACGGAGGAAATGGACTTCCGTTGGAGCTCTACGGTCGAAATAGGGATCCTGTTCATCGGGAGGGGTGTGGCGTACCGCAAAACAGGACTCCATGGGATACTGTTCATCTCCACCGTCGACCTCCTCCAGCCTCCACGGGCTACTGTTCATGCACCGTCGACCTCCTCCAGCCTCCACCTGCGACTATTCATCCATGGGCTCCTGTTCATCCAGCCTCCACCACGTGCTCCACCACCGGCTACTGTTCAACCAGCCCTCTCCATGGGGTGCTGCTCAACCACCCCTCCACGGGCTATTGTTCATCTAGCCCTCCACCGGCTACTGTTCAACCAGCCCTCCACGGGGTCGTCCTATTCATCCACCCCTCCACCGGCTCGATCGATCGGGGTCCTGTTCATCCAGTGGCAATGGCCTCTACTACCATGGGGTCCTGTTCATCCAACCCCGGCCCCCACCGGGAACTGTTCATCCAACCCCCCCCCCAACAATGCTCAATGTTCATCCAGAGGCAGCATCAACCGGCTTCAGTTAGCAGCAGTAGCGAAGGAATCACTCAGGCTCAGTTAACAGCAAGGGATCGATCGATCGATCGGGTTCAGTAACGCGTAGCCTGCAGTGCAATCGCTCGGGTTCAGTAGGCAAACGCCTCGCTCGGGTTGTCATATGGATGATACGTCTCCAACGTATCTATAATTTTTTATGTATTCATGCCATGTTTATAATATTTCTACATGATTTTGGTATGATTTGATTAGAACTAACGTTGATTTCAGTAGAACTATCGTGGTGTTGTTTTTGTGCAGAAATAAAAGTTCTCGGAATGCACTGAAAATCGACGGAGATTTTTTCTGGAAAGTATAAAAAAATACCGGAAGGAAGAGTTACCGGAGGTGAGTCCCATGGGCCCCATGAGGGTGGAGGGCGCGCCCACCCCCCTAGGGGACGCCCCTGTGCCTCGTGGACTTCCTATGGGCCCCCCTGACTTGTTCTCGCTGCCAACCTCTCCTATAAATCCCCAAACCTCCAGAAAAATAACCTAGATCGGGAGTTCCGCCGTCGCAAGCCTCTGTAGCCACCAAAAACCAATCGGGGCCCTGTTCTGGCACCCTGCCAGAGGGGGAATCATCACCGGTGGCCATCTTCATCATCCCGATGCTCTCCATGATGAGGAGGGAGTAGTTCACCCTCGGGGCTCAGGGTATGTATCAGTAGCTATGTGTTTGATCTCTCTCTCTCTCGTGTTCTTGATATGCCACGATCTTGATGTATCGCGAGCTTTCCTATTATAGTTGGATCTTATGATGTTTCTCCCCCTCTACTCTCTTGTAATGGATTGAGTTTTCCCTTTGAAGTTATCTTATCAGATTGAGTCTTTAAGGATTTGAGAACACTCGATGTATGTCTTGCGTGGGATACCCATGGTGACAATGGGGTATTCTATTAATCTACTTGATGTATGTTTTGGTGATCAACTTGCGGGTTCCATGACCTTGGGAATCTATGCATAGGGGTTGGCACACGTTTTTGTCTTGGCTCTCCGGTAGAAACTTTGGGGCACTCTATGAAGTACTTTGTGTTGGTTTGAATAGATGAATCTGAGATTGTGTGATGCATATCGTACAATAATACCCGTGGATACTTGAGGTGACATTGGAGTATCTAGGTGACATTAGGGTTTTGGTTGATGTGTGTCTTAAGGTGTTATTTTACTATGAACTCTAGGGCTGTTTGTGACACTTATAGGAATAGCCCAATGGATTGATTGGAAAGAATAACTTTGAGGTGGTTTCGTACCCTACAATAATCTCTTCATTTGTTCTCTGCTATTAGTGACTTTGGAGTGACTCTTTGTTGCATGTTGAGGGATTATTATATGATCTAATTATGTTATTATTGTTGAGAGAACTTGCACTAGTGAAAGTATGAACCCTAGGCCTTGTTTTGAAGCATTGCAATATCGTTTGTGCTCACTTTTATCATTAGTTACCTTGCTGTTTTTATATTTTCAGATTACAAAAACCTATATCTACCATCCATATTGCACTTGTATCACCATCTCTTCGCCGTACTAGTGCACCTATACAATTTACCATTGTATTGGGTATGCTGGGGACACAAGAGACTCTTTGTTATCTGGTTGCAGGGTTGTTTGAGAGAGACCATCTTCATCCTACGCCTCCCATAGATTGATAAATCTTAGGTCATCCACTTGAGAGAAATTTGCTACTGTCCTACAAACCTCTGCACTTGGAGGCCCAACAACGTCTACAAGAAGAAGGTTGTGTAGTAGACATCAATGGACACCAATACAAAGTGACACTGTACTTTTTTTGTCAAATTTGAGACTAGTTTTGATATAATCTAATTACAAACGGGAGATTATTAATAATTGGGAACCAATATCCCAAATGGATTATTTATTCGAACTGTGAGCGTTAGACCAACAATGGATACGTTCCATGCTTCGGTTAAGCAATAAAGCGGCAGCATTAATCGTCCAAATAGAAAAACAATATACGTGCCTCCGCGTGACCCGTGTGCCATGCGAGCAGGCGTGAGTTGACGGGACGCATGCGAGCAGTCTGCCGCACAGGCAGACCGGGAGGCGTGCGTTCAGGTGTGTGAATTGACGGAGGCGTGCTCGCTGCGTAATGTCATTAGGAGGTGTGCGAGTAGCTATGTGAAACTTTGGTAGGCATGCCAGCAGTCCGGTGCACAGGCTCACCAGGAGGCGAGCCATCGGTTTGACCATCGCCCGCCTCTCTCCACAACTCCCACTACTCCATATTAATGGTGCGCCCGAGCGGCCGCATCCTCCATCCTCACCACACACACAATCCTCTCTCTCCGCTTGCATCCTCGATGCTTCTCTCAGTCCTCAAAGCCGTCAGTGCATGAGGATGCCACCGAAGCACCCCATCGGAGGGAGTGGCGATGCTGGGGCTGCTAAAGCACCGGAGCATGGCGTGGAGATGGAGACAGAGCTTGCCGTCAATGCCGACGAGTTATCGCTGCACCCTGACGTCGTCGACAGCGTCGAGCTTCCACAGCCGGAGGCAGAGTTCCACACCGACTCTGGTGACGACCCCGGTGACGACTCTGACGACCACTTCGGCGACGACTCTGACGATGATGGACAGCTGGTTAATCATCAATACCCATTTATGTGTCCAATAGATCATAGGGTTTCTCTGGTTACTCCTGCCTCCCCCTTTTTGGAATAGAAATCATATGGTTATGTTCTCCCAATCCATGAAATCTGAGTAAGTTTCGTTAGATCCATGTAGTGTATTGATTGCTTGAATGGTACAAGTGATAAGTGATTAGTTGTTTCATCTGTGAAAATGATTTCTGCTAGTAATCCGACTAGGGTTAGTGTTCGTGCTAATAATTCCTAGCCAGGACTTGACAATTGATTTTGAATGACCTACATATGTTTGTGCCATTATTTTCTTCAAGATTGGTCTGTACATAGACGACTGTGCTTAAAAATCAAACCATAATATCTGGATATGTATAAATAAATAGCCATAAATTCCTAATCCTACTTCACGGCATGTAATCATTTATTTGATGCCAAATTTGTTTTACTATTTGTATAGGTGTTGTCTGACGATGTGAACAACGAGGATGAATATGTTTAGAGGAGGTACAAGAGGCAAATCCTGAGGAAGCTTTATGCCGGAATGCATAACAGGCGTATTAGGACCTGGAACGGTGGCTATCGATGCCCATTTTGCAACCACAAGCTTCATGACGCGTATCTAGGTGTTCTGGTGCATGTAGGAGGACGGGTCGTTGGGTCCTTCAAGCAGAAGTATTCTCGCAGGGTGGCGCACGGTGCATATGCCGAGTACCTGGAGAAGCTTCAGGATCGTGTCGGCATGTGAGATGAGATGTGGGATCGAACTATGTACGCTTGAGTATGCTTAATGACGGTTGAACTATGTACTTATGGTTGAACTATGCTTGTGTACGTGTACACTTATTATCTATGTCTGAGTATGTTTAATATGTGTTTACTTATGTCTAGTTGTGGGATATGGATGCAATCAGTTCGGTTGATGGAATCTACCTCCGTCTTGGTTTATTGGTCCCCTTTGTAATTTGTGTTAAATTTTGACCAAAGGTTTAACTGACAAAATGTTAGTGAAGGTCAGCAAAAATTATATCATTGGATGGGTATTTGAGCATAGTGTTCAATGATATAATTTTTGGCGACATGCATAAACATTTCTTAGTTAAATATTTGGTCAAAATTACAAAGGGGACCAATAAACCTGGAGGGAGGTAGTATGTAAATCACACACGATTCCCAAAATTGGAACCATGTGCAATGACTTTCATTTTGCTTGTTGCATCAATCACACACGATTGGCTCTAGCAAACCGTCGCCTCCAAAATTCTTTGTGGGGCAGAAAACCCTCACCACCCAATTCAAAAAAGAAAAAAGAAAACCCTCACCATCCCCATGTCACAAAAACCCTCATCCCTCCCACCACCCCCCTGATACGTCCATTTTGCATCATGTTTTTATATCGATATTTATTGCATTATGGGTTGTTATTACACGTTATGTCACAATACTTATGGCTATTCTCTCTTATTTTACAAGGTTTATCATGAAGAGGGAGAATGCCGGCAGCTGGAATTCTGGGCTGCAAAAGGAGCAAATATTGGAAACCTATTCTGCACAACTCCAAAAGTCCTGAAACTCCACGAAAGTATTTTTTGGAATTAATAAGAATTATTGAGCGAAGAAAGTACCAGAGGGGGGCGACACCCTGGCCATGAGGATGGGGGGCGCTCCCACCCCTACTAGGCGCGCCCCCCTGCCTCGTGGGCCCCCTGGTGGCCCTCCGGTGCCCATCTTCTGCTATATGAAGTCTCTTACCCAGGAAAAAAATCATAAGCAAGCTTACGGGACGAAACTCCGCCGCCACGAGGCAGAACCTTGGCGGAACCAATCTAGGGCTCCGGTGGAGCTATTCTGCCAGGGAAACTTCCCTCCGGGAGGGGGAAATCATCACCATCATCATCACCAACGATCCTCTCATCGGGAGGGGGTCAATCTCCATCAACATCTTCACCAGCACCATATCCTCTCAAACCCTAGTTCATCTCTTGTATCCAATCTTGTATCAAAACCACAAATTGGTACCTGTTGCTAGTAGTGTTGATTACTCCTTGTAGTTGACGCTAATTGGTTTATTTGGTGGAAGATCATATGTTCAGATCCTTAATGCATATTAATACTCCTCTGATCATGAACATGAATATTCTTTATGAGTAGTTACGATTGTTCCTTAGGACATGGGTGAAGTCTTGCTATTAGTAGTCATGTGAATTTGGTATTCCTTCGATATTTTGATGAGATGTATGTTGTCTCTCCTCTAGTGGTGTTATGTGAACGTCGACTACATGACACTTCACCATTATTTGGGCCTAGAGGAACGCAATGGGAAGTAATAAGTAGATGATGGGTTGCTAGAGTGATAGAAGCTTAAACCCTAGTTTATGCGTTGCTTCGTAAGGGGCTGATTTGGATCCACTAGTTTCATGCTATGGTTAGGTTTACCTTAATACTTCTTTTGTAGTTCTGAATGCTTGCAATAGGGGTTAATCATAAGTGGGATGCTTGTCCAAGAAAGGACAACACCCAAGCACCGGCCCACCACATATAAAATTATCAAAGTAATGAACGCGAATCATATGAATGTGATGAAAACTAGCTTGACGATAGTTCCCATGTGTCCTCGGGAGCGCTTTTCTCATTATAAGAAATTGTCCAGGCTTGTCCTTTGCTACAAAAAGGATTGGGCCACCTTGCTGCACTTTATTTACTTTCATTGCTTGTTACCCGTTACAAATTATCCTATCACAAAACTATCTATTACCTACAATTTCAGTGCTTGCAGAGAATACCTTACTGAAAACCGCTTGTCATTTCCTTTTGTTCCTCATTGGGTTTGACACTCTTACTTATTGAAAGGACTATGATAGATCCCCTACACTTCTGGGTCATCAAGACTCTTTTCTGGCGCCGTTGCCGTGGAGTGAAGCACCTTTGGTGAGTGGAACTTGGTAAGGAAGCATTTATATAGTGTGCTGAAATTTACTGTCACTTGTTACTATGGAAACTAATCCTTTGAGGGGCTTGTTCGGGGCATCTTCACCCCGACCAGTAGAGCAAAGAGTTGCTCCTCAACCTACTGAACCTACTGAAAATGTTTACTTTGAGATTCCTTCGGGTATGATAGAGAAACTGCTAGCTAATCCCTTTGCAGGAGATGGAACATTGCATCCCGATTTACACCTTATCTATGTGGATGAAGTTTGTGGATTATTTAAGCTTGTAGGTATACCCGATGATGTTGTCAAGAGGAAGGTCTTCCCTTTATCTTTGAAGGGGGATGCATTGACATGGTATAGGCTATGTGATGATACGGGATCTTGGGACTATAAACGATTGAAATTGGAATTTCACCAGAAGTTCTATCCTATGCATCTTGTTCATCGTGATCGTAATTATATATATAATTTTTGGCCTCGCGAAGGAGAAAGCATCACTCAAGCTTGAGGGAGGCTTAACTCAATGTTATATTCATGCCCCAATCATGAGCTCTCAAGAGAAAATGATTATTCAAAATTTTTATGCTCGGCTTTCTCTCAATGATCGCACCATGCTCGATACTTCCTGTGCTGGTTCTTATATGCTAAAGACTATTGAATTCAAGTGGGACTTATTGGAAAGAATTAAATGCAACTCTGAAGATTGGGGTTCCGACGATGGTAAGGAGTCAGGTATGACACCTAAGTTTGATTTTCGTGGATTTAGCACTAAATATGGACTTGACTCTGAGATAGTAGCTTCTTTCTGTGAATCTTTTGCTACTCACGTTGATCTCCCTAAGGAGAAGTGGTTTAAATATAATCCTCCCACTGAAGTAAAAGTAGTTGCACCTGTTACAGTTAAAGAAAAGAATGTCACTTATAATGATCCTATTGTTCCTACTACTTATGTTGAGAAACCACCTTTCCCTGTTAGGATAAAGGATCATGCTAAAGCTTCAACTGTTGTTCGTAAAAGTAATATTAGAACATATACACCTCCTGAGCAAATTAAAGTTGAACCTAGTATTGCTATGGTTAAAGATCTCTTGGCTGATAATATTGATGGGCATGTTATTTATTTCTGTGAGGAAGCTACTAATATTGCTAAACCCGGTGCTAAGATACATAGACCTGTTGTAGGCATGCCTGTTATTTCTGTTAAAATAAGAGATCATTGTTATCATGGCTTATGTGATATGGGTGCTAGTGCCAATGCAATACCTATTTCCTTGTACGAAGAAATTATGCATGATATTGCACCCGCTGAGTTAGAAGGTATTGATGTTACTATTAAACTTGCAAATAGAGACACTATTTCACTGATTGGGATTGTTAGAGATGTTGAAGTCTTGTGTGGGAAAGTTAAATATCCTGCTGATTTTCTTGTTCTTGGTTCCCCACAAGATAGCTTTTGTCCCATTATATTCGGTAGACCCTTCTTGAATACTATTAATGCTAGGATAGATTGCAAAAAGGATGTTGTTACGATTGGCTTAGGAGATATGTCTCATGAGTTTAATTTTGCTAAATTTCGTAGACAACCCCATGATAAAGAATTGCCTAGTAAATATGAAATTATTGGTCTTGCTTCTATTGTCGTGCCTCCTATTGATCCTTTAGAACAATATTTGCTAGACCACGAAAATAA
Source organism: Triticum aestivum (assembly GCF_018294505.1). Taxonomy (NCBI): domain Eukaryota; kingdom Viridiplantae; phylum Streptophyta; class Magnoliopsida; order Poales; family Poaceae; genus Triticum; species Triticum aestivum. The sequence goes on from NC_057798.1 coordinate 555,795,628, forward strand.
TATGTTTATGAATGAAAGAAGGGAAATTGATGAAGTATTCTTTCAACAGGATCCTATTCTGAAACACAACTTGCCTGTTGAAATCCTAGGGGATCCTCCTCCACCCAAGGGTGATCCCGTGTTTGATCTTAAACCATTACCTGACACTCTTAAATATGCTTATCTTGATGAAAAGAAGATATATCTTGTTATTATTAGTGCTAACCTTTCAGAGCAGGAAGAGGAAAGATTATTCAAAAACTCTGAAGAAGCACTGCTCTGCTATTGGATATACTCTTGATGATCCTAAGGGCATTAGTCCCACTTTATGCCAACACAAAATCAAGTTGGATGAAGATGTCAAACCAGTTAGAGATCATCAACGACGGTTAAATCCTAAGATGAAGGAAGTGGTAAGAAAGGAGATACTAAAGCTCCTTGAGGCAGGTATAATTTATCTCGTTGCTGATAGTGATTGGGTAAGTCCTGTCCATTGCGTCCCTAAGAAGGGAGGTATTACGGTTGTTCCTAATGATAAAGATGAATCGGTTCAGCAAAGAATTATTACAGGTTATAGGATGGTAATTGATTTCCATAAATTAAATAAAGCTACTAAGAAAGATCATTACCCTTTACCTTTTATTGATGAAATGCTAGAAAGACTATCCAAACATACACATTTCTGCTTTCTAGATGGTTATTCTGGTTTCTCTCAAATACCTGTGTTAGCGGACGATCAATCAAAGACCACTTTTACTTGCCCTTTCGGTACTTTTGCTTATAGACATATGCCTTTTGGTTTATGTAATGCACCTGCTACCTTTCAAAGATGCATGATGGCTATATTCTTTGACTTCTGTGAAAAGATTTGTGAGGTATGCATGGATGATTTCTCCGTTTATGGATCCTCTTTTGATGATTGCTTGAACAATCTTGATCGAGTTTTGCAGAGATGTGAAGACACTAGCCTCGTCCTGAATTGGGAGAAGTGCCACTTTATGGTTAATGAAGGCATTGTCTTGGGGCATAAAATTTCTGAAAGAGGTATTGAAGTTGATAAAGCTAAAGTCGATGCTATTGAAAAGATGCCGTGTCCCAAGGACATTAAAGGTATAATAAGTTTCCTTGGTCATGCCGGTTTTTATAGGAGGTTCATTAAGGACTTTTCTAAAATCTCTAGGCCTCTGACTAATTTATTGTAGAAAGATATTCCTTTTGTCTTCGATGATGACTGTGTAGAAGCATTTGAAATACTTAAGAAGGCTTTGATCTCTGCACCTATTGTTCAGCCACCTAATTGGAATTTACCCTTTGAAATTATGTGTGATGCTAGCGATTATGCTGTAGGTGTTGTTCTAGGGCAAAGAGTTGATAAGAAATTAAATGTTATCCAGTATGCTAGTAAAACTCTTGACACTGCCCAGAGAAATTATGCTACTACTGGAAAAAAAATCTTAGCAGTTGTATTTTCTTGTGATAAGTTCAGACCTTATATTGTTGATTCTAAAGTAACTATTCACACTGATCATGCTGCTATTAAATATCTTATGGAAAAGAAAGATGCTAAACCTAGACTTATTAGATGGGTTCTCTTGCTTCAAGAATTTGATTTGCATATTATTGATAGAAAGGGAGCTGAGAACCCCGTTGCAGACAACTTGTCCAGGTTAGAGAATGTTCTTGATGACCCACTACCTATTGATGATAGCTTTCCTGATGAACAAATTAGTGGTCATAAATGCTTCTCGTACTGCTCCATGGTATGCTGATTATGCTAATTACATTGTTGCTAAATTTATACCACCTAGTTTCACATACCAGCAAAAGAAAAAGTTCTTTTATGATTTAAGACATTACTTCTGGGATGACCCACACTTGTATAAAGAAGGAGTAGATGGGGTTATTAGACGTTATGTACCTGAGCATGAACAGGAACAGATCCTACGCAAGTGTCACTCCGAACCATATGGAGGACACCACACTGGAGATAGAACTGCACATAAGGTATTGCAATCCGGTTTTTATTGGCCTACTCTCTTCAAAGATGCCCGTAAGTTTGTCTTGTCTTGTGATGAATGCCAGAGAATCGGTAATATTAGTAGATGTCAAGAAATGCCTATGAATTATTCTCTTGTTATTGAACCGTTTGATGTTTGGGGCTTTGATTATATGGGACCTTTTCCTGCCTCTAATGGATATACACATATTTTAGTTGTTGTTGATTACGTTACTAAGTGGGTAGAAGCTATTCCAACTAGTAGTGATGATCATAACACATCTATTAAGATGCTTAAGGAAGTTTTTTTCCGAGGTTTGGAGTCCCTAGATACTTAATGACTGATGGTGGTTCACATTTTATTCATGGTGCTTTCCGTAAAATGCTTGCTAAGTATGATGTTAATCATAGAATTGCATCTCCATATCACCCACAGTCTAGTGGTCAAGTAGAATTGAGTAATAGAGAGCTCAAATTAATTTTGCAAAAGACTGTTAATAGATCTAGAAAGAATTGGTCCAAGAAACTTGATGATGCATTGTGGGCCTATAGAACTGCATATAAAAATCCTATGGGTATGTCTCTGTATAAGATGGTTTATGGAAAAGCATGTCACTTACCTCTTGAACTTGAACATAAGCCATATTGGGCTATTAAAGAGCTCAACTATGATTTCAAACTTGCCGGTGAGAAGAGGTTATTTGACATTAGCTCACTTGATGAATGGAGAACCCAGGCCTATGAGAATGCCAAGTTTTTTAAAGAAAAAGTTAAAAGATGGCATCACAAAAGAATACAAAAGAGTGAGTTTAACGTAGGTGATTATCTGTTGCTATTCAACTCTCGTTTAAGATTTTTTGCAGGAAAACTTCTCTCTAAATGGGAAGGTCCTTACGTTATCGAGGAGGTCTATCATTCCGGTGCCATAAAAATCAACAGCTTCAAATGCACAAGTCCGAGGGTGGTGAACGGTCAAAGAATCAAACATTATATGTCAAGTAATCCTATAAATGTTGAAACTAATATTATTGAAACCGTAACCCCGGAGGAATACATAAGGGACACTTTCCAGAATGTTTCGGACTCCGAAAAGGAATAGGTATGTGGTACGGTAAGTAACCCGACTCCAAAACAGTTCTAATAGCAATTTTTCTCTGTTTTGGGATATTTAAGAATTTAGGAAAATAAGAAGTAGTCTGGGAAGGACACGAGGCCTCCACAAGGGGGGAGAGCGCGCCCACCCTTACTGGGCGCGCCCCCTGCCTCGTGGGCACCTTGTGTGCCTTCCGGACTACGTTTTCGTGCACGATACTTCTTTTGGTCTATAAAAATTCATTATATAATCTCCCAAAGGTTTTGACCACCGTATCACGCAAAAATCTTTTGTTTTCGTTTTGAGCTGTTTTTCTGACAGATCTAGATCACCATGACGTCTCCAAGCGCTCCCAAGGACAAGTTTTTGGAGAGGGTCATCAATCCCTACCTCGCGGAGGTGCTGCAACACCCTCAAACCATTGAGATGCGTGAGGGGTGCTGCACATCCGCGATGTGGAGGGACCAAGGCGTACCAGAAGCGTGGAGACAAAGCTCAAAGCTATGGAACAACAAGTTTTCAAGTGCGAAGGGATGGTGGAGCACGGACTTAACGCCAACCAAATGATGATCACGGAATTCACCAACAACCACAAGCTGGACGCCAAGAACATTGGGGAGACCATCTTCAAGCTTCATGAGAAAATCGAGCACCTCCAAGCCCAGATCTATGACCTGCAAAACCAAAACTGTGAGTATGAATATAGATTCAAAAGGATGAGTTTGGCTGCAGATTTGAGGATCCCGGAGACTCGATCATCCTTCTATGATGGTGAGCCTATGCCTTGGAAGACGGACGACAAGCCTACCTCATCAACAACTCCTTCTCCATTACCTCCAAGGACATAATCACATGGGTATGGGCACTCCCCTTGGCAACTGCCAAGCTTGGGGGAGGTGCCCCGGTATCGTATCACCATCACACTCCTATCTTTAACATTTTACTTAGTTCGATCCTTTTGGTAATATCTTGATCTAGTAGAATAAAGTTTTGGTATGAATTAGTTTTGAGTTTTGCTTTGTGATCCCTCTATGTAATCGAGTCCGTGAGCTATATATAATAAAGATTAGTGTTAAGTCAAGGGCTTTGTTATCTTGCTATGATCTTGAGAAAATAGAAAGAATAAAAAGAAATAAAAGAGTTCATATTGATCTTATGGATAGTAATGACTTCACACATAAAGAGTATGATACATAAAAGTTGTTGAGAGTTGGCAAACATAGTTTTGGTCATCGTTGCAATTAATAGGAAGTAATAAAGAAAGAGAGGTTCTTACATATAAATATACTATCTTGGACATCTTTTATGATTGTGAGCACTCATTAAAGTATGACATGCTAAAGAGTTGATGTTGGACAAGGAAGACAACGTAATGGGTTATGTTCTCTCATATCTTAGTGAAAGTATATTGTCATGGATCGTCCAACATGTTGAGCTTGCCTTTTCCCATCGTGCTAGCCAAATTCCTTGCACCAAGTACAGATACTACTTGTGCTTCCAAATATCCTTAAACCCAGTTTTTGCCATGAGAGTCCACCATACCTACCTATGGATTGAGTAAGATCCTTCAAGTAAGTTGTCATGTTGCAAGCAATAAAAATTGCTCCCTAAATATGTATGACTTATTAGTGCAGAGAAAATAAGCTTTATACGATCGTGCGATATGGAAGTAATAAAAGCGACGGACGGCATAATAAAGGTTCATATCACAAGTGGCAATATAAAGTGACGTTCTTTTGCATTAAGATTCTGTGCATCCAACCCTAAAAGCACATAACAACCTCTGCTTCCCTCTACGAAGGGCCTATCTTTTACTTTATGTCTTTACAATATGCAAGAGTCAAGGTGATCTTCACCTTTCCCTTTTTCATTTTATCCTTTGGCAAGCACCTTGTGTTGGAAAGATCCTGATATATATATATATATATATATATATATATATATATATATATATATATATATATATATCCAATTGGATGTAAGTTAGCATGAACTATTATTGTTGACATTACCCTTGAGGTGAAACGTTGGGAGGCAACACTATAAGCCCCTATCTTTCTATGTGTCCGATTAAAACTCCAGAACCATAAGTATTGCGTGAGTGTTACCAATTGTAGAAGACTATATGATAGTTGAGTATGTGGACTTGCTGAAAAGCTCTATTCTTGACTCTTTCCGATGTTATGATAAAGTGCAATTGCTTCAATGACTGAGATTATAGTTTGTTAGTTCACAATGAAGTTTCTGAACCATACTTGACATTGTAAATAGATTGTTACTTGAGCATAAGAAATCATATGACAAAATATATATGTTGCTGTTATAAGAATGATCATGATGCCCTCATGTCCGTATTTTATTTTTATCGACACCTCTATCTCTAAACATGTGGACATATTTTTTGATATCGGCTTCTGCTTTAGGACAAGCGAGGTCTAAGCTAGGGGGAGTTGATACGTCCATTTTGCATCATGCTTTTATATCGATATTTATTGCATTATGGGTTGTTATTACACGTTATGTCACAATACTTATGGCTATTCTTTCTTATTTTACAAGGTTTATCATGAAGAGGGAGAATGCCGGCAGCTGGAATTCTAGGCTGGAAAAGGAGCAAATATTGGAAACCTATTCTGCACAGCTCCAAAAGTGCTGAAACTCCATGAAAGTCATATTTGGAATTAATAAGAATTATTGAGCGAAGAAAGTACCAGAGGGGGCCCACACCCTGGCCACAAGGGCGGGGGGTGCGCCCACCCCTATTGGGCGCGCCCCCTGCCTCGTGGGCCCCCTGATGGCCCTTCGTTGCCCATCTTCTTCTATATGAAGTCTCTTACACTGGAAAAAATCATAAGCAAGCTTACGGGACGAAACTCTGCCGCCACGAGGCGGAACCTTGGCGGAAGGCGGAGTTGTTCTGCCGGGGAAACTTCCCTCCGGGAGGGGGAAATCATCACCATCGTCATCACCAACGATTCTCTCACCGGGAGGGGGCCAATCTCCAGCAACATATTCACCAGCACCATCTCCACTCAAACCCTAGTTCATCTCTTATATCCAATCTTGTATCAAAACCACAAATTGGTACCTGTGGGTTGCTAGTAGTGTTGATTACTCCTTGTAGTTGACGCTAATTGGTTTATTTGGTGAAAGATCATATGTTCAGATCCTTAATGCATATTAATACTCCTCTGATCATGAACATGAATATGCTTTGTGAGTAGTTATGTTTGTCCCTGAGGACATGGGTGAAGTCTTGCTATTAGTAGTCATGTGAATTTGGTATTCGTTCGATATTTTGATGAGATGTATGTTGTCTCTCCTCTAGTGGTGTTATGTGAACGTCGACTACATGACACTTCACCATTATTTGGGCCTAGAGGAAGGCATTGGGAAGTAATAAGTAGATGATGGGTTGCTAGAGTGACAGAAGCTTAAACCCTAGTTTATGCGTTGCTTCGTAAGGGGCTGATTTGGATCCACTAGTTTCATGCTATGGTTAGGTTTACCTTAATACTTCTTTTGTAGTTGCAGATGCTTGCAATAGGGGTTAATCATAAGTGGGATGCTTGTCCAAGAAAGGACAGCACCCAAGCACCGGTCCACCCACATATCAAATTATCAAAGTAACGAACGCGAATCATATGAGCGTGATGAAAACTAGCTTGACGATAATTCCCATGTGTCCTCGGGAGCGCTTTTCTCATTATAAGAAATTGTCTAGGCTTGTCCTTTGCTACAAAAAGGATTGGGCCACCTTGCTGCACTTTATTTACTTTCATTGTTTGTTACCCGTTACAAATTATCCTTTCACAAAACTATCTATTACCTACAATTTCAGTGCTTGCAGAGAATACCTTACTGAAAACCGCTTGTCATTTCCTTCTGCTCCTCGTTGGGTTGAACACTCTTACTTATCGAAAGGACTACGATAGATCCCCTACACTTGTGGGTCATCACCCCCTCCGACCCCCATTCACACATGCACAAGCTCCTCCGCGTCTATGCATGGCACCGCCTATCGTGGCGGTAAACACTTAGCTCGACGCCTGCCGCCGCTGCAAGGCTGCCGGCAAAGCCTACCGCATTTCGCCACTTCCGCTTGCCGCCGCCTATCGCCATCGAATTTCTCGATGCTGCTCGCGGTCGACCCAGCTCCGTTCGGTTGGGGAATCTACCATACTAAGGGTTCTTTCTCATGGACAACCATGTAACTAATTTAATGAGATATTATCTCATCTCTTATCCCAGTTCATCTGCCTTCTTTAATCACCCGGCCGAAATCACCGTGAATTCATTTTTATTCAAGCTAATTTGAGGGTTTTCTTCCATTCATAGAGTGTACAGTGCACAGACACATCAGGACCTTGCGGCCGCCGCCAGACATTCCATCTCACCGTACCAGATGACTTGAGGATGTGCGTGGTATGTTCAATCTCACCCTAAATCGGCTAGCATGGCCTACTTTCCTAAACATATTCTAAATATTATTACATTTGGATAAAAGGTGCCACATGCACCAGTGATGTGGACATAGCTATGGTAAAAAGGTCTACAAATATTACACGACAAATACATGATCAGGTACTTTCATTTCTTCGTACCTATAATTTAAATAATAGGAATATAATGCTACACTCATGTTTTAGTTTTCTTGTACTCAGGAAGGAAGGATTTAAAGGAAGAACTAGAAATAAATATACACAGATGAAAGGTGTAGGAACCAGTAACAACTGCAGACATATCAGCAACAATTTGGTGCAGGCTAAGTCAACCATGCATGCCATTATTAATTTAAAGAACGTGGGCCCCAAGTCCCATGTGGGCTGCGTGCCATGCAATGCATGTATGCATACGTGGATTTGATCTCCAAGACTCCAACGTCAACAAGGACGTGCACCAGCCGCATCTCTTTGTAGCAGACAAGGACACGTCAACGCGGCATCGTGCGCACGCGGCTGTACCGTTAATAAATAGTTAGCCTAAATTAGATTTTAGACTCGGGTTTTGTTTAGAGAAGTTTAGCTATATTGCTGCTTTTATTTGTCTTCGCTCGTAGCAGCTAGTGCGACCGTCAAGACATCCTATCGGAACCCCATCTTGTGAGATTAATCCCATCTAGCATATTCGCAATTTTGAGATTGCTTGTCTATTATTTTCTTGCATGTTCTTCAATTTGCTTGCAGGAAAAATCCTTCATGGATAGGTCGATCGCGCTGTTGGCTCGGTCGATAACGCCGTGGAGTTGGTTCAGTGATTGCCGTGGATATCAGTCATGTACGGTTCTTCCTGTACGGTTGGTAGCCGGATCGTGAGGGTCAAGTCCCGCCCAAAATGGTAGTTATCCCCCTCTCGACGAAAGATCGGGCCTCAGTTCACATCAAGTGGTATCAGTTTTCAGGTTCATCGGTGAGAGATTTTCAATTTCATTAGATTCGATTTTCTGTTCTATAACAAAAAAAGCCAAAAAAAATTAGATTAGTCATCCGCTGCACCTATCTTTTTAGCCTTTAGCAATTTTTGCATCTAGTATTTATGTAGTTGAATTTTTGGTTGCATTCATCTAATACTAGTGCTGGTTTAGATTTGTTTGGGAGGAAATCATCTACTAGATCAATCTGTTTTTGTCCGCCCTACCTTTTCTACCGCAAGCTCATTCCTAATCTGAGAAAAAAAAGCAAGATTGCATCGGACTGTTTCACCTCTTGTCGATTCTTCCGCCTGTCCGCCTGTTGCGTCCCCAACTGCACATTGCTTCGCCGTACCCCACCAAGCCGATTGTTGCACGTTTGGTGTTGCCTAACCACACTTGCCTTCAATTTTTTAAATCTGGAGTAGTACGTCACCTGGCCGCTTCGGTTGCATCTTTATCTTTTGTTTACATCTTGTAGCTAATCTGGAGTATACACGTACGGCCTGGTAAAAAAAGAAAAAAATATATAGCAAAAAAAGAGCAAAAAAAGTTGAGAGAAAAAAAGATCAGGCCGGCTAGCATATTTTTTGGGACTGTTTAGCTACTCTGGACGTTATTTTTGCTGTGATCGCCGCTCCATCTATTATATATTTCCAAGCTTTGTCATACACTTGTTTGTACTTCACTTATATCTAGCTACTTAGAGTTGTCACATATTTTCATTCGATTTTCACATACATTTGATTCAGTATCTGGGCTTAGATTGTTTTCTCTCTTGCTAGTCGACTGCCAGCATTACTTAGGAGTTTGAACAATTATTCAACTTGCATTGCTTTTTGCTAAATTGTGCCACTAATATTGTGAGTTGAGAAGCCTTTGCCAAGCTACACTTTTTACTACCAATAAGTACAGGTTCCGTTTCTACTGATTCCTGGTTCTCGCTCCATCCAATCTTCATTGGTAGTTTGAAGCCAACACCAACGCGCCGATCACCACCTGTTGCATTGGTAAGAACAAGTAAGAATTTGATACTAAGCTTGAGTATGAGTGGTTTTTCTCCACCACATCCTACTAGTTGATAGGGATTATACACTGTGGTTTTTCTCTTTCTCTAACAATGGCACAGGATCAACCGACCTTGAGGGCCTCACCGCGGATGTGAAAGTCACCAGCGAGCGTCTCGCCCAACTTGAGGGTGCTCAGATTGTCACTGAAGAGAGGCTCAAGGCCATCGAGGATGCACAAGGTGTTGCAAACACACAACTACAGGAAATCTTGTCACGTTTGGACGAGTTACGGACTGCACCCCCCGTCAACAACAACGTTGTTCCTCACAATTCCACGGGTGTTGCCGCTACTTCGCGGGCTCGACGTGTGCCCATGGGTCATCGACAACACCCAGCTACTGCCACTGATACTACCACCATAAACCAGCACCAACAAATTCCTCCCCGCGTCGAGCAACATGGGGACACCTACGAGGATTATTCTGGTGACACCGAAGACGACCAAATGGTCAACCACCACAATGACCGTGCTCATCGACAACTACGTTTCAACCATCACGGTATGGCACGAGGTCAACCCAGGTATGATGTTAGAGATTATGAACACTCTAGTTCCAAAATCAAATTTACTATGCCCGCTTTTAATGGTAAATATAATCCAGATGTTTATCTTGACTCGGAACTTTCTGTTGAACAAAAATTTGCATGTCATGATATTCCTCAGAACCAAAGAGTTAGGGCAGCCACTAGTGAATTTACAAACTTTGCTTCTATGTGGTGGAGTGAATATTGTCGTATTAATGCAAATAATATACCTGCTACTTGGGATGCTTTAAAACGAGCTATGCGACAGCGTTATGTTCCTTCATATTATGCTCGTGATAAACTCAATGAATTGCAACGTTTAAAACAAGGTAGTAGTTCTGTAGAGGATTATTATCAAGAATTGCAAACTGGCTAAGTGCGATGTGGATTGGTTGAAACCGACGATGCTATGATGGCTAGATTTTTAGGTGGTTTGAATCATGATATTCAAGATATATTGGACTATAAGGAGTACAATTCTATTACTCGTTTGTTTCATTTTGCTTGTAAAGCTGAAAGGGAAGTACAGGGATGACAGAACAAGGGACGAGGTAACTTTTCTGTAGGTCGTCACTCATCATGGACACACTCTCCAACTATCCCACCCACTACCGAGGCAACACCACATATCTCGAACAGTGGTGCACTCTCAACAAGTTTGAAATCAGCTCCACAATCCTCTGCGGCATCGAGAGCAATTTCTCAAGCATCCACCACTTCATCTGGATGCACAAGAGACATGAAGTGTCATATATGCAAAGGTGGCGGGCACTTGATGAAGGATTGCCCGAATAAACGTACATTCATTGTGCGGGAAGATGGTGAGTACTCTTTTGCTAGTGATTTGGATGAAGATACATGTGCTATGCTTGCTACTAATAATGCAGGTGACACTAAGGAGGATGACATGGAGGAGATACATGTTAATGCTACACTGGCAGATAAATTCCCAAGCCTTGTAACCATGCAAGTACTTAGTGCCCAGGTGGGGCGTGCTGAGATGCCTCAACGTCATAATCTTTTTCAAACTAAGTTTGTTATCAAAGGGCATTCCGTTCGTGTGATCATTGATGGTGGAAGCTGCAATAATTTGGCGAGTATAGAGATGGTCGAGAAACTTTGCCTCACCACTACGAGACACCTCCATCCATATAACATCCTATGGTTCAATGACAGTGGTAAGTTGAAGGTAACACGTCGTGTGAGAGTACCTTTTACACTTGGTTCCTATCATGGTCAAGTTGACTGTGATGTCGTACCTATGCAAGCATGTTCTTTATTGTTAGGTCGACCTTGGCAATTTGATAATAGCGTTACTCATCATGGTAGAACCAATTTGTATACTCTCATGTTTGAAGGAAAAGCCATTACCTTGCTTCCTATGACCCCTGATGAAATAATTAATGATGGGAAAGCTAAATCAAGGATCATACTATGCATAGTATGCTTGCTATCAATCCAGAAATATTTCCGTTGAGTGTCTCATCTTCTGAACTAGACATACTGCATGTTCAGGTTGTTCATTTGTGTCCCTATAATTCATATATAGACACTATGTGGGATAAAATATATCATGGTATTCATAATATTATGCTTCGATATGAAAAACTTTATCATGATATTCATAATTGTGCTATTACAAATTTATCACACCCTCATGAGCTAACGCCTTTGGAACAGCATATATATGTTGCATGTATTTTTGCTTTGCTATATGGTGTGTTCCAGACAAATGAAAGTCGAGGACGGCTTTATTTTCAAGAAAGGGAGGATGATGTGGACATAGCTATGGTAAAAAGGTCTACAAATATTACACGACAAATAGATGATCAGGTACTTTCGCTTCTTCGTACCTATAATTTAAATAATAGGAATATAATGCTACACTCATGTTTTAGTTTTCTTGTACTCAGGAAGGAAGGATTTAAAGGAAGAACTAGAAAGAAATATACGCAGATGAAAGGTGCAGGAACCAGTAACAACTGCAGACGTATAAGCAACAATTTGGTTCAGGCTAAGTCAACCATGCATGCCATTATTAATTTAAAGGACGTGGGCCCCAAGTCCCATGTGGGCTGCGTGCCATGCAATGCATGTATGCATACGTGGATTTGATCTCCAAAGACTCCAACGTCAACAAGGACGTGCACCAGCCGCATCTCTTTGTAGCAGACAAGGACACGTCAACGCGGCACCGTGCGCACGCGGCTGTACCATTAATAAATAGTTAGCCTAAATTAGATTTTAGACTCGGTTTTGTTTAGAGAAGTTTAGCTATATTGCTGCTTTTATTTGTCTTTGCTCGTAGCGGCTAGTGCGACCGTCAAGACATCCTATCGGAACCCCATCTTGTGAGATTAATCCCATCTAGCATATTCGCAATTTTGAGATTGCTTGGCTATTATTTTCTTGCATGTTCTTCAATTTGCTTGCAGGAAAAATCCTTCATGGATAGGTCGATCGCGCCGTTGGCTCGGTCGATAACGTCGTGGAGTTGGTTCAGCGATTGCCGTGGATATCAGTCGTGTACGGTTCCCCCTGTACGGTTGGTAGCCGGATCGTGAGGGTCAAGTCCCGCCCAAAATCATAGTTATCCCCCTCTCATCGATAGATCGGGCCCCAGTTCACATCAACCAGATACGTCAAAGGGAATTTTTTTCGCTCTTCTTTCTATATTAGGAAAATTAATGATGTATTGTTCTTTCGATTACTCTCATATTTCCATGACATCATGTTTACCCTATATGTTTAATTATAAATTTTTGTCCTTCGATTTCGACTGTTGTACAGTTCTTTCAATTTGGGCCCATATTTGCATGTTATCATATTTTCTTTAACAATCTTACCATTTTCTGTAGCGCGTCCCTTGCTATGCAACAAAATCTGTAGTGCACAATCTTTCCCTTTAAATAAATCAAGACTGCAGGGATGTCATACTGCACACAAGCCATGGACTTACAATTGTTGCTACTGTAAGACTTGATGAACGTGGTGACCCCTATTTTGGCACTAGATTTTGGAGAGAAATTGCTAAGTTTTATGAATTGCAAGCTGGCACTGGAATTGCACTGCACATAAAAGGGCCTGGTCATGAGATATATGGTAACTTCCCCGACGATATCATCCGTCCAGACTTTGTTCGAAGTAAGTTTTCTTTGCAACTATCTGCATGTTTACTTACCCAGCAATATCAAATGAATTGTGTACTATTTAAGAACCCAACTGTTATTCCTTTTTCTTACTATATTCCTACCTAATAACTTCTAGTTAGCAATACACTTTTCTATTGCCCTGTTTTAACCAAATATTCCATGTACTCCGATTTCTATCAGAAAGCGCCACAGACAAGGAGACTCCGGAGGTGGAGAACGGGGCTGCCAACAAGCGGAGGCGGGCGAGCTAGAACCGCAAGTGACTCCAGCAGGCCTAGACTTCATCAGCAGCCTCCCCGATGATATGTTGACAGTCATCATCTCCCTCCTCCCAATCAAATATGGGGCACGAGCAACTATCCTTTCCCGACAGTGGTGCCCCCTATGGAAGTCCATCCCTCTCAACCTCATTGACACCCATGATCTCTGCCATGGCTATCGCAAAAGCTTGGATGTGTTCTCCAAGATCCTCGGCAGTCACCTTGGCCCAACCAGAGGCCTTATAATGGGCAAGTTTTGTTCCAACAGCAAGGACCGAGCCAAGCTTGAGGACTGGTTCCGATCCCCCGTCCTAGATTAGCTCGAGAAGCTCACTTTCGATGATGGGAATATGCGGTCGCTGCCAACATCTGCACTCCGCCTCGTGCCCACGCTGCGTGTCGCCAAGTTTAGGAACTGCCATCCCCCCCTTAATGACGCGCCCACTCTTATTCTACCACGACTGAAGCACCTCGACCTCGTCGTCGTCTGCCTCTCAAACGGTGACATGGAGCGCCTACTCCATGGATGTACTGCACTCGAGTACCTTCGTCTTCTGGCAATCAATGGGTTGATGAGTACCTTCCACATCACCTCCATGACTCTCCGGACTATTTGTGTGTGTTGCTGGTGCGACAGGAAGACATCACGAGATGTGTACCATGGTATGGTAATTGAGGATACACCTGCACTTGAGAGATTACTTGTAGTTGATCAAGAAGGTCCAACAAGAATCAATGTCATTTCTGCGCCGAAATTGACAGTGGTGGGCTACTCATCTGACAAATACTCTGAACTTGTTATTGGATCCACACCCATTGAGGTACAACAGCCGCCTTCTACCTCTTCTTCTACAAATTAACATTATTTCTAATTTTTAAGATGTTTGTTCGTCTGTCATTCAAAAATGATTGCGACAAGCTTTAACCCGAAAATGCACACAGTGAAGGTCTTGGCACTAGAATCTATCGGCCCTGACCTGGAGCAAGTTATCAATTTCCCGAGATGCTTTTCGTGCCTGGAGAAGCTATATATCGAGGTGATGTTCCTTTCCTGTTAAATGTTAACCATAAGGGAGTTCAATTTGTGACACCTTTTTCCAAGTTTACAATGACAAAGTACTACGATTTCTGAAGGATTCGTTTGGAGGATTTCAGTACATACATGTCCCCCCCCCCACACAGACACACATATTGGTTGCTTGATCCATATGGTTACAATCAATAAGCATTTCTCCTTTGGATTCATTTGTACTAGTTTTCTTACAGAACTTCTCATCCACGCCAACCTCTTGTGAAGAAGGCTACATTTTTCTAGAATGTAATCAAATGCCCATGTTAATCATGTCAGGTTGAAGATGGCATGTTAGTGCATTTTACAAATCCTGCAAACCAAATAGGCTTGTAGCTAGTAATATTCAAAACTGCATGCAGTCACTAACACGTTTTCTTCTTTTGCAGATAAGATTAGGCCCAGTGGTGGATAATGTGATACAATATAACAATCATGTCGAATGCCTAGATCTGCATCTCTCAGAAATTACTTTGAACTCCTACGGAGGGACCTTACCAAAGATTATATTCGCTAGGTTCTTTGTTCTCAGAGCAAGTGTGATGAAGGAAATTAGGTTTGCCCTACATTTATTTCGCAAAAATGAATGGTTTGTTGATCAGCACCGGCGCCTACGGCAGAATGGAATAGGCTCCAAAAATGCTGAATTTCATTTTGGAACTTCAGATGACAGAGTAATTGGAAATCATCATGTCAACCCCATACATGACTTCTCAGTGGCTGACCCCTTCGCAAAAATTGTGAGGTTTCGAAACTAGACTTAGAAGTGGTAATATTAGTTTGAACCTCTCTGATATCCATGTTCAGCGGATCAGCGCAAGTGTTTGCAGCTGATGAGCTGAATTTCATTTCTAATATCAGTTTGAACCTTGTAATCTTCGAATTTGAGCCATATAACTCTGGAATTTGAACCTTGTAATATTTTGAGATTTTGTGGTACAATCGTTGAAATGGCATCATATGAGACTCGTATATTGGTAGCACTATTTTGACCCTAATATGCAATGGTCTTAGATTTTATTAACCATTCTTGAATCTGTTTACCTTGTCCATCTCACAACACATGATCTGTATAGCTAACTCGACTGCGATATTCGACATTATTGCACATAGTTGGTTTCTTCCACCGTGTGCCATGTAGAGTGTAGAATTAATTATCGCACTCGAGTGTCCATCATCACCCTTCTGTGTAAATTTCACCTCATCACCCATGGGTAAACTTATGACCAAAGTCATTCCACACACTTCGTTTTTACAAAGCTTTTTGCCAATAAACACCCACAATTTGTCCCTCTTCTAGCCGACGCGTGGCCAAACAAGTGGGGCGGGAAGCTTGCACGATAGCACGGGAACAGGCTCACTGATGATACATTTGGCGCCTCTTCGAGCACACGCGTGTCGTGCGGTGTTGTCAAGCATGCACTGGAATCCTCCGCTATGAATGTCGTGACAAGACGTGATGATCACAGGCCGGCCGGCCCCCATTTATTACAACGGCCATTTAACCCTTGAGTCTCTTCAACCTTTTGATCGCGCCCCACCATTGCAAGAAGCACACCCACCACAAGAAATTCTTATAGGGTATCCTGCGCCGCTCCAATGGCGCTCCGAGCGGCTGCCGACGACGAGCAGCAGTTCACCATGCGTGCCGTGGTCGACACCCACAGAAGGTTCATGGACCTCTCGGTGGTGTACACCAACGACCTGGTCTGGGTGGAGCACTACATCCACATCATGGAGTTGTTGCTTGCCGAGGAGAAGTACAAGGTGGTCGGGTTCAACCTCGAGTACACCCGCGCTCGTGTCGGGTCTCATCCCAAGGTCGCCGTCGCCCATATGTGCGTGCACCACCACGTCCTCATCTACCACTACTGCCTGGCCACAAGGCCGTGCGAGTGTTTTGCCAGGTTTGTCAACATCGCCCACTACATGTTCACTATGGTGGACATCACCAACGATGTACAGGCGCTCCAGAATTCAGGCATCGCCTGCCAAAATCTTGTCGACATCCAGGCCAATACAAGATTTGGGGCAGGAAGGAGCATGAGAAGGACTCACTAGTTCACCTCGCAGAGGCCATCATCGACCCCTACTATAGAGACATGAAGGATTTGTGCAACAAGGACAAGCGTGCCTGGCACTCGACCTGGATGGAGAAACTCGACAAAGCTCACGTCATGTACGCGGCCAAGGAGGCGTACACGAGCTACGACATGTACAGGCGGATCGTTGACATGAGGAAGTGCCTCCTTCCCCAAAATGGCCAGGGATCCAGCCGGAAGCAGAGCAATGGCAAGCGTCGTCGCAACAATAAGTAGATGATTAGATCCTCGTTTCTCCTAGTTTAGTATGCATGTACTTGCTTACTTTGGTGTGTGGAAATGTTATGTGTGTAGTCCCTTGTGTAATTGTATGCTTAATTTGGTTATGCAATGCTATCTTTTTAAGTATATATGTTGATGCTCTGTAGACAGAGTGTAGATGTTGTGCGGGCAAAAAACTCACATCGCACATGGACTAAATAATGGAACCCGTCGGTGATGTTTTCATCAATCACTCACAATTGTATACCAACAATCGTTTGCTCACAACACACATGGCTTGTTAGCAGCAATCGTCTATGTTGTTATCAGTCTTCACACACATTTCCGATTACAGACTTGTTTGCCACGTATCACACACATCTTGTTAAGTTGAACCGTTTCTGTTCTCTTGTCTCAATGCAAACAGTTCATCCGAGTGAACCGCATGCCAATATGGCACACACCATGACCTGGTTGACCGTTTCTTTTGTGTTGCCTAATCACAAATAGTTCATCCGAGTGAATTGTATGCTGTATATCGCACACACCTCCATCTGGCTGCCCATTTCTTTTGTTCCTCCTCATCGCAAATAGTTAATTGAACTGAACCGTATGCCCTGCATCGCACACACAACTAAAATCTGAACCGTGTTTGATGCATCCTCCATCGCAAACATTTTGCACCTTTTTGACGGGGTTTTTACACCACCATTTGCGATTATTGCATCACATACAGTTTCGTCGAAGGGTCTTTGATCGTAGTGTCATGTTAGCAGCATCCTGCAGTAGTGAAGAGCAAGGAGTTCATCATCAACACACCGTCTATTACCTTTTGCAGAGTGGTGTCTCCTAGATTGATTAGGTGCCACTTGGGAGCCTCCGTCAAGATTGTGGAGTTGAACCAAGGAGTTTGTACGGCAAGGAGATCGCCTACTTCATGAAGATCTACCCTAGTGAGGCAAGTCCTTCGTGGGCGATGGCCATGGTGGGATAGACAAGGTTGCTTCTTCGTGGACCCTTCGTGGGTGGAGCCCTCCGTGGAGTCGTGCAACCATTACCCTTCGTGGGTTGAAGTCTCCATCAATGTGGATGTACGAGAGCACCACCTATCGGAACCACAGGAAAATCTTCGTGTCTAGATTGTGTTTGCTCCCTCCAAACTCCTTCCCTTCGCCTTCATATGCAATGATTACATTCCGCTGCTATACTCTTAGAATTGCATCTGTAGGTTGATTGCTTGACTTGTGATAAGTTGCTAAAATCTGTCAAGACTAAAAATTGGGAAAAGGCTAGATTTTTATTTGGTCAAGTAGTTTAATCACCCCTCTAAACATACTTTCGATCCTACAAGTGGTATCAGAGCTTTGGTCTCCATTTTCCTTGATTTCCATAGCTTTGGTGATCATAGCCTTGTTTCACAACCTAGGAGAGTATGGCGTCTAGCGAGGGACATTACCACCGTAGAGGTCCTTACTTTGATGGTACTAATTTTGCTAGTTTGAAGCATAAGATTAAAATGCATATTCTTGGCATAACCCTGCCGTTTGGGCTATTGTGTGTATTGGCTTGCAAGGTGAATTCTTCGATGGGAGAGAACCGAATCGTGAAGGTGCCACGAAAGAATTGAAGATGTTGCAATACAATGCTCAAGCTTGCAATATCCTCTTCAACGGATTGTGCCCCGAAGAATTCAACAAAATCAGCCATCTTGAGAATGCAAAAGAAATTTGGGATACTTTGATTGATATGCATGAAGGTATCGACTCCATTAAGGAATCCAAATTGGATGTGCTTCAAAGTCAGCTTGACAAGTTCAAAATGAAGGATGGTGAAGGTGTTGCTGAAATGTACTCTAGGCTTGCTCTCATCACAAATGAGATTGCCGGCTTAGGAAGTGAAGAGATGACCGACAGATTCATCATTAAGAAGATCCTAAGATCCTTGGATGAAAAATATGACACCGTGTGCACATTGATCCAAATGATGCCCAATTACAAAGATCTCAAGCCAACGAAAGTCATTGGTAGAATTGTTGCTCATGAGATGTCACCCAAGGATAAAGAAGAGCTTCACAACAAGTCTAGTGGTGCTTACAAAGCCTCATGTGATGCTCCTAAATCATCAAGTGAGAAACAAGTCTTCAATGAGGAATTGAGCCTAATGGTGAAGAACTTCACACTAGTAGAAAAAGGGTCATTCGTCCCGGTTCGTGAGGCCCATTTGTCCCGGTTCGGGAACCGGGACTAAAGGGTCGGTACTAAAGCCCAACACCTTTAGTCCCGGTTCTTATACCAACCGGGACAGATGGGGCTCCACATGGCCGCCGCGGCTTGCCCAGGCAAGGGGGCCTTTTGTCCCGGTTGGTGCCACCAACCGGGACCAAAAGGCTTCCACGCGTCAGCAGTTCATGGGCTGGGGGTTTTGTTTTTTTTCTGAAGGGGGGGGGGCGGGTTTGGGGTTTTGTAGGGTTATTTTAGGGGTTTCATATATTGTGTTAGCTAGCTAATAGAGAGAAGTGTCCTCTCTTATCTCCATGCTTGGTCTACACTATGTACTATACGTATAGAGATGACTCGACATGCTAGCCAGCTAGTAAGCAAATGAAGGAAACCATTAAGTACAGAAGATCGTCATGAACATATACAGAGGGAAGTGACTGACCTCTCCTTCTCCGAGAGATTGGTCGAACAACAAGTTTTCGTATATCTTACCGACGCTACTGGCTATATATATATATATATATATATATATATATATATATATATATATATATATATATATATATATATATATATATATATATATACAGACGGTCTATTCTCTTAATATTAGCAGAATAACTATTCTGCACACCACTTTCGCACTGCACGCTGAATGCAAGTGCACGTCATTCTTTGAACCAGGTGTGCTGCAGTACTCACACGAGTGAACTTCTAGTCAAAAAAAATGCACGAGTTATTTTTTCAGTACTGTTTTCGCTCTAATTTTTTAACCGTTTATCGGAATGAGGCATATAATATACCGTTGAAAAACTATGGATTAGGCGCAACTT
Source organism: Triticum aestivum (assembly GCF_018294505.1). Classification (NCBI taxonomy): domain Eukaryota; kingdom Viridiplantae; phylum Streptophyta; class Magnoliopsida; order Poales; family Poaceae; genus Triticum; species Triticum aestivum. The sequence continues at coordinate 555,815,537 of NC_057798.1, forward strand.
CGACATGTTGAACACTTTTCGAGATTCCACATGGTTTAAGAGCAGTTTTGAAAATGGTGCGGCCCATGACGAGTGGCAGCGAGTGTTGTTTCGCGATTTCTTCTAAACCACTCGTCGGAATGAAGCAAACGATATGCCGTTGGATAGATATCGTCGAGGCGCATCTTTTTCATATATAAATGTTTCTCTAATTCCTTACGGTTTAAGAGCAGTCTCAAATTTACTAAATCACAGAATTCTGTTTTTCAAATTTTCGGAACTGTTTTCACTCCAGTTTTTGAACTGTTTGTCGAAACAAGGCGTGCGATACACAATTGGAAAGTTATGAATGAGGCGCAACTTTCATATGTTGAAATATTTTCGAAATTCCCTACGGTTTTAAGTTAATTTTGAAAATCGTGCGGCGGATGACGAGTGGCAGCAGCCGTTTTTGTCGAAATTTTTGCAAACTGCTGGTCGGAATGATTCAAACGATACGCCGTTGAAAAGATATCAATGATACGCAACTCTTTCATGTAGAACACTCTCTCAAATTCTTTACGGTTTAAGAGGAATTTTGAATTTATCAAAATGCGGACACACTGTTTTTCGCGACACCCAAATCGACGTGGGTACTTCATCCGACTGAAAACCGCACTGCAACGGACGAAAAACCGCACTGCATCACACAGGTAAGATAACTGCATGGTTTCTTTTATTCAAACGTAACTTTTCAAGGACGAGAAAGTAGAGTGCACTTCACATGGGGTGTAAATGAACCACAACACTATCAAGATGTGAATGACATTACTTTTTATGTTGTTTCCATAACATTTTTCAGCACTTACGAGATGAACAACATCAGACGATCGACCGCACTGCTTCAGACTGAAAATCGCACCACACTAGATGACCAAGTGAACAACATGATGTTTGTTGTTGTTTCTCTAACTTATTTTTATTAGTGAGACCGTAGAGAACAAGGCAAAGTAACCGCATCAATTTGTAAAGGGCACCACCAAGGGTTTCTCAATGATCTGATCGTTCTTTAACAAATTATAAATTATGTCCATACAAATATGCAAAAACATTTCCTTCAAAGATAATAAAAAGTGAACTCCTCGGACAATTTTTTACAAAGTGAACTCCTGTGTGATATGCACTGTACTGCAATCCTTTTACAACGAGAACTCCTCTATACTGCAAACTTTTTACAAAGGGAACTCCTTTGCACTACCCACTGTACTGCAAATCTAAACAGATAATTTCTTTAGGAATACTAGGAGAGCAGAAGGAATAGACAGCCAAAAGAGACAAGCAAACTGCATTTTTTCCAATGTTCATCTTTTTTCACCTGAAAAAAAGTTAACTGAACCACAAGAGAATAACGGGTTGCAGCGCACTTTTTTCTATACTTTGATGTGTTTTTCACCTGAAAAATAAGTAAAGTGAACCCCAAGAAACTGTAGTGCATTTTTTCTGCACTTTGATGTTCATCTTTTTCACCTAAAAAAAGGTAAACTCAACCGCAAGAGAACACCGCACCAAATAAATAAGGGACCTAATTGATCTTATAATCAAAAAGTTTGCATTTTCCAAACCAGGGAATCCCGTCTGAATGTTGTGGCAGAGGAGCTGGTGTGCACAGACACTCGCCGGACTGCACAGGCACGGACACTCGCCAGACTACACGCGCTCCAGCCCTGAACCCATCTCTGAGTCGCATGGGCATGGTCGACGAACTGCAGGGAAAGAGATGGTGCTTTCCCTACTGCACAAGCACGAGCTCCGAACCACATGGCGAGCGTCTGCGAGCTGCACGGCCATGGTCGACAAACCACGGGGGAAGAGATGACGCTCGCCGGACTGCACGCACACAGCTACGAACCACATGGTGAGCGTCTCCGAGCTGCACGGGAGGAGCTCAGGGCGGGTTGAAAAGCACACCTTCACTGCACGAACAAAGCATAAAACACCCTCAGGGTGGGCATTGCGCCCGGCGTCGTTGCAGACTGCACGAAGGCCACCGGTGACGCAAACGTCGCGGACTGCACACGCGCGCGCGTCGTACTGCATGGATGCGTCGGTGGAGGGAAGCTCACTGTCCAAATTACATCACCAGGAATTGCAAAAAATGGCAACAAAACTGTAACAATCACCGCGGTGGTGGATCCCGTGCTCCGATTAAAAACACACATAAGAGGAGCACCAAACTGCACGCGTGGGGGTGGACTCCGGGTGGGCGCGTGCCTCGTTGTGTGGCCGTCATCGCCTTGGCTGGAGGTAGCCGACATGCGCGATTCGTTGGGTGGCTGTCGTCCTAGTCTTGGGGGCTGGAGGAGGAGAGGTGGAGAGAGGGGAGCTGCTGTCCGAAGCCTATACCGGGGATGGTGGCGTGTCACGTAGGAGGGGAGGACTCGGCAAGATCTTGCCGTCATGGTGCTCATCAATGTGGTGACGGAGCGGAGCAGATGGCTGCCATGGGGGAGCCAGCGACCATCGCCTCCACATGACCATCCTCCACCGGATCCTGGTCGGGGTGGTGTGGATCCGGGGTCAGGGAGCTTTTGGCCAACACCGTCAGCCGGGCTGGGCTCGAGGAGGAGCATGGGTCGCGCCGTCACATCTGGGGGAGGTCTCACCGGAGAGGAGGAAGAGGGAAGTCCGCCTGCTCTCTGGGCGTGGGGCAGGGCGAGGCCGTGGAGGTGGCGGCAGCAGCGCCCGGCGGTAGGGTCAAGGGAGGTTTGGCCGTAGCGGGTGGGGGCGACCTCCGCGCACCAGGAAGAAGGAAAAAGTGGTGGCAGGGGCGGCGCTGGGGTAGGAGGCTGGAGGCGCGCGCCCAAGGGAGGGCCGGATCGATCACCGACCAGGACGTGGGAGCGAGATCTGGCGAGAGGAAGGTGGAGAGGGTGGGCGCCGCGGGGAAGAAGGTGGGTAGGAGAGGGAGTGGGCGGCCGGGCACTGCGGGGTGGTGTGTGGAGTTGTTGCCCCGGGGTGGGGGTTGACCGAGCGCTGCTGGGAGGAGGTTCGGTCCAAAAATAGTGTTAGCAGAATAAGGTTTTTGTTATCAGAATAAGAGTCTTAAGGGTGTTATCATAATAGACCCACCCTATATATATACAATGTGTAAGATCTCTTACAATACCCTAACATATGAACTCAACTTCATGCATGGTATTCTCCGGCTTTATTGATGACGTGGTCAAGAAAGAATCCAGCCAATTCCTCTTGAATTACTCGCATCTGATCTTGTGGTAGGAGTTCATTCCGCATCTGCCACACCTAATTTGAATAACAGGGTCAATACATATATATGAATGAAACTCAACAGAAATGATGGTAATAAAATAAACTTCTGAATATTTTTGCTTACGCACTTCAAATTGTCTTTTAGAGTAGCCCCGCCTATTCTTGGCCATCACGTTGTAGATGAACTCGCAAACGTAGTATCCACAGTAATTATTCCCGGCTTCCTGCCACAAGCACTTTACGAGAAATAGAGGTCAATCAAACTGATAATGAAGCATTATAAATGGCATTGATGAAAGTAGCTAGAATCAATGGGAGATGCACGGAACTAGCTAGCTAGTAGTACTTACTTTTGGGTATTTCCATCGCAGATCCCGCGGCAGTCCCGGAACTTGTGCGGTTAATACTTTCCAAACCCTGCGAGACAAAGAAAACAATTACTTGATATCATGAAATGAACAAAGTTGCTGATATGGTGAGATAATGATCGATTCAACTTACTTGTCGAGCATCTTAGACATGTCTGCATAGTCCTCGGGATCTTTTCGTCTTGAGTCTAAGAAATTTACTAGTCCCTGCTCAAGCTTAATCTCTAGGAGAATATAGTGGAACCTGCACACTCATGCATCACTCATCAATTACATTAATTACTATAACCTCGAGTAATAATTAAGGGAAACCGAATATGCACAAGACAGTAACACTCACTTGAAGTTGTAAGGAAAGAGTATTGTATCTTTGTTTTGATTCATTACCAACGATCATAGCAAGTTTTCCTCGGTTTCTTTGGCATGAAATGTAACCATATATTCATCTATGAGATTTGTGTTAATGAACCCAATATCATACATTTCAGCTTTTCTACATTCGACGATCTTCAATCTGCATAATATAGTGAGGATAATTATATATACATGCAATGAAAGAGCTGAGCTATATATAGAGACTTAATGACAGAAGTAGTACTTACAGAAAGTAGCAAGTGACCGTTAATTTATCAAGGGCCTTTTGATTGAAAAACTGGAAGAACTCCTCAAATGGAACAGACAACTCCTCAATTCCAACGAGGTCGTGTTGATCCTCTTTAACTTTCAGCGTCAAAGTATCGATTTTCTTCCCAGACCTTCTGTAGGTTTCCATGTACCAATCATGGAATCTTCGCATCATCGTTGTTAGAGTAGTTCCATCTTTGACGAGAGGCTTCCCGTACTCGTATATGAATTCGTCCACCTCCATTATATCAAAATGTGCATCGTTGTCGTGCATGTAATCTGCAGAATTGGTACCGAGCAAGATCCTTGGATGATTAGCGACGATATCGCTAGACACCTTGAGCGGGGGGCATGATTGGTTTGCTTGTTCGCCGAGCTGGGGAATTTTTTTCCCACTTCTTCGTTCTTGTAACCTTTTGTCACTGCAAGTACTTCCCGACCACTTCACTTCCTTATACCTTTCAGTAATGCTCTCATAGTTGGTTTGCGGCGGAGACGGTGGTGGTCGATGTAGGGCATCCAAAGTGCACTTCGCTTTCACCAGATCTATCTTCTCCTTTGGAGGTGGATGTTTCTTAGCTCTTTGCGTTTCGAAGTAGTCCTTCACTTGGGCTTGACAGATCTCCTCGTTTTCCTGTTCGGTCATCTTGTATGGTAACTTCTCTGGAGTCTTGAGAGATGGACCAAATATGTATTGCCTCCCGCCTCTGGTTGTAATGCTAGATGCCGGAGTAGGCCGAGCAGCTGTAGCTTTCTTCTTTCGTTGCTTACGAGGCGGAGGAGAAGGACTACGACGCATCAGAGTAGCTGGAGCGGCGGCGGGTCTCTTCCGCCCTTGCTGACGAGGCGGAGAAGGAGGAGGCTGGCTGCTCAGGCGCGCCAGCGCAGGCGGAGAAGGAGGCGGAGTGCCGCCACGCGTCGGAGAAGGAGGCGGAGTGCCCTGATCACTTGCCGGAGGAGCGGGCGGAGGAGGAGGCGGAGTGCCCTGACTCGTCGGAGGAGGAGGAGGAGGCGGATGCGTCCAGTTCGGAAGGTTGATGAGCTCCTTCCGCCATAGGCATGGAGTCTTCAGAGCAGAACCCAGCTGAGTCTCCCCTTCATTGGTAGGGTGGTCAAGCACAAGCTCCTCAAATCCCTCTGTTATTTCGTCCACCGTCACCCTAGCATATCCTTCTGGAATTGGACGGCAGTGAAAAGTTGCGCCGGGTTCAGGAGGTCGAATAGAGCCAACAGCCGTCTTGACTTTGTAGTTCTGCCATTGCGTCATAAGGTGGAAATGTTCAGACTCTGTGATAGCATCCACGGGGTAGCTAGCAGGAGCCGTGCAGACAGGCTCCAGTTGAAGCAGCTCGGTGAAAGCCACGCTGCTTCTCCGCTGAGATGGCGGGGTAGCTTCGGCAGGTCGCTTGCTTCGAACTGCTTCTCGTTCCTCTAGCGCTTGTACCCTTGCATGCAGCTTCTGCAGTTCGGTATGCTCCACTTTCCTCCTCCTCTCTTGGCATTTGTAACCGCGTGCGTCCGCAAAATCCAGCCTTCCACGGAACAGAGCCTGACGTGTCTCGTGTCCGTCCAGGGTGCTCAGGATTCCCAAGGGCCATTGTGAGCTCGTCCTTCTCTCTGTCTGGAATGAACGTCCCTTCCTACGCTACGTTAATATACTGCTGAAGCTTCTTGATGGGTATTCACAGTTGCTCGCTCGTCCAAACACACTTCCCAGTTATAGGGTACAAGGTTCCGCCAACCCCGAGTCCTTGAACAGTCTGGCCAGTTCAATGTCTCTAGTTCGACCCCTTTATCAAGCAGGTCATTCTCAGCCTTGGCCCACAATAGTCGGGCTTTGAGGTAGCCACCTGACCCCGTGCGATGGTGATGCTCCTTCTTCGCACCATTTATCTTGTTTGTCGCTGACATCTTCTTACTCCTCTCTGATGTCTTGTTGGCCACAAATGCGTCCCATTGATCTCTGAGCTTCTCATGTCGGCCGATGAATTCTGGTGTCTTTTCTTTGTCGACAAACTTTGCTTTCAGGTCATTCTTCCACCTCCTAAATAGATCTGCCATCTTGTTGAGAGCACAGGACTTGATCAATGGCTCTATAACTGGATTCTCCAGATCCTCCTCTTCCAGTAGGGTGAAATTTACCTTCAGCGCTTTCCAAAGATCCTCTTTCTGTCTATCTTCGATAAAAGAAACTTGAAGCTCTTCCTTCTTAGGTTGATTCCATAGCTCGATGCTGATCGGGATCATGTCCCTAACAAGAACCCCGCACTGAGCATAAAATGCATCCTTGGTCCGGATGGGTTCAATCGGTTGGCCATCGCGCGCGATTGCTATGATCGAGCACCTTTCATCTGAGCGCAACTTTTTCTTCGGGGCTCATCTCTTTACCAAAGTTGTGCTCGATTCGGAGGGCTAGAAAAAAGAAGAAAGACGAGAGTTAATATGTGTACATACCAAAACAATGAATGCATCAATTAGCTAGTCAGCACAGGCTTAATTAATATATATACCTGGCCGGACTCTGTTCGGTCACTGGAGCCATCATCACGGTCTCCTTCTTGCACCGGCATTTGGTCACCGGAGCCATCATAATCATGTCCTTCATCCTTCGTTGTTTAATAACCGTAGCCTGCTTCACCCTCTTCTTCCATACCATCGGTTTCGTCGAGATATGACATCACATCACCTCTGGCTGCGATTATATCCCCCAACGCCTGTTCTGCTTCCTCGTCTCGGCCGTGCTCCATAGTTTCTGCAAATATTACAACATGGCAATTATTATACAAACATGACAGATGGATATATTAGTGGAAAACATAGACCTAGCTAGCTAATCGCAACAAGGGATTATATTAATTAGTGGCCTCAACGCTTCTCTAGGGTTTGGGATGGCCTTGGCAACGCTTTAAGGGTTCGGGGTGGCCTCAACGACAACGCTCTTTTAAATTGGTAAATTTGGGTGGCCTCGGTAGTGCTTCTAGGGTTTGGGCTGGACCGCCTCTCTCATGATTGTCCGATGTTTGTCTAGTGTCAAAGGATTCAACAAAACCATGTCTTCATCATTAAGTGAAAGTAACAGGCGCATGATGCTACGAAGCTCTCCAAAGTTATTTTGGAACGGAATCCCAAATAGGATAATTCGCCTTTTGATACAAAGTTCAGCAAGAGCCTTCCGAATATCACTATTTGGAAGGCCTTTGCTGAAATTTGTACCAAAAGGCGGATTATCCTATCCGGGACTCCGTTCTAGAATAACTTTGGAGAACTTCGTACCATCATGCCCCGGTTACTTCTGGCTAATGATGAAGCCATGGATGTCTTCAATACTTTGACACTAGGCAACCTCTCGACCCCTTAGCGATCCTCGGCCCCTTGACGACCCTCGACCCTCGAACCCTCAGCCCCTCGACGACCCTTGAACCCTCGACCCTAGAACCCTCGAACCCTCGACCCTCGACCCTAGAACCCTCGAACCCTCGACCCCTCGACGACCCTCGACCCTCGAACCCTCGACGACCCTCGAACCCTTGACCCTCGAACCCTAGAACCCTCGAACCCTTGACCCTAGAACCCTAGAACCCTCAAACCCTCGACCCTTGACCCCTCCACCCTCGAACCCTTGACCCTCGAACCCTCGAACTATATCTGGCCATGGGTCGGGCCGGGCCTGGCTTGGGTCGGGCCTAAAAAAGCCCATGGCAGAAAACTGAGGCCCGAGCCCTCCCAGGCCCTATCATCGGGCCTACTTTTCACGCCCAAGCCCGACCCATTTGGTAAAAAGCCCTGAAAAGCCCTTAGGGCTTAGGGTCGTGGGCCGGGCCTCTTCCTTAAAATGCCAATATGCCAAGCCCAAGCCCGTCCAGGCCCTGCTGGTGGGCTCAAAACTCAGGCCCAAGCCCGGCCCACGGGCAAGCCCATCGGGCTTAGGCCCTGGATTTAAGGTCGGGCCTGGGTGGGCCGACAGGGTCGGGTCTGAGATGGCCAGGACTACCTTGAACCCTCGACCCTAGAACCCTCAAACCCTCGACCCTCAAACCCTTGACCATCGACCCTAGAACCCTCAAACCCTTGACCCTCGACCGGCCTCGACGACCCTCGACCCCTCTGTGACCCTCGACCCTCTAGCCTAGTTCGCGAGCCTCGACCCCTCGGCGATCCTCAACACCCTCGTTCCCGATAAGAAGAAGAAGAAGAAGAAGAAGAAGAAGAAGAAGAAGAAGAAGAAGAAGAAGAAGAAGAAGAAGAAGAAGAAGAAGAAGAAAAGAGGAGGAGAAAAAAAAGAAGAAGAAGAAAAAAAATAGAAGAAAAAAAAGAGGAGAAGAAGAAGGAATAGAGGATAAGAAGAAAAATTTCTATTTTTCTTCTTCTCCTCTATTCCTTCTTCTTCTCCTTTTTTTTCTTCCACTTCCTCTTCTTATTTTTTCTCCTCTTCTTCTCCTTCTTCTTCTCCTTCTTCCTTCTTCCTCTTTTATTCTTTTTCCTTATTTTCCTTCTTCCTCGACGACCCTAACCCTAAACAGTACAACTTCCTCGACGTCCCCGCCTCTCTCATGAACAAAAAAGATCTATGAATAAAAAAACATCATATTCTATGAACAAAAAACATCATATTACATTCACATCCATGCATACATCATATATATGATCATCTATGAACAAAAAGAACATCATATTCTACAAAAAATCATCATATATATGAACAAAAACAATTATGATAAAAAGCATATATATCATCATATATATGAAAAAATAAGCATATATATGAAAAAACAAGCATATATATCATCATATATATGAAAAAAAAATTGGACAGGGAGGGCGCTGGCCGGACCAAGGTGAGGAGGGGCAGGGGCGCGGGGTCGTCGGCGAGGACGGCGACAGCGATGATGTCGATGGGGCAGGGGGCGCGCGCTCGGGGCAGGGGGCGACGGCGACGAAGGGGGCAGGACAGGGCAACAGTGATGACAGGGGCGGGCCGAGGCGGCGCGTTTCGGGGCAGGGCCGGGGCGGCGCGTGCTGGGGCAAGGGCGGCGAGCGGCGATGGCGTCGGGGGAGGGCGCAGGTGATGGCGACGGCGACGGCGGGGGCGGCCGGCAGCGTTGGGGCAGCCTGGCGGCATCGATGTCGTCGGCGTCGGCAGGGGCGGCGGACAGCGTCGGGGTAGCCTGGCGGCGTCGATGTCATCGGCGTCGTCGGGGAAGGAACCGAATTAAAATTTTGACAAGTGTTGTATATATAGCCAGAGCTTTGGTCCCGGTTCATGGCACCAACCGGGACCAAAGGTCTCTTTTCAACAGCCCAAAGGGCGGGAAGCAGAGGCCTTTGGTTTCGGTTGGTGGCACCAACCGGGACTAAAGGGGGGGCATTGGTCCCGGTTGGTGCCACGAACAGGTGCCAATGCCCACCTTTGGTATCGGTTGGTGCCACCAACCGGGACAAAAGGCCCTGTGCTGCCCGTGTCGCGGCCAAAGTTTAGTCCCACCTCGCTAGTTGAGAGAGCTCGAGAGTGGTTTATAAGCGATGTTACGCCACCCTCTCGAGCTCCTCTCAACTGCAGGCTTTCGGGCCTAATCTCTGTCACGTTGTGCCTGTGGGCCTACTGGGCCTGCTCCGGGCCTGAATCCTGGCCCATGGTTGGGTTTCTAGTCGTATTCAGGCCGTGGTGGCCTAGTAGGTGGCACTTTTTTATTTTTTTTATTTTATTTTTTCTTTATTTATTTTATATTGTTTCTACTTACTATTGCTATTTTATTTATTTTATTAAACTTTACTTATTTTACTTTATTAAAGTTTATTTTGTTTCTACTTATTTATTAAAGTTTATTTTGTTTCTACTTATTTATTTTATTTTGTTTCTACTTATTTATTTTCTTTTCTTTTTTGCTTTTTTATTTATTTTATGAAAATTCTTTTTTGCTTTTAATGTTTTGAACAGAAAATACTTTGATAATTTTAGTTGTATAAATTTTATATAATTTTAGTTGCATAAAGTTTATATAATTTTAGTTTCAATAATACTAGATGTTTATAAAAGCTTTTTGGTTGATTCTTTTAGCTATTAGAGTTCCATTAAAGTTTTCTAGTTCATTCTTTTTTCTATTAGAGTTTCGTTAAAGTTTTCTAGTTCATTCTTTTAGTTTATTATTTTTTCTATTAGAGTTTCATAAAAGTTTTCTAGTTCATTATTTTTTATATTAGTTCATTCGTTGAGTTAAATGACCCTGAAATTGAAAAGCATTTCAAATGAACTCTGAAAAGGTTGAAAGTTGGCATGGCATCATCATTTCACCCACATAGCATGTGCTAAAAAGTTGAGAGGGTTACGGAAAAAATTGGATGCACTTCGCGTACAAAACGGACTATTTGTTTCGAGGTATCAGGGTTTCGAACGAAAACTTGTCTGTTACAATAGGCATTTCATTTCTTCACATGTAACTGCAGTGATATTCTACATCAAAGGCATCATCATAATAGTCGTGGAGAGAAAGTATTCACTTCTTCTTCACTTCTGTCCTTTGCTTCTTGCGCCATAACCATGGATAATCTTCATCGTTTAACAGGGTGCTTGGGTCAGCCTTGACTTTGAAGCGAGGAATTTCATGAAACTTTTCATAATCTTTGGATATGTCTGTCTTGCCCTCCACTCCCGCGATGTCTCTTTTTCCTGAAAGAACTATGTGGCGCTTTGGCTCCTCGTATGATGTGTTCGCTTCCTTATCTTTTCTTTTTCTCGGTTTGGTAGACATGTCCTTCACATAGAAAACTTGCGCCACATCATTGGCTAGGACGAACTGTTCGTCTATGTACCCAAGATTGTTCAGATCCACTATTGTCATTCCGTACTATGGGTCTACCTGTACCCCACCTCCTGACAGATTGACCCATTTGCACTTAAACAAAGGGACCTTAAAATCATGGCTGTAGTCAAGTTCCCATATGTCCACTATGTAACCATAATATGTGTCCTTTCCCCTCTTGGTTACTGCATCAAGGCGGACATTGCTGTTTTGGTTGGTGCTCTTTTGATCTTGGGCGATCGTGTAAAATGTATTCCCATTTATCTCGTATCCTTTGTAAGTCAATACAGTCGAAGATGGTCCCCTGGACAACGAATACATCTCATCACAAACAGTGTTGTCACCTCTGAGACATGTTCCCAACCAACTACCGAAAGTCCTGATGTGTTCACATGTAATCCAGTCATCACACTGCTCTGGGTGTTTGGAGCGCAAACTGCTCTTGTGTTCATCGACATACAGGGTCACTAAGCTAGAGTTCTGTAGAACTGTGTATTGTGCTTGAGACCAAGAATGCCCGTCCCTGCATATTATTGAGTCCCCTCCAAGCATGCCTTTTCCAGTCAATCTCCCCTCATACCGTGATTTAGGGAGACCAATCTTATTAAGGCCAGGAATGAAGTCAACACAAAATCCAATGACATCCTCTGTTTGATGGCCCATGGAGATGCTTCCTTCTTGCCTAGCGCGGTTACGAACATATTTCTTTAAGACTCCCATGAACCTCTCAAAGGGGAACATATTGTGTAGAAATACGGGGCCCAGAATGAAAATCTCGTCGACTAGATGAACTAGGACGTGCGTCATGATATTGAAGAAGGATGGTGGGAACACCAGCTCAAAACTGACAAGACATTGCGCCACATCACTCCTTAGCCTTGGTATGATTTCTGGATCAATCACCTTCTGAGAGATTGCATTGAGGAATGCACATAGCTTCACAATGGCTAATCAGACGTTTTCTGGTAGAAGCCCCCTCAATGCAATCAGAAGCGGTTGCGTCATAATCAGGTGGCAGTCATGAGACTTTAGGTTCTGGAACTTTTTCTCTAGCATATTTACTATTCCATTTATATTCGACGAGAAGCCAGACGGGACCTTCATACTGAGCAGGCATTCAAAGAAGATTTCCTTCTCTTCTTTGGTAAGAGTGTAGATGACAGGACCTTCATACTGCTTTGGAGGCATGTCGTCTTTTTTGTGCAAGGTTGCAGGTGCTCCCGTGCCTCTGGTGTATCTTTTGTCTTCCCATACACGCCCAAGAAGCCTAGCAGGTTCACGCAAAGGTTCTTCGTCACGTGCATCACGTCGATTGAAGAGCGGACCTCTAGGTCTTTCCAGTAGGGTAGGTCCCAAAATATAAATTTCTTCTTCCACATGGGTGCGCGTCCCTCAGCGTCATACGGAACAGATAGTCCGCCGGGACCCTTTCCAAAGATTACGTGTAAATCATTGACCATAGCAAGTACGTCAACACCGATACGCATGGCGGGTTTCTTCCGGTGATCTGCCTCGCCTTTGAAATGCTTGCCTTTCTTTCGACATTGATGGTTGGTCGGAAGAAATCGATGATGGCCCAGGTACACATTCTTCCCGCATTTGTCCAGGTATATACTTTCGGTGTCGGCTAAACAGTGCGTGCATGCGTGGTATCCCTTGTTTGTCTATCCTGAAAGGTTACTGGGAGCGGGACAATCGTTGATGGTTACAAACAACAACGCGTGCAGGTTAAATTCCTCCTGTTTGTGCTCATCCCACACACGTACACCGTTTCAATTCCACAGTTGTAAAAGTTCTTCTACTAATGGCCTTAGGTACACATCAATGTCATTGACGGGTTGCTTAGGGCCTTGAATGAGAACTGGCATCATAATGAGCTTCCGCTTCATGCACATCCAAGGAGGAAGGTTATAGATACATAGAGTCACGGGCCAAGTGCTGTGATTGCTGCTCTGCTCCCCGGAAGGATTAATCCCATCCGCGCTTAAACCAAACCATATGTTCCTTGGGTCACCTACAAACTCAGCCCGGTACTTTCTCTCAATTTTTCTCCACTGCGACCCGTCAGCGGGTGCTCTCAACTTCCTGCATTTCTTACGGTCCTCACTGTGCCATCGCATCAACTTGGCATGCTCTTTGTTTCTGAACAGGCGTTTCAACCGTGGTATTATAGGAGCATACCACATCACCTTGGCAGGAACCCTCTTTCGGGGGTGCTCGCCGTCAACATAACCAGGGTCATCTTGTCTGATCTTATACCGCAATGCACCGCATACCAGGCATGCATTTAAATCCGCGTACGCACCACGGTACAGGATGTAGTCATTAGGGCATGCATGTATCTTCTGCACCTCCAATCCTAGAGGGCATACAACCTTCTTTGCTGCATACGTACTGTCAGGCAATTCATTATCCTTTGGAGGCTTCTTCTTCAATATTTTCAGTAGCTTCTCAAATCCTTTGTCAGGCACACCATTCTCTGCCTTCCACTGCAGCAATTCCAGTACGGTACCGAGCTTTGTGTTGCCATCTTCGCAATTGGGGTACAAACCTTTTTTGTGATCCTCTAACATGCGATCGAACTTGAGCTTCTCCTTTTGACTTTTGCACTGTCTCCTTGCATCAACAATGACCCGACGGAGATCATCATCGGGCACATCATCTGGTTCCTCTTGATCTTCAGCAGCTTCCCCCGTTGCAGCATCACCTTATTCAGGGGGCACATAGTTGTCATCATCCTCTTCTTCGCTGTCTTCCATCATAACCCCTATTTCTCTGTGCTTGGTCCAAACATTATAGTGTGGCATGAAACCCTTATAAAGCAGGTGGGTGTGAATGGTTTTCGACTCAGAGTAAGACTTCGTATTCCCACATATAGGGTATGGACAACACATAAAACCATTCTGCTTGTTTGCCTCAGCCACTTCGAGAAAATTATGCACGCCCTTAATGTACTCGGAGGTGTGTCTGTCACCGTACATCCATTGCCGGTTCATCTGCGTGCATTATATATAATTAAGTGTGTCAAAAACCATTAAAGAACATCATGAATAGATAATTAAGTGAGAAAATTAATAGAAGTTCATCATCACATTAAAACCAAAGTACATACATAGTTCTCATATAACAACATATAGCTCTCCAGAGCATCTAATTAATTAAACCATACATTGAAACTATGTAAAACATTTCAATGCGAAAACAAATGCGATCATAATCACAACCAAGGTAACAATTGATCCAACGGCATAATGATACCAAGCCTCGGTATGAATGGCATATTTTATAATCTTTCTAATCTTCAAGCGCATTGCATCCATCTTGATCTTGTGATCATCGACGACATCCGCAACATGCAACTCCAATATCATCTTCTTCTCCTCAATTTTTTTTTATTTTTTTCCTTCAAGAAATTGTTTTCTTCTTCAACTAAATTTAACCTCTCGACAATAGGGTCAGTTGGAATTTTCGGTTCACATACCTCCTAGATAAATAAAATCTATGTCACGTTGGTCGGCATAATTGTCATAAACAATAAATGAACCAAATAGTTATAAAGATAATATATACCACATCCGAATCATAGATAGGACGAGGGCCGACGGGGGCGGATACCAAAACCATCGAACTATATAATAAGAAGCAATAATAAAAGTAAGAAAATTATACAAGTATCTATCTAAACATACAAGTAAGAATTTTGTTTTCCTTTCAGAAAGAAGATAAGAACAAGAGGCTCACCACGGTGGTGTCGGCGACGAGATCGGCACGGGCGATCGACGGCGGTGAAGACGAGGACGGGACGTGACAGACCGCTAAACCTAGACAAATATTGAGGAAAATGGAGCTTGGAGAGGAGAAATCTTAAGTAGTGTTGCTCAGGAATTCCATCAAACACCTCATGTGCATAGGAGGTGAGCTAGAGCACCACCAAGCCCTCTCCCCTCGCCGGCCAGAAAAAATAGAGCAGTGTGCTCTGCTCTTACGTGAGGGGGTATATATAGGCATCTCATTGGTCTCGGTTCGTGGCTTGAACCGGGACTAAAGATCACCCTTTGGTCCCGGTTAAAGCCACCAACCGGGACAAATGGTGGTGGGCCAGGAGCAAGGACAATTGGTCCCAGTTTGTCCCACCAACCGGGACCAAAGGGGCCTGATGAACCGGGACCAATGCCCCCACGAGGCCCGACAGGCCCCCTAGCCTCACGAACCGGGACCAATGGGCCCATGGGTCCCGGTTCGTGACTGAACCGGGACTAATGGTCTTACCTGGCCCGAACATAAGCCCTATTTTCTACTAGTGTCAACAAGTTCTACAAGAGTAGAAGCAAGGAAAGAAGTTCCAAGTCAAGGTCCTACAATTACAAAATATCTTCTAGTCGTGAGCGTAATTGCTACAATTGTGGAAGACCCGACACTACTCCAATGAGTGTACCGCTCCCTACAAAAGAAGAGAAGACTCACCTAAAAGAAGAAGCAAAAGAGAAGAATCACCTCCAAGGGAGAGAAGGAGTAGAGATGATCGTTATGAACAAAGAACCTTTCACAGAAGCAAGGATTCAAAAAGGAAGGACAAGTCATCCAGGAGCTATACAAAATGAAGACATCAAGCTCATTTTGGTGAATGGGTATCCGGCTCTGACTCCGACCACCACTCAGAGAGAAGTTATCACTCCTACTTAGAATATACTCAAGATGAAGGTGTTGCTGGTCTAGCACTTGTGTCAACCAACTCCTATGACATATTTGACTCACCAAATGAAGGAATTGGAAGATGCTTCATGGCTAAAGGTCCAAAGGTATCACATCTCGAGTATGTTGATTTCAATAGTGATGAAGATAATTTTCTAGGTGATGATGATTTACTTGTTGACACTCTAGTGATGAAAACTATGATGAACTTGCTATTAATTATGCTAATCAAGATAAAACGAATGACGATGATAAGAAGGAGATTGAGCGTCTAACTAAAGAACTAAACACTCTTAAGTTAGCTCATGAAACTACCTTAGAAGATCATCGAGAGCTTTTAAAGACTCATGAGAAGCTATGCTTTGAAAAGCTCAACCTAGAGCAAGAGCATGGGTTCTTAAAAGCAATCAATGATGATCTTCGTAAGAAAAGTTCTTCTTACATTGCCAAGCGTTTACTCTTGTCTACTTACATGCCACAAGTAAAATCTAGCAACAAGAGTAAGAAAGATTCTTCTTCTAGTAGTAACAATAATCATGCTAAATCCAATATTGTTGCTTCTAGTAGTTCTCTTGATTCCACTAACGATTCTCTTAGCCAAGTTACACTTGAGCAGGAAAATAGATTATTGAAGGGAATTATAGAGAAAGGTGTTTACAAGAGCCTTGCCGGAAGTAAGCAATTTGAGGAAATTGTACGCAAGCAAGGAAGGCACCGGAAGAATCAAGGTGTTGGTATTGGAAGAAAGTTCAATGCTAATGGAGTTGAGTGGGAAGAAGATCAATACCCCAAGATGAAGTTTGTTCCTCAACAAGAGAAGTATGATCCTACTTCCTTCGAGGGGACACAAGCGCTAGATGATCTTCCAGCACAAGACCACAAGCAAAAAGGCAAGGGCACGCTTCAAGAGGAGATTGATGCATTTGAAGAAGCTCCTAAGGCCTTGGTCAAGTGGGTTCCCAAGACTACATCAAGTTCTACTTCATCAAGTACGACTACAACTCCAAGGATTCCCATCAAGTTGATGTGGATCCCGAAGAAGAAGAACTATAGAGTTCTTGAGGGTGACTCCGCCATATCATTTTGGCAAGAACAAGTGCAATCAACTTCCACATCTTGCACTAATTCAAGGAGTCACAAACCCTCTTGTTGATAAGACAAGGGGCAAGGTAACCTAATGCTTTCATGGACATCATCTTGTGTGTACTTCACTCTATGTCTATGGATATCCTTGTTTGTTCCTTGTGGGACTAACCCATGTAGGTATTGAAAGTGCAACTCACTCCAATGGATTGCTCCAAATGATCTACATCAACATTGAGCATCCACATATTCAACATCTACATGAAGTCATCATCGACAAAACCCAAGGTTAGTTCATCCCTCTTAGGGGGGATATCACATCTAGGGGGAGCTTTACTCTAAGAATTGAGATAAAGCAACTCTAACAATGTGAACACAACAATGCTTTATGTAAAAGTGGTAACCCCATTTGTGCTTAAACGATGAGTATGACCTACGATCAAATGTTCTCATTTTGACTCCTAAGTCAATATACTCATATATAGATGACCTAGTCATCGCCAATTGCTTGATAGATGCTAGAGTGTTTGTGCATGATTTTCCACATATTTCATTTGCCATCTTATTGTGTGAGCATGTTGATTGCATATTTTTCTCGTTCGAGGACATCCATTTGTTGCTTTGATTGTTTGGATCTTTTTCTTTTTGCCAAATGGATGGACAAGAATGCCTAAGAACTTCCTCTAGCTATCCATGCTTTTCTCGTCTCAAACTCTATTCATGCTACATCACAAAGTTTGATCAAGTCAGATTCAAACCCTCTGGGTGAGGAGCACTCGGAGTCACCGATTCGTCATAGACTTAAACTTCCAAAACCTCTCTGTGTACTTCGGTCTGACCGATTCATTCCTTTTGGTCATACCGAGTTCACTGAGTTGATCTAGGTTTTCAATCTCGGTGCAATCGATTAGAACAATTCAGTCACACCGAGTTGCAGAAACCGCTTGCAATTCTGCATCTCGGTGCCACCGAGTCGTCCCACTCGGTCACACCAACAGGGTCAGGATATATATACCCATGGGTCAAAATTTGGAAATTCCTTCGAAACCTCTTCGCTCGCGCGTATCCTGCTCTGCCGACTCGGGTCTCCAGATCATCCTCTCATTGCTAGCGACCCCCTGCCGCTGGTCTCCGCCGCCGTCAACGGGAATCTTCACCACCGTTGCCGCCGTAGCGAGCTCATAGCCGAGTTAGGGTATGAGTTCGACCCTTTGTGCAATCTTTACCTCCGATTCTTAGCACAAAGTTAATGCCATGATTCTTACCACGTATGAGATTATCCTATCCAGCAAAAACTCCCTTTAGATTAGTTTTGATTCGAAAATTTAGGGTTAGGTTTCCGCCGAACTCATCTCGGACTGACCGAGTTGTAGAAATCGGTCTCACCAATTTGGCTTAGGCAATTGCACTTGTAACTTTCGGTCTGACCAAAACTTGCAAATCAGTGTGACTGAGTTCAACTCTCAGTGAAACCCTAGCAATCTCGGACTCACCAAACTGCGTCTCGGTCTGACTGATCTCACTAGTTCAGACTCCAATATTGCTTCGGTGGCACCGAGTTTAACAAATCGGTAGCTCCGAAATGCTTTCTTTGGAAAACTAAAACTAAGTTTTTGACTCAATTGTTTTGCAAAATCTCTGCACTTTGTGATGCTCATCCACTCTATCTCATCTATGTCTATTCACAGGGTCAGCTTTCAGTTTGCAGTGTCAACAATGTCTGATCAAAGTGATAGTCAGAACAAGTCTGAGGAGCAAGTTAATCTGAGTGAGGTCACTAGCCCCTCTGGCAGTTATGATGAGGGTAGCAGAAGCACCCCAAGCAACTTGCCCAAGGAAGCAACAAGGCAGAGGAAGAAGAGAAACTTAGACTCTGAAGATGAAGATTATGTTGCTGCTGAGGAAGAGGTCAGCTCAAAGAAAAAGGTTGTCAATAAGGAATTTGGCACAGCTGCTTTAACAAAGCCTAGTCTGAACAAGAAGGCACCTGCCAAGAGAGTGCCCATGTCAAAAGCCAGAGCCTTAACTCTTGAAACCTCCAAATCAACTGTTGGAGTGGCTGCTGGTGAGGACAAGAAAAAGAAAGAAAGGAAAAGAGAGGGAGATGGTGCAAGAAAGTTGATCCCATAGCTGAATTTGAGAAGCACTCATCTGATGAATAAGAGGATGCTACACCAGCACCTAAATCTCAAAAGCTGATGGGGGATGCCATCAAGTCTGGGGCTGCTCCTTCAAAGCCCAAGACTGCTCCCAAAGCTACTGCTCTAGCCCCCAAAACTGCACCAAAGTGAAGCACCAGGAACATACCAGCTGCTGAGAAGAACAAGGCCCTAGTGCCTGAAGTGGAAGAAGAAGAGGAAGCCCAAGTGCTCAGAAAGTTGAAGCCCAAGATCCCTGACCATGATGATACACATCCAGTGGCTGAAAATATGAGATCAGGAAGGATGCAGGTCTTAGACTGTGGAGACAGTCAGGTCCTTATGCCTCAAGAAGTAGAACTGCTGTAGATTACAGGTTCCATACCAAGGAACAGCAGGACTTCTATGAGACTGTGCTCCTAGACAAGAAGCCCATTGTTTGTGACATGAAGTGGGTAGATTGGAAGTACATTGACAACAATGAAGACCACTTCCCTAGAGTTCATGAAAGTTTTAGGATGAATGGAGTTGATGTCTTTGTGGGTTAGAAGTTGACCAAGTGGAATGATGAGCTCATTATGCGGTTTTATTCAACAGCTCACTTCAACCCAAATGGAAGGATTGTTTGGATGTTTGAAGGTACAAGGTACCAGTCAACAGTTGCAGAGTGGGCCAAGCTAATCAATGCCCCTGAAGAGCATGAGGATGACACTGATGTGTATGCCAAGCCAAGGAAGGGACATAACTCCATGGCACATATGTACAAGGAGATTCCAGATACAGCTTTGGAACATCATCAATTTGGCTCTGTCTATTATCTCCTGTCAGGTCTGCCTACTATCAATACTATCCTGAGGCACACTCTTTTGCCCAAGTCTGGTGATCAAAAGATGGTAAGAGGACATTCCATCAATTTTCTGCATATGTTTGATGTGATAAATATTCAAAGTGATGACACTGATTGTAGAGACAATCAAAAAGACAGCTGCAGACCAAAAGAGATAATGTGGGTGTATATGCTCCACACATCCAGATGCTCATCAACTCCAAGATGGGAACATGCACATACTTGTTGGACAAACATCACCTTCCCCTAAGGCCAGACTTTGAGGACAACACAGTTGTCATGGATGCTACAGATCCAACTTCAGTAGAGGCTCAGTAGAAGAGAGAGAAAGCAAAAGTAGAGAAGGCAGCCAAGATGCCAAGTGCTGAAGAGGCTTCACAAGTTTTCCTCAAGTCAAAACAAGATCAACTTGGATATCTTATCCAAGCCACTTTGAGGATTGAGAAAGGATTGGCCACCCTGACTCAGAATCAAGAGAGCCTTGAAAGGATCATTGAAACAAAGTTTTATGATCTAGACTTGAAGGTCAGAGAGATGCAAACAGTTGTTGAGCAGCTCCAAGATGAAGCTGAAGAGAGGAGAGGGAAAGCTACCACTGAAGCTTTCCAGAGAGTGCCTAGGGCACATAGATCTACAGCCGTGCCAGTGACAGACACGAGAGCTACTACGTCAGCACATGCAGCCACAGCCTCAGTTGCGCCTCCGGTTGCAACTCCACCAGCTCCAACAACCTCAACAGATGCATTTGTCATAGTTGTTAGTTATCTTCACGAGGGCTTCCATCGATGTTAGATTCCCCTCTCCCATTTTCTTGCCAAGCTTGTGGCAGAACACGGGATCTTGCGCGTCGTTGAGGAATGCCCCGATGGAAGTTTGGTTGGAGATATTTGTTAAAGTGTTTCTCTTCTGCAGCCACTGTGCAACAAAGTCACAGACGGACTCGTTGTCACCCTGTTTAATTCTATGGAGGTCAGCATCTCTCCCCGGGCGCTGGTATGTGCCCTCAAAGGTATTGAGGAAAGCATGCTCGAAGTCGGCCCAGGTGTGGATGGAGTTGGGCAGGAGGCCGTTCAACCAAGAGTGCACATGTCCCATGAGACACAGAGGATGCCGCAATGCATTGCCAATGTATCCATTGGCCATCTCTATTGATGTGAGGTAATTGTTGAGCCAATGGCATGGTTTTGTGTTGCCGGGGTACTTCTCAATGCCGTGGACTATGAACGGCTGTGGGAATGGATGGGTGATCACCACGTGAACAAAGCATGGTGGAGCGATGCTGGATGTAAGTGAGTTGAAGCGCGATGGCGGGGCTCCTCGATTCTACCAACAATGCTCTATTGTCGTGGCTCTAGGATCTGGGTAAACGCCTAGATGCCCTGTTGCGACTGGGCCTCCCATAGAAAGCGTTGCCCTCTATCTTACCGCCACCGCTGAGATTGGCTATCGATGGTTTACGGTGTCTGCTGCTGGTACGGCCTCTAGAAGTTGCACTGACACTCGTCTTTGTTCATGGGGCAGGTGATTTGCAGCAGAGAGGATGTTGGCAGCGCCGACGAGCCTTTCTTGTGTGTGCCCAACGTTGTCCTGGAGCTCCACTGCCCCATGGAGGACCTACGTTAGATCGGCCAGGAGCCTTGGGTCTCTCGACGTGGCTTGCAACTTGTCTACCAGAGCTGCCATGGCCCGGAGTCCGCACATTGGTGTTGGTGGCCGCGCCGCTTCTGTTAGCTTGTTGAATCCTATTCCCGTCTCGCATCTGCGAGCTACTAGGTCATTCAGTAGAGCCCGCGGGTGACGATGGGCTCATCACATCCCTATTTTGTCATATTCTCTTGCAACCGTGGTTCGCATGCGGTGGCCTCCAAGGTGCGCTGCTGTAGGTGCAGTTGCGTGTTTAGTTGCAATACGCGGAGGGCCTCCAAATCCCCGGACACCGGGTCACTGCCATGTATAGGCATGGTGAGATAGTTCATGCCATGCACGGTGATGGGTGGTAGCATGGTTGTAGCCTCCGCGAAGTTTAGGTTGGTGGCTGGAGGCGTGGGGAAGCATGGAGGGGCAAACCCTGGGGCACCCGAACCAACCTATTGCTGCATAGTGACGATGGGGACTGTAGGAGCATGTGTCGTGGTGTTCTTTGGCCCGGAGACTGGTGGGGCTTGCAGCCCTATTGTTGTTGTCATTGTGGTTGTCACGGGTGGTATCTGAGACGTCGCAGCCGTGGTTGTTCCCATTGGTTCTGTCATCATGGCCTACTACAACGATACTTCTTCTGTAACGTTGGGTGGAAAGGTCTCCTAAGTCATGGCCCCATGGGCTGACTATCTCTGGTCTCCTCGGATGGTTCTGACTCACCCCATGAGCTTGATCCCGGGGTTTCTTGAATAGTGTGTAGCCTGACGTATTCGTCTTCATTGGCGAGGAAGATTATCCTGATAAGTCTCCAATGTATTTATAATTTTTAATTGTTCCATGCTATTATATTATCTATTTTGGATGTTTTATATGCACTAATATGCTACTTTATATTATTTTTGGGACTAACCTAGTAACCTAGAGCCCAGTGCCAACTTCTGGTTTTTTTTTCATGTTTTGTGTTTTACAGAAGAGGAATATCAAACGGAGTCCAAACGGAATAAAACTTTCACGATGATTTTTCTTGGACAAGAAGACACCTACGAGACTTGGGAGGAGGTCAGAAGACCTATTAGGAGACGACAAGCCATAGGGGCGCGCCCTAGGGGGGTGCCCCTGGCTTGTGGCCCCCCTAGAGGCCCTCTCACCCTAACTCCGTCTCTATAAATCCTCAAATATTCCATAACCACCGGAGGCATCCATGGAAATATTTTTCTACCGCCGCAAGCCTCTGTTCCCATGAGATCCCATCTTGGGGCCTTTTCCGGCGATCTACCAGAGGGGGATTCGATCATGGAGGGCATCTACATCAACCTTATTGCCCTTCCGATGAAGCGTGAGTAGTTTACCACAGACCTACAGGTCCATAGCTAGTAGCTAGATGGCTTCTTCTCTCTCTCTTTGATCTTCAATACAATGTTCTCCTCAATGTTCTTGGAGTTCTATCCGATGTAATCTTCTTTTGTGGTGTGTTTGTTCAGATCTGATGAATTGTGGATTTATAATAAGATTATCTATGAATATTATCTGAGTCTTCTCTGAAATCTTTTATGCATGATTTAATATCATTGTATTTCTCTTCGAATTATCAGTTTGGTTTGGCCAACTAGATTGGTATTTCTTGCAATGGGAGAGGTGCTTAGTTTTGGGTTCAATCTTGCGTGATTTCACCCAGTGACAAAGTAGGGGTAGCGAGACACGTATTGTATTGTTGCCATCAAGGATAAAAAG
The DNA here is from genome assembly GCF_018294505.1 of Triticum aestivum. Lineage (NCBI taxonomy): Eukaryota > Viridiplantae > Streptophyta > Magnoliopsida > Poales > Poaceae > Triticum > Triticum aestivum. The sequence continues at coordinate 555,838,683 of NC_057798.1, forward strand.
ATGGGGTTTTCATCATATTGCTTGAGTTTATCCCTCTACATCATGTCATCTTACTTAAGGCGTTACTTCATTCTTTATGAACTTAATACTCTAGATGCATGCTAGATAGCGGTCGATGTGTGGAGTAATAGTAGAAGATGCAGGCAGGAGTCGGTCTACTTGACACAGACGTGATGCCTATATTCATAATCATTGCCTTGGATATCGTCATAACTTTGTGCTTTTCTATCAATTGCTCGACAGTTTGTTCCCCCACCATATTATTTTCCTTCAAGAGAGAAGCCTCTAGTGAAACCTATGGCCCCCGGGTCTATTTTCCATCATATATTTTCAGATCTATAAAAGAAAAAACCCCAAAATACCTTGTTGCAATTTATTTACTTTTATTTTGTTCTACATTTTAGTAATCTTTTATATCTATCTCTATGAGATCTCACCATTGCAATTGACCGTGAAGGGATTGACAACCCCTTTATCGCATTGGGTGCAAGTGTTTGATTGTTTGTGTAGGTGCATAGATTGGAGACTTGCTTGTACTTCCTACTGGATTGACACCTTGGTTCTCTAACTGAGGGAAATACTTATATCTACTTTGCTGCATCACCCTTTGCTCTTCAAGGGAAAAATCAACACAAGCTCAAGAAGTAGCATATCCCGACCTCATTGCTTTTGCAGTCTGAGAGTGAAACAACGTCGACTAGGTTCATGCCTTCGTTAGAGTTGGAGCCATTGATGATGCAGTTCTCATGTGTGTGCGTGATGAAGCAGTTGTTGTAGTCCATGGCGACGAAGTGTGAGATCAGGGTGGGCTGGTGGAAATGCGCGGGGTCGCCGCATCGCCTAGTCCTTGATGCCCAGGTTGGGAGTGCATGTGGTGTTAGTGTACCGCCATCCTCGGAGTCGGAGGTCGGCGGTGAATATGCCATTGTTGATGACGGATGTGTCTACGCGGTCGTTGGATCGGTGGTATGAACATGCGGAAATCGCCATGATAGTTAACGTGAAAGCCATGGTGCCGATGTAGATCGTACGAACATGCTCGGCCGGTGGGTGTATGTCGACCCGGCCTGCCCCATCGATGGTAAAAGTGAGAGAACCAAAGGTTATGCTCTCCCCCGACGGGAGGCCAGCGGAGCTTAGGGAAGATCAAATTTGAGATCGACCTCCAGCTGACGCAACCTTTACCTAGCGCGCCAACTAATGGTGCAGAAAACCATCAGATCCCTCGGTAGGGGTCTTGGCGTATCTGGAAGTCTCAGAGCGAAGGTCGCACAGAGTTTTTACCCAGGTTTGGTCCTCCAGAGAGTAATACCCCACATCCTGCTCGTGTTTGTTATACATGGTGGAGGGATACCTCATGCGAGGGGTTTACAATGGTGTTTGAGAGATGACTACCGAGAGTTGTTTCTACGGGAGTAGATGGGAATGAGAGCTCCCTACCCTCCCCTTATATACTCGAAGAGGCTAGGGTTTTACAGAGGGAAGAAACATATATAGGGTTGCCAAAACACCAACTTGGAGGTCAAGTTGGCCGCATGGTGTTTATCTTCTCCCCCCTCATCGATTGGCATCGTGGGCCCTCCAGCAGGCCGTCTACCTGGCTCCCCTCGGTGAGCCGCCCTGGTGTATTATCTCTTTGAGAAAGCCTGAACCTGGGTAAATCTTGTGTCCCTCTTACCATCATGCAAAGGCTACCAGCTCGGGACCCCTACCTGAGGTCTGCTAGATTTGACTCCATCACTACTCCCTTCTCGAAGGCATCATCAAGGTGATACACTCCTTCCTCCACCCTCGAAAACTTTGGGGAAAACTCTAGATGAATGTGATCAGAAGATGGCGGCACTTTTAAGTCGTCTTCCTCGTTGGCCAAATCATTTTTGTGAGATGTGCACCAGCTGGAGGGACAAAGAGATGATGACAATGTTCGTGCGGGGTCTTACGTGACAATGACAGTGGAGGCGATCGATGTTAAGGTCGGGACAAATTTGTTGTAGTCAGTTGCAAGATTTGTCTCGGGATGTTTTTGCTGTGAAGTCAGAATTGTGGCCGCGAGGTCTAGATGGCGACAATGACATGCGACGGTGGTCCGTTTTGTGTTGTTCTGTGCCACCAACCTTACACATTCCCCCGTCATAGCTTGCCATCAAAATCAGAGTTGCACGTTGGTTGTTGCGTGTAGCTGAGTGGTTAGCATGGTTCTTCATATGGCTGATCCCGAACTTTGTGGTGTGGACTTTGTTGATGGCCGTTCGTAGTGAAGTCGGATTCGCTTGCTGCAGGGAAGTGATGTCGGTGACTCTAATGTGCAAACTCGATGATGTTTCTTCGCAACCATGTGTGTAATCTATTTGTTGTGTGCCTGATTAGCGAGGTGTGATGGTTTTCACCCGATTTCTCGCCAATTAACCGAGCAACCCTTTTATTCTAAAATAATGAAAATGATAAATCGGTTTCCTTGTTTCAAAAATATTTCTGTTCCATTTGTTAGTTTTGCTCTCGCTCCAAAAATGAAAACATCACCTTCCAAAATTGACACACTAGAAAAAGAATGATTCTTCGATTTTAGGTTCTATAGAACCAATTGTTCCGTGATATCCCATGTGATATCATTAGCAAGTTCATGCATTTTAAAAATTCTCATGAATTTCAAAAAATATCCAAATTAAAAAAATTCTTTGTATTTAGAAAACGATCATGACTTATAAAAAGTTCATGAATTTTTTTAAATGACTTATTTTAGAAACTAGTCACAAACTAAAAACAATCATATGATTTAAAAAACTTATTAAATTTTAAAGAATTTTAATGTATTTAAAAATGTTTATATTTGTAATAAATTGTGCACAATTTCTTTATAGAAAATCACGCATTTTTTGTGAAAAATATTCAATTTAAAAAAATGCACACAGATTTAAAAAGATATAGACTTTTGTTAAGGAAACTGCATTTTTTTAATATATACAACTTGAGTTTACAGGGAAAAACAAATAAACAGATGTAAACCAGAAAAACCAAAGAAAAGAGATAAACCCGCACGGAAACCCGGAACCCTCCGGCAACGAACAACGTAGACACCGAACTGGGCCGCCCGACCACGCCCGCCTGTGCGATTCATCGACTATAAGACGCAATGAGCGTCGGATACGGCCACTCTCGCACCCCACCTCAACTGGAAGGTTCGCTGATTCTCTCTATCAGATCAGAAAAGGGCAAAAAAAAAACTTAACCGGAAGCGCCGTATCCCTCTCGTCGGCAGCGGCGCGGCGGCGAGACGAGCCGAGGGCGCCAGGCGGAGCCATTGGACCCGGCTTCATCCACCGGAGGTGAGCACGATTAGAATCCCACTAATTTGCTCCCTTGACTCCTGCCAGAACCCGCCGAACCCTAGGGTTTTGGGGGAGCTTTGCCGGCCTGTTTCTGTTCTGCTCTCGGCGACCGGCTTCGCTATTAAGGTCGTTTGCCTTTCTTGTTAGTACTTTGCAATGCCCACAGAGGATTTTGGTTTGATTGGTGGGTAGAATGGCCGACCTGCAACTGCCCCACATCTATGTTGTTGGGTCGAAATCCACGATTCTGGTTCGATTTACCTTTTCTTGATGTGTGATCTGTTTGGGAGTTTGCGACTGCAGGATTAGCAGCCAGGTGTGATGGCTTTGGTGCATTGTATCTGTGATTCTGGGGACGTTGTCACAATACTGGATGTGTTTTCATCCCTGCGGGATTAAAGAACAAATGCCGCTTGGTTCCCATGTTATGAGTGCTTAAAGGGGGAGAACCTACATCATCAAGCATCTGTGCAAAGTTTATCTACTCCAATGCAAATTCTCTCTTTGTTGGTACTTAGATGATTTAGCATATATATAATTTCGTCGTAATTAAATACATGAGTACCTCTTAAGCATTGGTGTCTGACCAGACACTCATGCTTCAAAATAAGCACCAGCGCCATCCTAAGTGGCAAGAAAAAAATGGTTAATAACTTAACAAGCACCTCTCCAAGCACTTGCACTGTACATGCTCTTTGGTGCATCCGTATGTTTCTTTAATTAACAGACATCGGTAGAAATTATGAAGTTATTAACAGACATCCGCGCTTTGTCGAGCTGCCGTTGTTGTCATTTGTTTCTTCTTCTTTTTCTTTGGGCTTGATGTGCTGTTCGCCCCAGCGTTCCTTGTATCGGTGTTGGTTGCTTTGGAATACAAAGCAGGGGGAAACCCTTTTTCGGTATGTACTATGATCCAAAATACGGCTTCTTAAACCAAAATACCTTGCCAAAGGAGAACAAATTATCACTTCTTAAACAAACACCCTGCATTATCAACATTGTCAAATGCTGTAGATGGTGAGAGATTTACAGGGATACCACCTAATGCTTGACAGAGGTCATGTTGGAGAGTTGTTGGCCACTCAGAGCCTTCTGGATATAGTTACAGGTGGGTGTGCATCGGGGTATCTGTTTTGGCTTTTGTTAGTTGGCACAGGGGATTCAAGCAAGGACTGAGTTGAGTTTGGGATATGTGATAGCCCTCTACAGTCCATGTATCTGTTGCCACTACTAGTCAATATATTATGTCTTGTGTCTGCCATTGCCATATCGTCTGAGAGATACCTGTAATTTTATTCAAACACCACAACCATTACAAATGTACCGCGGAGTTCCATATTGATGAGCTTGAATGTGTGTGAGTTGGCTGAAAGAGTGTTTCTGGACACATTTCTTAATTGTAGCCACTAGTTCTGTGAGTGATATTACATAAATGTAGAATGTAATAGGTAAGGCACAATGAAATGATTATTCTCAGTCAAATCCTAATACTAAGTTCTTTAATTTAGGAGTTGCTTGCACTACTAGCAATTTTGAGATCCCTATAGAGGGACTGATGAACAGCTGAATACATATAGACATCTATTTACACACCTTAATGTACATTAGGCAATCATATTTGTTGATAAAAAATGCATTTATAGAAGCTTTTGTCTGTTTTATGTGCAATCTGCGGGGCACCTATATGTGTGTGTCTGTCTACTAGCACTATACACGACTTCTTATGGTTTGCCTGTTAAAGCTGACTAGGGCTATATGCGACTTTTCATGGCTTGCCTGTTAAATTAGAGGGGGAACTGAACCCAGTTCTCAGCGCATTTGTGGAGGCTTTAATTTTGAACAGCATGGTAGGCTAATTTTAGGTTCTGTGTGGTTGTAGCTTGCCTGCATGTAAACTTGTCATGGCTATAGTATGTAGTGTAAAGCAGATGGAAGCGAGTCAGCAACAAGGATTTGGAGTTGAACAGAAGTCAGGACCAGAGCAAACAGATGAGATGCTAGCATCACAGGTTAACCAAAAGTTCACGGAAATGTGCCTAGACGACACTGCTGTGGAAGCTGGCATTGTTCAAGAAAAGCAAGATAATCCAGAGGCAAGATTGGAGGTTCATGAAAAGTTTGCTGAAATGTGCCTAGACACTGCTGTGGGAACTGATATTAACCAAGAAAAGCAATCTGATCAGGAGGCAAGATCGGAGGCTGATCAAAAGCCTGCAGAAACTATCAGGCAGTGCACAGTTGTGGAAGCCAATGTTAAGCCAGAAGAGCAGGCTGCTGCTAATCCAGGTGTCATTTACCGCTGCAAAAAGTGCCGGAGGATGGTAGCAACACAAGAGTGCGTCGTCATGCACGAAGTAGGCCTGGGAGAGGCAGGCTTCTTAAAGCGCAGAAACGATGCGGGTGAGAAGAAGCCTGAATGCAGTGCCTGCATCTTCGTGGAGCCCATGAAGTGGATGCAGGCTGGTTAGTTCCTCGACCTTACCTTTGTTTGTTTCTTGCTTCCTTTCTTGGTTCAGCGTATTTTTTGATGCAAAAACCTGATGTGTTGGTCTATCCCGTGACGTTTGCAGTGGAAGAGGGGTACGTTTCGAACAAGCTGTGGTGCATGGGATGCAAGACCCGGCTGGGATCGTTCGACTGGGCAGGTATGCAGTGCTGCTGCGGAGCGTGGGTGATCCCGGCTTTCCAGCTGCTCAAAAGCAGGATCGACGAGTCTCACATGTGATTTTACTCGGCCAAGTGGCCTTGCCGTTGCTTGGCGAGTTAGTGGTTAGCGGTGATACTGCAGCAGCATATGTAGGAACTAGGAACTAATACTGTCAGATTTGTTTCTCTGTATAAAGCGCGCTTATCTTGTCCACCACATCAGCTTTGTCCAGCGTCTGTTTTGATTGACGGTTCTTAACTAGTGTACTTCCTTTGTCTCAAAAAAGAAACCTATAAAATTTCTGTCAAGTCAAATGGTGCAATGTTTGACCAATTTTGTTGAAAATTTATCAACAACTACGGTACTACCAAGTTAGTATCATGAAATAAACAACCTATCGCTGGATTAGACCCTCTAGCAGGGCACTAAACACACCTATGGTTCTCGGCCGAGGCGACGGAGCCCCTGGCCTCTTTCTATGTTTGGTCAGAGCATCTTTAGCCGATCCTTTAAAAAACTATAAACTTTTATTTTTAAGGAGTTATATTAAATCGGACCTAGCCGAACCCTTATCTAGTTTATCTCCTAAAAAATTGTAAGCGGCCGCGGCCAGGAAAAAATTGGCCCTCTCCTCGTCTCCAACATCCAAATTGGCCCTCTCCTCGTCTTCAACATCCACCCGTAGTCATCTCTACACCCGCTGACCTCCGGACGCACACCAATTCGCTCGGCGGCCGCTTCTGTTGTTGAAATTGACCCACGCTGCCGCTATCCCTTGGACGAAAAACCCGTTGACATCAGGCAAAAAAAATTGAGGACGGAGTAGCGTGAAGAGTGCTTGTATATAGCGTTTCGATTTCTTTCTTTTTGTCATCCAGAATATCATGGAAGTCATTCCTTAACGAATCTTTCTATACAAGTACAATACTTGATCATATCTGATTCCAAAAAAGATGCGATTTTTTTTGACTTTTTTGCAGTTACTAAATTACTAGTTAGCATGCACGTGCAACGCACGTCCCAAACAATTATAAGTGAGTTCACATGGTATATTATTGAAACAAGTCTTGAAAAAATAAATCAAAGGGATACAAAATGTTGGCACGCCAATCAAATTGTATTTTCAAATGTGAGACATCTTTGTGATCCAACAAATACGTGAAGAATCGAGTGTCTAGCCATGATTACCACCCTTTTTATCGAACTGATTTCAGACTCTTTCCGAGATGAGTTTGCACATAATCAAAAGGTCACTTCCAAGGACATACAACTTGTATGATAGGAAATATAAGCTGACCTATGACTACAGCAATTTGTATCTTTAAGTAAATTAAAAATGCTTTACAATAACTAACTGAAATTGTAGAAGGGGTAAAATAAATGCGATGATGATAAAATCATTAGTCCTGTCATGTTATCAGTTAACCCATTAACTGATAACATGCCATATGCAGCAGTGACTCGACAATGAATCATCTCCTCTCCGACCATGTTATCATTTAATGAGAACAACATATAAGAACAAAAGAACAATACAACATCAATGGCTTAGCTTACATATAGAAACGGCAAAGGTTTTAATATCATCATTACGTTGAAAAAAACACACCATGTATTATCTGGTGGGATACAGTGAAGAAGCGATAAGCAGCATTTACCAATGATAAGAGTATATTTGATACTACCTAAATTTACCTGCCAATTCATCACAGATATATTTAATACCACAATACAGAAGATGACAGAATTAAAGGGAGACCCAATGATTCCAGGCAATTACATTGATCTCCCTACCGACATAAGATCCAGCAAAGAATTAACATCAGCTATGGCTAGCAAACAATTTCTGTTAAAAGTGTAAATGAGCATTCCCCTGTAGCTTGCAAATGAGCATTACACAAGCTCTTGCATTTAGTTAGAGCCTGGGTTAGCAGGAAGAAACAAATAAAATGTAAATAAAGAATAGCTTACCTTCAGACTTCGGTACATGTTTTTTCCTAAAAAGGCAGGGAAGATGAACAAAATATGTATACTCAGTAGTTGGTCTTGATGACTTAACAACCTAACAACAGCAGCAAAAGAATACATTAGATTCAGAAAATCACCTATTGTAGCAAGCCATGAATCGACCATTTGAATTATCTGTCGAGGATAATGACAACAACAGGGAAAACACACATTAAAATCACAGACCACAAATTGACACATAGGGTACATTCAAGTAAGTGTGAACAAATGTACTTGTGAGATAGTACTGCCATACAACAAACTTCAGAATTTAGTACTTCTCTGAAATCAGGCCAAAGTCTCATAACATAAAATCGTCTTCAGTTAGTAGTGTCGTAGTCAAATGTCAGTCATCTTTCCAATCACACATATGAGAGATAAAGCCAGTTGCTTGCTCTGAAACAAAAGGGAAACCATATAGCAGACAGTCAGTTGCTTTCTCCAAAATGAAAGGGAAACAAAAAAGAAATCAATCTCAAAGCTTACCGCCTGAATAATCTTGAGAATAGGAGGAGCCTTTAATGTGAAGATCCTTCGCAAAGGCCCATTGAAATATACAAAGATCATGAACGCCTAGCAGCGCAAAGCATTCTCATATGAAAGTCTCTAAATCTTACATGCTACATTTCCTCAATAGAGTAATTGGTCCACTTTCATGAACATCAATTCTATGGTTTCCATTGGTTGTAAGTACCATGATCTGACAGTTTACAAAATTCAGCAATATTTCACAGATTGAAATGGTAGGTTATTCATCTACAAAATCAGGAGAGGAGGATGTAGCAGAGGAGTTCCCGACGCGGCACGGACGTCGGAGTGGTGATAGATCGTGTAACAAAGACATCAATAATACATTCAATTTCTGGTCCATACAGTAAGGGAAATCCTCTGCTTGCAAGAGAAACCAATCTTCTGAACCACTTAATAATCCAGTAATGAAATTTATATTTTATAGTCTGCAAGGTCAAAGAGTTTGATGAGCACGACAAAATTTCAATGGCATTGCAATAACATTACCAGATTATATTGGTCTTGCAGAAACCACTTTACTAACTCAAATGAAAGGGGGGAAAATGCATAATGATGATGAAGTTCTTTCGCAGAATGGCACATAACAAATAGACCACGATTTCTTATGCATCGAACCTGACACTCACAAGTCACGAAATACCCCTCTAGTCAGAATTATTAAAACTACAAAATACAATATCATGATTGCCTGAAATCCGATCATGAAAGGTCAATTATCATAATCTACTTTTCATATGTACTAAGTGGTACTGAAGGTATGGTGTTGTTGGGGAACGTAGTAATTTCAAAAATTTCCTACGCACACGCAAGATCATGGTGATGCATAGCAACGAGAGGGGAGAGTGTAATCTACATACCCTTGTACACCGAAAGCGGAAGCATTAGAACAACGCGGTTGATGTAGTTGTACGTCCTCACGGCCCGACCGATCAAGCACCGAAACTACGGCACCTCCGAGTTCTAGCACACGTTCAGCTCGATGACGTCCCTCAAACTCCGATCCAGCCGAGTGTCGAGGGAGAGTTCCGTCAACACGACGGCGTGGTGACGATCTTGATGTTCTACCGTCGCAGGGCTTCGCCTAAGCACCGCTACAATATTATCGAGGAGGGCTATGATGGAGGGGGGCACCGCACACGGCTAATAGATCTCAAGGATCAATTGTTGTTGTGTCTTTGGGGTGCCCCCCTGCCCCCATATATATAGGAGCAAGGGGGAAGGTGGCCGGCCTATGGAGGAGGCGCACCAAGGGGGGAGTCCTACTCCCACCGGGAGTAGGACTCCTCCTTTCCTTGTTGGAGAAGGAAAGAGGAGGAGAGGGAGAAGGAAAAGTGGGCTGCCCCCCTTGTCCAATTCGAACCAGAGGGGGGCGCAGGCCTCCTTCCTTTTGGCCTCTCTCCTCTATTCCCGTATGGCCCAATAAGGCCCATATACTCCCCGGCGAATTCCCGTAACTCTCTGGTACTCCAAAAAATACCCGAATCACTCGGAACCTTTCCGAACTCCGAATATAGTCGTCCAATATATTGATCTTTACGTCTCGACCATTTCGATACTCCTCGTCATGTCCCCGATCTCATCCGGGACTCCGAACTCCTTCGGTACATCAAAACTCATAAACTCATAATATAACTGTCATCGAAACCTTAAGCGTGCGGACCCTATGGGTTCGAGAACAATGTAGACATGACCTAGAACTATTCTCAGTCAATAACCAATAGCGGAACCTGGATGCTCATATTGGCTCCCACATATTCTACGAAGATCTTTATCGGTCAAACCGCATAACAACATACGTTGTTCCCTTTGTCATCGGTATCTTACTTGCCCGAGATTCGATCGTCGGTACCCAATACCTAGTTCAATCTCGTTACTGGCAAGTCTCTTTACTCGTTACATAATGCATCATTCCGTAACTAACACATTAGCTACATTGCTTGCAAGGCTTATAGTGATGTGCATTACCGAGAGGGCCCAGAGATACCTCTCCGACAATCGGAGTGACAAAACCTAATCTCGAAATACGCCAACCCAACATGTACCTTTGGAGACACCTGTACTACTCCTTTATAATCACCCAGTTACGTTGTGACGTTTGGTAGCACCCAAAGTGTTCCTCCGGTAAACGGGAGTTGCATAATCTCATAGTTACAGGAACATGTATAAGTCATGAAGAAAGCAACAGCAACATACTAAACGATCAAGTGCTAAGCTAACGGAATGGGTCAAGTCAATCACATCATTCTCCTAATGATGTGATCCCGTTAATCAAATGACAACTCTTTTGTCCATGGCTAGGAAACATAACCATCTTTGATAAACGAGCTAGTCAAGTAGAGGCATACTAGTGACACTATGTTTGTCTATGTATTCACACATGTATTATGTTTCCGGTTAATACAATTCTAGCATGAATAATAAACATTTATCATGATATAAGGAAATAAATAATAACTTGTTTATTGCCTCTAGGGCATATTTCCTTCAGTCTCCCACTTGCACTAGAGTCAATAATCTAGTTCACATCATCATGTGATTTAACACCAATATTCACATCTGTATGTGATTAATACCCATAGTTCACATCGTCATGTGATCAACACCCAAAGGGTTTACTAGAGTCAATAATCTAGTTGACATCGCTATGTGATTAACACCCAAAGAGTACTAAGGTATGATCATGTTTTGCTCGTGAGAAAAGTTTAGTCAACGGGTCTGTCATATTACAGAGTCGTATGTATTTTGCAAATATTCTATGTCTACAATGCTTTGCACGGAGCTACTCTAGCTAATTGCTCCCACTTTCAATATGTATCCAGATTGAGACTTAGAGTCATCTGGATCGGTGTAAAAGCTTGCATCGATGTAACTCTTTACGACGAACTCTTTTATCACCTCCATAATCGAGAAACATATCCTTATTCTACTAAGGATAATTTTGACCAATGTCCAGTGATCTACTCCTAGATCACTATTGTACTCCCTTGCCGAACCAGGGCAGAGTATACAATAGGTCTGGTCCATAGCATGGCATACTTTTATAGAACCTATGACTGATGCATAGGGAATGACTTTCATTCTTTCTATTTTCTGCCGTGGTCGGGTCTTGAGTCTTACTCAATTTCACACCTTTGCAACACAGGCAAGAACTCTTTCTTTGACTGTTCCATTTTGAACTATTTCAAAATCTTGACAAGGTATGTACTTATTGAAAAACTTATCAAGCGTCTTGATCTATCTCAATAGATCTTGATGCTCAATATGTAAGTAGCTTCACCGAGGTCTTTCATTGAAAAACCTTTTATTCAAGTATCCTTTTATGCTATCCAAAAATTCTATACCATTTCCAATCAACAATATGTCTTGCACATATAATATCAGAAATGCTACAGAGCTCCCACTCACTTTCTTGTAAATACAGGCCTTTCCAAAAGTCTATATAAAACCATATGCTTTGATCAACTCATCAAAGCGTATATTCCAACTCCGAGATGCTTGCACCAGTCCATTGATGGATCGTTGGAGCTTGCACATTTTGTTAGTACCTTTAGGATTAACAAAACCTTCTGGTTGCATCATATACAACTCTTATTTAATAAATCCATTAAAGAATGTAGTTTTTGACATCCATTTGCCAGATTTCATAAAATGTGGCCATTGCTAACATGATTCAGATAGACTTAAGCATAGATACGAGTGAAAAACTCTCATCGTAGTCAACACCTTGAACTTGTCGAAAACCTTTTGCGACAATTCTAGCTTTGTAGATAGTAACACTATCAGCGTCCGTCTTCCTCTTGAAGATCCATTTAATCTCAATGTCTCGCCGATCATTGGTGATAAAGCCACTGCTAACGTCGGTATTTTCGAAACTTCGAAGAAGGTTGATGAATTAAATGTCCTAAATATTTATGTGTCTAATTATTTTCGGTTATGTGAGAAGGACAAAAAGGTCAAAGCATTGGATACTGTTACGGCTAGGTGTGTAGCCGCTGTGGATAGCTTTGACCAAAAGCTTGAGCCTGGGATTGAGGCGCATCAGAGAAAATTAGAACTATTGATGCATGTTCAAGAAGACAGGAAAGTTGAGTATGGACAGATGATGCATGCACGTTCCATGGTTTGCATGCATAAGTGGAAGGAGAATCAATCATACCCAGGGATTTATGTGGATAGTAATTTGAAGCATCTAGCAAAGAGCACGTACAAGGAAAACTACTACTTTGCATGCCCACGTCAACCAGAAAGTAGACTTGCTATAGAGTTTGATTTGTTTCTCAATTATATTATGTGTTCCATACAATCAGGAGATAGAAATCAGAAAGAAGTCCATGGTTGCTACTACTTCGGAAGGTCACGGCCACCAGAGATACATGCGTACACCAGGAGACCTCGGCCACATGACGTGTTGTGCTTATGTGCTATGGGGTGGGGTCCGCCTACAGAAGATATCATCAAATTAGTGCACTATATTTACGTAGGCTCAAAGTGTCAGTTCGTTTTCTTTTGGTATGTATGGATTGTGGGCCAAAACTATAAGGCGCACAGTCTATTTGATTTGGAGAGTCCAAGTTTTATTATTTTCTATTTAGTAGAGATATAAAGTTAGGAATGTTTGAGTCGTCCAACTTGCAGGTCACGATAGGTCATTTGTTATTTAAGGTCTGGTCGGTGCATCATGTAAAGCAGGTTATCTTTTATGAAATAGACACGATGTATTTTTCAGGGTAGACACCCGTATCAAGTTTTGGAGGGATCTTTAGAAAATCTCTGTGTTGCGATTTCTCTTCGTGGAAATTGTTTTTGCGCGTGAGTACCTTCGTCGAGATTGGTTTTCTCGTGCTGGGCCGCAAGGTTCAAACCCTCTACTTCGTGTACATCGCATGCGCGGGCGAGAGGTTTCTATTGGTGGTGGTGGAGTGTCGTGAAAGATCGGACCGCAACAACGGATCGGACCTCACATTGAGTTTCGGTCTACATTAGGTGGTATTCAGAGCAAAGGTTGTTCACGACACAATATTTTTCTTCAAGTTACTATTGAAGATTTTTTTTATCATGAGAAAGGATTGTAGCTCGCAAATGATGATGGCTGTGGAGAAGGGTCCATTGCGTGCTTTGCCGTGGTACCAATGCTTTACGCGTGTGCGTGTAGGGCCGGCGAGTTATGCAACATTGATGAATTGCTATTCTGGGATGAACTTAGTGAGTCAGACTATGGTTGATGCTTTGAACCTGCCGTTGATAGAACATCCAGAACCGTATGAGCTTTGATGGAAGGACAAGTTTGTCAAGATCATGCATCGCGTCGAGGTATGGTTTATTCTATGTGGATATGGTGATGTAGTCATGTGTGATGTGCTTCCTATGCACATGCATACTTGTTCAATACTACTAGGAAAACCATGGACAGATAAAAGACAGTTGACATATCATTCAGTTGACGAATTTTCTTTTGTTCGTGGAGGACAATTCGTACCACTTGATTCTTACACATTAGAGAAGTATATGGCTGATCGCAAGAAGCGGGATACTGCTCAAGCTGCATTAGAAGTAAAGAAGAAGAAGGTTGAGGTTGCTGAAATTTCCACTGTCGCTATTCAGTCTAGAAAAAAAAATATTGTTGAAGAGATCAGCTCAAAATCGAGGACGATTTTGTTTCAAGAGGGAAAGGATGATAAAGCCACTGCTAACATCGGTATTTTCGAATCTTCGAAGAAGGTTGATGAATTAAATGTCCTAAATATTTATGTGTCTAATTATTTCCGGTTATGTGAGAAGGACAAAAAGGTCCAAGCATTGGATACTGTTACGGCTAGGTGTGTAGCCGCTGTGGATAGCTTTGACCAAAAGCTTGAGCCTGGGATTGAGGCGCATCAGAGAAAATTAGAACTATTGATGCATGTTCAAGAAGACAGGAAAGTTGAGTATGGACAGATGATGCATGCACGTTCCATGGTTTGCATGCATAAGTGGAAGGAGAATCAATCATACCCAGGGATTTACGTGGATAGTAATTTGAAGCATCTAGCAAAGAGCACGTACAAGGAAAACTACTACTTTGCATGCCCACGTCAACCAGAAAGTAGACTTGCTATAGAGTTTGATTTGTTTCTCAATTATATTATGTGTTCCATACAATCAGGAGATAGAAATCAGAAAGAAGTCCATGGTTGCTACTACTTCGGAAGGTCACGGCCACCAGAGATACATGCGTACACCAGGAGACCTCGGCCACATGACGTGTTGTGCTTATGTGCTATGGGGTGGGGTCCGCCTACAGAAGATATCATCAAATTAGTGCACTATATTTACGTAGGCTCAAAGTGTCAGTTCGTTTTCTTTTGGTATGTATGGATTGTGGGCCAAAACTATAAGGCGCACAGTCTATTTGATTTGGAGAGTCCAAGTTTTATTATTTTTCTATTTAGTAGAGATATAAAGTTAGGAATGTTTGAGTCGTCCAACTTGCAGGTCAAGATAGGTCATTTGTTATTTAAGGTCTGGTCGGTGCATCATGTAAAGCAGGTTATCTTTTATGAAATAGACACGATGTGTTTTTCAGGGTAGACACCCGTATCAAGTTTTGGAGGGATTTTTAGAAAACCTCTGTGTTGCGATTTCTCTTCGTGGAAATTGTTTTTGCGCGTGAGTACCTTCGTCGAGATTGGTTTTCTCGTGCTAGGCCGCAAGGTTCAAACCCTCTACTTCGTGTACATCGCGTGCGCGGGCGAGAGGTTTCTATTGGTGGTGGTGGAGTGTCGTGAAAGATCAGACCGCAACAACGGATCGGACCTCACATTGAGTTTCGGTCTACATTAATTGGGCAAGTTAATCAAAGTCCATACTTTGTTTCATACATGGATCTTATCTCAGATCTCATGGCCTCAAGCCATTTTGCGGAATCTGGGCTCACCATCGCTTCTTTATAGTTCGTAGATTCGTCATGGTCTAGTAACAGAACTTCTAGAACGGGATTACCATACCACTTTGGTGCGGATCTTATTCTGGAAGACCTACGAGGTTCGGTAGTAACTTGATCTGAAGCTTCATGATCATCATCATTAACTTCCTCACTAATTGGTGTAGGCATCACTGGAACTGATTTCTGTGATGAACTACTTTCCAATTTGGGAGAAGGTACAATTACCTTATCAAGTTCTACTTTCCTCCCACTCAGTTCTTTCGAGAGAAAACTCCTTCTCTAGAAAGGATCCATCTTAGCAACGAATATCTTGCCTTTGGATCTGTGATAGAAGGTGTACCCAACAGTTTCCTTTGAGTATTCTATGAAGACGCACTTCTCCGATTTAGGTTCGAGCTTATCAGGTTGAAATTTTTTCACATAAGCATCGCAGCCCCAAACTTTAACAAACGACAACTTTGGTTTCTTGCCAAACCACAGTTCATAAGCCGTCGTCTCAACGGATTTTGATGGTGCCCTATTTAAAGTGAATGCAACTGTCTCTAATGCATAACCCCAAAACAATAGTGTTAAACCGATAAGAGACATCATAGGTCGCACAATATCCAATAAAGTGCAGTTACGACGTTCGGACACACCATAACGCTGTGGTGTTTCAGGTGGCATGAGTTTGTGAAACTATTCCACATTGTTTTAATTGAAGACCAAACTCGTAACTCAAATATTTGTCTCCGCGATCAAATCACAGAAACTTTATTTTCTTGTTATGATGATTCTCCACTTCACTCTGAAATTCTTTGAACTTTTCAAATGTTTCAGACTTGTGCTTCATTAAGTAGATATACTCATATCTGCTCAAATCATCTTGTGAAGGTCAGAAAATAACGATACCCACCACGAGCATCAACACTCATTGGACCGCATACATCGGTATGTATTATTTTCAATAAGTCACTAGCTCGTTCCATTGTTCCGGAGAACGGAATTTTAGTCATCTTGCCCAAAAGGCATGGTTCTCAAGCATCAAATGATTCATAACCAAGTGATTCCGAAAATCCATCTTTATGGAGTTTCTTCATGCGCTTTACACCGATATGACCCAAACGGCAGTGCCACAAATAAGTTGCACTATCATTATTAACTTTGCATCTTTTGGCATCAATATTATGAATATGTGTATCACTACGATCGAGATCCAACAAACTATTTTCATTGGGTGTATGACCATTGAAGGTTTTATTCATGTAAACAGAACAACAATTATTCTCTGACTTTAAATGAATAACCGTATTGCAATAAACATGATCAAATCATATTCATGCTCAACGCAAACGCCAAATAACATTTATTTAGGTTTAACACTAATCCCGAAAGTATAGGGAGTATGCGATGATGATCATATCAATCTTGGAACCACTTCCAACACACATCGTCACTTCACCCTCAACTAGTTTCTGTTTATTCTGTAACTCCTGTTTCGAGTTACTAATCTTAGCAACCGAACAAGTATCAAATACTCAGGGGTTACTATAAACACTATTAAGGTACACATTAATAACATGTATATCAAATATACCCTTGTTCAGTTTGCCATCCTTCTTATCCACCAAATATTCAGGGTATTTCCGTTTTCAGTGACCATTTCCTTTGCAGTGTAAGCACTCAGTTTCAGGCTTTGGTTCAGCTTTGGGCTTCTTCGTGGGAGTGACAACTTGCTTGTCATTCTACTTGAAGTTTACCTTTCTTTCCCTTTGCCCTTTTCTTGAAACTAGTGATCTTTTCAACCATCAACACTTGATGCTCTTTCTTGATTTCTACCTTCGTTGATTTCAACATCACGAAGAGCTCGGGAATCGTTTTCGTCATCCCTTGCATACTGTAGTTCATCACAAAGTTCTACTAACTTGGTGATGGTGACTAGAGAACTCTGTCAATCACTATCTTATTTGGAAGATTAACTCCCACTTGATTCAAGCGATTGTAGTACCCAGACAATCTGAGCACATGCTCACTAGTTGAGCGATTCTCCTCCATCTTTTAGCCATAGAACTTGTTGGAGACTTCATATCTCTCAAGTCGGGTATTTGCTTGAAATATTAACTTCAACTCCTGGAACATCTCATATGGTCCATGACGTTCAAAACATCTTTGAAGTCCCGATTCTAAGCCGTTAAGCATGGTGCACTAAACTATCAAGTAGTCATCATATTGAGCTAGCCAAACGTTCATAACGTCTGCATCTCCTCCTGCAATAGGTCTGTCACCTAGCGGTGCATTAAGGACATAATTCTTCTGTGCAGCAATGAGGATAAACCTCAGATCACGGATCCAATCCGCATCATTGCTACTAACATTTTTCAACACAGTTTTCTCTAGGAACGTATCAAAATAAACATATGAAAGCAACAATGCAAGCTATTGATATACAATATAATTTGCAAAATACTACCAGGACTAAGTTCATTATAAATTTAAGTTCAATTAATCATATTACTTAAGAACTCCCACTTAGACAGACATCTCTCTAGTCATCTAAGTGATCACGTGATCCAAATCAACTAAACCATGTCCGATCATCACGTGAGATGGAGTAGTTTTCAATGGTGAACATCACTATGTTGATCATATCTACTATATGATTCACGCTCGACCTTTCGGTCTCTATGTTCCGAGGCCATATCTGTATATGCTAGGCTCGTCAAGTTTAACCTGAGTATTTCGCGTGTGCAACTGTTTTGCACCCGTTGTATTTGAACGTAGAGCCTATCACACCCGATCATCACGTGGTGTCTCAGCATGAACTTTCACAACGGTGCAAACTCAGGGAGAACACTTCTTGAAAATTTTAGTGAGAGATCATCTTAAAATGCTACCGTCAATCAAAGCAAGATAAGATGTATAAAAGATAAACATCACATGCAATCAATATAAGTGATATGATATGGCCATCATCATCTTGTGCTTGTGATCTCCATCTCCAAAGTACTGTCATGATCTCTATCGTTACCGGCACGACACCATGATCTTCATCATCTTGATCTATATCAATGTGTCGTCACATGGTCGTCTCGCCAACTATTGCTTTTGCAACTATTGCTATCGTATAGCGATAAAGTAAAGCAATTATTTGGCACTTGCATCTTATGCAACAAAGAGACAACCATAGGGCTTCTGCCAGTTGCCGATAACTTCAACAAAACATGATCATCTCATACAACAACTTATATCTCATCACGTCTTGACCATATCACATCACAACATGCCCTGCAAAAACAAGTTAGACGCCCTCTACTTTGTTGTTGCAAATTTTACATGGCTGCTACGGGCTGAGCAAGAACCGTTCTTACCTACGCATCAAAACCACAATGATGGTTTGTCAAGTTAGTGCTGTTTTAACCTTCTCAAGGACCGGGCGTAGCCACACTCGGTTCAACTAAAGTTGGAGAAACAGACACCCGCTAGTCACCTGTGTGCGAAGCACGGCGGTAAAACCAGTCTCGCGTAAGTGTACGCGTAATGTCGGTCCGGGCCGCTTCATCCAACAATACCGCTGAACCAAAGTATGACATGCTGGTAAGCAGTATGACTTGTATCGCCCACAACTCACTTGTGTTCTTCTCGTGCATATAACATCAACGCATAAAACCTAGGCTCGGATGCCACTGTTGGGGAACGTAGTAATTTCAAAAATTTCCTACGCACACGCAAGATCATGGTGATGCATAGCAACGAGAGGGGAGAGTGTAATCTACATACCCTTGTAGACCGAAAGCAGAAGCGTTAGAACAACGTGGTTAATGTAGTCGTACGTCCTCACGGCCCGACCGATCAAGCACCGAAACTACGGCACCTCCGAGTTCTAGCACATGTTCAGCTCAATGACGTCCCTCGAACTCCGATCCAGCCGAGTGTCGAGGGAGAGTTCCGTCAGTACGACGGCGTGGTGATGATCTTGATGTTCTACCGTCGCAGGGCTTCGCCTAAGCACCGCTACAATATTATCGAGGAGGGCTATGGTGGAGGGGGGCACCGCACACGGCTAATAGATCTCAAGGATCAATTGTTATTGTGTCTTTGGGGTGCCCCTGCCCCCATATATATAGGAGCAAGGGGGAAGGTGGCCGGCCTATGGAGGAGGCGCACCAAGGGGGGAGTCCTACTCCCACCGGGAGTAGGACTCCTCCTTTCCTTGTTGGAGAAGGAAAGAGGAGGAGAGGGAGAAGGAAAAGTGGGCTGCCCCCCTTGTCCAATTCGGACCAGAGGGGGGGGGGGCGCAGGCCTCCTTCCTTTTGGCCTCTCTCCTCTATTCCCGTATGGCCTAATAAGGCCCATATACTCCCCGGCGAATTCCCGTAACTCTCCGGTACTCTGAAAAATACCCGAATCACTCGGAACCTTTCCGAGCTCCGAATATAGTCGTCCAATATATCGATCTTTACGTCTCGACCATTTCGATACTCCTCGTCATGTCCCCGATCTCATCCGGGACTCCGAACTCCTTCGGTACATCAAAACTCATAAACTCATAATATAACTGTCATCGAAACCTTAAGCGTGCGGACCCTACGGGTTCGAGAACAATGTAGACATGACCTAGAACTATTCTCAGTCAATAACCAATAGCGGAACCTGGATGCTCATATTGGCTCCCACATATTCTACGAAGATCTTTATCGGTCAAACCGCATAACAACATACGTTGTTCTCTTTGTCATCGGTATCTTACTTGCCCGAGATTCGATCGTCGGTACCCAATACCTAGTTCAATCTCGTTACTGGCAAGTCTCTTTACTCGTTACATAATGCATCATTCCGTAACTAACACATTAGCTACATTGCTTGCAAGGCTTATAGTGATGTGCATTACCGAGAGGGCCCAGAGATACCTCTCCGACAATCGGAGTGACAAAACCTAATCTCGAAATACGCCAACCCAACATGTACCTTTGGAGACACCTGTACTACTCCTTTATAATCACCCAGTTACGTTGTGACGTTTGGTAGCACCCAAAGTGTTCCTCCGGTAAACGGGAGTTGCATAATCTCATAGTTACAGGAACATGTATAAGTCATGAAGAAAGCAACAGCAACATACTAAACGATCAAGTGCTAAGCTAACGGAATGGGTCAAGTCAATCACATCATTCTCCTAATGATGTGATCCCGTTAATCAAATGACAACTCTTTTGTCCATGGCTAGGAAACATAACCATCTTTGATAAACGAGCTAGTCAAGTAGAGGCATACTAGTGACACTATGTTTGTCTATGTATTCACACATGTATTATGTTTCCGGTTAATACAATTCTAGCATGAATAATAAACATTTATCATGATATAAGGAAATAAATAATAACTTGATTATTGCCTCTAGGGCATATTTCCTTCAGGTGTCACTGTGATAGCCCACTTAAAAATAATTTCGTTAAATAGTTGCAATCTAAAGAATTTTAAACCATCTTAAATCATTCAGTTAAACATTTACATGCAAAAGAGTTTCAGCCCCTCCCACTTAATCTTGTTTTACTGGCAGAGTTGGAACTCCACTCCTATATAAACACAAACAACCGAGTTAAACATGCCACAAATGATTTTGTTACTACCTCAAGGCAGGTGTGCAGAAAGAATATTGCACTTCTTACCAATCTTGTGGATCTGAAGTTTGAAATCAACATTTGGGCACTGAAACTTGCGAGCTGTGAAATCTGCCAAAGCAATGAGAAGAAAGCAACAGTAAATGATTGAAGAAAGAGAGGCCTATACCGGAATCAAAGTAGATCAAACCTTGTCAACTAGTACATCCCGATACGTTTTGGCCGCCCCTAACCACACTGCGCTATAGGAACTATCATTCACAGATGCACGCTTCAAATTTCAAAGAACACAATTTGAAGAAACAAGATGTGAGATTGGCGACAACATCACGGTTATCCCCGTGCACTCTGGGATCCAAATGTACAATGCAGAGGAAATGCGACCTCACCCGCGCTGTACGAAGACGTTCCACCACTCGGAAAGCTGCCCTGGTCCTTGGCCAGGTGACGGCACCGCTCTGCCTCCAGTCCAGAGCGTCGGGCACGGCAGCCGCACGGCACCGTCCCGCGCCTGTGCCACAAGAGCCGCCACGCCCTGCTCCTAGCGTTGCATCCGTGGCCGCCCACTGCGTGCCGCGCCGCCGCCGCTGGCCGAGGAAGGAGAGGATCCCCGCCGTCACCGGCGCAGGCCGAGCCCGCTGTGTCCTGCGCTGCTGCCGCTGCCCGAGGAAGGAGAGGGACCCCGCCGTCGCAGCCGCAGGACGAGCCCGCTCTGTCTCGCGCCGCCGCCGCCCGAGGGAGGAGAGGGACTCGACGCTACAGACGCAGGCTGAGCTTCGCCTGGCGGCATCCTATGTCAGCGGCGAGGATAAGAGAGGAGGGAGGGGTGGGGAACGACGGAGGCGGGGGCTCGATCTCCCTGGAGCAGCGGCGGCGGCGGAGGGAGGGGCAATAGGAACGACAGATGCGGGGTTAGATGGAGGCGACGTCCTTGCGTAGGGATCTCGAGTACTACTCGGGATGGCAGAGTTTTCGTCCGCCTAGGAAAAATGCTAAACGCGATTTTGGCTCAAGCGGCGTGGGTTGTTTCTATGGGCAGAGTTTTCGTCCGCCCTCGTGAAGTTCTCTTGTTTAATAGTAGTGTAGATATTTTTCGTATATAGGGTGCGCTGACATGCCGTGCATCATGGTATTTCCCACTCTCACTGCTCTTATACCAGGGAAATAGCTTGGGTAGTCTTGTGTCTTTGTGTTCATATTGCTGGGGTTTTCTCTCTATTTTGACAGCTCATATGTCTGGCACATTTTATGTGTTTTCAAAATGAAGACTTGTTTGTGGTCCAGCTTGCAGGGACTGACATGAACAATAACTCTATAACATTTTGCCTCTCGCCTAATTTAGTATTTTGATCTGACTTCACGAGAGTTTAATAGAAATGACAACATCTTTTATTCTGGAATTAATTTGCAAAATAGTCTTATACTTCCTCCGTAAACAAATATAAAAGCGCTTAGATCTCTAAAATAGTGATCTAAACGTTCTTATATTTCTTTACAGAAGGAATATTTAGTTATAGAGGTAGTACTATTAAATAGTAACATCATTTACTTTCACATAAACAATCAACCGCAAACCAAAAAGCCTAGCTACACTTGCATGTGCCGTGACTTAACATGCTAACTCCATGTAATATTGGATGCAATCTTGATTATTAACGAACCAATCTCATCGTAGTATATAGGTATATTAAAGAAAACAGGCAAGTAGATCAAACTCGTACTCTTTCTTTTGAGTCATATTCCGACTTTTTTTTAACACAGTCATATTCCGACTTGTACTTGTATGATACTACTACAATTCGAGAATACTCCAATTCTATGCGCCAATTTCTTTTAGAAAATAATGAATACGTAGGGCACTACCGGTCAGGTCGGACGTGGGAGGAGCCGCCGCCCCCGTGGCCGTCAGAGATCCCGTTTCTGTCCAATCCCCTTCTCCCGCTGCCTGGTCGTCGACAGCAGCTCCCGGAGTCCCGACCTCCTCGGCCGGCCCAGCGGCCTTCGCACCACCACCCACCACGACCCTCCCTCCCTCCGGTTCCTTTCCTCCAGAGACCCGGCTGGCTTCATCCCACCCCGGCCGGTTACATCGCGCCGCCGCCTCACTAGACGAATCTGAATAGGTATTTGTGTTACTAGGAAATATGCCCGTGCGTTGCAACGGGAGAAACAAACACTTTTACATGCACCATGAGGCTACCGCTCTCTTATTGCAGGCATGTGTAGTTTGCAAAAATTTCTTATAATATATGACAAAGGGAGTAATTAATTAGGGCTAGTAATAACCAAGGTAGCAACTACCGCTCTCTTATTGCAGGCATGTGTAGTTTGCAAAAATTTCTTATAATATATGACAAGTGGAGTAATTAATTAGGGCTAGTAATAACCAAGGTAGCAACCTACGGCAATTGCCTTTTTTGCTACAAATAATTCTTGTTCATTATGTATTGAATGAATGCTACAATACTATGTAGATCAAGTGTGAATCTATCTAAGCTGGTGTAGTACTTCATATTCTTCTTCATAGATTGTGATTTGTGAAATACTATCGTATTACATTATCTTGTTACACCATCTTGTGTCTTCGTCAAATCCTAATCAAAAGCAATGTTGAGTTGATAAGAACTCTATCAAAAGTAATGGCAATCAAGCTGGCATTGAATTGGTGCCCGCTCATCAATCCCACAAACAGTCTCCTTTCACTAATTGACAACTTGACAAATACAATAAAATTATGGTCAAGTGCATGGCCTAACCAAATTGTTCTCATGCTTTTTATGATCCAACCTAAGCTAATTGCTTTGGCCCTAAGTGGCCGAGAGCATGGAAGTTGAGTATCCGCCTAATTGGCCGATCTTAATAATGGAGATGCCCCTAAAAAATATAGGAAGATGAGTCCTGCCTATTCAAGTTTCATCGAGGCATCCAATGAAAACCTAATCTGTGGAGTACTCCCTCGGTTCCTAAATATAACTATTTTTATGGAGATTCCAACATGAACTACGTACGTAGCAAAATGAGTAAATCTATAATCTAAAATATGTCTATATATGTATAGCCTGTATTGAAATCTCTAAAAAAGACTTATATTTAGAAACCGAGTGAGTAGAAAGTAATTGCATGTAGGCATCCCAATGTCAGGACTTTCTTCCGGTAGTACATTCTTTTTGTGAAATATATAGATGTTTTTTTTCTAATGAAAGAATTTAACTGAATCTCCATATGCATAGTGCATAGAGTTCTTCACTAAAACACGACTGCAGTATTGTACATATTTATGAGGCCAAAATTAGAAGGAAAAGAAAATAGTCTTCAATTGTATGTAAACAAAGAACAGAAGATACACACGACATGCTAGCACCTGGTTAATCTCACGCGCAAGCCAATAAATAATTCAGTAAAAAAACACAAAGCAAATTTAGAAAAACTGAACCGTCGTTCTGCTGCTGCTCTGGCCGGTGATATCCATCGGCTGCTGCTCCAAGCATGCAGACGCGGACCTGCAACCACTCCTCTCCGGGAAGCCTCCACGGTTCATGCAGTACGTCTCCCATGCACACAATGAGGCAGCTGCCCGTGACAACAGCCATGTGAGCGCCATGCTGGCTGCTAACATATCCATCAGCCAAAAAAGTACTTCAAATATGTTCAGGTAACACATACTGTACAACATAAATCTGTTCAGACAATAGATACCACAGAAATCTATCCAAATTCAATTAAAAACAAAGAAGAAAGGAGGGTTTTGTTAGCGCAACATGGAGCCAGATGACGTTGGAACCACGATCGGCTGTTTTTGTGAGACCGACGAAATTGAATTGACACTTTGACAGTACATCAGACTGCAAAATTAGCTGCTCCAAAATTCCTTACTGAAACTTTTCCATACACATCGAAACTCTGCACACATGATCTCATGCATTTGTTTCATTACCCATTTACTCTTTGCATGGCCCGCTGTTCACCAAAAGAACAGTGCCCAAGAGAACTTAATCCTGTTAATTCACTACTTGGTAATACCACATAAATCTTGCATACTGGGACAAAAAGTAAGGGAGCGAGCACAGAAAGGCAGGCAAGCAGCCACCTTAATAAATTTGTAGAACCTCGATCAAGGAACACACTGCTACCATGCGACTCAATCCGAAGCCTGCCGATCCGCGCCGCCGGCTTGACGGTGCAAGCGGCCGTCGTGAAGCTGCGCAGCCACCCTCAAACTCCTCCAGCTTGGTACTCCCATGGCCGCTTGTCGCCAACTCGGATCGGAGTATGCTGTCCTTCACCCTCTGCCACTTCCCCGATGCGGTTGCCTACACGCTAGCCCAGCAGCAGGAGCGTCACCTATGGACCGCGATGCGCCTTCGGCCTGCAAGTGGCGGTGGCAGCGCAGTATTTCTCAGTGTTGTACGCCATACAAACAAAAGCATGAATCGCGAGGTTTGCCGGCCATTAGCAATGGTACTGACGACCAATCACCAAACGGTAACGGCGACGGTGCAAGGTTAGTCAGCTGTGTGCTTGGCCCTTCCGACATGGCGGCGGCAGCTAATTAGCCATGCCGATCGTATTGTCCAACGCCGCCAAGAGACTCGTGGTCGTGGCCAACGTCGGCAAGCGCTTGCTAGCCTTCCTCGCCTGCGAGCTCCAGGACGTCGCCGGCATTCGCGATCATAGAACCGTCGCTTTCCTCTCAGCTGCATCCATTGATCGAGGGGCTCGAGAGAGGAGCAGGAGGCTGCCAAGATAGATGAGATCGCAGAGGCGAAGAGAAAGGCGAGATGTTTACGCACTGGATAAGGCTAATCAGCGCCGTGGAGACCTAGGACGTGGCCCAAGCTGCATCGTTTTGTGTAATAAATAAGGATACTAATTCTCCGGCCACGTTGATTTCTTGGACTCCTAGCTAGCTGATAATTTTCCCTCAAAAAAAAAAAGCTAGCTGATAATTATTTGACCAGGTCGATCCCTGGGACTCCTAGCCGATGTATTAGTTTGCAGGTAAAATAGTATCATTTTGGATGTAGAAAATAATATAGGTAAAGAAAACTGAAAGCGTAAATTCACGTGAAGAAGCGTATTGTGACGGTGAACCCGAAGACCCAATCCGTGCTTTATTATTAGGGAGAGATAAAAAAATTCACACAGTAGTACTTTCTTCAATCCCGTTATTTTTCATTGCGTATTTTTTTACCCAAACTTGTAGCCTTCTGTCAGCAGTATGGAGCAACACCCAAAGATTAATATCTTGATCTCCATCCTCCAATTTGTTCTGGTTGCCTTCTCGGCGACTTAAGAAATGCAAAGCACTAGCACAAGGAAGCTGCTAGCATACTGAATCTGCTTTTCCAGCTTATTATTATTTTGGTTAGGACAAATGAGTAGTGACAGGTGAGCTGTCATATTCTTGTGGTAAAAAGTCGAAACAATCCAGTTAATATAAGTGTTTTCTGTTTTTTATACATCATTTTGTAACATACATTGTAGGTTCTATTGTTTGTAATAAAATGTAAACCGAGAACACTCTTACAATTTTCCTCAATTTTAATTCTTTTTAAGAACCTATTTATGCATTTGTTTTAGCATGCGGGACATCATCTAGTAGGCAGTAGTTTGTGATGGCATGCTGCTATATGATTCTCATGCAAATTTTCCTTACAGACATAATCCTGGATGGCAAAGCGAAGGAGAAGTTCGAAGGATAAACCAAATGGAGCAATGGTCAAAAGAAAGAGACCAAGTTCTCAGTTGAGCGACTTACCCATGGTAAGAAATGTCAAATTGGAATCAAGTAGTGATACTCCATTGTCGTTAAGAACATATTCTCTTGTTGCTTTTGAACAATCTAGTACTCCCTCCGTCCCAAAATTCTTGTCTTAGATTTGTCCAAATACGGATGTATCAAGTCACGTTCCGTATCTAGACAAATCTAAGACAAGAATTTTGGGACGGAGGGAGTATTATAATATCGTTGTTTCTCTGCTGCAGGATATATTATGCCACATCATATCATTGTTACTGTTAAAAGAGGCTGTGAGGACAAGCATTGTATGAAGCACTGGAGATATGTTTGGTGTAGCTGAACAAACTTGGAGTTTTCTTTTTGATCAGTGATGCGAAGGAGTTATAAAGTAGGACCTTTTATTCTCCATCCTATATAAGAAGTTCTTAAGAGAATTGATGCAGTCTTAAAACAACACTCTGGAGTAGGGGTTGAGAAAATGGAAGTTGATTTTTCACTAAACGATGAACATGCTAATCACATTGATAGATGGCTGAACTTTGCTATTGCAGCAAAGACAAATCAGCTTATTCTTAATTTTACATCTGTGCATCCTATAATGGAACACTACAAGTTCCCTTTTCAGCTTTTCGATGCTACCAAGAGTTCCATCTTCCAATCGTTGACACTTGGTTCTGTTTCTCTAAATAAGCCTGCAAACTTCAAAGCTTTTCTAAACCTTAAAAAGCTTATGTTAATGGATGTAAATATTACCGACGAAGAACTTCAACTTCTGTTGTCCAACTGCAATGTTTTGGAGTTTCTTGGAGTTGCTCGTTGTCGAATGCTCACAGCCATTAAGACACCTCAACTCTCAGACCACTTTAAGCATTTGCGTGTCTTTCACTGCCCCTTGCTTCAAGAGATAAAGTTGAATTATGGCTTGACAACACTTGAATATAAATACGAAGGTCCATCGATACCGATAGCACCTCCTGTAACTTTGACAAACTTAAGCATAGAGTCATCAGATGTTTGCTCAGCTCTTGCATATATCTCCACTGAATTGCCCAGTATGGTGCGTCGACTGGAGATGATGTCTCTAAAATGTGAAGAACTTGAGGTTCGAGCTGCATTTCGTCTTTCAGATTTGCAATATTTATATGCATCCCTATTGTTTGACTGGATTTATTTTGTAACTTCCATTTTTTTTGTGTGTGTATGTGTTAGAGAGCTATTTTACCGGAGAAGCCTCTCAAATTTATCCATCTAAGGCACCTGAGATTGGAAATAACCTTTTTATCCCTGACGAAAAGGAAGTCCGATGTCCTTGATTTTGCCTCCGTTTTGGAGGCTGCTCCTTTAATGGAAAAGCTGGAGTTTCATGTAAGTCTTTCATTTCAATTTGTAATATGCATGTTTTTTACATATGACTCAGGCTGATCTCAGCAAAAAGGAATTTGCCTTTAACTGTGTAATATGTTGTTCCAATAAATCATCCCGTTGATTTAAACAAATAGGGAGTCTACAAGCTTTAAATCTTTTGAGCCATTTAGACAAAGTTTGGAAAGATGTGCAGTATACCTTACATATAAGCTGGCCACCATAGATCAAATTAACAGTGATAGGGAAGTATGCTGAAATGGTACCATATAGTTAGTCACTCTGTACTTTGGTAAGGAGAAGGCTTTTTATGTGTATATGTAGGTGTAGATTAGACTATGCGTACAATCATGAGAGTTAGTGGAGTATTATGATGATGACAATATGGATGATCTGTTAGTTGGGTAGGAAAAAAAATGACTGTATGTGAGTTGTGCAAAAGAGCAAGTAGACAGTATTGTTTCAGACATTTATGTCAGCACGCCTTGTCTTTCTTGTACAGACTCATATACTGTAAAGTTTTTCCAGTCCAACCAATAGATCATCTTAGAACTTCCTAACCAGTGTTAGTGGACTACGGATCGCACTATAACTTAGCCACTAAGCATAGCAGTTTTTATTTTTATATTTGCTTCTTGGTATGTAGAAAGTGAAATTATGACACATATTATTTAGAGGATTTGTTTTCACTTGGGTGGTTGTCTGGGCTTGGGAGCAACCTCTATTTTGTTAAGTGGTGCTTAGATGCATGCTTGTTGCTTTGACAGATGTGGATGGACTGTGAATGTGTACGATACCGCAAGCTTGATGGCAAGCTAAGGAGCCTCCCCCCAAAGCCACACTCCCATCTCAAGTTGGTGGATATTACAGGATTTTATGGTGAGAAAGATCAGCTGGAGTTGGCGCTTCATATCCTCAAGAATTCTGTCGCGCTGGAGGCAATGACGATTGATCCAAAGCCAACGGTAGCTGCTGAGCAGTGTCGTCTGACATGGAAAAAAGACGGGTTTTCTTACGTGGATGGCTATAGAGTTGCGAAGAAATACCTTCTCAGAGCAGACCGCCGCGGCGTTGTTGACGTTGTAAAAGCCGGTCATAAGGATATTGAAGCTCTAAGGAACGCTCCGTATAAGATGCCTCAAGAAGCTAAATAAGCTTTGTTTTCATGGAGCAGGTCATCCTCAAGAAGCTAAATAAGCTTTGTTTTAATCGAACAGATGCCTGGTGTACCTGGTTGTTTAATACCTTTTCGTGTAGCTCGTTTTGTGGACATTTTTTTTCCATGCATGACTCGCACAGCTGCGTTTCTTTCAGTTCAGTTTGGTTCCCAACTTGGCAACTTCCCATGGTGTGTTTGCCAGTGTTTCTTCCATGTGTTCATCGGTGGTTCGTAATGCAGGTGGGATGATCATTCATTGCAGAATGCCCGTGCGCTCAGCTGGACTGATTTGTACCTGCATCACTCACACAAGATTATGTATATTGAACTAATCAATTTCTATGTTTATGTACCAAACTAAACATCCACGACAACTTTATGTACTGACCGTGTATTTTACTCGATAAAACAAGTGTGAACTCCAGTCACTACATGCAATATATGTACTCCTAAAGCCAACAAAAGATATCTGAAAACGGAAGAGGCATGACATGCCTTTTCTCTTCTAGGAGTCAAAAGATCTCTCAAAACTAAAGAACAGAACAAGCTCATCTCAGGTAGCTATGTTACTAAACGTTGCCAGCCTTTGTTACTGCGGTGGCATATATATCCCCAAAAGTAATTGACAGAAATCCAAAATTTCCAGTCTTACAAAACGGAAATAAAGAAGAGCAGATAAAAGTAGAATATCACAGCACATTAGATAAAACAAGTGAACTAGTGAACATCCATAATTTCATATATAGACTGAGCCAAATTCAATACATAATCACTACATGTACTCCTTCAAAAGCCACCGAAACATGTCTGGAAACTGAAGGAACATGACACGCATTTTCTTGACAGAAAATTTTTGCGAGTGTTTCTTAAAAAAGAAATTGCGATCAAGAACTGATACTGATAAAGAAGTTTTGATAAAATCGTGGTGCATCACCAACTCTTGGAGCAGGCTGAATCCTAAAATTGCCGCTGTTGCCCCCCCCCCCCCCCCCCCCCCGCCCCCGCCGTCAGACTCCTCATGGCCTCCTCACCACCCCCGTGACATCATCATACCACGTCGTAGTCCGTGTGCAATGGCGGAGGTAAAGGGTGTCCCCTGAGATTTGAAAATACTCCCTCCGTCCCATA
Organism: Triticum aestivum; assembly: GCF_018294505.1. Lineage (NCBI taxonomy): Eukaryota > Viridiplantae > Streptophyta > Magnoliopsida > Poales > Poaceae > Triticum > Triticum aestivum. Next base: position 555,869,099 of record NC_057798.1, read on the forward strand.
ATGTAAGACGTTTTTTGACATTAGTATAGTGTCAAAAAACATCTTACATTATGGGACGGAGGGAGTAGCTTTTATACCATAGAAGGAAGGCTAACAAATAAAAGAAAAATACAACAAAAAAATGTATAAGTGCAGTACCGCTGCTGGACCACCCTGGCCTAGTGGGCTAGGTCCGCCATTGCCCGGGCATGTGCGGTGCTGTCGGCGGCTCTCCCGCACTACTGTTGCGCAGTCATTGAATCCGACATCACTTTCACAATCTTCGGTCGCGGCAAACGGCCACGATGGTGAGGCAAGTGTGGTCGCGGGAGGAGAGAGCTGGAGAGAAAAAATGAAAAAAATGAAAGAGAGATGTCCCACTGACAAGTAGGTCTCATGAGGTGCGAATTTTTCTGGAAGACTTGAATAAGGAGAATCTGAGTTTGCACATACTCTTGCAGCCTCCAAAAACATTTAGGTCGTGTTTGGTTGCCCGCATTAGGCCCAGCCTGGCCCGTGCGAGAAAGATTGAGCCCGTTTGGTTGGTTGCATTTACTATTGGGCCTGCACAACACGAAACTTAAAGCACACATGGGCCTGGCTCCCCGAAAACGCTTAGGTCTGCAGTTTCTAGCGAGCCTGGCTGAGGCGAGCGCACATGATGGGCCACTTGCACGAGGGGAGATGTGAGGGATACGAGCTGGTATGCAGCATGTGCGTGCTTATCTTCTCCTACCTCGAGTAATCTTCTCTCTAATGTTGTTCTTCCTAGCCCCTTCCGATCTACACAACGGTACTTCGATTCGAGGTAAGCTCTACACGAAAAAGATGCACCTCGATGCTACGGTTCCATTCAGGCGATCGGTTCGTAGTTTCGTCGGCCGTAAGTTCTTAATCTCGTGTTCCCGTTTGAAGCTATCCTGGACGAATTTTGTTAGATTCGTCGCGCACGATCTATCATTTGAAATTTCCTTTGAGCAGCAGCCTAATCTTGCAGTCCCTCACAACATTCGTGTTGTAAGTTTTTGGATTCGACGATCGTAGCTTCATCTCTCTATGAACAGCAGTCTACTGCACTGACGCTGCCATGTCGAGCTCCTCTATCCTCTACTCAGAGCTCTCCTATTCGTTCCTCTCGACGCCGAAGCTCTTCCCCTTGATCTCCTTGCCCACGTCCTACTACACTAGAGTCGTTTTCGACGTCGCTCATCTCGGCCTACTCTCTGTCGTCCTCCTACTGCACTGACGCCGTAATGGCGCGCACACTGCTTTCTTGTGTCCTCTACCTTCGTGCACACTGCAGTTTGCCGCGCCGCCGAAGGGGTCGATCATCTTGGCCTTCTCTCTCTCTTCCTACTACATTGGAGTCGTTCCCGGCGTCGATCATCTCGACCTCCTCTCTCGTCCACTGCACTGACGATATCATGGCGCGAGCACTGCATTCTCCTCCTCTGTCGACTGTCTTTGCGCGAGCACCGCGACTAGTTCGCCGACGGTGTCGCTCGCGGTGCAGCCGACGGGGTCGCTCGTCCACGACTCCATGCTCGTCATGTCGGACAAGGCGCCACGACCACTATCCACCTCAGTCGCCATGGTCCGGCGCACACTGCATTTCTTCTCACCCTTCTTCTGCTAGCTCTTAACCCTGTGTGCTAAGTGCAAGTGCTAGCTCTTAATCATACCTCATGCGGGCAACCAAACAACGTGTAGTTGCATGCGCCGAGACAATGCAGGTAACCAAACAACATGCCAAAGTTGATTCCCTAATGCAGGAAGTCCATATGCAGGCAACCAAACATCTCGCATATGTCGCATATGAGGCTGTTTTTTCAGAGCCTGGCTGGGTTGAGATGTGTATGCAACGCAGGTACTGTTCAAGACTGCAACCAAACAGGCCTTTAGAGTGAAGTCCAAAACTTTTTAAGAGGTTGCGGATATGGATAATCTGCTAGAGCCCACGAGCGATGGTGTGCCCTACAACTACATGTCTACAACAGAGTACACCGTATACCCAATTGACAAACATTATACTCATCCAAATCAGAGCTGGCAGTTCCCACATCATGTACAGACAGGATTTCGTAGTATTTTCTCATTAAAATCTATCACTTAGCCTCCCTCTGCAAGTGCATTAGTTTGTAGCGCATGTAATATATACTAATTAAGTAAATAACAACGAATTGAAAGTGTCCCCACCTTTAAGAAAAAAGAGAAATCAAATATAGCAGATATAAACCAGATTCATCGGTTCTAAAAAAAAACCAGATTCATCTCATATGGTCGGGTATCAAGTAGTACAGGTAATTAAGCTAACACATGATTCCAAGATGAGCATACTAAAATCTCCAAGATTTAGTTGCTCCTCGGAAAGATCTCTATAAGTGACAAGTGAGGATAAGAGACGACTTCATCTCAGGTGGCTACATGTTAACTAACCTAACTAATCCAAGTTCACCCCGGAATGAGCACACTAAACTCTGGGAGACTTCGTTACTCTCTCCAGGATATCTCCTAAGACAGCAGGGCATGATCTTTTCAAGTGCCCATACCCTTGGCTTGCAACCACACCACCCATTCTATTACAAGAGATGGCAAATTCAATGCAAGCATCTTTGAGCCCGCTGCAATGATACTGATCAGCCAGAGCTAACGTGGCCGCGACAGTCTCGACAGTAAGACTTTTGCAGAGACTAGCTTCGCACATCACCTTCATCCTTTCCATGGCATAGCGATCTGCAGCCACCAGTAAATGCTTAACCATGTTGCCATTCTCCTCATCGGGGTTCTCCGGTGAAGGCAATGAATCCGAGTAGATGAAGTGAAGCAATTCCTTGAAAACATCAGGCTGCATATCTTCCACGGTTATGTTCCGCGCCGTCCTGTCTCCCATCGGTCCATAGAGCTGTGCCTTGAAGACCGGTGACCGCATCGCAAGCACGAGCTTGTGCGCATGGAAAGTCTCCCCTCTAACATTGAATGTCACGTCTGCTTCCTCCCCCGTGTCTCTCCATTTTCCAAAATTATCTGCCAAGTCTGAGGGTGGCACCCGGATTTTAACGGTCTCCTCAACAAGTGGTTCCTTGATCACAGTGAGGGCACACTCAATCATGAGGCGGTCACCCCGCAGGAACGGAGACTTCTCTAGTTCGCTTCTCTTCTTCTTGAGCTGCTTGTTTCTCCGAAGGATGGATGGGTCCTTGCTGGCGTCGGAATCGAACTCTGTCGGCGATTTCGGACAGCACCTCCCCGTGAACAGATCGATTTCATGGTTGACCAGCCTCAAGTCGTAGATCACCCTTGCCGTGGCGCCCTTGGTCAGCAGCTCCAGGTAGACTGACACGTGGTCCTCGCTCTACTTGCTCGCGTCCCCGTCGGGGTAGTAGCGTATGCACCATTCGTAGCCGCCAACGGAGACGGGGTTGGACTGGATGAATTTGCCGGCGCCGATGCCCTTGTGCAGGCTGTACCTGGCGATCTCGAACACGAGCGTGGTCTCCGCCGTCGTTGGGGTGCACACCGACACCACCCTTTCTGTTGGCCTCTGGGATGCTGCCATTGTGAGGGTTTTGCGGCGGGATTGGGATCAAAGGCCGCGGTGCTCAGAGTTGGGGATTGAGAAGCGTCGCGGCGGTCTGGGCGTGAAACGGGACGGGCGGCGGGATCGAGCGGGGGGCGAGGGTTTTGAGCGAGCGACCGGGAGTACGTGGAGAGGGTTTCTCTCCGCTCTGCTGCTGCTATGTTCTGCAGTCGCCGGCTTCCACGCTCACCGAGGCCTAGAATCGATGGGATCCCAAGCACTGGGTCGGGTCCCAGTTTAATGACTGCATCATGAGACAGCCCTGGACGTGACGACCTACAACAACAACGGCTGACGGTGTGCACTACAACAAGACTACAGATGAAACCCGGCTGACTTCGCAGTCCAAAAAGACTAAAGCCCGGACGATTTTCACAAGGAAGGCACATAAGCAAGTAATCGCCAGCTGTTCTAAGCACATCACAATTTTGTACAAACAGATATCCAGTACCTAATTGGCTAAGAAACATAGCATACCGCTCGCAATCATACAAAGCAAGCAAGCAAAGCATAGAACTGACTTCTTTCAAAAGAGCTGGAAATATGTAACACATTTTTGTATAAACATATTCAAAGCTACACTACATCTCTAGGGCCTAGCAAGCATAGTAACGGAAAATTGGAAGAAGGAAAATGTCAACCGTGTTCATATAGTAACGAAAAATCCACTCTACACAACTTGGAAGCCACCATGTCAATCTGCGCCACGATTTGGAAAGATGTTTGTGCATATCACCTACTTTCCCTTGTATAGCGGTCGGTAAATATCCATAACGTTCGTAAATTGAAGCGATATACATGCTTGTGTGGCGGTGCATTTGTGGGTACACATATTTTGATAAACACTGGATGCAATAAGTGATGTACTAGAACAACGCCTTGTGGAAAACCCACTCATTAGGTTCTTCCTCTTGCTAGCTTTCTATTCTTCTAGTTGTATGTTCTTTTGTAAGAACCTTTGTCTTCAGGTAGCAATGGTGTATAAGAAAAAGGACGTAGCCTATTCTGTTCTCGGCGATTGAAAGATGTCAACATAGAGGTATATCAAAGTTTTGTGCGCAAGAGGTTACTGTTCTTGTATGTTTGATCTATATTGAAGTTTCAAGTTGGCAGAACTGTTTAATTTATTTACCATGTGTTGATCATACACTACAAGAAAAAGACATGTTCGCTGTATGTTCAATACTCAATCACTTAACATATTCTAGGCTTTGAGATTTTCTCTCTTAGGATTCTCTCAATTCTCCCGGAGAAATAGGTTGCTCAGACAATGTCTTGTCAAATTAAACGGAGTAGCGAGCCATCTTAGGGCTATTTCCCGAGGTGTGAAATGACCAATAAAGACATTGGGCACTTATGGATAACCGACACGTGGCATAACAGTCGGATTTCAAATGCAGCTCGTGACTTACTTGAGGAGTAAGTCAAGTCGACTCAACTGCCAATGATTATTTCTCTAAATCTCGAAGAACATCATCTCGGACTCAGAGAATAATCACTCTCCACGAAGAGATTTCTCTTGTCTTCACTAAAAAAATAGGTTTATGATTGAGCAACAACAGCAACCTAAATCTCAATTGTCACTTGTACCCCCTTAATACTACGGTTTGCCATATGACTCAAATATAGAGGAAATGAAACTAGAAAACAAACTACTGTCTTCACGCCCACTTCATGTTCTCTTTGTAGCCAATTATTCCTCGAACATCATACCAAAACTATTGCTTGTCATCACAATTTTTTGGGGTAGTCTTCCTCACGAAATGCAATCATCTCTAAACTCTGGAGTGTTTGACAAAAAACTACCACTTTAGGGGTTCCCATCCCACAAAACTACCAGTTCTTAAAAACTGACCGAAAACTACCGAAAATTGGAATCTCGTGACTAAAAATTACAAAGTTGACATGATGACCGTTTTAGTGCTTTTAAGCCCGTTTCTGACAGGAGAGGCCCACCTGTCAGGTGGGCGGCAGCCGTAACGGCTAACGGCGCTCGCTTGCCGCTGTTAGAGCCACCTGTCGGTCGCACCTAGGCGGACAAGGACTAACCTGGCCGACCGGCCCGCTTGTCCCCACCCGATCTCACTCTCCCCCGAGCTCACTCCACTCTCTGCTTCTGTTTCTTCTTCTCGCACTATGGCGACGCTGCGACCATGCCGGCGTGGCTCAACAGTAATGAGAACTCCGACGATGACGAGTACATGAGCGAGTTCAGCAGCATGCAGATGGAGTACTTTGTAAGTCAGCTCACTCTCTCCTCTCCTCTCCTCTTTTAGGGTTAGGGTTAGGGTTAGGGTTTGAAGATAATTTTGATTTCTTCCATTTTTTTTCATGTATGTGAGCTGTAGTTGATATATATGTTTTTGTTGCTACAACAAACTCCTGAAACTGTGATAGACCCAAGTTTTAGTGGGCTTGTGACTGAATCTGAGTGAAGGCACATCTTGCACAGGCAGAGGCCAGGCAAGTTTGTGGTATTTGAAGGCAATGGCACTGGTAGGAGATTCATAGGATGTGCTACTGAGGTAATGGACCAAGTTGTCATGGATTTGATTAGCTTCATTTTGTGCTATGTAGTGGAAACAGAGTAGCGTTTAGTTGCTATTTTTCTGAATATTTCTGAAGTGTAAATACATTGCTATCTCTGAATATTGTACTTGTAGCAAAGAGCATTGGAAACATAGCAATGTAACGTAGCAATGTTTTGTGCTTTTAGTATAGAGCTAGATAGTGCAGCTATGTATATGATTAGTGTTTATGATACGTTATTCTGAATTTTTTTGTTACTGAACAATATAGCTTACTGTAAATTTAATTTATTTTTCAGGATGGTGTGAACTATGGTGTTCTGGAGTGGGTAGATGCCTCTTGACCTGTAATTCGGCAAAGGTGCTTAAGCAAGCTCTAGGATATGTATCATGAGCAGAACCTTGGTAGAGTCCAAAATAATGAGGCTCATGGGATAGAGGTTGCAAAACTGAAGAAGGAGCTTGATTCTCTGGGCAATCAGTACGGCCAACTAGTATGGATGATGTGTCCAAGTTGTTTGATTATCAGGATGGAATGAAATCTCATGACATGGATTGCACAAGCCAGACAATCAATAAACTGAAGGAGAAGAAAAAGCAACTTGAGGAGCAGGCAAAGATTGAGCTTCAAATGGAGAAGCTTAAGCTCAAAAAAGAATAAAGGTGCATCCTTCAGAGTCAAGCTGATATAATCCAAAACACAAGGAATGCCATGAAGGAGATAGAGGTGGACAGACACCTCCTTAAAGAAGAGAAGAAGAAGCTGGCAAAGAAAAGCTGGACAAGATCAAGGAAGTTGTGATGGAGGAGTGAAGTGACAACTCTGGTTTGTAAGTATATATGAGGCATATATATATATATATATATATATATATAACTGACCTAGGAATGATTAGTCTGATGCAAATATGCATCTTAATATTAATATTAGCTATGAACTGCCTTTGAACTGACTAAGAACTGTAATGGGTTCAGATCATTTTAGTTGGTGTGGGGGGTGCTGATTGCCCCTGATCTGTACTGCACAAATATTATCCTAATGCTGAGATCTGGCACTAAGTTAAGTTAAGAACTAAATTATCTAAGTCTGATGCAGTTTATTTCTGTGTGTTGTATCATAAATTGTTGTTGAGATCTGTTTACTTCAGAAATTGCTTCATCACAGCCTGCAAGAAAGTTAAACAGTATCTAAACAAGTTCAGAAAGGTTGAGACAAATTCAGAGAAGTTCAGACAAAAGTTTTGAAAGACACTTAGTCTCTCATAGATAGCATTTAGTCTTATAGAGATAGCACATAGACACTGAAAATGTTTCAAAGACACTTAAACACTAAACTTGTTAATACTGAACAACACTGACAGAACTGAATCTCACTGAGCCTGCAAACACTGGCGATAACTAATGTAACTGAATCTGAAACTTACAGTTTTAGATTTTTAGGCTCCTACCCTGCTAAGCATCCTGACCGTGGCACCTCTTGCTTGACTTGAGTGGGAGGTGGCCATCTGGCACCTCCTCTTCGTCTTCATCGATGACGCTGATGGGAGGAGGACGTCGGTGAGCCAGCAGTGCTGGTGGGGCGATGATCTGCAGGTCCTCGTTGTCGTTGCCCATAGCAGCTGGAGCCGTAGCTTGTGGCGGAGGGATATAGCGATGGGTTGCCCACCGTTGGCTCCGCCCAGCATTGCCAGAGTCCGCCTCCTTCATTGCCCAAAACAGCATGTCGATGTACAGGATCCCCTTACCTGGGGTTCCATAGCGCTGGTCCATGCGCTACTTCTCCTCAGCTGTCGCCTTCTTCCTCACCTCCTCTAATGCATCCACGAGCCCTTCTGTGCTGTTGTATCTCATGGCAATCTTCATGTAGTCTAGGAATAGGTCTTGGTCACCGCGAGTAGACCCAAGAAGCATGGCAACCCAGCCCTTGCCGGTGGGGAAGGGGTTCAGCCATGGGTCTGGTGTAGAGGACGAACCAACCATGCATGTAGGTAGGAGGATACTTGTGACTGGGGTTTTGGAGAGAGAGATAGAGTGAGTTGTTGGCCTACTTCAATGTCGGAGTAGTGAAAGTGCGGTGGAGTGTGACAGTGGGGAAGTAGTAGTGAGTGATGAGAAATGATGGTAGTTGTGCTGCAGTTAATTGCTTTGTTGAAACTTGTGCTAAATCAATGGAGCTCATCTTCTTCATCACTGATGCTATAATCACCAGGGAAACATTTTTCATATGCTTCAGGGAACCAATCTGGTTTCTCCTTTTTCTCAACCTCATGGTGGGATCTACTGGTTGGACCAGGTTTTCTCACTACCTTGAGTTTCTGTACCACTGATGTTACTTGTTTTGCAGCTTCATCTTCAGAGGAATACTCATCGATGATGAAATGACAAAACTTGTATATACTTTACAAGCAACTCATCGGTCAAAAGCGTGCAGAGTATACGCCTTGTACAATGTAAGGTGCTTAAGGAGTTGATTAGACAAATAAACCCGTTTTCCTTAAATATAATAGTTTATTGTATAGGATAGATGCTTAATTAGACACCACTTCTATGAAGCAAAGTACATGATACTTAAAAAAACTCAGTTTATATTTTACTATAAGCAATGAGTCCATTGCATTGTACCAAGCCTAACTATAGGCATGTCCGTCAATTCACCGCTCCGAGAAATACACAAGAATCTATGGAACATCTCTTTCTCCACTCCGTATTTTCAACTGAAGCTCGGGCCGCTCCGGGAGCGGAGTCGTGCGGAGCGGCGAGGTAACTGCCCTCCCCGGTCATCACGCCCTGCTTGCTGTGTGTGTGTGTGTGATGTGTGGGTGCTTGATGCTGAGTGCTTGCCAGCTTGTCGCTGATGGCCTCCTGCTGTTGCTTTGTTGTATAGTATGATTTTTGAGTCAGAATGTCAGACTATGATCCATGCACTTAAGGGAAGGGATTATGATGTTGCTGAACTGGCAGTCCTTTACCGTGAAGCCAGAAGTTTGGTGTTGACTGATGTACTCCTTAGCGTCTGGGCATTTCAGGCCCCTTAATTAATTTGTTTCAATTTTGGTGGACATCGATTTACCTCTGCACAAGTTTAAGGTGAATACATTTTTCCGTTCAAGAAAAACTTGCTGGATTAATTTGTTTTATCTGACGAGCATGTGATGGTGTAGGAGGACGGGCTTCCTGGACAAGAAGATCTCTGTACTATTCTCAATGGTGTAAAGTTGAGGTGTTCTCAAATCTCAATGACCTATTTTATTTTACTACTGACTCTTGGATGTTCTCTTCTTTCTGTTTTTCTCTATTCTTATGTTCTTTACTTCCGATTTCAACTTTTCAAGGATTTAGTTAAAAAAAATCAAAGATTGTTCTTCTCATGCCTTCTGTTGATTGTTAAATGATTGTGCTGCAATTTGGGGAGAGATGGAGAACATGGAGCCTTGGGTACCTGAAGTAGATCCTTCCTTAAGCGTCAGATGCCTTCTGGTTCATAGGTAAATCATGAAGCAAAACTTTGTTGCTTGTTCATTTTTTTCTCGATGAAGCAAGATGGTCTGCATTTGAAAAGTAGAAGAATATAAAATAGGGATGGTTAAAACAATCGCTCATGTTTCGATTTGATGGTTAAAACAATGTTAAAATAGGATCGTTTTGTGCTCGCTTCGCATATTAATTCTATTAGGCTTAGCGGTAAATGAATGCACAAGCTCTTTAAGAGACCCAAAAGAGAAAATCGAAAACTATTACATATGTCTATCTGTCCAAATAACATAAATCGAGACTTCTATCTTGCCAAAACTTCTTATTATTGTGTTCATTTTCTTCTTATTGTTTACATGTCACCTCTTTGTTGGTTGTTGTTTGGTGCCAAGGCCATTAGAAAAGAGTAATGCCTCAAACAAGGTAGTTCTGAAGATAGAACTCAGTGTAGCTACCATCGATGATGCTTTCCAGCAAGCTCCTGGGTGACTACTCGATGCCGACCATTGTTGGTTTCCTTCATGGCTATTGTAAAATGGTGATTCATATATCACATGCTCTTTACTGGTATTGGCATGCCTGTATCACTTCACTTTTGTTCCTTTCTTAGGGGGGTGCTAGAAACATATACTGATGGTTACGGGTAGATGAGCAAATGAGATAAGTTACAATATCGCAACTATTCTCAGTTATGAGAATACTGAAATGGATATAGATTGATGATATGATGTTCATACATGTTGAAGCAGGTTTCGGGAAGAAGTAATGGACATAGACCTAACTATGCTCATCCTGTTGGTAGGACATTCTCATGGATCTTTTTTTCTTGTTCTGGTTGAGATATACTAAAGGCTGTGTACCAATGAAAAAAGAAGATACTTCAAATTTTGTATGTAGTACTTGGTGTATGTGTGTTCATGAGGTGTCCAGGTACTCATGATGTAACATTAGATTTTTTGTTATGTTCTAATTTTCTTACCCTCGCGGTACGGACAATGTATACAGTACTCCGAGACTGCTAGCGAAGTGACTTTTCTTTTAACTGTTTCTCCACAAAAGTACTATTTATCTCTGATAGTGTGATGATCACTGAATAACTTAAATACCTCTTCAGTAATGACTTAGGATAAAGACGAAGCAGAGAACATAATCTTGGTGAAGGCATCTCAATGGAGATGGGAGAGTATTGCACAAGTGGATTTATTGGGTTGTGGAAACAGATAAAATATCTTGCTTGATTTTTTATTCTCTTTTTAATGTATTTTTTTATGTATTATCAGCATGGAATAGATGATAGATACCTCCCACTTAAGTTTGAACTTCTATATATTTCATAATATGGTTGGATATCGCTGTCTTATACATTATGTTTCATGTTTTCCCACAATTATGCACCCTTAATTTGTGTCCGTATTGCTTTTATAACTTGTTTATTCATTTATGTCACATATTCCTACTCATAATCTGTTCTGTGAGAAATTGTTTGTTTTTAATAGCTTTCCATGGATAATGGCCGTGTATGGTGATTGGTGGCTTTATTAATCTTCAAACAATATTATATATTACTGATCTTGAATGCACGTTTGTCATGATTTACTTATGTGTGCGTGATTAAGAGTGGTGCTTCTCAGAGAATAAAATTGTGGCCTCACCAGTTGGTTTGGTCATTGTATTATTCTTAAATTAGCCGAGACGTGCATTGCACGTGCAACTTTACTAGTTTAGTCTAAGCACCGTAGGCTCATGAGCAGACTCCTTATATGGAATTTAGGATACAATGCATGTGCTCAGTTAATTAGGTTTGGACTTTTGTCATTTTTTATGATTGCTTTTTCATGGCTCGTGATTTTACTCATGTACTCCTTATATAAACATTGTACATTGTAATAGAGAGAGTAATGAGGTTGGGACTCCCTTTTCTTCTCAAAAGGTTTGCGTGGACGCCTCTGAGGCGGTGATACCCTTCATTGTAAATGATGATACGATCATTATGAATGAATAAAGGAAGAGATGATTTTGTCAAAAAAAGGAACTCGGACTTTTGCGGGTTCTTTCACAAGGCAACTCTGAAGGGGGCAGTTTAACTTTCGTACAAACAACTAGGAGTACCTAATAGGCTAATACTCCCGGCTCCTGAGTAATTGATTACCAAACATTACATGCCGCTTACAGTCATACAAAATCAGAACTGTTTCGGAAAATTGTAAAACGAAAACAAACTCAAGTGAGCCGCCCGAGTTGCTGACGACGCGACTTGCCGGAATCACCCCAAGGTTTCTGTTTCGGCCTTTCGCTCCTTGGCCCTCCTGGCAGTCGACCCGGGTGGCGCGGCCGCTGCTACTTCTGCAATGGTCGCCGGAAAAACCTCTGCACCCATCTGGGCTCGCCGTATGAGCACGGGTGTCGAACAGGACTCCCCGGGCCCGGCCCCGGCGCCGGCCAAAGAGACGGAAGGTGCCTTCTTCGGATGCCTCCTCCCGCGCCTTCCCCGGCGTTGCCATGGCAAGCCGGACCGACCCTGCGTTCCGCCACTCTCCACGGGGGCGCCAGGTTCTGACTGCGAGGCCACCACCGGAGCCGCTAGCGTCTCTCCTACAGTGGAAGCGCCATCAGCCGCCGCGACATCTCGCTCCGGCAGCTCCGGAAGTACGCCATGGTCGATGGTTGGGCCATTGCCTTGGCCCGCGGAATCCTCCTTCGCGACGATGGCTTCGTCGTCGCGGTCCACTTCATCCAGGAAGTTCTCGATCAGGTCGATGATGTGGCTCTGGCCATCGCCGCCGACGTCGTTCTCCGCTTCAAGTTCGACGGCGTCTTGGTCCATGTATGGGTACGGCGCCGCCTTGTCGAACAAGGTGTTGTACAGGTAGGTCGGGTGCTCCGGCGCCCACACGTCGCCGGCGAGCAGGCCGAACGCCTCCACGTTACCTACCCACCGATTCATCGCGGCGTGATTAAGCTTCCGCTCGGCTGGGTGATGATTGCTACTATTTGTAATGGTAACCAAGGTGGGAGTCCTAGCGCGGCACGGACTCGGGCGGCGCGTACTCCTGACGGGAGTTTGTGTGACACACAACTCGGAAGAGGCACCGTGAGTCCGTGATCACCTCTCCTTCTGGTTTTGAGGTCACAAGCCGACAGCGAATTAAGGTTTTTTTAACACAGTACACAAGGGCTCATGTATACACGCATATACTCAAAACAGGCTTTCGCCCCACTTTATAGGTAAAGCATAAGTCCACCCAACCACGTCTCAAGCAAGGTCAAAAAGAAAAATGCTGGGGCCACAACACAATGATGCCCAAAATAACTAAGAGGAAACAGAAAAAGCCACCAGGGACAAGCTACGAGTCTGTCGAGCGATCAGCGAGTCGATGCACGGAAGACACCAGGGCGTCAAGAAGGCACTGAAGACGGTCACGATCCCTCGGCCTAGCGAGCGGATATCAGTGCTGCAGGAAGGCAAGAAATTTGAAGAACGAGTCAGAAGGAACACCCGTTCAATCACCATCTTATTGCGAGTAGTCCAAAGGGTCCACATCATAGCCGCGAAGATGAGCCAGAACAGTCGGCGCTTACGGCCAACCTGAGTGGCCCTAACCTACAGAAACCGTGCAAGGTCAAGGGCCTCCCACTCCGGTCCTAAAGCCTCACGGACAAAGCACCAGAGAGCCTGAGCTGCGACGCATGAGAACACAATGTGCGTTCCCGTTTCCGAAACATGGCACAAAGGGCACATTCCATCGCCCGGACCCTGGCGCTTCAGCACCTCGGTTCCGAAGGAAGACGATCTCGGAGAAGCTGCCAAACAAAAATCTTAATCTTCAAGGGCATCGGCGCCTTTCACAATGGGGATAGCCATTGTAGAACCGGCACACGGCGTAGGGCCTGATAGGCCGAGCTAACGGAGAAATCACCCGAAGGAGAGAGACTCCAGGAAACAGAGTCCCGGGCTTGGTACAGAGAAAGAGGGACTACTTCCCTCATCTCTGTCCATTCCCGAACCTCATCGGATCCAAATGATCGGCGGAACGCAATGTTCCACCCCTCATCCAAGGCAGCCGAGGAAACAAGGATGGTTGGGTCGGCACAAATCGCAAAGAGCCTCGGGAATCGCAGGCGAAGAGGCTCATCCTCAAACCAAGGGTCCAACCAAAACTGGGTCCCAGACCCATTGCCAACTGAGAAACGCAAACCTAGCCTGATCTCCTCTTTAATGGCCTGAATCCAGAACTGGGACCCAACCGAGAGAGAGCAAGCCAAGAGGGGTTGACCCTGCAAGTACTTGGCCTCCAAAAGCTGAAGCCAGAGACCCCCATCCCCCCTCAAGATCCGCCAAACCCACCGCAACATTAGTGCAGCGTTCATCCGGTGAGACGCAGAGATGCCCAGGCCGCCGCGGTCCTTCGGCAGGCAGATGTCAGCCCACTTCAACATATGGTACTTGGGCCGACCATCCGCTGCCTGCCAAAAGAACCTAGCCAGCTCCTTGTCAAAGAGCTATGCACACCTTCAGGTAAGATGTACGTCCCCATCATATACATGGGGAGACTGGCATGGTTAGAGCCAACGAGGACAGTTTTGCTACCTTTAGAGGTGAACCGACCGCACCAGGGTTCCGCGCGGGACACTACTCGTCCCACAAGCGGATCATAGTTGCTCACCAGGATCCTAGACGCCAGGGGCATCCCCAAGTAAGATATGAGGAATGAAGCCAACCTACAGTTGAGGTTATCCGCGATTCTTTGTTGCTCCGCCTCCAAATAGCCAAGGACCATCACCTCGCTCTTATCAAAGTTAATCTTAAGTCCAGACATTTCCTCAAAGCAGAGCAAAAGGAACTTCAGATTAACAATGTCTGAGTCCGAGCCTTCCACCATAATCACGGTGTCATCTGCATACTACAAGTGAGTAACCCCTCCATCCGGGATGAGGTGGCTCACAACACCCTTAAGGTGACCGGCCAACTTGGCCATATCTAAGATGCCCGCAAGGGCATCAACAGCGATGTTGAAAAGCAAGGGGGAGACAGGATCCCCTTGCTTTACCCCCCTGGAGGCCTGAAAAAAGGGGCCCACCTCACCATTTATGTTGATCGTCGTGCGCCCCGATCTAACCAATTGCATGATCCAGGAGCACCACCTCTCATCAAATCCTCGCAGCTCCATCACCATCCTCAAAAAAGACCAGTCCAGACGGTCATACGCCTTCTGGAAATCCAATTTGAGAAAGGCCCCCTTTAGCCCTTTCGACGCCACCTCGTGGACAATCTCGTGAAGGGCAAGGATTCCGTCATGGATTCGCCTGCCCTTCAAGAACCGGACTGGAGGGGGTGAGAAATACGCTCCGCCACCGGTGATAAACGGGTTGCACAAACCTTCGCAAAGATTCGCTCCAACACGTTGATCACCGTGATGGGGCGGAACTGCCGGATATCCGTCGCCCCAACTAATTTGGGGATCAGGGAAATGATGACGTAATTAATCCTAGCCATGTCCAAGGTTCCAATATAAAACTCATGGAACATGAGCATAATGACCGGGCGAAGGACCTCCCAGAATTTCTGGGAAAAGACTACCGGGAGGCCATCCGGACCCGGGGCCTAGCAAGCTTTCATCGACGCAATCACCCGACCCACCTCCTCAGGGGAGAATGGGAGAGTAAGGTCCACATTCTCTGCATCAGAGACCTGGTCAGCAAGCGGCCAGAAGCCAGCGCGGAGGGAGACGCCTCCGCGTGGTTCAACCGAGAAAAGCTCCTTATAAAATGAGTAGATATGGGTGGAGATGTCCTCTGGGTTCTCCAAAAGAACACCCCCATCCCAGAGGAACGGGATGGCACATTTCCGCCTGCGGCCGTTAGCAATCGCCTGAAAGTAAGCCGTATTAGCATCCCCCTTAAGGAGCCAGTTCTGCCCCCCTCGACGTTGCCAAAACAGCTCCTCACTCCTGTAAATGTCCATGAGCGAAGCCTCTAGGGCATATCTCCTGAGCCAGTCGTCAGGAGACGGGCCCGGTCCATCAGCAAGGCCATCCAGCACCTTAATCTAATCCAATAGGGCCCCCTTACGGGCCCGGAGGTCAGCACCAAGGTTCTCCCCTAGCCCTTCATGGCATGGCGGGACAATTTAGCATAGTGGTGCCAAACGTCCACAGCACAGAACACCCGAGGCGGCGGCGCGACCGCCTCTAGCCAGCGGTCGTGAACCATATCAATGAAACCCGGTTGCTCCAGCCAGAACGACTCAAAGCGGTAGCGATGGGATCTAGGGGGGGGGGCTCATCCCCCGACGAGAAAATCAGGGGGGTATGGTCGGGGCCAATCCGAGTGACCGCTTTGAGAGAGCACAAAGACCCGATCCAAGACACTCCGGATGGGGTCCGCCTGTTTATTCGTCCACGTGAACCTAGCCCCTACGCGGGCTATCTCACGGAGCGCCAGGTCTGCAATGTAATCACTAAATAGACGCATGCAGACCCGATCAACATTAGGCGAGCTTTTATCAGAAGCCCAACTAATGAGATTAAAGTCTCCAGCCACCACCACCGGAGTGGTGCACCTCTCCACCTTATGCTTTAGCTCAGCAAGGAAGGCGACAGAGCATCCATGGTCTGCAGGGCCATAGACAAAAATCACCTCCCAACTGAGGTGGACTCGACGGTTGGTGACCGACATGCTCAGGAAGAATTCCCCTCGGTCCATATCCTCAACCGAGAAGACATCCTCCCTGACCCCGAGCAAAATGCCCCTAGATTGGCCCATGGCAGGCAGCCACTGCCAGGCAAACTGGCGGCGAGAGAGCCCCTGGAGCTCAAGCATACTGAAGTCCTGGCGAATCGTCTCCTAAAGACCGACGATGCCAATCTCCTCTTGCCGCAAATACTCGATGAGCTGCCATCGCCGGCCAGCGAGGCTGAAGCCCCTAATGTTCCAACATAGGAGCTTCATTTAAAAACCTCAGATGAATTCCTAGGCCCCTCGAACGGGGCCAAGCTAGCCCGCCTGTCAATCGCGGGACAGAAGGAGGCCTTCACCGGCCGGCCCCACCGTCCCCGCATAGGGGGGGGGGGCGGAGGCCTCCGGACCGAGGGAGGCGGACCTGGAACTAGACCCACACACCTCTAGTCGGTGTTCAGTGGGATTGAGACGCGTGGGGGGGATGTCCATGCAGCGTCCTCACCGAGGTGGGAGCTGCCAGGGGCGTCGCCAACATGGTCTCCAACTGGGGCGCCGCACCATCCCTGGTCTCTCTATGACCAGGGTCAGTGTGCACCGGGGTGTTGGACTCGGGCCGCGAAGCAAAAGCGCGGGCTTCAGCCAACGCCCCGTCAAGCCTCTCCTTGGCGCAGATAGAAGAGATCTGCTCAAGAATGGCCCCCTTGTCACCGCGTAACACAATGCCACTATATGAAGCCACCTCGGCTAGGTGGCCCAATGGAGCGGAACCAAGCACGAAAAAACGAGAACCAAAACAAGACGGATCAGGGGGAGCGGGGGGAGTACCTGAGGACAAGTCACGGGCAGCCGCCCGCATGGTGGCCTTCTCCTAGATCGTCAGAACACGACCGTCTAGCAGGACCTCGGACTGGCTGAGCCTCGCGCTCTGCGGCACGGCCACCAACGGGGAAGTCCCACCCCGATGCTTGGAGCCAGCCGCGGTAGGGGTCACCACGGCTAGGTCCAAGAGCGGGGAAGGCTCCACGCCCGGGGGCCCCAAGGCACGGGAAGGTGGGGACCCCCGCGAACACGAGTAGCAGACCACCCAAGGTGAGCGGGGCAACGAAGAAGGGCGCACCTCCATCCCCACACTCACCACATCCTCCTCCATGGCCTCCAAGTCGGCCACCGAGGGAGCGACAGAGAGAGGGGTGTCATATGAACGCACTGTTGGAAATATGCCCTAGAGGCAAAAATAAAAGGATTATTATTATATTTTCTTGTTCATGATAATTGTCTTTTATTCATGCTATAATTGTATTATCCGGAAATCGTAATACACGTGTGAATACATAGACCACAATATGTCCCTAGTGAGCCTCTAGTTGACTAGCTCGTTGATCAACAGATAGTCATGGTTTCCTGACTATGGACATTAGATGTCATTGATAACGGGATCACATCATTAGGAGAATGATGTGATGGAGAAGACCCAATCCTAAGCATAGCACAAGATCGTGTAGTTCGTTTGCTAGAGCTTTTCCAATGTCAAGTATCTTTTCCTTAGACCATGAGATTGTGTAACTCCCGGATACCGTAGGAGTGCTTTGGGTGTATCAAACGTCACAACGTAACTGGGTGACTATAAAGGTATACTGCGGGCATCTCCGAAAGTGTCTGTTGGGTTGACACGGATCAAGACTGGGATTTGTCACTCCGTATGACGGAGAGGTATCTCTGGGCCCACTCAGTAATGCATCATCATAATGAGCTCAAAGTGACCAAGTGTCTGGTCACGGGATCATGCATTACGGTACGAGTAAAGTAACTTGCCGGTAACGAGATTGAACGAGGTATTGGGATACCGACGATCGAATCTCGGGCAAGTAACATACCGATTGACAAAGGGAATTGTGTACAGGGTTGCTTGAATCCTCGACATCGTGGTTCATCCGATGAGATCATCGAGGAGCATGTGGGAGCCAACATGGGTATCCAGATCCCGCTGTTGGTTATTGACCGAAGAGCCGTCTCGGTCATGTCTACGTGTCTCCCGAACCCGTAGGGTCTACACACTTAAGGTTCGGTGACGCTAGGGTTGAAGAGATATGAGTATGCAGCAAACCGAAAGTTGTTCGGAGTCCCGGATGAGATCCCGGACGTCATGAGGAGTTCCGGAATGGTCCAGGGGTAAAGAATTATATATAGGAACTGCAGTTTCGGCCATCGGGAGAGTTTCGGGGGTCACCGGTATTGTACCGGGACCACCGGAAGGGTCCCGGGGGTCCACCAGATGGGGCCACCTATCCCGGAGGGCCCTGTGGGCTGAAGTGGGGAGGGGACCAGCCCCTGGTGGGCTGGTGCGCCCCCCTTGGGCCCTCCCCTGCGCCTAGGGTTGGAAACCCTAGGGTGGGAGGGGCGCCTCCACTTGCCTTGGGGGGCAAGCCTTCCCCTTGGCCGCCGCCCCCCCTTGGAGATGCCATCTCCTAGGGCCGCCCCCCCAGGGGGCCTATATAAAGGGGGGAGGGAGGGCAGCCGCACCCTAAAGTCTTGGCGCCTCCCTCTCCCCTGCTACACCTCTCCCTCTCGCAGAAGCTCGGCGAAGCCCTGCCGGAACACTGTTGCATCCACCACCACGCCGTCGTGCTGCTGGATCTTCATCAACCTCTCCTTCCCCCTTGCTGGATCAAGAAGGAGGAGACGTCACGCTGACCGTACGTGTGTTGAACGCGGAAGTGCCGTCCGTTCGGTGCTAGGATCTCAAGTGATTTGGATCACGACGAGTACGACTCCCTCAACCCCGTTCTCTTGAACGCTTCCGCTCGCGATATACAAATGGTATGTAGATGCACTCCCCTCTCTCGTTGCTAGATGAACTCATAGATGGATCTTGGTGAACGTAGGAAAAATTTTATTTTATGCAACGTTCCCCAACAGTGGCATCATGAGCTAGGTCTATGCGTAGTTCTCTATTGCACGAGTAGAACACAAATCTGTTGTGGGCGTAGATGTTGTCAACTTTCTTGCCGCTACTAGTCTTATTTTGCTTCAGCGGTATTGTGGGATGAAGCGGCCCGGACAGACCTTACACGTACGCTTACATGAGACAGGTTCCACCGACGGACATGCACTAGTTGCATAAGGTGGCTAGCGGATGTCTGTCTCTCCCACTTTAGTTGGAGCAGATTCGATGAAAAGGGTCCTTATGAAGGGTAAATAGAAGTTGACAAATCATGCTATGGTTATTCATAGGTAAGAAAACGTTCTTGCTAGAACCCTATTGCAGCCACGTAAAAGATGCAACAACAATTAGAGGATGTCTAACTTGTTTTTGCAGCAATTGCTTTGTGATGTGATATGGCCAAAAGTTGTGATGAATGATGAATGATATATTGTGATGTATGAGATCATGTTCTTGTAATAGGAATCACGACTTGCATGTCGATGAGTGTGACAACCGGCAGGAGCCATAGGAGTTGTCTTAATTATTGTATGACCTGCGTGTCAATGATTTTACGCCATGTAATTACTTTACTTTATTGCTGAACCGTTAGCCATAGTAGTAGAAGTAATAGTTGGCGAGCAACTTCATGGAGACACATGATGGAGATCATGATGATGGAGATCATGGTGTCATGTCGGTGACGAAGATCATCATGGAGCCCCAAAGATGGAGATCAAATGAGCTATATGATATTGGCCATATCATGTCACTACTATTTAATTGCATGTGATGTTTATTATGTTTATGCATCTTGTTTACTTAGAACGACTGTAGTAAATAAGATGATCCCTCATAATAATTTCAAGAAAGTGTCCCCCCTAACTGTGCACCGTTGCTAAAGTTCGTCGTTTCGAAGCACCACGTGATGATCGGGTGTGATAGATTCCTACGTTCACATACAACGGGTGTAAGACAGATTTACACATGCAAAACACTTAGGTTAACTTGACGAGCCTAGCATGTACAGACATGGCCTCGGAACACAAAGACCGAAAGGTCGAACATGAGTCGTATGGAAGATACGATCAACATGGAGATGTTCACCGATGATGACTAGTCTGTCTCACATGATGATCGGACATGGCCTAGTCGACTCAGATCATGTAACACTTAGATGACTAGAGGGATGTCAAATCTGAGTGGGAGTTCATTAAATAATTTGATTAGATGAACTTAATTATCATGAACTTAGTCTAAAATCTTTGCAAAATGTCTTGTAGATCAAATGGCCAACGCTCATGTCAACATGAACTTCAACGCGTTCCTAGAGAAAACCAAGCTGAAAGATGATGGCAGCAACTATACGGATTAGCTGGGTCCAGAACCTGAGGATCATCCTCATAGCTGCCAAGAAAGCATATGTCCTAGAAGGACCACTAGGTGATGCACCCATCCTAGAGAACCAAGACGTTATGAACGCTTGGCAGTCACGTGCTGATGATTACTCCCTCGTTTAGTGCGGCATGCTTTATAGCTTAGAATCGGGGCTCCAAAAGCGTTTTGAGCAACACGGAGCATATGAGATGTTCGAGGAGCTGAAAATGGTTTTCCAAGCTCATGCCCGGGTCGAGAGATATGAAGTCTCTGACAAATTCTATAGTTGTAAGATGGAGGAAAATAGTTCTGTTAGTGAGCACATACTCAAAATATCTGGGTTGCACAACCGCCTGTCCCAGCTGGACATTAACCTCCCGGACGAGGCGGTCATTGACAGAATCCTTCAGTCGCTCCCACCAAGCTACAAGAGCTTTGTGATGAACTACAATATGCAGGGGATGGTGAAAACTATTCCTGAAGTATTTTCAATGCTGAAGTCGGCAGAGGTAGAAATTAAGAAAGAACATCAAGTGTTGATGGTCAATAAAACCACCAAGTTCAAGAAGGGAAAGGGTAAGAAGAACTTCAAGAAGGACGGCAAAGATGTTGCCGCACCCGGTAAGCCAGTTGTCGGGAAGAAGTCAAAGAATGGACCCAAGCCTGAGACTGAGTGCTTTTATTGCAAAGGGAAGGGTCACTGGAAGCGGAACTGCCCCAAATACTTAGCAGACAAGAAGGCCGGCAACACTAAAGGTATATGTGATATACATGTAATTGATGTGTACCTTATCAGTAATCGTAGTAACTTCTGGGTATTTGTTACCAGTGCCGGTGCTCATATTTGTAACTCACAGCGGGAGTTGCGGAATAAGCGGAGACTGGCGAAGGACGAGGTGATGATGCACGTCGGGAATGGTTCCAAGGTCGATGTGATCGTTGTCGGCACGCTGCCTCTATATTTACCCACGGGATTAGTTTTAAACCTCAATAATTGTTATTTAGTGCCAAGTTTGAGCATGAACATTGTATCTGGATCTCGTTTAATACGAGATGGCTACTCATTGAAATCCAAGAATAATGGTTGTTCTATTTATATGAGAGATATGTTTTATGGTCATGCCCCGATGGTCAATGGTTTATTCTTAATGAATCTCGAACGTGATGTTACACATATTCATAGTGTGAATACCAAAAGATGTAAAGTTGATAACGATAGTCCCACATACTTGTGGCACTACCGCCTTGGTCACATTGGTGTCAAGCGCATGAAGAAGCTCCATGCTGATGGACTTTTAGAGTCTCTCGATTATGAATTATTTGTCACATGCGAACCATGCCTCATGGGCAAAATGACCAAGACTCCGTTCTCCGGAACAATGGAGCGAGCAACCAACTTATTGGAAATCATACATACTGATGTGTGTGGTCCAATGAGCGTTGAGGCTCGCGGAGTATATCGTTATGTTCTTACTTTCACTGATGACTTGAGTAGATATGGGCATGTCTACTTGATGAAACACAAGTTTGAGACCTTTGAAAAGTTCAAGGAATTTCAGAATGAGGTAGAGAATCAACGTGACCGAAAGATAAAGTTCTTACGATCAGATCGTGGAGGAGAATATTTAAGTCACGAATTTGGTACGCACTTAAGGAAATGTGGAATCGTTTCACAACTTACGCCGCCTGGAACACCTCAGCGTAACAGTGTGTCCGAACATCGTAATCGCACTCTATTGGATATGGTGCGATCTATGATGTCTCTTACCGATTTACCGCTATCATTTTGGGGATACGCTCTAGAGACAGCTACATTCACTTTAAATAGGGCTCCGTCTAAATTCGTTGAGACGACACCGTATGAATTATGGTTTGGGAAGAAACCTAAGCTGCCGTTTCTAAAAGTTTGGGGATGCGATGCTTATGTCAAGAAACTTCAACCTGAAAAGCTCGAACCCAAGTCGAAAAAATGCGTCTTCATAGGATACCCTAAGGAAACCATTGGGTATACCTTCTACTTAAGATCCGAGGGCAAGATTTTTGTTGCCAAGAATGGATCCTTTCTGGAAAAAGAGTTTCTCTCGAAAGGAGTAAGTGGGAGGAAAGTAGAACTCGATGAAGTACTACCTCTTGAACCGGAAAATAGTGCAGCTCAGGAAAATGTTCCTGTGGTGCCTACACCAACTGGAGAGGAAATTAATGATGATGATCAAGGTACTTCGGATCAAGTTGCTACTGAACTTCGTAGGTCCACAAGGACACGTTCCACACCAGAGTGGTATGGCAACCCTGTCCTGGAAATCATGTTGTTAGACAACGGTGAACCTTCGAACTATGAAGAAGCGATGGCGGGCCCAGATTCCAACAAATGGCTTGAAGCCATGCAATCCGAGATAGAATCCATGTATGAAAACAAAGTATGGACTTTGACAGACTTGCCCGATGATCGGCGAGCAATAGAAAACAAATGGATCTTTAAGAAGAAGACGGACGCGGATGGTAATGTTACCATCTATAAAGCTCGATTTGTCGCTAAGGGTTATCGGCAAGTTCAAGGGGTTAACTACGATGAGACTTTCTCTCCAGTAGCGAAGCTGAAGTCCGTCCGAATCATGTTAGCAATTGCCGCATACTATGATTATGAGATATGGCAGATGGACGTCAAACGACATTCCTTAACGGCTATCTTAAGGAAGAACTGTATATGATGCAGCCGGAAGGTTTTGTCGATCCTAAGAATGCTAACAAGGTATGCAAGCTCCAGCGATCCATTTATGGGCTGGTGCAAGCATCTCGGAGTTGGAACATTCGCTTTAAATGAGATGATCAAAGCGTTTGGGTTTATGCAGACTTATGGAGAAGCCTGCGTTTACAAGAATGTGAGTGGGAGGTCTGTAGCATTTCTCATATTATATGTAGATGACATACTTTTGATGGGAAATGATATAGAACTTTTGGACAACATTAAGGCCTACTTGAATAAGTGTTTTTTAATGAAGGACCTTGGAGAAGCTGCTTACATATTAGGCATCAAGATCTATAGGGATAGATCGAGACGCCTCATAGGTCTTTCACAAAGCACATACCTTGATAAGATATTGAAGAAGTTCAATATGGATCAGTCCAAGAAAGGGTTCTTGCATGTATTGCAAGGTGTGAGATTGAGCTCGGCTCAATGCCCGACCACCGCAGAAGATAAAGAAGAGATGAGTGTCATCCCCTATGCCTCAGCCATAGGATCTATTATGTATGCCATGCTGTGTACCAGACCTGATGTAAACCTTGCCGTAAGTTTGGTAGGAAGGTACCAAAGTAATCCCGGCAAGGAACATTGGACAGCGGACAAGAATATCCTGAAGTACCTAAAAAGGACAAAGGACATGTTTCTCGTTTATGGAGGTGACGAAGAGCTCGTCGTAAAGGGTTACGTCGATGCTAGCTTCGACACAGATCTGGATGACTCTAAGTCACAAACCGGATACGTGTATATGTTGAATCGTGGAGCAGTAAGCTGGTGCAGTTGCAAGCAGAGTGTCGTGGTGGGATCTACATGTGAAGCGGAGTACATGGCAGCCTCGGAGGCAGCGCATGAAGCAATATGGATGAAGGAGTTCATCACCGACCTAGGAGTCATACCCAATGCGTCGGGGCCAATCACTCTCTTCTGTGACAACACTGGAGCTATTGCCCTTGCCAAGGAGCCCAGGTTTCACAAGAAGACCAGGCACATCAAGCGTCGTTTCAACTCCATCCGTGAAAATGTTCAAGATGGAGACATAGATATTTGCAAAGTACATACGGATCTGAATGTCGCAGATCCGTTGACTAAACCTCTTCCGCGAGCAAAACATGATCAACACCAGAACTCTATGGGTGTTTGATTCATCACAATGTAACTAGATTATTGACTCTAGTGCAAGTGGGAGACTATTGGAAATATGCCCTAGAGGCAATAATAAAAGGATTATTATTATATTTCCTTGTTCATGATAATTGTCTTTTATTCATGCTATAATTGTATTATCCGGAAATCGTAATACATGTGTGAATACATAGACCACAATATGTCCCTAGTGAGCCTCTAGTTGACTAGCTCGTTGATCAACAGATAGTCATGGTTTCCTGACTATGGACATTAGATGTCATTGATAACGGGATCACATCATTAGGAGAATGATGTGATGGACAAGACCCAATCCTAAGCATAGCACAAGATCGTGTAGTTCATTTGCTAGAGCTTTTCCAATGTCAAGTATCTTTTCCTTAGACCATGAGATCGTGTAACTCCCGAATACCGTAGGAGTGCTTTGGGTGTATCAAACGTCACAACGTAACTGGGTGACTATAAAGGTATACTGCGGGCATCTCCGAAAGTGTCTATTGGGTTGACACGGATCGAGACTGGGATTTATCACTCCGTATGACGGAGAGGTATCTCTGGGCCCACTCGGTAATGCATCATCATAATGAGCTCAAAGTGACCAAGTGTCTGGTCACGGGATCATGCATTACGGTACGAGTAAAGTGACTTGCCGGTAACGAGATTGAACGAGGTATTGGGATACCGACGATCGAATCTCGGGCAAGTAACATACCGATTGACAAAGGGAATTGTGTACGGGGTTGCTTGAATCCTCGACATCATGGTTCATCCGATGAGATCATCGAGGAGCATGTGGGAGCCAACATGGGTATCCAGATCCCGCTGTTGGTTATTGACCGGAGAGCCGTCTCGGTCATGTCTACGTGTCTCCCGAACCCGTAGGGTCTACACACTTAAGGTTCGGTGACGCTAGGGTTGTAGAGATATGAGTATGTAGCAAATCGAAAGTTGTTCAGAGTCCCGGATGAGATCCCGTACGTCACGAGGAGTTCCGGAATGATCCGGAGGTAAAGAATTATATATAGGAAGTGCAGTTTCGGCCATCGAGAGAGTTTTGGGGGTCACCAGTATTGTACCGGGACCACCGGAAGGGTCCCGGGGGTCCACCGGATGGGGCCACCTATCCCGGAGGGCCCCGTGGGCTGAAGTGGGGAGGGGACCAGCCCCTGGTGGGCTGGTGCACCCCCCCTTGGGCCCCCCTGCGCCTAGGGTTGGAAACACTAGGGTGGGGGGGCGCCTCCACTTGCCTTGGGGGGCAAGCCTTCCCCTTGGCCGCCGCCCCCCTTGGAGATGCCATCTCCTAGGGCCGGCGCCCCCCCAGGGGGGCCTATATAAAGGGGGGGTGGGCAGCCGCACCCTGAAGTCTTGGCGCCTCCCTCTCCCCTGCTACACCTCTCCCTCTCGCAGAAGCTCGGCGAAGCCCTGCCGGAACCCTGCTGCATCCACCACCACGCCGTCGTGCTGCTGGCTCTTCATCAACCTCTCCTTCCCCCTTGCTAGATCAAGAAGGAGGAGACGTCACGCTGACCATACGTGTGTTGAACGCGGAGGTGCCGTCCGTTCGGCGCTAGGATCTCCGGTGATTTGGATCATACGAGTACGACTCCCTCAACCCCGTTCTCTTGAACGCTTCCGCTCGCGATCTACAAGGGTATGTAGATGCACTCCCCTCTCTCGTTGCTAGATGAACTCATAGATGGATCTTGGTGAACGTAGAATTTTTTTTCTTTTATGCAACGTTCCCCAACACGCACACACTATCCCTATGAGCACATCCGATAGACTGAGGCGCCGTATCATCTTGAGATTTTACAAAGTCATCGTAGGCGCCTCATAGTCGACGGGAACATCTCCTCCCACTGAACGTACATCGCTGAAAATCCTGAAATAAATCTAGGATAAATACAAGCACTAGGACTTGAACCCTGGTGGGCTGAGATATCACTATCTCTCTAACCATCCAAGCACAGGTTCATTCCCGCCCACGTAGCTACCTGAACCAATCGATTACCTCGATTCTAGTGGCCAAAAATACAATTGGATTTCATGTCACGGACACAAGCTAAGGGTACAAATGCTATCTAGCGACATTTCTCTACGAGGCCAACCCTAGCGAACGCCTCCCTCGCTGTTGCACGTATTTTGACACATGTTTGATGCCACGTAGGTTAGCTGGAGCCATTCCTTATTTCATGTTTTCTTGGGGAACCCTCCATTTTTTTCTCCAAAAAATGTAGACCAAGGTGAGCGCATGGTAGCATTCAAATTCACAACCTGGCAGAGGGCGCTTGCCAGCCGACTGCTATATGTATTAAATCTCTTTTTGTTGTAAATTTGGGGGTTTTTCATCTAAAAAAACAAAAAGATTCCCCCCAAAATCCATTTTTGATAGACTTGCCATGTGCATTTTTTTTATTATATGCAGCATGGTCGTGCACATTTTGTGTTAAACCGCTATATGTATTAAATCTCTTTTTGTTGTAAATTTGGGGGTTTTTCATCTAAAAAAACAAAAAGATTCCCCCCAAAATCCATTTTTGATAGACTTGCCATGTGCATTTTTTTTATTATATGCAGCATGGCAATTTCTAGGTCTCTTTTATGATGCCCCCATGCCAATTTTTTATTAAGAGCATGACATTTTAATAATTAGCTAGTAACATAGAATTTTTATTATTATTAAGAGGATGTCAGTTTTATTATTACTAACATGACATCTTTATTATTAATAACATGGCATTTTTTATCGCCAAAAGGGACGGTAGTCTTATGATTAAGAGCATGGCATTTTTATTATTAATAACATGACCTTTTTCTTATTAGGAGGATGATAGTTTCATTATTAGGAGGTTGCAATTCTATTATTGAGAGCTTTGCATTTTTATTATTGTTGGTATGGCATTTTTATTATCAAAAGGATGCAATTTTTATTAGTAAGAGGGTGGAAATTTTATTTTTATTGGCATGGCAAAACAATCACTGACATGGCAGTTTTTTTTAATGAATTTTTGCATAATAGACCAAATAAAGCAAAAACTGCAACATGACATTTTTGTTTTTGGTCCTGGGCAAAAATAAAGAAAAACTGTTCTCCAAAACATGGCTGATTTTTACAGTAAAAACTTATCCATGGAAGAATTCATAAAAAAATAGACCGCACAACACTATTTTAAAGAATCATACCACTTTTTGTAGATTTATTAATTAACATGTCATTTTTATAAAGTAGCATGTAATTTTTTCATGTTCATGGCAATTATACGTTTTATGGTTTTCTCTGTTTTTATATGAAAATATCTATTTTTTGTTCATGGCATTATTTTCAAATAAACCGGTAAAGTGGGCCTCTGGGCCAATGGAGACTCGCCCTGGCCCTTCCCCATGGTGAAGGGTGGGGGTGATTCGTTCGCTCGGAGCAACTCCCCTTGAGACCGATTCCGTTCGATCGACCCTCCCTTTGGGCGACTGATCACTAGTTATTCAGGTCCTATATTTAGGACCACAATATCTACAGAAACTGTTCACTGGGACAAAAATTGCGAGCGGATGCCTAAAACCACACGTGAGGGGTCTTCCGAACTTCATGGAAGACGCGGTTAGGGAGTTGGAAGATGCACTTTGGACTCTTGCACCAGCAAGAATGGAACTGGAATAAAGAGTCGGGGTAGCTAGTCACTCTGTTGATGAGGAATAGAAGACAGGGCGAGGGGATATGTCACGAGCAGCTTGGGCTGTTAAGAAGGGATCAATGGCAAGTCAAACGCTCAAAGTGATCTTTCGCTCAATGCCAGTTATTCTATTTGGGCCATACTATCAGCCAGCATGGGGTTGCCACTAAAGCCCAAAAAATTAAGAACATTGTCAACTGGATTGACATGGCAAGTAGGGAAACTTGTCATGTGTATGAAAAAATTGCCAGCGAACGCATTTTTTTTACGAAAACAACATGCCATTCGTATCTTTCTAATCACATGGATGTGGGGCATCCGGTGGGACCTCTCACCTAGCAAACATTTTCCAGTTAACATTTTCCTATATTCATAGGGAGGACCTATGCATTCGCCGAGTGATAATAAAGCAAAAGGACAAACCGCCTCGTCAACCGTTCGAGGAGCCACAAATAACCCTCTGTTTTACAGCACGTGAGAAGCACCAACCTTTGACCAAAGGTAGTGTTGCCGTAGGCCCAGTGGCGGCTCCATGAAATGGATTGGGTATTCACCCAAAAAAATTTTGCTCTAAATATAGTATATGAACCAAACAATAGACCACAAGCAATATATGAACAAAACAACACTAGGATAACGACAGTAGCAATATTTCAATGTATCAGACCATAATGACATGAATACATAAGTAATTTTTGATTGATAAAGTCATGATATCCTTCTTACAATATAAATTTGCGGTCGCTTTTCTGGAAGAGATTGATGACATCTTCATCCTTCACTTGATTGAAAAATTCTCTCTCAACAAATGTAACCAAACAATTGTTCAAATATTCATCATCCATTTTGTTCCTTAGCTTATTCTTCACATAGCTCATTGAAGAGAATACCCTTTCAACACTAGCAGTAGCTACTGGGAGAATCAATACCAACTTAAGAAGCTTGTAAATAATATGATATATTTCATGCTTGTTTGTCTCAACAAGCATAGCTGAAAGCTGACACAGATTTTTCAGGTTTTGAAACCTTTCATCTCTACGCACATTAGTAACACACATGTTTAGTTGCCATGGAAGTCTTGCCAGTTCATCACTTGTAAAATCGGAAGCATAAAACTTTGTAGCAAGCCTAACCAACTTCTCTTGGTCATAAGCAGCAAATAGATGAAGTGGAAAAAATGCTGCCATGCAAGAAGGTAGTTCCATGTTTACCTCATCAAACCTGTCATTCAGCTCCCTGATTTGTCTATCAATGACACCCACAAACATATCAACCTTGAAGCGGTGGTAATTGGTCACATCATTGTTGGGGAACGTAGCAGACATTCAAAATTTTCCTACGTGTCACCAAGATCTATCTATGAAGAAACCAGCAACGAGGGGAAGGAGAGTGCATCTACATACCCTTGTAGATCGCTAAGCGGAAGCGTTCAAGTGAATGGGGTTGATGGAGTCGTACTCGCCGTGATTCAAATCACCGATGATCAAGTGCCGAACGCACGGCACCTCCGCGTTCAACACACGTACAGCCCGGTGACGTCTCCCACCCCTTGATCCAGCAAGGAGAGAGGGAGAGGTTGAGGAAGACTCCATCCAGCAGCAGCACAACGGCGTGGTGGTGGTGGAGGAGCGTGGCAATCCAGCAGGGCTTCACCAAGCACCATGGGAGAGGAGGAGGAGGGAGAGGGGTAGGGCTGCACCAAGAGGAGAGGTTCTCATGTGTTATGGGCAGCCCCAGGCCTCTATTTATATAGGGGAGAAGGGGGCTGCGCCCCCTTTAGGGTTTCCCACCCCAAGGGGTGCGGCCAGCCCTAGATGGGACTTGGGGAGGCGGCCAAGAGGGGGAGAGAGGGGAGGCGCCCACTAGGTGGGCCTTAAGGCCCATCTAGACTAGGGTTTGCCCCCTCCCACTCTCCCTTGCGCCTTGGCCCCCTTGTGGGGGGCGCACCAGCCCTCCTAGGGGCTGGTCCCCTCCCACACTTGGCCCACGCAACCTTCTGGGGCAGGTGGCCCCACTTGGTGGACCCCCGGGACCCTCCCGGTGGTCCCGGTACATTACCAATATCACCCGAAACTTTTTCGGTGACCAAAACAGGACTTCCCATATATAAATCTTTACCTCCGGACCATTCCGGAACTCCTCGTGACGTCCGGGATCTCATCCGGGACTCCGAACAACATTCGGTAACCACATACAAGCTTCCTTTATAACCCTAGCGTCACCGAACCTTAAGTGTGTAGACCATACGGGTTCGGGAGACATGCAGACATGACCGAGACGTTCTCCGGTCAATAACCAACAGCGGGATCTGGATACCCATGATGGCTCCCACATGTTCCACGATGATCTCATCGGATGAACCACGATGTCAAGGACTTAATCAATCCCGTATTCAATTCCCTTTGTCTATCGGTATGTTACTTGCCCGAGACTCGATCGTCGGCATCCAATACCTTGTTCAATCTCGTTACCGGCAAGTCACTTTACTCGTTCTGTAACACATCATCCCGTGATCAACTCCTTGGTCACATTGCGCATATGATGATGTCCTACCGAGTGGGCCCAGAGATACCTCTCCATTTACACGGAGTGACAAATCCCAGTCTCGATCCGCATAAAACAATAGATACTTTCGGAGATACCTGTAGTGCACCTTTATAGTCACCCAGTTACGTTGTGACGTTTGATACACCCAAAGCACTCCTACGGTATCCAGGAGTTACATGCTCTCATGGTCAAAGGAAGAGATACTTGACATTGGCAAAGCTCTAGCAAACGAACTACACGATCTTTGTGCTATGCTTAGGATTGGGTCTTGTCCATCACATCATTCTCCTAATGATGTGATCCCGTTATCAACGACATCCAATGTCCATAGCCAGGAAACCATGACTATCTGTTGATCACAACGAGCTAGTCAACTAGAGGCTTACTAGGGACATATTATGGTCTATGTATTCACACGTGTATTATGATTTCCGGATAATACAGTTATAGCATGAATAAAAGACTATTATCATGAACAAAGAAATATAATAATAACTTATTTATTATTGCCTCTAGGGCATATTTCCAACAGTCTCCCACTTGCACTAGAGTCAATAATCCAGTTCACATCGCCATGTGATTAACACTCACAGGTCACATCGACATGTGACTAATACCCAAGAGTTTACTAGAGTCAGTGGTCTAGTTCACATCACTATGTGATTAACACTCAATGAGTTTTATGTTTGATCATGTTGCTTGTGAGAGAGGTTTTAGTCAACGGGTCTGAACCTTTCAGATCCGTGTGTGCTTTACAAATATCTATGTCATCTCCTAGACGCAGCTACCACGCTCTATTTGGAGCTATTCCAAATAACTATTCTACTTGGAGCTATTCTAAATTATTGCTCCATTATATGTATCCGGTCTCTCTACTCAGAGCTATCCGGATAGGTGTTAAGCTTGCATCGACGTAACCTTTACGACGAACTCTTTTACCACCTCCATAATCGAGAAAATTCCTTAGTCCACTAGTTACTAAGGATAACTTTGACCGCTGCCTATGATCCATTCTTGGATCACTCTTGTACCCCTTGACTAACTCATGGCAAGGCACACTTCAGGTGCGGTACACAGCATAGCATACTGAAGAGCCTACGTCTTAAGCATAGGGGACGACCTTCGTCCTTTCTCTCTATTTTGCCGTGGTCGAGCTTTAAGTCTTAACTTCGTACCTTACAACTCAGGCAAAAACTCCTTCTTTGACTGGTCCATCTTGAACACCTTCAAGATCATGTCAAGGTATGTGCTCATTTAAAAGTATTATTAAGCATTTTGATCTATCCTTATAGATCTTGATGCTCAATGTTCAAGTAGCTTAATCCAGGCTTTCCATTAAAAAACACCTTTCAAATAACCCTATATGCTTTCTAGAAATTCTACATCATTTCTGATCATTAATATGTCAACAACATATACTCATCAGAAATTCTATAGTGCTCCCACTCACTTCTTTGGAAATACAAGTTTCTCATAAACTTTGTACAAACCCAAAATCTTTGATCATCTCATCAAAGCGCACATTCCAACTCCGAGATGCTTACTCCAGTCCTTAGAAGGATCGCTGGAGCCAGCATACCTTTTAGCATCCTTAGGATCGACAAAACTTTTCTGATTGTATCACATACAACCTTTCCTTACAAAAACTGGTAAGGACACTCGTTTTGACATCCATCTGCCAGATTTCATAAATGCAGCTAATGCTAACATGATTCTGACGGACTTAAGCATCGCTACTGATGAGAAAACCTCATCGTAGTCAACTCCTTGAACTTGTGAAAAAAAAAACTCTTCGCCACAAGTCGAGCTTCATAGACGGTGACATTACCGTCCACGTCCGTCTTCTTCTTAAAGATCCATTTATCTCAATGGCTTGCCGATCATTGGGCAAGTCCACCAAAGTCCATGCTTTGTTCTGATACATGGATCCTATCTCGGATTTCATGGTTTCTAACCATTTGTCGGAATTTGGGCCCACCATCGCTTCTCCATAGCTCGTAGGTTCATTGTTGTCTAGCAACATGACCTTTAAGACAGGATCACCGTACCACTCTGAAGCAGTACGCGTCCTTGTCGTCCTACGAGGTTCGGTAGTGACTTGATCCGAAACTTCATGATCACTATCATAAGTTTTCCACTTCAATTGGTGTAGGTGCCACAGGAACAACTTCCTATGCCCTGCTACACACTAGTTGAAGTGATGGTTCAATAACCTCATCAAGTCTCCACCATCCTCCCACTCAACTCTTTCGAGAAAAACTTTTCCTCGAGAAAGGACCCGATTCTAGAAACAATCCTTTATTACTTTCGGATCTGAGACAGGAAGCATACCCAACTGTTTTTGGGTTGTCCTATGAAGATGTATTTATCCGCTTTGGGTTCGAGCTTATCGGCCTGAAACTTTTTCACATAAGCGTCGCAGCCCCAAACTTTTAAGAAATGACAACTTAGGTTTCTCTAAACCATAATTCATACGGTGTCATCTCAACGGAATTACGTGGTGCCCTATTTAAAGTGAATGTGGTTGTCTCTAATGCCTAACCCATGAACAATTGTGGTAATTCGATAAGAGACATCGTGGTATGCATCATATCCAGTAGGGTGCAGTTATGATGTTCGGACACACCATCACACTATGGTGTTCCAGGCTGTATTAGTTGTGAAACAATTTCCACAATGTCTTAATTCCGTGCCAAACTCGTAATTCAGATATTCATCTCTATGATCATATCATAGATATTTTTATCCTCTTATCACGACGATCTTCCAACTTCACACTGAAATTACTTGAACCTTTCAATAATTCAGACTCGTGATTCATCAAGTAAATATACTCAACATCTACTCAAATCATCTGTGAAGTAAGAACATAACAATATTCACTGCATGCCTCAGCACTCATTGGACTGCACACATCAAAATGTGTTGCTTCCAACAAGTTGCTATCTTGTTCCATCTTACTGAAACCGAGGCTTTTCAGTCATCTTGTCCATGTGGTATGATTTGCATATCTCAAGTGATTCAAAATCAAGTGAGTCTAAACGATCCATCTGCATGGAGTTTCTTCATGCGTATACACCAATAGACATGGTTCGCATGTCTCAAACTTTTCTAAAACGAGTGAGTCCAAAGATCCATCAACATGGAGCTTCTTCATGCGTTTTATACCATTATGACTTACATGGCAGTGCCACAAGTAAGTGGTACTATCATTACTAGCTTATATCTTTTGGCATGAAAATGTGTATCACTACAATCGAGATTCAATAAACCATTCCTTTAGGTGCAAGACCATTGAAGGTTTTATTCAAATAAATAGAGTAACCATTTATTCTCTTTAAATGAATAACCGTATTGCGATAGACATAATCCAATCATGTCTATGCTCAACGCAAACACCAAATCTCGATGGTAGAGGGAGCGTGCGATGCTTGATCACATCAACCTTGGAAACACTTCCAACACATATCGTCAGCTCACCTTTAGCTAGTCTCCGTTTATTCCGTAGCTCTTTTATTTCGAGTTACTAACACTTAGCAACCGAACCGGTATCTAATACCCTGGTGCTACTAGGAGTACTAGTAAAGTACACATTAACATAATGTATATCCAATATACTTCTATCGACCTTGCCAGCCTTCTCATCTACCAAGTATCTAGGGTAATTCTGCTCCAGTGGTTATTCCCCTTATTACAGAAGCACTTAGTCTCGGGTTTGGGTTCAACCTTGGGTTTCTTCACTAGAGCAGCAGCTGATTTGCCGTTTCATGAAGTATCCCTTCTTGCCCTTGCCCTTCTTGAAACTAGTGGTTTAACCAACCATCAACAATTGATGCTCCTTCTTGATTCCTACTTTCGCGGTGTCAAACATTGTGAATACCTCAAGGATCATCATATCTATCCTTGATATGTTATAGTTCATCACGAAGCTCTAGCAGCTTGGTGGCAATGACTTTGGAGAAACATCACTATCTCATCTGGAAGATCAACTCCCACTCGATTCAAGTGATTGTTGCACTCAGACAATCTGAGCACAAGCTCAACGATTGAGCTTTTCTCCGTTAGTTTGCAGGCTAAGAAAATTGTCGGAGGTCTTATACCTCTTGACGTGGGCACGAGCCTGAAATCCCAATTTCAGCCCTCGAAACATCTCATATGTTCCGCAACGTTTCGAAAATGTCTTTGGTGCCTCAACTCTAAACCGTTTTAACTGAACTATCACGTAGTTATCAAAACGTGTATGTCCGATGTTCGCAACATCCACAAACGACGTTTGGGGTTTAGCACACTGAGCGGTGCATTAAGGACATAAGCTTTCTACTGATTGCATAATCGCTACTATCAACTTTCAACTATATTTTCTCTAGGAACATATCTAAACAGTGGAACTAAAGCGTGAGCTTACGACATAATTTGCAAAGATCTTTTGACTATGTTCAGGATAATTAAGTTCATCTTATGAACTCCCACTCAGATAGACATCCCTCTGGTCATCTAAGTGATTACATGATCCGAGTCAACTAGGCCGTGTCTGATCATCACGTGAGACGGACTAGTCATCATCGGTGAACATCTTCATGTTGATCGTATCTACCATACGACTCATGCTCGACCTTTCGGTCTCCGTGTTCCGAGGCCATGTCTGCACATGCTAGGCTCGTCAAGTTAACCCTAAGTGTTTTCGCTGTGTAAAACTGTCTTACACCCGTTGTATGTGAATGTAAGAATCCATCACACCCGATCATCACGTGGTGCTTAGAAGCGACGAACTGTAGCAACGGTACACAGTTAGGGGAGAACACTTCTTGAAATTTTGTAAGGGATCATCTTATTTACTACCGTCGTTCTAAGCAAACAAGATGCATAAACATGATAAACATCACATGCAATCAAATAGAGTAGTGACATGATATGGCCAATATCATATAGCTCCTTTGATCTTCATCTTCGGGGCTCCATGATCATCTTGTCACCGGCATGACACCATGATCTCCATCATCATGATCTCCATCATCGTGTCTTCATGAAGTTGTCACGCCAACGACTACTTCTACTTCTATGACTAACGCGTTTAGCAATAAAGTAAAGTTGTTTACATGGCGTTCTTCAATGACACGCAGGTCATACAAAAATAAAGACAACTCCTATGGCTCCTGCCAGTTGTCATACTCATCGACATGCAAGTCGTGAATCCTATTACAAGAACATGATCAATCTCATACATCACATATCATTCATCACATTCTTCTTGGCCATATCACATCACAAAGCATACCCTGCAAAAACAAGTTAGACGTCCTCTAATTGTTGTTTGCATGTTTTACGTGGCTGCTATGGGTTTCTAGCAAGAACGTTTCTTACCTATGCAAGACCACAACGTGATATGCCAATTGCTATTTACCCTTCATAAGGACCCTTTTCATCGAATCCGTTCCGACTAAAGTGGGAGAGACTGGCACCCGCTAGCCACCTTATGCACCAAGTGCATGTCAATCGGTGGAACCTGTCTCACGTAAGAGTACGTGTAAGGTCGGTCCGGGCCGCTTCATCCCACAATACCGTCGAAACAAGATTGGACTAGTAACGGTAAGCATATTGAACAAAATCAACGCCCACAACTACTTTGTGTTCTACTCGTGCGAAGAATCTACGCAATAGACCTAGCTCATGATGCCACTGTTGGGGAACGTAGCATAAATTCAAAATTTTCCTACGTGTCACCAAGATCTATCTATGGAGAAACCAGCAACGAGGGGAAGGAGAGTGCATCTACATACCCTTGTAGATCGCTAAGCGGAAGCGTTCAAGTGAACGGGGTTGATGGAGTCGTACTCGTCGTGATTCAAATCACCGATGATCAAGTGCCGAACGCACGGCACCTCCGCGTTCAACACACGTACAGCCCGGTGACGTCTCCCACGCCTTGATCCAACAAGGAGAGAGGGAGAGGTTGAGGAAGACTCCATCCAGCAGCAGCACAACGGCGTGGTGGTGGTGGAGGAGCGTGGCAATCCAGCAGGGCTTCGCCAAGCACCATGGGAGAGGAGGAGGAGGGAGAGGGGTAGGGCTGCACCAAGAGGAGAGGTTCTCATGTGTTATGGGCAGCCCCAGGCCTCTATTTATATAGGGGAGAAGGGGGCTGCGCCCCCTTTAGGGTTTCCCACCCCAAGGGGTGCGGCCAGCCCTAGATGGGACTTGGGGAGGCGGCCAAGAGGGGGAGAGAGGGGAGGCGCCCACTAGGTGGGCCTTAAGGCCCATCTGGACTAGGGTTTGCCCCCTCCCACTCTCCCTTGCGCCTTGGCCCCCTTGTGGGGGGCGCACCAGCCCTCCTAGGGGCTGGTCCCCTCCCACACTTGGCCCACGCAACCTTCTGGGGCAGGTGGCCCCACTTGGTGGACCCCCGGGACCCTCCCGGTGGTCCCGGTACATTACCGATATCACCCGAAACTTTTCCGGTGACCAAAACAGGACTTCCCATATATAAATCTTTACCTCCGAACCATTCCGGAACTCCTCGTGACGTCCGGGATCTCATCCGGGACTCCGAATAACATTCGGTAACCACATACAAGCTTCCTTTATAACCCTAGCGTCACCGAACCTTAAGTGTGTAGACCCTACGGGTTCGGGAGACATGCAGACATGACCGAGACGTTCTCCGGTTAATAACCAACAGCGGGATCTGGATACCCATGATGGCTCCCACATGTTCCACGATGATCTCATCGGATGAACCACGATGTCAAGGACCTAATCAATCCCGTATTCAATTCCCTTTGTCTATCGGTATGTTACTTGCCCGAGACTCGATCGTCGGCATCCAATACCTTGTTCAATCTCGTTACCGGAAAGTCACTTTACTCGTTCCGTAACACATCATCCCGTGATCAACTCCTTGGTCACATTGCGCATATGATGATGTCCTACCGAGTGGGCCCAGAGATACCTCTCCGTTTACACGGAGTGACAAATCCCAGTCTCGATTCGTATAAAACAATAGATACTTTCGGAGATACCTGTAGTGCACCTTTATAGTCACCCAGTTACGTTGTGACGTTTGATACACCCAAAGCACTCCTACGGTATCCAGGAGTTACACGCTCTCATGGTCAAAGGAAGAGATACTTGACATTGGCAAAGCTCTAGCAAACGAACTACACGATCTTTGTGCTATGCTTAGGATTGGGTCTTGTCCATCACATCATTCTCCTAATGATGTGATCCCGTTATCAACGACATCCAATGTCCATAGCCAGGAAACCATGACTATCTGTTGATCACAACGAGCTAGTCAACTAGAGGCTTACTAGGGACATATTGTGGTCTATGTATTCACACGTGTATTACGATTTCCGGATAATACAGTTATAGCATGAATAAAAGACTATTATCATGAACAAAGAAATATAATAATAACTTATTTATTATTGCCTCTAGGGCATATTTCCAACAATCATTACATAAACCCCATCAAGTGTGCCATGCAAACAAACTCAAATGATCGAAATATTGTCACTACGGGTAGAGCCGCTTGTGCCTCCGCACCATGGTACTCATCTCCAATCTTGCGAAGGACTCGTCGTAGTGCACCATACATAGAGATGACATGGTTCACAGTTTTGAAGTGAGAGCCCCAACGTGTATCACATGGCCTTCCCAGACCCATTTCCTAATTCAGCTCACTCCATGTTTCTACTTCTTCCAATTCCAGTGCATCAATGAGTTCTTCAGCCTGAGCTATCCGAAGCATTCTCATCTTTTTACAAGACATGTCAATAGCATTTAACAAGTGTGCAAGTTGCTGAAAGAACCGAGTACAATCACCACTCTCCTTAGCAACAACAACAAGAGTTAAATGTAATTGATGGGCAAAACAATGAACATAGTAGGCAAAAGGGGACTCGTCCATAATCAGTTTTTTCAGGCCATTAGCATGACCTCTCATATTACTAGCTCCATCATATCCTTGCCCACGAACCATTGCAAAGGTCAAATTGTAGTCCATAAGCATTTTCTGAATTGCAGCTTTTAGTGTTAAAGAGGTGGTATCTTCAACACGAGCGAGACCAAGAAATCTTACAACCGCCCTTCCTTTCTTATCAACATAATGCAAGCAAATAGCCAACTATTCATTCTGATACACACCACTAGACTCATCTGCAAGTATTGCAAAATGACCACCATCAAGTTCTTCAATGACTAGTTTAGTAGTCTCTTGTGCACAACATTTTATCACATCTTGTTGTATATCATGGTGAGTCATCTTGCAGTTCTGTGGAGCATTCTTGAGAACAACCCTGTCAACCTCTTCAAAATTTCCTGCTAGCCAATTTAGAAGCTCAAGGAAATTTCCTTTATTTAGCGAGTCTTCACTTTCATCATGCCCCCTAAATGCCAAGCCTTGGCTCAATAGAAATCTCACACACTTGAGTGTCCATGTCAAACTTTGTTTATACAAAGCCTTGTATTATGAGGTGTTTGAAGCAATAGACTCCCTAATTGATGTTGTAGGTGTAGTGAACATATCATATTTTTTCTTGAGCTTCAGCGTGAGCACTACTAATAGCTCCAATATGCCTCTTCAATCTTTCTTTCATGTTCCAATTATTAAATCCACCATTCACAAATGCATCTCCTCCGGGACTTTTTGTTTTATCCTTGAACAAGTAGCAAACAAAGCAAAAAAGCAGCCTCTTTTTGCACGTTGTACTCAAGCCACTTATGATCTTTAAACCAAGTAGGGGAAAGAGACGAGAATGTCCACTAAAATCTCTTATTTCAAACTTATGATCCTTTGGTTGACAAGCTCCCAAGTCAATGTATCTCCTTCTAACACTATCCTGGTCATTGACATGATATGAAGATATAGGAAGTCGTTTGTCAGGATCTTGTTCCAGAGCATCCAAATCTTCTTCAAATAGGGGCATTGATTGATCATCTCATCAACCTCTTCATCATCTACAATTGGGGTTGGGGAGCGGAGCTTCATCATGTGTGTGCACTAATGCTAGCTGCAGATTGCTCTCAACCTCAACGAAAGAGAAGTTGATGTGGATGTAGAAGTTATTTTCCTTGCCTTCGAAGATTTGTGCCACAATTCAAACAAGCTAACATTCTTCTTCTTCATCTACATCACATTATCACAATCAAGAGAAGTAGTTTAGTGTCCATCTAGCAATCATTTGTGGTCCATCTAGCAATCATCTGATAGTTCAATTTACAAGCAATTAGTGAAAAAACTTCATACTTGTTTGAGAACAGAGGGAAAGAATACCTAGTAGATGCAATACTGGATGTGAATCCGTGGATGGATCTGCAGACTGGATGGAGGCCGTGGAGGGCGCTCCCGCGCCGTGGAGGCCGGATGCGATCTGCATGTCCACCGGCTGGGCGGCTGGCGCTTGCTGCCTGGCGGAGACGTGGAGGAGAGGGCCGGAGGCCAAGGGGCGAGGGCAGGGAAGGGAGAGGGACCGGGGACGATAGTGGAGGGGAGGGTTGGATCCTTGGAGGGGCCGAGAGAGAGGCGCAAGAGAGGGCCGGCCGGACCTGGGCGCTGGAGCAGTGCCGCCGCCTCCACCTTCAGGCTTCAGTGCTCGAAGAGGGGAAAGGGGATCGATTTGGGATGGGGGGAGGGAGATGAGGACGCTCGTGCGCCTAACCAGACGCCCACTCAGCCGGGTCTGGCTTCGTGTGTGGCTGTCGCGGTTGCAATTTGGGTTGCACTTGAGTCATGGGCCAAATCATCACCGTATAGTATATGTAGTGTTTTTTTAGACGAAATACTTTGGTATTCCAGGGAAGTCCCAAGAATACCCCCAGTGTCGCCGCTGAGTAGGCCCTTTGCAACAGAAGGCTTGTTCCAATTACTTTGAAGCGGTTTTTTGTCTCAATGACGAATGGCCATCTGATCTAACCGCACATGAGCGACGTCGGTCTTTGCAAAACGTGAGGTATTGTTGCAGTAGGCTCCGTGCAACATGAGGCTTGTTGCAATCTTTCCAAAGCATTTTTCTTCCTTCTAAAACATGGCGGGATACAGCCATCATCGCCCTTCTTCATGCGTGGGTCTGAAATAGACCCTTTGTTGCGGTTGAGCTAGCTGAAACATGGACCAAGTTGCAAAAACCTATGGGTAGGGGTTACTCCCAAGTCGTCTTGATCAAAATCATATTGGACGGCCACATAGACATTCTACACACACAGAAAGATATGTTACGTGATCCCAAGTGTTTATGTATATTATACATATGCGCTATTAGGATCAGCCATGTATAGTCTTGATTTTTTGTTAAGGGGAATGATTTAAATCACTAGACTGATTTCGAGGCTCCCGTCCGCTGCTTTGTTGGCGCGACACCTGTCCACGTGACGTGATGACCCTGGCTCCTCGCGATTTCCCCTATGCCTTATCCAACCTCAACCACTTGTTCCTTATCCCGAGCATTCTCTTGCCCACCTGCAACTATCGTGCTCCTGCTGCTGACCACACCGCAAGGCAGCTATCAACTACCTTCGTTCACGTCCACAACTCTGCCACCATGGCTTGGTGCAGATCCAATGGTGAGCATGTAGTTAGCAGCACACTGTGGTTGTGCAGTAGCAGTGGCAAGGGCATTCCCCCGCTTGTGGCGTGCGCAGCACGATACAGCAAGGCAACTGCTGACTACCTTCATTCATGTCCGCGGCTCCGCCACCATGGCTTGGAGTAGATCTGATAGTGAGCCTGTAGGTTGCAGTGCATGGTGGTTTTGCCGCAGTGGCGAGGGCACTCCCCGGCTTGTGGCAGGGGCACCATGGTCGTCGGCTCGGCACGTCCGCCACCGACCTCCTCCAGTCATCCCCGACCATCACCGACTGCCCCTGTTGCAATTGTAGCGATGGAGTTGCAAACGGAGGCGGCGAACGATGGCAATGATGGCGTTTATGTAACATGATTTTCATTGCAAATTTTCTGCAACATGATTTGTGTTGGAAAAGTTTCTTCTGCAACAACACATATGTTGCAAAAAAGTGAAGACGAAAAAATGCAACAGCACCTCTGTTGCAAAAAAAGTCTGCAACAAGACCTATGTTGCAAAAATATTCGGCAACAAGACCTCTCTTGCAATGATAGAGGCGTCGCTCGGCTGCTCGATGCCGCAAATCTGACGGCTCGCGATCCGACCAATCTTTTAAAATGATCAGCCGACAGACGCGTATAGCATGCCCCAAACAAAAACGTGTCGCATGGAGGAGGCGGCGGGACGCTCGCTTGCGATCCGTCGACTGAAATGAAGTGTTTCTGTAAAACTAGGACAATGCTAGTGCTTTGCTATGAAACTATAAAATACAAGGAGTTATGTCACTGCTTAAGAGCATAATTTTGAGTTAGACTCACTCTTTTGCATTCATTATTTGTGCACTCTATAAGTGTTGTATCTTTTTATTTTAGGGCCCAAGTGTAAGTAAAAGTGTATTTGTTTATTTATGTATCTTGGAAGGTTGTTAGTCCTACGTGTGGGTAAGGGTGTATTTTTTTATTGATGAAGGTTGCTGGTTCCATATGTGAACTCGTCACCAACTCCAAATTTTATAAGTAGGAAAAGTTATTGGCATTGGTTGATTTTTGTATGTATATGTATCTTGCTTATAACTAAAAAGGAGCTCACACCCTCACCCTTTGGCCATGCAGCATATTGCATAGCTTTTGGTGACCAAATGCTAGACTGAACTCAAACGGTGTCAAGATTTCTGTGTTTAAAAAAAAAGGCATAAGATTAGTGTGTTCTAAACTGAAATCGGTAGCTTTTGAACATTTTGGGGGTTATTTTTTTCCTTGCATAGGCCTAACTTTGGCTTGTAGGACTTTGCTCTTTGTTGGTGTGTTTTTTTATGTGGGTTTGTTGATATTGCAGGCGTGCATCCTAAATAAGCAAAGATCATGTCTGCACTCATTATGTTTGTATATTTCCTTGATGCTTCATCTTAAGTCAATAAAACCCACCCTTTGTTGAAAAAATAAAAAGACAGCCATAAAACACTGATTTCAAATGCATACAAGGAATGGCTCTTTAATAAGAGAATTGGTGAAGATTTACATATCCTATATATAATTAAATAGACGATCCTTCTTAATAAATTTCTTTTAGCATGTAAACATGTCATCTCAACATGCAACCACATATGAAAAAGATGTACCTCAACATGCAATTGAGAAAACTACTATGATACTTGTATTAAATAAAACTCTGTCTTTCTTAAACCCCGTATTTGACAACTACTACTATATAATAATCACATAAAGTAAATTGTCTCCTTCCGTTTTCAAATATTTGTCTTTTTAGAGATTTTAACAAGTGACTACATACAGAGCAAAATGAGTGAATCTACACTCTAAAATATGTCTACATACATTCGTATGTTGTGTCCATTTGAAATGCCTAGAAAGACAAATATTTGGGAACGAAGGGAGTACATATTTTCTGTTCTCATATTATTAATCCAAAAGTACAAAGTTGAGTCACTTATTGTGGGGCGGAGAGAATATATCACAACAAATTTCCCAAAAGCGAGTAGATGTAGCAAGAAATGTGCTGTGGACCAGTGCATGCACTCAATTTGGTCGTTGAGCTTAGAAAATCTTACACATGAGTTTGTCTGATCCCGCCCTTACATGGACGTACACGTACATGGGGTACCTCTGCTACTAGCTAGCTAGCCTACTGCTACATCTCTTCCACGGCTTCACTACGACGTAGCAGATCCAATATGCATCTCTTACAAAGCGTCATCAATCAATCAACCAACTTCAAGAAATCTTGCAGTGTGAAAAAATCATATCGACCAAGAAACCCCGTCGTTGGTGGACGGTCACCGCCGCTGCAGCCGGCCGCTTCCAGACGCAAATCATCCAAGGCCTCGTCAACATCCAAGACCATGTCGAGGTAGTCGAGTTCGCCCAAGAAGGCCTCCTCCTGCTCCTCGTACATCTTCTGCTGAACCTGAGCGTCCAAGGAAGCATCGCCGCACCCCACGCCCGTCGCTGCTTTCTCTTTGTCGATGGCCTCAATGAGGTGGCGGGTGATGTCCTCGGTGCTCGCCATGAGCAACCGCGTGGTGCCCATCACCCAGTCTGCTTCGCCTGCCGCGGCCGCCACTGCGATCAACTCGATGGCCTCGTCGATCTCGCGGGTGAGCTCGCCCGTGGCTACAGAGTTCAAGTGGTGCAAGACGTGCTCGCCGGCCCCGGCCGCCGTTGTTGCCATCTTGCCGACGGCCTCGCTGAGCTGCGCGAGGGCATCCAGGACGTCCTTGCCGGTCACGTCCGCCGCGATCTTGTCCAGGTCGCCTCGGAGCTTGTCGGCGTAGGAGGCGAAGCCGCTGGGGCTGGGCCTCGTAGAAGCTTCATCACCGGGCGCCGATGTCGCCGGGCCCTTGTGCTCGTCGAGTGCCGAAGCCCCCATCGGCGCGCACGTTTGTTTCGCTCGTTCTCTGTGGATTCGCGGCGAGAAGCAAGGAAAGGGCTATCTTCAAGTTCTGATTACTGGGACGGAGATGAGAGAGGCAATGTCGATGCTAATGTAGGCAGAGAGGCCCCGGCCGCTGCTGTCCCTTGTGAGAGTCGGGGAAGGAATACAGTTCTCTATCGGAAGTCGGATTGGATGTCGAACCTGTTTCCATACCTGGTACGTATACGGGCAGGGCCGTCCATAAGCATGTGCGAGTTGTGCGACCGCACAGGGCCCCCAAAAAATAGGACCCCCCAGATCCTATATCCGTATTTCTAAAAAATATCTAATCTGTAGAGGAGCCGCCATTAGAGGTGCTGGGAAGGTCTGCAACTCGTCTCCCGCTAGAAGAAAGCAACCGAATCGTTATTCTCTGGTGAGATGGGCCTTGGGCCTTTAGTCCATTACGTTGATGGAGATTAAGAAAGTGGCGCTGGCCCAGGATCGTAGGGAGACTTTGAGTGGAATTAACAGTGATAGTGGGTTCTACTTGGAAAAACAGCGATCGTGGGTGTTTCTGAAAACAGAAAACTGTGATCGAGGCGATTGGCTGCATCTGAAAACGTCGCCACAGCGGCTCCCTCAACCCTAGCAGAGGAAGCGCAAGTGAAAAAGAG
This sequence comes from Triticum aestivum, assembly GCF_018294505.1. Taxonomy (NCBI): domain Eukaryota; kingdom Viridiplantae; phylum Streptophyta; class Magnoliopsida; order Poales; family Poaceae; genus Triticum; species Triticum aestivum. The sequence goes on from NC_057798.1 coordinate 555,913,831, forward strand.
CTTGGAGCCAATAGCAGCATGCTCATGGCCGACAGCAAGCAGACCAACTTAGGCGGTGGGTGCGCGCAGGCAGACACAGATTATGGATTGAAAGAACTAAAGTTCATCTTATGGCCTCTACGAGAAATAGCACAGATTGGAAATCAATTGCCAGCTCAAAAGGTACGATGTACCGTGCATTCGCGTGTGTGTTTCCTTTGTGTACATGAGTACATGACTTTATGTTCTATAGGAGATGAATAACAGAATGGGCACACAATTTTTTTTCGAAAAGGGGGCAGACGAATTGATTCATTTTTCTTCAACAGGTTACTTCCATAATTTCGATAAATTTATAGTAGCGACTTTTCCTCTAAAAATTGATGGTCGTGAATAATAGTGTAAGCAGTATCTCTTGACATCATATTCATACGTTAGTTTTGTTATATGTTTGTATGAGCAAATTATAGTTACTTCTGTTGATTACATTTTGTGTTACCTTTTTTGTGAGCATATATATTTTTAAAAATCGATGCTATAAATTTTGCCACACTAAAAAAACATATGTTGTCCACCACTATTTTTACGAGTGGTTGTCCTTCGCCATTAATGAGGCTATAACACACGTCGTTTTTCAATTTTAGGGCCCCATTTTATATTTCGCACCGGGGCCTCAAATTTCTGAAGACGGCCCTGTATACGGGGTGGGACTGGGAGATTATTTCGAGCAGGGCCAGTAGTCTTGTCGCTTGCCTGCCGACAGATATGCAACTATCCTTGGGAAGTATATCTTACGCACAAAAGGCTCATATGGACTACTGCATGCAGATGGTACATGTGTGCATAACAAAAACGAAAAAGGCCAATTCAGGACAGAGATACAAACTAAAAATACAAATAAAAGTAGAACCTTAAATACAAAAAAAATGAAGAAAAATTATATTGAATAATATTTTTTGGAAAAAAGAGTTTCGCACGGACGATGAACATCCAACTGCGCATACCCAACGAGTGTGCAACTATAGTTACAAGCAACAAAAAATACATAAACATTCAGGTAATCTTAAAAAAGATTTCTATTATTTATAAAACATGTAATTTTAGGGGGGGGGGGGTATTTAAACAAATAATGTTCATATAGTTTTTAAATTATACATGTATTGGCAAAAGAAATCCTCTAGAAAATAAGAAATGGGAAAAGAAAAAAAATAACATAACAACGCAGGAAAAAGAAGTTCAGGAAGCCTTTTTGTCTCCCCTCACACATAACAACACGGGAAAAAAGAAAAAAAACTAACTCGAAAAAGTAACCCATTCTTAGCTATTTTTTCGACCTCCCCTGGGTTTTCTTCGCTAGCTTCTTCTGGGTTTTTCTTTTGCTTTCTTTTATTTTATTTTTTTGTTTCGTCACCGGTTTCCTTCATTTTTCTGCTTTAAAAAAATGTTTTTGTTTATTTTCTGCGTTCCATCGGATCATTTTTTTCTTTTTTCGTTTGATTTTCTAATTTCTTCTCCAATTGTCTTTGGTATTCTTTTTTGTTCGTTATACTTCATTTTTTGTGGGGTTACTTTCATTTTGGTTTGATTTCTCTTTTGTTTCTTTCATGGTTTTCATTTGTATTTCTTTTCATTCTTATTTTTCTTCTTTTTTTCTTCTATTCGTTTTTGGTTTTCAATGTGTTTTTGCTTTTCTTTGTTTTTATCGGTTTTCATAGTTTTTCATTCTTTTTGCACTTGTCTCCTAGGTTTTATTTTTCATTTCCTTTTTATTTATTTTCATTTGTTTCTTTTTATATTTTTCTTTTTTTCCTTTTGGTTTTCACTCTACATTTTTCTTATAATCAAGAACATTTTTCTAATATATATTTAGCAATTTTTAAATAAGTTTATTCTTTTTAATACATTGAAGCATTTTTATACATGTTTTAACATTTTTTAAAAGCTTAATTACTTTTTTTAATACAACATTAATATTTTTAATACATGGCCAACATTGTTATATACCCATTTTAAAGTGGTTCATTAATGTTTTTTCAATATGGGTCTAACATTTGTTAATACATGGTCAACATTGTTTTCTATACACATTCAACATATTTCAAATGCTTGATTAACATTTTTTTCAAATGCTTGATTAACATTTTCTAAATGCATGATCAACTTTTTCACACACGTTGTATATTTTCCAATGCATGGTCACAAATACATGATCAAAATTTTCACGCACATTGTATATTTTAAATACATGATCAACTTTTTTTTACCATTATTATATACATGAGAAACATTTTCTATATACATATTTAAAAAAATTCAAATTTTTGATTCACCTTTTTTAATAGATGGTAACAAAAATCTATACACATTTGAACATTTTCAAATGCTTGATTAACATTTTTTTAGTACATGGTCAACATTTTTTCTATAAACATTAACATTTTTCAAATGCTTCATTAACATTATTCAAATACTTGTTTAACATTATTCCAAATGCTTGATAAACATTTTTGAAATACATGATCGAAGTTTTTAACACATATTATATATTTTTTATACATTTTTCGTACACATGAGAAACATTTTGCTTGTACATATTTAACATTTTTCAAATGCTTGATTAACATTTTTTTCAAATTTTTTATATAATTTATTTTGTAATATATTTATTAGAATATTGGAAGTATAAATGAAAGAAAAAAATAAAAATAGAAAACATGGAAAAAAAAGAACGAGGCCATGGCTTCACGCGTGCCTTGGCCGGCTCATTTAGGTAGGTGCCTGACACGGGAGCACGCTGGGTCTCACTATAAGCGAGACATAGCGTTCCAGCCATCGAAGCACTAGGTCCATCCTACCAAAACGTATGAATCTCCAACTAGTACATTTGATAGTTGTGCACTTGACTGAGACTTTGCAGAAGCTCCTTCGGATGTCCATGAGGACATCTACCAACCGCTGCTCTCTGTCCACTCATTTTTTGCAGAGCATCATTAGAGGCTTGGAAAAGCATTGATGAAAACAAGAAGAATAGCATAACAAGAGTGCACCCCGAGCTGTTGAGGCAAACTGGACTACTCCTCCTCTGGGGGATCAGGTTCAAGGTGGATCTTGAGGTAGTCAGAAACCAGAACCGGGACTTTTTCATCGTCGTTGCCAAAAATAGTGATAGTCTTTATGTGGGAGCTTCGGCGATAATGTATGAAGAAAACTCTGATCTAGAAATTCTGGAGGCAAAGGCGTCTAATGAAGTCTTGAGTCTAGTTGAAGACATCCTCGCACACAAGATTATAGTCGTGACCGATTGCCAGCAAGTAGTCAGGAGCACACATGATGGCCCCAGGGGAGTCTAGCTAAGCTCATATCGTACATGACATACAGGAGAGAATGCAGTTTTTCGAGAGTGTGAACATCATCAAGCATAGACGCACCAATGTGAAAGCTCACTCCATAGCTCGTGGTGTTTTGTACAAAGCTGTTGGTTGGCTTGTATGGCTAGGCCACCACCCTGAGGTGGTTAATATCCTTTAAACTTGCATGTTTGAGCTTATAAGCAGATTGAAGTCTAAAAAAGGATATCCCAAACCCCTTTGCAATTCAGGTATTGCCTTGTAGCCGATCCCCAAATTTTCATAATTGTTTGCCAAAATCTTTGTGGTTATCGAAAATGGTTTTCGCCCCTCTTTATATATAAAGCGCCAAACGAGGCGCAGTGACTAATAGATAGTAGCAAGTTTCTCTTAACATGTAAACATCTCATCTCAACGTGCAACCACGTATGAAAAAGATGCACCTCAACATGCAACTGAGAAAACTATTGTGCTACTTGTATTTAATAAATAAATACTCTGTATTTGACAACTACTCATATATGTTAATCACATACAGTAAATCACATCTATATATTTTCTGTTCTCGCATTATTAATCTAAATATTTGTGTTTCAGTCCTAATGAGGTAATTCCTCCTTCCCAAAAGAAGTGTCTCAACATTTTACTAATTTTAGTATAAAATTGTATTAAAATGGAGACACTCACGGATGGAGTATATTACAACTAATTTCCCAAGAGCGAGTAGATGTAGCAAGAAATGTGCAGCAGTGCATCCACTTAATTTGTCGTCGAGCTTAATAAGAAAATCTTACACATCAGCTTGTCTGATCCCGCCCTTACATGGACGTACATGGGTACCTCTACTACTCCTACTAGCTAGCCTACTGCTACATCTCTTGATTCTCTTCCACGGCTTCCATACGCCGTAGCAGATCCAATATGCATCTCTTACAAAGCGTCATCGATCAATCAACCAACTTCAAGAAATCTTGCAGTGTGATTCATATCGACCAAGAAACCCTGTCGTTGGTGGACGGTCACCGACGCTGCACCCGGCCGCTTCCAGGCGCAAATCATCCAATGCCTCGTCAACATCCAAGACCATGTCGCGGTAGTCCAATTCGTCCAAGAAGGCCTCCTCCTCCTCGTACAACTCTTGCTGGATCCGATCATGCAAGGAAGCATCGCCGTCGACGGCCTGTTCTTCGACTTCAACCCCGCCGGCGCCCGAGACCGCTCCACCGCTGGCCACGCCCACCGCTGCTTTCTCTTTGTCAATGGCCTCCGTGAGGTGGCGGGTGATGTCCTCGGTGCTCGCCATGAGCAACCGCGTGGTGCCCATCACCCAGTCTGCTTCGCCTGCCGCGGCCGCCTCTGCCATCAACTCGATGGCCCCGTCGATCTCGTGGGTGAGGTCGCCCGTGGCTACAGAGTTCAAGTGGTACAAGACGTGCTCGCCGGCCCCGGCCGCCGTTGTTGCCATCTTGCGGACGGCCTCGCTGAGCTCCGCGAGGGCATGCAGGACGTCCTTGTCGGTCGCCTCCGCCGCGATCTTGTCCAGGTCGCGTCGGAGCTTGTCGACGAAAGAGGCGAAGCCGCTGGGGCTGGGCCTCGTAAAGGCTTCATCACGTTCACCGGCCGATGTCGCCGCGCCCTTCTGCTCGTCAAATGCCGAAACCCCCATCGCCGCGCACGTTTGTTTACCTTGTGCTCTGTGGATTCGCGGTGAGAACCAAGGAAAGGGCTACGATCAAGTTCTGATTACTGGGACGGGGATCGAGAGAGGCAATGTCGATGCTAATATAGGCAGAGGCCCCTGCCGCTGCTGTCTCTTGTGAGAGTCGGGGAAGGAATACAGTTGTCTATCGGAATTCAGAAGTCGAATTGGATTTCGAGCCTGTTTCCTTCCCTGGTATGGTACCTACGGGGCTGAGACGTGGGAGCAGTCTTTTTTTAGGGGCAGTCTAGTGGGCGGCCGGCTGCCCACTAATGCGATTGAGTGGCCGGCAAAAAAAGGTAGCACTTAATGACAGCCTTCCCTTTTTAGTATATTTATGTCCCAGTCAAATAGATTAGAATATATTATGTCCTCCTAGTGCTAGGAAAAGCCAAAGGCCATGCACATGTTTAACAAAACTACTAATACACAGATGCAAACAGGTGTGAACACACTTTATTTTGGATTTCAAAAAAGTTAAAAAGCCATAACTTTTGAACTGAATATCGAAATTAAGATCCGCTTTCACCATTGGAATCCTTGCGACGTGCTCTTCGAAACTAGATCCCGCATGAGTATGTTTTGACGAATTTTTTGTGTGCAACTTATGCCCCGTTTTGTGCAATTGTGTAGCAGTCGATGTGCAACTAAATGATAGTCGATGTGCAACTTTCTTCCTGCTCATGGACGTATAGTTTTCACTTGGAGGGAGTAGCAACAGTCTGATGTCTGTGTAATTAAACACCACACTGTGCAATTAGACCTGGTAGCAAAACCAACTTATGCCTGGATGTATGCAAATAGACACAAGGGAGTAGTTCTGCAAAAAAATGTGCAACAAACAGACAGGCAAGAAACATGGAGCGGATGTACTGTTTGTGCAAAATGAGTACATTTTGTGCAAGTAAATCATGGATCCAAGCCATCTTTTCCCGCAATGTGTGCAACCACAGCCAAAACTATAAAAGAGTAAATATATGTGCAAAGAGTAAATATATGTGCACACTAAGCATTAATCCAAGGACAACTTTCATGCAAAATGTGTGCAACAAATAGCCCAGACTAGAAAGATGGACTAGGTGTACTGTTTGTGCAAAAAGAAGCACATATTTGTGTAACTGAAACACTGGTCCAAAACCAACTTTCCTGCAGCATGTGTGCAAAAAAATATCCTAGACTAGAAAAATGGACTGTGTGTATTGTTTCTGCAAAAAGAAGAACATATTTGTACAACTAAGCATGGTCCAAGACAACTTTTTTATGCAAATATGTGCAACAAAACAGCCCAGACTGGAGTCCATCTGTTCTAGTCTTTTGGCTGTTGGTTGTACACATTGCAGGAAAAAGATGATTTTGGATCCATGTTTAGTTGACACAAATACGGGCTTCTATTTGCACAAACACTACATTTAGTCTATCTTTTCCTACAAAAAATGTGTGCAACAGTATGTGTGCAATCAACACAGAGACTAGATGAAACTAAAAAGACTGGATTTGTTGTCTGTGCAAATATAAACATATAATTGTGCAGCTAAACTTGTATCCAAAGCCAACTTTTGCTGCAAATGTGTGCAGCAAAGAAACCAGACTAAAAAAAGCACAAGAACAATATTAAAAACAAGCGTACAAATAGTCTTGTCTCACACAAATTGCAACAGGGGAAATATGTTCTATAGGATGTTCTATATACTAAAAGTGAAACAGAAAAGGAGATGAAATTCTATTTCATGTCATCCGAAAATAGTGCCAAAGGTGATCACATTCCGACGTGATCACCTGAGATTTTGCAAACAAAAGGTGCCAAAGGTGATTAGTTAACATTGCATACAAAAAAAATCTGTTGTTCTTTAGAAAAACCAGATAAAAAAGGTTGACGATGCCAACTTGATATTATGTTAGTTGTGCAACTACAAAATGCAGAGGATGCCAACTAAAATAGTTACTCTTGTGCAACTAGAAAGACTGAGGATGTCAACTAGTTAGATGCTATTGTGTAACTAGAAAATGCTCAGGATGCCAACTAATTAAATACTCATGTGCAACTAGAAATGCTGAGGATGCCAACTAATTGAATACTCTTGTGCAACTATAAATCTTGAGGATGCCAATTAATTAGATACTCTTGGGAAAAGATATATTCAACACTTCATGACCAATCAAAAAATTGCACATTCAGGTTTCAGGCTTCTAGAAGAAAATGCCGAGGGTGTCAACGCAGCTACAAAAAGACTGAGGATGCCAAATAGTTGTATGGTATTGTGCAACTAGAAATGTTGAGAATGCCAACTAATCAGGTACTCTTGTGCAACTAGAAAAAGCCTGAGGATGCCAGCTCATTTATATACTCTCTGGGACACATCATCATTCTCTCCATCCCCGTCATTATCAGTGCCATGTGGTTGCCACTTAGCCGCCCATTTTGAGTTCCGCCGAGAGGTCCTATTTGGAGAACCCTACAATGAACAAAAAATATTGAACTACTGAGAGGGTAAAAGAAAGGAGCATAAATAAATGGACATAGGATAAAAAGAAAAAGAAAATATGAACCTCTGTTTCACTACCAGGCACATTTCCTCTGGTTGCACAGTAATGTATACCTAGTTGCGCAGGATCCCAGACCCTAGTTGCACAGAACTAAAATAAAATTATTTTCCTAGTTTGCTTACAAATTTGGCTAGAAGATATGATAGATTGCATAGGAAGGCTCCCCAAGTTGCACAGGACTGACACCAAAAACTGATATACAGATAATGAAAATTATTTGCCTAGTTTCCTTACAAATTGGGCTACAAAGATATGATAGATTGCTAAGGAACCCCTAGTTGCACATAACTAACACCAAAAAACTGATATACAGAGAACAAAATTTACTTTGCCTACTTTGCTTACAAAATTTGGCTACCAGATGTAATAGATTGCACAGGAAGGGACCCTAGTTGCACAGGGAGGCACCCCTAGTTGCACAGAACTAACACCAAAAACTGACTTACAAATTTGGCTAGTGGCTATGATAAATTTCACAGGAACGGGGCCCTAGTTGCACAAAAAAACAGACTGACTACACATAGCAATTCCCCCTCTCAAAATCAGCAAAAATCATGTGAAAGCCGCTGGAGCTAGTGCTCTACCTTCCCCTAGCAGATCAACTACAGATCCATGGATGTTAATCCACGGGGACGAACCCGGTTGGGGATCTGAAGATTCTCTGACTATGTGTTCATCACGGCCGCGAGGGGGCTGGATCTGGTTGGGGAAGGAGCAACGAGACAGGTTGTCGATGATGCTGTGGTGGCCTGGGCCGTCGTTCTTGGTCGCGCCGCACAGGCCACCCTCTACGGCAGCCGCTCCGTCGTCCTTGGCCCAGCCATCTGCAGCAGCAGCAGCATCGACTATGGCGAGGAAGGGAAGGAGCAGGCGGGCGCCATGGGGAGGAAGGGGAAGAGCAGGGCGGCACCATGGGGAGGAAGGGAAGGAGAGCAGCAGGGCGGCGCCATGGGGAGGAAGGGAAGGAGAGCAGCAGGGCGGCGCCATGGGAAGGAAGGGAAGGAGAGCAGCAGGGCGGCGCCATGGGGAGGAAGGGAAGGAGAGCAGCAGGGCGACGCCATGGGAAGGAAGGGAAGGAGAGCAGCAGGACAGCGCCATGGGGAAGGAAGGCGAGAAGCAGGGACAGTGCCACAAAAGGGAATCAGTCGAGAAAAAAGGACGAGAGAGTAATCGCGTGTCGCGTGGCGAGTGTCTCCCCGAGCAATTTGATAAAGGACGCGTCTAGCGGGCGGCTGGGCGCCCGCTAGCGCTCCTGGGCGGCCGCTTTTTTTGGCACGTAGCGTATTGTTACTTAATAATCCATGTGGATAAAAATAACACTGCTAATTAATCACTTCTTATGTGGTCTTTTTTCACTTGATGGATATCTGCATGACGTTGCCCCTGCTTGGTAACTCAAATAAAAAGCAAGGTGGTTTTTGTGCAACTAGATAAGTAATGGGTGCCAACTCAAATACAGCATGAGCCATCTGACAACAAAAACTTGGTAGTTCTCTAAATAAATTGCACCAATACAACAAGAAAGCAACATAAAAAGTATGGACTCCATAAAAACTATGGACATCTGAACAATGTACACAAGAGGGAACATAAGAAAAATAGAATAGGATTTACATGATGGACACGATTCAGGTAAATATATAACTTTAAATAAAGAAACTGCCAGCATCAAAAGAATAAGGTGCCGCCTAATACAAACATTTTCATCTGCCAGGAAAAAGCAAAAAAAAGTAAAGAGCTGCCAACTACTACCAATTAAATGTGCAAAAGCAAGGCTAGAAGTTGCCAACTACTATTCATTACATATGAACTGTTATTATTTTCATGGGAAAAAGAAGATGACCCAGCATAAATGATGCCAACTACATTCATTTTCAGATAAAATAAACTTCCATAAAAATTACAGCCAACAACATAAATGATGCCAGCTACATTCATTTTTCATGTGCATCAACAAAAAGGGGTGAGAACTGCCATCTACTACCAATTTAATGTTCTACTGGGAACATTTACAAAAGAAAAAAATGTATATGAATTATACCTCAGCAGCTGCTGTGGAGGATGAACCACCTACATCAGTTGCTGCGCCTTTCGCTTTGCATCTTTGACATTTTACAATTCGGTACTAGTCACCACCCTCTGCCTACAAGCATGACACACAGGAAAAAAACAGGACAGCAAAAATTAGTGAGAAAATGAATAAACATCATTACAAATGTTAGTGCCTAGTTCTCATACTGAGGGAAAACACCTGTGTAGGCTAACCTAGATTCTTACCTCAGCTTCATCAACCTCATCCCCACCGCCGGAACTGCGAGAGATCCGCTGCGCAGCCCTTTTCCGTTTCCGCCGATTAGGCTGCACGACATTCCCCTCCATGTGACAAAAAACAATAGAACCAATTACTAAAAAAATGAGCACAGGTGCATAGCACAAAACATGCTTCCTCAAAAAAGTCTTCCTAAAAACAATAACATCACCAATTACCCCTCCTTTTGCTTCTACCGGTTTCTCCTTCTGCATCCATTTTCACTGCAAAAACAGGTTATGCACAAAGAGCCAAAACATTCTGGTTGCACATATCATTTCTTTCAATTGCACACTAAAGAGCATGTAGTTGCACACACTCACAAAGGCAAAAAAAAAAGACAAAAAAACAAAATGAGCCAACTCCATATTGTTTTGGTGCAACTCACACATATACACATGCCAACTGAATACAACTCAAATCGTGATTAAAGCAGAAAAAATGACAAAAACACCAGAATCAACAAAGTGGATAAAAACCGCATCCAAAAGTGGATCAACCACTGTCGCAAAAAATGTGCGTACATAGTCAAACAACTAGTTGCACATATCAGTCCTTTAATTTGGCAAAACTGAAATAAGCCTATAGTTGCACATACTCACAGGGACAAAAGGGAGAAAAAGAGGTGTGCCAACTACATATTATTTTCGTGCAACTCATAGAACTAGACATGCCAACTGAAAAAACATATAAGTTGCACATACTCACAGGGACAGAAGTGGGAAAAAGAGGTGCGCCAACTACATATTATTTTTGTGCAAATCATAGAACTACACATGCCAACTGAAAAAAACCTATAAGTTGCACATACTCACAGGGACAAAAGGGGGAAAAAGAGGTGTGCCAACTACATATTATTTTCGTGCAACTCATAGAACTACACATGCCAACTGAAAAAAAACTATAAGTTGTACATACTCACAGGGACAAAAGGGGGAAAAAGAGGTGCGCCAACTACATATTATTTTCGTGCAACTCATAGAACAACACAGGCCAACTGAAAAAAACATATAAGTTGCACATACTCACATGGACAAACGGGTACGCCAACTGCATCTTATTTTGGTGCAACTCATTCATATACGCATGCCAACTGGATGCGCCTCGATGGCAATTATGCAGAAAAAATGCCAATGACCCGAAATCGACAATGTGGATATACCGCATCTACCAATTTATCGAACAAATCAAAGTGGGATCGAAAAATGCACATATATGGTTTGGGGTGAAAACGTCAAATCAACCTATTTCGCCGAATCAAACTGACCAAAAACAGCACTGGATCCTCCCCTGTACCTACGTGATGAAGATGCGCCTGTCTGAGACGAGATCTAAGCTACAAACAACCGGAGGAAAAATCACCGAGACAAAACTGTACACAAAAATCATGGCAACCTACTGGGAACTACTAGTCACCGTGATGTAGACACTACCTCCCCGCCGGCAAGCATCAACAACCCCCGAGCATCCCCTACGACGGAAAACGACAAGGGGGAGAGATTGACGGAGGGCGAAGACCGTACCTGCCGGTGACGAGCAGTGGATGCAACACGCCCCCTACACGGCCGAAATCCTCTGGGTCGAGGGGAGCGGCGCTCGACGGCGGAGAGGCGTCTGGCCATGGCAGAAGATGAGCCGCGACGGCATCGGAGGTTGGAGACTGCTTCCTGTGGCGGCTCATGGTTGCGCGAAATACACGATGCCTGCTGGGGTGGCGGTGGGCAGCCGCGACGGGAGCTCGGCGACGGCGAGTTGGAGTCGTCGAGGGGCGGCACGAGGGAGGACGCGGGGTGCGCTGCGGCGGTGGTTAGTGGAGGAGAATGGTCGTGGGGCTCGGGACTGGATCAGATTTGTTTTTCCTTTTTTTTTCCAGCAGAGAGATGGACCGAGCGTTGAGGTTGTCGTGGGCTGTCGCGTAGCGCGGCCGCTCGATCTTCCCAAATAGTGCGCGTGCACTATTAAGATTTCAGGGTTTTTTAAGTCAAACGCTCGTACATACCACGTATCATCTCTATGAACACGCACGCCCTACTTTTACAAGCACTTTCGATAGACTGAACCGGTACATAATTTTGAGGTTGACGTAATCGCCGTAGACATATTCGTAGTCGACGGAAATATTTTCTCCCACTGAACGCACATTACCGAAAGACCTGAAATAAATCTAGAAAAATGCGAGCATCGATGTCAAGTCTGAAACCTAAACTCTAGTGGGTAGGCATACCATTGTTCTCCCAGTAATGCTACACCTACGTAAGGATTCTTACGTAATTAACGTAACTGATTAGGTGGCACGTTTTGGTTAGAGGAAATAAGGGGAGGGGCCCCACCCCCGGTTGAAATCAGGGGGGCCGAAGAGATTAGATAAGGCAAGTTACGTAACATTACGTAGGTCGTATGTAGATCTAGCATTTTTGCTGTTCTCCTAACCATTCAACCATATGTTGGTTCGTCAAAGGACAGTACTCTTATTGTGTGTCTAGTGACACACATGCAATTATCTACATTTGCAGTCTTTCTCGCTGTGTAAAATTAAGAAATAAAAAAAATAGTAGTCATATCTTAGGCACAAAAGACTCATGTAGACTGCATGCAGATGGCACATGTGTGCATAACAAAAACGAAAAAATCCAATACATGAAAGAGATCGAAACTAAAATACAAATAAAAGTAGAACCTAAAAGATATATATATATATATATATATATATATATATATATATATATATATATATATATGTTGAATAATTTTCGGAGAAAAGAGTTTCACACATACAATGAACATCCGACTGCGCATAGCCAATGAATGTGCAACTATAATTACAGCTTACAAGCAAGATAGATTATATAAATATTTGTGTAATATTAAAAAGTTTCCAATTCTCTATAAAACATGTAATTTTAGGGGGGTATATTTAAACAAAAAATGTTCATATAATTAAAATTATGCATGTATTTACAAAAAAAATCCTTTAGAAAAAAAAATGGAGGAAGCCTTTTTTTTTCTCCCCTAAGACATAACAACACAGGAAAAGAGAAAAAAGACCAAGTTCTCAACCAGCGTATAACGCTGCACCACAAAAGAAGCAAAGTTACAATGGATAAAAAAAACGAATTAGCAAAGAGGTAAGGACGTGCCTCTAGGAAACCGAAAAACACCTTTTTTTGCTTCGCGACAGACACGAGACCGTGCCTCTTGAAAAAAAAAGAGTTTTCTCTCCTTTTTTCCGCGGAAGCACGGTTTTGCTTTCACGAGAGGCATGGCCGTGCCTATCAAAAATGAAAAAATATATATTCTCTTTTCTTCCATGAGAGGCACGGTTTGGCTTCCGCGAGAGGCACGCCCGTGCCTCCTGGAAAACGAAAAAAATATGTTTTCTTTTTTTCTCCTTCCTTAAGAGGCACGGTTTTGCTTTTCTGATAGACACGGATTTGCTTTCGGGAGAGGCACGGCTATGCCTCTCCGAAATGGCTTTCGGGATGAAAAAAGTGCTCCCGGTATGGTTTTTTCGTGGATAAAAGGTTTGTCAAAATCTATCAACATGGAATCTAGTTTTGAAGATCTCGATGCTAGGAATCCAACGCTGAAAACGGTTCGACATTTGGAGGCACAGATAAAACATTTTGAATAAACGAAGCAACGAAAAAAGGAAAGACTCCCAGGTTATGACAAGTGGCACACATGCAGTGCACCGTTTGTCACAACTTGGGGGGATGAGAGTCACCATTGCAAAGAGTGCTCGTTAGTAAGTGATTTCGCTATATCTCACTTAATGCGAGAGTAGCCCATTCTCAGCATTATGTTCGACCATGCTTGCTCGCTAGCTCGGGATTTCTTTGTTCGCTTCTTCTGTGTTTGTTTATCGAAAAAATCGCTTTCTTTACTTTTATGTTTTGTCACTGACTTTTTTTTACGTTTTTCTGCATAAAAAGCTTGTTTTTTTTCTTCTGTGTTCATTTCTTTTCGTTGTTTGATTTTCGTGTTTCTTCTTCAGTTTCCATTGGTTTTCCTATTTTACCGACATACTTTTGTTTTTTTTGTGTGTTTTCATTAAAAAAGTCGTTTCTCTTTTCCTTCTTTCATTATTTTCATCAGTTTTTTTTCTTTCCCATTTTTCTTTTTAATTCGGTTTTTGGTTTATTTCTTGATTTTTAACCTTTCTTTGTTTTTATCGGTTTTCACAGTATTCCATTCTTTTTGCACTTGTATCCTTGGTTTTTTTTTTGACTTTTTCTTTATTTTCTTTGGTTCCTTTTTTGGTTCTCTTTGTTTTTTTAATTTGTTTCTTTTGGTTTTCATTCTACATTTTTGGGGTATGTCAAGAAAAGTTTTTTAATACATGTCAGGTATTTTTCAAATAGAAGTTTAACATTTTTAATACACGTTCAGCATTTTTATACAAATTTTAACATTTTCAATATTCTTAATTAACATTTTCTAACACAAGATTAATATTTTTAATGCATGGTCCACATTTCTCTATACACATATTAATATTTTACAATGCTTTATTACATTTTTTATATACAAGATTAACATTTGTTAATATACATTTAACATTTTTTTCTATACACATTTAACATTTTTCAAATAGTTCATCAACATTTTATTTAAATGCTTGATTGACAATTCCTAAATACATGATCATTTTTTTCACACACACACATTGTATAATGTTTGTATCCACTTTTCCTATACATGAGAAACATTTTATTTATACACATTTTAACCATTTTCAAATGCTTGACTCACTTTTTTTAATACATGGTCAACATTTTTTGTAACATATTTTAACATTTTCAAATGCTTGATTAACATTTCTCAAATACAATATTAACATATTTTGAATGTCACTAGCAAAAAACATTTTTCAATTACATGGTCAATATTTTTTTATACAGATTTTATCTTTTTCAATTGGTTGATTAACATTTTTAAACACATGGTCATTTTTTCTATAAACATTATCATTTTCAAATGCTTCATTAACATTATTAAACTACTTATTTTTTTTTCAAATGCTTGATTAATATTTTGTAAACACATGATCAACTTTTTCACAAATATTGTATATGTTTTGTATACATGAGAAACATTTTTTCTATACATATTTTAACATTTTTCAAATGCTTGGTTTACTTTTTGTCAAATGTCTTACATAAATTGTTTTTTATGATATATTTATTCAGAATATTGGAAGTATAAAAGAAAGTAAAAAAGAAAATAAAACGTGAAAAAAACGAGGCCATGGCTTCATGAGCGCCTCGGGAAGCCCATTTAGGGAGGCGTCCGATGCAAGAGCACACCGGGTCTCGCTATAAGCGATACATAGCGCTCCCTAGCCACCGAAGCACTGGGTCCATCCTGCCAAAACGCACGAATCTCCAACCAGCATCTGACGGGCATGCACTTGACTGAGACTTTGCTAAATCTCAGTTAGTTGAGATTTAGCAAGCTCCTTCAGATATCCATGAGATCTACTAGCCGCTGCTCTCTGTCCACTCATTTCTTCAAAGCATCATCAGAGGTTTGGAAAAGCATCGAGGAAAACAAGAACATAACAACAATGTAGCCCGAGTTGTTGAGGCAAGCTGGACTGCTCCTCCTCTAGGGGTCATCAAGTTCAAGGTGGATGTTTAGGTAGTCAGGAACCAAAACCGAGACTTTGTCATTGTCGTTGCCAAAAATAGTGATAGTTTTTATGTGGGAGCTTTGGCGATAATGTATGAAGGAAATTCCGATATGGAAACTCTAGAGGCAAAGGCGTCTAATGAAGTCTTTAAGTTTGGTTGAAGACATCCTCGCACGCAAGATTATAGTGGGGACCGGTTGCCAGCAAGTAGCCAGGAGCACACATGCTGGCAGCAAGGGAGTCTATCCTCATATCATACATGAAATATGGAAGAGAATGTAGTTGTTCAAGAGTGTGAACATCATCGAGCATAGACACACCAGTGTGAAAGCTCACTCCTTAGCTCGTGGTGTTTTGTATGAAGATGTTGGTTGGTGTGTAGGGTTAGGCCACCACCCTAAGATGGTTAACATCCCTGTAAACTTGTGGGTTTAAGCTTAAGCAGGTTGAAGTCTAAAAATAGATATCCTTAACCCCTTTGCAATTCAGGTCTTGCCTTGTAGTTGATCCCCAAATTTGCATAACGGGTTGCCAAAATCTTCATGGTTATCGAAAAAGGCTTTCGCCCCACTTTATATATATAAAGCACCAAACTGTTGGGGAACGTTGCAGAAAACAAAAATTTTCCTACTCGTTTCACCAAGATCATCTAGGAGTTCATCTAGCAACGAGTGATTAGATGCATCTACATACCTTTGTAGATCGCGAGCGGAAGCGTTCAAAAGAACGGTGATGATGTAGTCGTACTCGACGTGATCCAAATCACCGATGACCAGCGCCGAACGGACGGCACCTCCGCGTTCAACACACGTACGGAACAGCCACGTCTCCTCCTTCTTGATCCAGCAAGGGAGGGAGGAGAGGTTGAGGGAGATGGCACCAGTAGCAGCACGACGGCGTGGTGTTGATGGAGCTGCAGTACTCCGGCAGAGCTTCGCTAAGCACTATGGAGGTGGAGGAGGTGTTGGGGAGGGAGAAGGAGGCAACCAAAGGCCAAGGCGTTCAGGTATGAAGTCCCTCCTCTCCCCCCACTATATATAGGAGGGCCAAGGGGGGGTGGCCGGCCCTAGGAGATCCAATCTCCTAGGGGGTGCGGCGGCCAAGGGGGGTTTCCCTCCCCCCAAGGCACCTAGGAGGTGCCTTCCCCTCCTAGGACTCTTCTCCTTTCAAACCCTAGGCGCATGGGCCTATGTGGGGCTGGTGCCCTTGGCCCATTAGGCCAAGGCGCACCCCCTTACAGCCCATGTGGCCCCCCGGGACAGGTGGACCCACCCGGTGGACCCCCGGGACCCTTCCGGTGGTCCCGGTACAATACCGATAACCCTGAAACTTGTCCCGATGCCCGAAACAGGACTTCCCATATATAAATCTTTACCTCCGGACCATTCCGGAACTCCTCGTGACGTCCGGGATCTCATCCGGGACTCCGAACAACATTCAGGTTACTGCATATACATATCCCTACAACCCTAGCGTAACTGAACCTTAAGTGTGTAGACCCTACGGGTTCGGGAGGCAAGCAGACATGACCGAGACGACTCTCCGGTCAATAACCAACAGCGGGATCTGGATACCCATGTTGGCTCCCACATGCTCCACGATGATCTCATCGGATGAACCACGATGTCGAGGATTCTATCAACCCCGTACGCTATTCCCTTTGTCTATCGATATGTTACTTGCCCGAGATTCGATCGTCGGTATCCCAATACCTCGTTCAATCTCGTTACCGGCAAGTCACTTTACTCGTACCGTAATGCATGATCCCGTGACCAGACACTTGGTCACTCTGAGCTCATTATGATGATGCATTACCGAGTGGGCCCAGTGATACCTCTCCGTCACACGGAGTGACAAATCCCAGTCTTGATCCATGTCACCCAACAGACACTTTCGGAGATACCCGTAGTCTACCTTTATAGTCACCCAGTTACGTTGTGACGTTTGGCATACCCAAAGCACTCCTACGGTATCCGGGAGTTACACGATCTCATGGTCTAAGGAAAAGATACTTGACATTGGAAAACTCTAGCAAACGAACTATACGATCTTGTGCTATGTTTAGGATTGGGTCTTGTCCATCACATCATTCTCCTAATGATGTGATCTCGTTATCAATGACATCCAGTGTCCATAGTCAGGAAACCATGACTATCTGTTGATCAACGAGCTAGTCAACTAGAGGCTCACTAGGGACATGTCGGTGTCTGTTATTCACACATGTATTACGATTTCCGGATAACACAATTATAGCATGAATAAAGACAATTATCATGAACAAGGAAATATAATAATAATGCTTTTATTATTGCCTCTAGGGCATATTTCCAACAGTCTCCCACTTGCACTAGAGTCAATAATCTAGTTACATTATGATGAATCGAACACCCATGGAATTCTGGTGTTGATCATGTTTTGCTCTAGGGAGAGGTTTAGTCAACGGATCTGCTACATTCAGGTCCGTATGTACTTTACAAATCTCTATGTCTCCATCTTGAACATTTTCACGAATGGAGTTGAAGCGACGCTTGATGTGCCTTGTCTTCTTGTGAAACCTGGGCTCCTTGGCAAGTGCAATAGCTCCAGTGTTGTCACAGAAGAGCTTGATCGGCCCCGACGCATTGGGTATGACTCCTAGGTCGGTGATGAACTCTTTCACCCATATTGCTTCATGTGCTGCCTCCGAGGCTGCCATGTACTCCGCTTCACATGTAGATCCCGTCACGACGCTTTGCTTGCAACTGCACCAGCTTACTGCCCCACCATTCAAAATATACACGTATCCGGTTTGTGACTTAGAGTCATCCAGATCTGTGTCGAAGCTAGCGTCGACGTAACCCTTTACGACGAGCTCTTCGTCACCTCCATAAACGAGAAACATTTCCTTAGTCCTTTTCAGGTACTTCAGGATATTCTTGACCGCTGTCCAGTGTTCCTTGCCGGGATTACTTTGGTACCTTCCTACCAAACTTACGGCAAGGTTTACATCAGGTCTGGTACACAGCATGGCATACATAATAGAACCTATGGCTGAGGCATAGGGGATGACGCTCATCTCTTCTATATCTTCTGCCGTGGTCGGACATTGAGCTGAGCTCAATTTCATACCTTGCAACACAGGCAAGAACCCCTTCTTGGATTGATCCATATTGAACTTCTTCAATATCTTATCAAGGTATGTGCTTTGTGAAAGACCTATGAGGCGTCTTGATCTATCTCTATAGATTTTGATGCCTAATATATAAGCAGCTTCTCCAAGGTCCTTCATTGAAAAACTTTTATTCAAGTAGGCCTTGATGCTGTCCAAGAGTTCTATATCATTTCCCATCAAAAGTATGTCATCTACATATAATATGAGAAATGCTACAGAGCTCCCACTCACTTTCTTGTAAACGCAGGCTTCTCCATAAGTCTGTGTAAACCCAAACGCTTTGATCATCTCATCAAAGCGAATGTTCCAACTCCGAGATGCTTGCACCAGCCCATAAATCGAGCGTTGGAGCTTGCACACTTTGTCAGCATTCTTAGGATCGACAAAACCTTCCGGCTGCATCATATACAATTCTTCCTTAAGAAAACCATTAAGGAATGCCGTTTTGACGTCCATTTGCCATATTTCGTAATCATAGAATGCGGCAATTGCTAACATGATTCGGACGGACTTCAGCTTCGCTACCGGTGAGAAAGTCTCATCGTAGTCAACCCCTTGAACTTGTCGATAACCCTTAGCGACAAGCCGAGCTTTATAGATGGTCACATTACCATCCGCGTCTGTCTTCTTCTTAAAGATCCATTTATTTTCTATGGCTCGCCGTTCAACGGGCAAGTCAGTCAAAGTCCATACTTCGTTTTCATACATGGATCCTATCTCGGATTTCATGGCTTCTAGCCATTTGTCGGAATCCGGTCCCGCCATCGCTTCTTCATAGTTCGAAGGTTCACCGTTGTCCAACAACATGATTTCCAAGACAGGGTTGCCGTACCACTCTGGTGCGGAACGTGTCCTTGTGGACCTTCGAATTTCAAGAGGAGCTTGATCAGAAGTATCTTGATCATTATCATTAACTTCCTCTCTAGTCGGTGCTGGCACCTCAGGAACATTTTCTTGAGTTGCGCCATTTTCCGGTTCAAGAGGCAATACTTCATCAAGCTCTACTTTCCTCCCACTTACTTCTTTCGAGAGAAACTCTTTCTCCAGAAAGGACCCATTCTTGGCAACAAAGATCTTGCCTTCGGATCTGAGGTAGAAGGTGTACCCAATAGTTTCTTTTGGGTACCCTATGAAGACGCATTTTTCCGATTTGGGTTCGAGCTTTTCAGGTTGAAGTTTCTTGACATAAGCATCGCATCCCCAAACTTTTAGAAACGACAGCTTAGGTTTCTTCCCAAACCATAATTCATACGGTGTCGTCTCAACGGATTTCAACGGAGCCCTATTTAAAGTGAATGCGGCAGTCTCTAAAGCATAGCCCCAAAAAGAAAGCGGTAAATCGGTAAGAGACATCATAGATCGCACCATATCTAACAGAGTGCGATTACGACGTTCGGACACACCATTACGCTGAGGTGTTCCAGGCGGCGTGAATTGTGAAACTATTCCACATTTTCTTAAGTGTGCCCCAAACTCGTGACTCAAGTATTCTCCTCCACGATCTGATCGTAGAAACTTGATTTTCCTGTCACGTTGATTTTCAACCTCACTCTGAAATTCCTTGAACTTTTCAAAGGTTTCAGACTTGTGTTTCATTAAGTAGATATACCCATACCTACTTAAATCATCAGTGAGAGTGAGAACATAACGATAGCCACCGCGAGCCTCAACACTCATTGGACCGCACACATCGGTATGTATGATTTCCAATAAGTCGGTTGCTCGCTCCATTGTTCCTGAGAACGGAGTCTTGGTCATTTTACCCATAAGGCATGGTTCGCACGTGTCAAATGATTCATAATCAAGAGACTCTAAAAGTCCATCAGCATGGAGCTTCTTCATGCGTTTGACACCTATGTGACCAAGGCGGCAGTGCCACAAGTATGTGGGACTATCATTATTAACCTTACTTCTTTTGGTACTCACATTATGAACATGTGTAGCATCACGTTCGAGATTCATAAAGAATAAACCATTCACCATAGGAGCATGACCATAAAACATATCTCTCATAAAAATGGAACAACCATTATTCTCAGATTTAAAAGAGTAGCCATCTCGATTTAAACGAGATCCCGATACAATGTTCATGCTCAAAGCTGGCACTAAATAACAATTATTAAGGTTTAAAACTAATCCCGAAGGGAGATGCAGAGGTAGCGTGCCGACGGCGATCACATTGACCTTGGAACCATTCCCGACGCGCATCGTCACCTCGTCCTTTGCCAGTTTCCGCTTATTCCGCAGCCCTTGCTTTGAGTTACAAATGTGAGCAACTGCACCGGTATCAAATACCCAGGAGCCACTACGGGCACTAGTAAGGTACACATCAATTACATGTATATCACATATACCTTTTGTTTTGCCGGCCTTCTTATCCGCTAAGTACTTAGGGCAGTTCCGCTTCCAGTGACCGCTTCCCTTGCAATAAAAGCACTCAGTCTCGGGCTTGGGTCCATTCTTTGGCTTCTTCCCGGCAGCTTGCTTGCCGGGCGCGGCAACCTCCTTGCCGTCCTTCTTGAAGTTCTTTTTACCCTTGCCTTTCTTGAACTTAGTGGTTTTATTGACCATCAACACTTGATGTTCCTTCCTGACTTCTACCTCTGCTGATTTCAGCATAGCAAATACTTCAGGAATGGTCTTTTCCATCCCCTGCATATTGAAGTTCATCACAAAGCTCTTGTAGCTTGGTGGAAGCGACTGGAGGATTCTGTCAATGACCGCATCATTCGGGAGATTAACTCCCAGCTGAGTCAAGCGGTTATGCAACCCAGACATAGTGAGTATGTGCTCACTGACAGAACTGTTTTCCTCCATCTTACAGCTGAAGAATTTGTCAGAGACTTCATATCTCTCGACCCGGGCATGAGCTTGGAAAACCATTTTCAGCTCTTCGAACATCTCATATGCTCCATGTCTCTCAAAACGCTTTTGGAGCCCCGGCTCTAGGCTGTAAAGCATGCCGCACTGAACGAGGGAGTAGTCATCGAAACGTGCCTGCCAAGCGTTCATAACATCTTGTTCTGCAGGGAGAACGGGTGCGTCACCAAGCGGTGCTTGTAGGACATAATCTTTCTTGGCAGCTATGAGGATGATCCTCAGGTTCCGGACCCAGTCCGTATAGTTGCTGCCATCGTCTTTCAGCTTAGTTTTCTCTAGGAACGCGTTGAAGTTGAGGACTACGTTGGCCATTTGATCTACAAGACATATTGCAAAGATTTTAGACTAAGTTCATGATAATTAAGTTCAACTAATCAAATTATTAGTGAACTCCCACTTAGATTAGACATCCCTCTAGTCATCTAAGTATTACATGATCCGAGTTAAACTAGACCGTGTCCGATCATCACGTGAGACGGACTAGTCAACATCGGTGAACATCTTCATGTTGATCGTATCTTCTATACGACTCATGCTCGACCTTTCGGTCTTCTGTGTTCCGAGGCCATGTCTGTACATGCTAGGCTCGTCAAGTCAACCTAAGTGTTTGCATGTGTAAATCTGTCTTACACCCGTTGTATGTGAACGTCTGAATAAAACACCCGATCATCACGTGGTGTTTTGAAACAGCGAACTGTCGCAACGGTGCACAGTTAGGGGGAACACTTCTTGAATTTATTGTGAGGGATCATCTTATTTACTACCGTCGTTCTAAGTAAACAAGATGCAAAACATGATAAACATCACATGCAATCAAATAATAAACGTGACATGATATGGCCAATATCACATAGCTCCTTTGATCTCCATCTTGGGGCTCCATGATCATCTTGTCACCGGCTTGACACCATGATCTCCATCATCATGATCTCCATCATCGTGTCTCCATGAAGTTGCTCGCCAACTATTACTTCTACTACTATGGCTAACGCGTTTAGCAATAAAGTAAAGTAATTTACATGGCGTTTCTCGATGACACGCAGGTCATTAAAAGAATAAAGACAACTCCTATGGCTCCTGCCGGTTGTCATACTCATCGACATGCAAGTCGTGAATCCTATTACAATAGCATGAACATCTCATACATCACATATAGATCATTCATCATTCATCGCAACTTTGGCCATATCATATCACAAACCACTTGCTGCAAAAACAAGTTAGACGTCCTCTAATTGTTGTTGCAAGTTTTACGTGGCTGAATTAGGGTTCTAGCAAGAACGTTTTCTTACCTACGTTAAAGCCACAACGTGATTTGTCAACTTCTATTTACCCTTCATAAGGACCCTGTTCATCGATTCCGCTCCAACTAAAGTAGGAGAGACAGACACCCGCCAACCACCTTATGCAACTAGTGCATGTTAGTCGGTGGAACCGGTCTCACGTAAGCGTACGTGTAAGGTTGGTCCGGGCCGCTTCATCCCACTACCGCTGAAGCAAGAAAGGACTAGTAACGGCAAGAAAGTTGACAAATCTACGCCCATAACAAATTGTGTTCTACTCGCGCAAGAAGAACTACGCATAGACCTAGCTCATGATGCCACTGTTGGGGAACGTTGCAGAAAACAAAAAATTTCCTACTCGTTTCACCAAGATCATCTAGGAGTTCATCTAGCAACGAGTGATTAGATGCATCTACATACCTTTGTAGATCGCGAGCGGAAGCGTTCAAAATAACGGTGATGATGTAGTCGTACTCGACGTGATCCAAATCACCGATGACCAGCGCCGAACGGACGGCACCTCCGCGTTCAACACACGTACGGAACAGCCACGTCTCCTCCTTCTTGATCCAGCAAGGGAGGGAGGAGAGGTTGAGGGAGATGGCACCAGCAGCAGCACGACGGCGTGGTGTTGATGGAGCTGCAGTACTCCGGCAGAGCTTCGCTAAGCACTATGGAGGTGGAGGAGGTGTTGGGGAGGGAGAAGGAGGCAACCAAAGGCCAAGGCGTTCAGGTATGAAGTCCCTCCTCTCCCCCCACTATATATAGGAGGGCCAAGGGGAGGTGGCCGGCCCTAGGAGATCCAATCTCCTAGGGGGTGCGGCGGCCAAGGGGGGTTTCCCTCCCCCCCAAGGCACCTAGGAGGTGCCTTCCCCTCCTAGGACTCTTCTCCTTTCAAACCCTAGGCGCATGGGCCTATGTGGGGCTGGTGCCCTTGGCCCATTAGGCCAAGGCGCACCCCCTTACAACCCATGTGGCCCCCCGGGACAGGTGGACCCACCCGGTGGACCCCCGGGACCCTTCCGGTGGTCCCGGTACAATACCGATAACCCCGAAACTTGTCCCGATGCCCGAAACAGGACTTCCCATATATAAATCTTTACCTCCGGACCATTCCGGAACTCCTCGTGACGTCCGGGATCTCATCCGGGACTCCGAACAACATTCGGGTTACTGCATATACATATCCCTACAACCCTAGCGTAACTGAACCTTAAGTGTGTAGACCCTACGGGTTCGGGAGGCAAGCAGACATGACCGAGACGACTCTCCGGTCAATAACCAACAGCGGGATCTGGATACCCATGTTGGCTCCCACATGCTCCATGATGATCTCATCGGATGAACCACGATGTCGAGGATTCTATCAACCCCGTACGCTATTCCCTTTGTCTATCGATATGTTACTTGCCCGAGATTCGATTGTCGGTATCCCAATACCTCGTTCAATCTTGTTACCGGCAAGTCACTTTACTCGTACCGTAATGCATGATCCCGTGACCAGACACTTGGTCACTCTGAGCTCATTATGATGATGCATTACCGAGTGGGCCCAGTGATACCTCTCCGTCACACGGAGTGACAAATCCCAGTCTTGATCCATGTCACCCAACAGACACTTTCGGAGATACCCGTAGTCTACCTTTATAGTCACCCAGTTACGTTGTGACGTTTGGCATACCCAAAGCACTCCTACGGTATCCGGGAGTTACACGATCTCATGGTCTAAGGAAAAGATACTTGACATTGGAAAACTCTAGCAAACGAACTATACGATCTTGTGCTATGTTTAGGATTGGGTCTTGTCCATCACATCATTCTCCTAATGATGTGATCTCGTTATCAATGACATCCAGTGTCCATAGTCAGGAAACCATGACTATCTGTTGATCAACGAGCTAGTCAACTAGAGGCTCACTAGGGACATGTCGGTGTCTGTTATTCACACATGTATTACGATTTCCGGATAACACAATTATAGCATGAATAAAGACAATTATCATGAACAAGGAAATATAATAATAATGCTTTTATTATTGCCTCTAGGGCATATTTCTAACACAAACAAGGTACAACGACCAATACAGAGTAGCAAGTTCAGTGAAAAGATGAAAAATAAGGGCACCCACCGTATGGGGGAAGAAACAATGAGAGGGTTATGCCGAAGGCATCAACTCATCAAGCCCTGAAAGAAGAAAAAACAACATGCAGGACAATCAATAATGGTCGAGAAGCTAGTCTGACTGAGGTGCTGGCAGAGGGAACGGTGGCATGAGTGAAGAGCCAAAGTTGAATCCTAAGGTGAGAACATTGATGGCGTCGAGGTCTAGCCCACAGGTAAGCGGCTTCCACAGCTGCATAAATCCTCATAATTTATAAATAGCATGAGTGGGCGTCACCAAGGGGAACGCTCAATAACAAGCTTGTTGTGAATTGTCCAAAGCGTCCAAGCAAGAACTCCTATTCCCAACCACCTAATGTGGAGGGAGCCCACCGTGGAGTCGTGCAATTCCTCAAAGAAGTTCGAGAAGTTCGAGTGGCACCATCCGCCATCAACTACCTCCCTGAAACTACTCCATAAGAACTGCACTGTGACGCAGAAGAAGAATATGTGGTTAGAGTCCTCGCCACACTCGCACAAGGAGCATTTCCCATCCCTAGGTCCATTGCGTTTGAACACTTCCACCCCTGAAGGTACTCTGTCATGAATCCATTGCCCAAGGAAGATGCAAATTTTTAGAGGTAGCCTAACAGACCAGATATGAGAGAGGCTCCGTGCCTAGAACCGCAAGAATTGCATGGTAGATCGACCTGGTGGAGAACCGGTTGTTGTTCTCGGGATGCCACACAAGCGGATCGGGTTCAAGGCTAGGAGTGTGGAGAGCCACAGGCCAAAAAGATCGTCCCAAGCCCCCTGTTCCGGGAGGCAAAGGTACGACGAAAGGTGAGGCTCTCTAGATGAATAAGGGCAACCCAAACATAAATGTGCGAAAGGGCACAAAAGGAAAATAGTTTTGGGAACCGAGCAGCTAAAAGATGGTCACGCGCCCAAGGATCAAACCAAAATAACGTCGACGACCCAGAGTCCCAGACCCAACAGAGATCGAAGTTCCAATGCGAAGTACCGGGAGGAGCGGGGTTAAGGATTGCCAAAATTTGGATCCACCCGAGCGTTAACAGAATGCGAGAGGTTGACCCCTAAGATATTTGGCGCGGATAATATCTAGCCAAATATCGCCCTCATTATTCGCTATGTGCTATAACCACTTGGCCAGAAGCACAATATTCACCCGCTTGGAGGACATGGTCCCAAGACCATCCTGGTCCTTAGGTTTCCATATGTCGGTCCAGCGTACCATGTGATGTTTTGCTTGACTCTGTCGCCGGCCCAGAAGAATTTGGATTGGAACTTCGCAATCTCGTAATGAAGGGTTTCATGCAGACGATAGAAGCTCATGATGAACATGAGGAGGCTTGACGGGTATGAGTTTATCAACACCGTCAGTGCCGCAGCCACCTGTCTTGCCAAGGCTCGAGTCTATGTTAGGTCTTGGTCACATATGGACTGAGATCCAAAACAGATAGTCGAGAGTCACTAATGGGGATTCCAGGATGGCCGCAAGGCCATCCACAACCATGTTGAAGAACAAGGAGAGAAGGGGTCATCTTGTCTGATCCTACAGAGAGTTGAGAACAAAGGCCGCACTTCCTAATAAATATATCCTATATAATTAAATAGGCAATCCTTGCTATTTTTTCTCAACTTGTAAACATGTCATCTCAACATGCAACAATGTATGGGAGAAAATGTACCTCAACATACAATCGAGAAAACTATTATGCTATTTGTGTTTAATAAGTATTTTATAGCTACTCCTATATAATAATCACATACAGTAAATTTTATCAATTATTTGTCCTTATATCCTCGCAAAAAAATTGTTCTCATATTATTAACACAAATATTTTTGTTCCAATCTTATTGAAATATATGACAACTAATTCCCCAAGAAGGATGGGGCATCTAGTCTAGTATATATAGCAAGAAGAAATATGCACCATTGCATGCACTCAATTTGGTCGTCGAGCTTAAGTAGAAGCTCTTTTAGATGAGTAGTTTGTCCGATCTCGCCCTTACATGGACGTGCATGGGGAACCTCTGCTACTACTCCCTCCGTTCCTAAATATAAGTCTTTTTAGAGATTTCACTATGGACTACATACAGAGCAAAATGAATGAACCTACACTCTAAAGTATGTCTATATACATCCGTGTGTAGTTTGTAGTGAAATCTCTAAAAAGACTTACATTTAGGAACAGAGAAAGTATATAGCTAGCCTACTGCTACATCTCTTCCACGGCTTCCGTAAGCTGCAGCAGATCCAATATGCATCTCTTACAAAGCGTCATCGATCAATCAACCAATTTCAAGAAATCTTGCAGTGTGAAAAATTCATAGCGTCCAAGAAACCCTGTCGTTGGTGGACGGCCACCGCTGCAGCCGGCCGCTTCCAGGCGCAAATCATCCAAGGCCTCGTCAACATCCAAGACCATGTCGCAGTAGTCCAGTTCGTCCAAGAAGGCCTCCTCCTCCTCCTCGTACATCTCTTGGTGCAATGAAGCATCGCCGTCCATGGCCTGTTCTTCAAGTTCAACCCCGCCGGCGCCCGGCGCTGCTTTCTCTTTCTCGATGGCCTCCGTGAGGTGGCGGGTGATGTCCTCGGTGCTCTGCATGAGCAACTGCGTGGTGCCCATCACCCAGTCTGCTTCGCCTGCCGCGGCCGCCGCTGCGATCAACTCGATGGTCTGGTCGATCTCGCGGGTGAGCTCACCCGTGGCTACAGAGTTCAAGTGGTACAAGACGTGCTCGCCGGCCCCGGCCGCCGTTGTTGCCATCTTGCCGACGGCCTCGCTGAGCTCCGCGAGGGCATCCAGGACGTCCTTGTCGGTCACGTCCGCCGCCATCTTGTCAAGGTCGCCTCGGAGCTTGTCCGCGAAGAAGGCGAAGCTGCTGGGGCTGGGCCTCGTAAAGGCTTCGTCACTGGCAGATGTCGCCGCGTCCTTCTGCTCGTCGAATGCCGAAGCCCCCATCGCCGCGCACGTTTGTTTCGCTCGTGCTCTGTGGATTCGCGGCGAGAACCAAGGAAAGGGCTACGATCAAGTTCTGATTACCGGGACGAGAGATTGAGAGAGGCAATGTCGATGCTAATATAGTCAGAGGCCCCTGCCGCTGCTGTCTCTTGTGAGAGTCGGGAAAGGAATACAGTTGTCTATCGGAATTCGGAAGTCGGATTGGATGTCGAGCCTGTTTCCTTATCTGAAGTCGAATTGGATGTCCCGTAAGAAAAATATGTTTTCTTTCTCATTTCTTCAATTTCATAGGAGCAATTGAAGCACGGTAACTTAATAACAACTATATTTAGTGCCAAAAATGTGCGAAAATCCGCATCTGAGCCAAGGCTCAGATGCTCCCGCTCAGAAAAAAAATTCAAAACAAATACTAAACAAATTCCAAAAAATCCAAAAAAAAATTGTGTAGTAGATAATTTATTGTGTGAGGGCCGCTGCAAATTGTAACTCATTTGGACATTTGAGCAGCTCTCGGCAAAAAAAAACAAATCGGGTCAAAACAGTTCGTGAACAGTAAACTTTTTTACAGACCCTGATTTTGTCTTTTTTGCCGAGAGATGCTCAAATGTCCGAACGAGTTGAATTTTGCAGCGAACCTCACGCATCAAATTATCTACCACACAAAAAAATAGAATTTTTCTAGTATTTGTTTTGATTTTTTTCGTCGGCGCGGGTGCAGCTGAGCCCGGGAGCCAAATTGGCCTTCTCCAAAAATGTGTTGTTTTATACTACTCCCTCCCTTTCTAAATACAAGTTATTTTAGAAATTTCATTATAAACTACATACGGATGTATATAGACATAATTTATAGCGTAGATTCACTCATTTTGCTTCGTATGTAGTCCATATTGAAATCTCTAAAAAGACTTATATTTATGAATGGAGTATATAATGCGGGTTGAACAATATTTTAAAATATACAATGTGGCTATCTAGAACTACCTACACTAGTCGGTGGCCGGCGCCATCTAGTCATTGTCGTTCTCCTCCTCCTCCTCCTCCTCCTCCTCCAAGGGATGGTCTAGGAAGACGTAGGGGTTTAACACACGAGCGGTAGCCGCTAGTTGCCGCTCCTCCTCCTTGTTGATGGTTACGGCTGGGAACTGTCACCGGATGTACTCCTTGTTGTGAGCTTTGAGGGCGGAGAGCCACAGCACGGTGTCGAGTGGATCCTTGAACTCTGGCATCGTGTCCGGCTGGCCTTGACATGTACAGCGTCTTCAATTGGAACGAGCGGCCAGCGATGTAGACGCGGACATCCTCCTCCTCCTCCTTCACCCGAACAAGCGGGCAAGCCCTACGGCATCAGCCACTAGTGGAGCCATCGGTGTCACCTGAAGCGTCGGATCCCCTGCCGCCGCCAGATATGTTGCTGTCGTGGGAGGAGGATCCGGCGGCTGCCGCAACTAGTGCGTCGCGGTGAGAGTTTGCGTCGGTGCGCGGCATCTAGGACGTGAGGTTCCGCTCAGCCACCAAATTGAGCCAATAGGCTACGTTCTTGCGCGACGGCATTGTCCCAGATGTTGGAGGAGATGGGAGGGGAGGAGGCGGCTAGGACTTTGGTAATGAGGACGCCTTGCCACCGGGCATTTTATAGCTGGGGATGAAGCCCCGTGGCCATCCGAACAGCTTCGGGAATCAAAAGGTGGTAGAGACCATTAATGTGCAGGTGGTTGGTCGTCCATCCACCATGGTTCACCGGTGATTGTTTGTGCGTGAACCTGGCCGACAACTTCAAAACCCAGCTGTGGTGCGACGAGAAAGAAGTCGAAACTTCCCTCCTACGTTTGCAGTTGGATATGGAGCACGCTCCAAGCAGGGCCTCCACATCCTCCATATTTGAAGGCTATATATGAGCTCGTTTTTGGAGCGAGCTTCATAAAATGAGGAGGTATATGTGGACTCTGCTAAAGTGTTATTTTGAGTCAAAATCGTCATAATAGTAGTTATTGTGGTGATCAGGGCCGTATGGCAACTCTGCTGGAGTCGCTCTTAGCGTTAGGTTCAGCGTCATATGGCAACTCTGCTGGAGTCGCTCTGTTCCTAAATATTTGTCTTTCTAAGTATTTCAAATAGACTATCACATACAGATGTATATAAACATATTTTAAAGAGTAGATTCACTCATTTTGCTTTCTATGTAGTCACTTGTTGAAATATCTAGAAAGACAAATATTTAGGAACGGAGGGAGTAGAAGATTGTGATTTTGTACACTGCCAAGTAGACACTAGCGGTCAGGCTCGTACAGAACAGTGCGTACTCCCGCTCTAATATTTGGTGAAGACACATGTACCTCTAGCCAAATAATAACAAATCGAGACCATTTATTCTCGTTATTACTGTTTACGTCCCTTTCGGTCAACTCTTCTACGTACGTACTTGCTTTTGAAGCAATGGTGAAATACCTGCCTGGATAAATTGATGGTTGAAGTCAGTGAACACATAACATCTGGGTGAACTCACTCAGGACAACAACAAAATTTCAGCACTCAAAGATAAACTGATAACGTACACATGTTACAGAGATGAGTCAATTGTACGGCGTTTATTCTCTGCTAGGGCTCAGTTCTAACTTACTTTCAACTGCAAAACACGGAATACATGGCCTTGATCTCGTTTCCTCCAACTGACATATTCTTCAATCATCTGTCGTGTCAAAATCATCAGCGAAGGCATGCATTCTTGAAAGGAATCGTGGAACTGAAGTGGCCTGATGATGAAGTAGCCCGGCACATTTACCCTTCCCAAGCCCCCGAGACAAACAATCTCAAAACAGTACATGGCTCCTCTTTCAGTATTTCATTTATTATTCAGTCCCTCTCTTTAGCACTTCTCCTGTCCTTTCTCTTTTGTTCCCGTGTGCCTGAAAATAGAAGGTGGTACTTATAAGGTGGGTGTGCTCTGTCTGTACAATGTTTGTACTGTTTTTCCTTGTAAGTATAGTTAAGGGGATATTTGAAATGTAAAACACGTGATCAGAGACAGGTTACATCCAACATTCATCTGACTGCAAGTGAGGCGAAATAGAAGAAAAACGATGATAAAAGTTTACTTTTCTTCTCTTCGTGTTTCTTTCGCCTCCAGTTCTCAGCAAGTCTTCTCTTCTCCTTTTGCTTGTCCATGTTCACACAAATCTGACAGAATGAAATCAAAAGCAACTAATATATTAACTACATACACAAAAAAGGCAACTAATGTATGAGCTACATACACACGATACAAACTTGATTCTGGTTATGAATACCGTAAATAGTCTATAGAAACCTAACCTCTTGCCCAGAATCTTGAAGAGCTTGCAATGGTTCCACACGATCCTGGCCAATAATAACAAACCGCGATCCTTTATTATTGTCATTACTGCTATTACTGTTTACATTCCTTTTGGACAACTCTTCTAGTTGCTTTTGAAGCAATGGTGAAATACCAGCCTGAACAAATTGATGGTTCAAGTCAGTGAACACATAATAGACACGCTAGTCAGGTTAGGATACATAATCAATCCACATTTACTCCATGAAAGAAAACTAACCCCAGCCAAATAGCGGCGTGAGAATGTCTTAGGCTGCAAGGGATGTTGCAAGAGTTCATTCAAATCCTGTGATTCAAACGAAAATATGTTTACATACGGGCAGATAGGTAAACATTGTAAAAATCATGAACACCTACAAATAGTTTAGTTTATCGGTATTTTAACCTTGCTATATAGCCCTAATATAATCATCTTAATCATTCAAACCTGTTGAAGTTTCTGGAGTTGTGCCGAAGTCGCCTTTCGTTGCTTGTGGCCCCGTACACGTTCTTCCTCACTGTCACTAGCCTCCAATATCAAACCCATGGATTCAGCATTCCTCTGAAGCCAGGATTTGTTAGCATTTTCCTGAAAAGCAGAGGAGAATCAGAGCGTAGACAACCATAACCTAATGTTAATCAGAGGCCAGTGGTTAATCCATACGTGTTAGAAATGACCAGAGAATATGATTGAAAATCTAACAAACCCCTTGCCTTTGAATTTTTACTTGATATCTTGTCAATCTGCCGAGCAAGGGAGAGCCTATTCATTATTGCAGGCATGTAGGCCTGATCAACAGGAAACTGCTGCAGGTTCTCCTGTGATTTTCAATCAATGCATAAAGTCAGCTTAATCCGAGAAATAAGCATTGTAAAATTATGCACCACGTTGAGACTTGAAAGCGATGGAAGTGCAGTTGCAGCAACAGGTGCAAAATAGGCTATGAAATAATATATCGGAAACTGTGGCCAAAAAGATCAGTTATGACAAGCCATAAGAGGTTGAATATGCCGCCTATGCAGTAATATTTATTGTATGAATACACATGAAATAAATCACCTTTGAAAATGACTTGCAAAGAGAGTAAAACTTGGCTTTGTCGGCAGGGGAGATTAATGCAATACTGCAGCCAGTCAATGATTTACGCGCTGTCCTTCCACTCCTGTGGATATAAACCTAAGGGGACAAACAAGAATTTTAATAGCTCTAGTTAGCTTGGTCTATATCTAGAAAAGTATAGGTTTGAGAAATAAACAGTGCACTTACATCACTTGAGTGTGGCAGTTGATAATGGATAACAGTTCGAACATTATCAAAGTCCATGCCCCTTGCAAAACCATCAGTCGCGACCAAAACGGAGTTCTCACCTTCACGGAAACGATCCACAGCCTGAATGAACACAGGAAAACCTCAACGCTTTATGTTACAGAAGGCAAAGCTGAACAAGGATATATCAGAAGTGCTCAACTTTATTTGGACATAACCAGTCATACGGATCAATGTAAAATAAGCAATAACAAAAAAAAAACTACAGTGCATAAGGTAGATCATACATCATCATAGAACTTGAAAAGAAAAATAAAGCATCCTCTTATCCTAGAGTCAGTTATTAACTGATAATTTCAGGCAAACATTAGTGCATTAATTACTGTTAGCAACATCCAAAGATGAAAGTGCATGTGCGAATAAAAGGCATAACTTTCATGTGTGTACCAGATTGTGCGGGTTACAGGAATTCTGGCCATAACCATTTAAGTATATAACGGATAAATCTAGACTGAATTATAATTCCAAAAGCTTAGCAAATGTAAATGTAAATATCATGTATAGTTTATGGGAGAAAATCACCTTCATGCGAGCCCTTTGTTGCATTTGAGCATGATTTGTCAAGACATTTATTCCAAGAGTGCGTAATAAGGAAGAAATGTGACGCAGTGCAGAAATCGATGTGCAAAATACTATCGTGCGGCCTTGCCCATGAACACTCAGTATATAATAAAGGTTGGCATCCTTATCATCATCACTACACCTGCAAAACAAGCGATGATTTTTCAGGGTCAAACTGTCTATAAATTTTTCATAAAAAAGGTACTCCCTCTGTAAAGAAATATAAGAGCGTTTAGATCACTACTTTAGTAATCTATAAACACTCATATTTATTTACGGCGGGAGTACAAGCCAAAGAAAACAGTGGCCATAATAACAGAAGTACAAAAAGAAGAGAAGGCATACTCGATGAATGATTCTTCAAGTTTCTCAGGCAAGATCGAAGCATTTGTCAAATCAACTATTTCTGCATTAGGTTTCATACCAGCCTGCTTTGAAAGTGCTTCAATAGAACTAAGATCATCAGCCGTCGCTGTCTTTGAAGTAGAAAGCCCACGCTTCAACTTCTTGCGAAAATTAGCTGAAAGTGCAAGCGTTGCTGAGAAGACAAAGGTTTGCCTCTTCTTTATTTGCAAATTTGCCACAGTTTCACAGCTTGACGTGGCTTTTACAGTTTGCTCATCAGAACTATTGGATAATGGAAGCATCTCAATGATAGATTGCACTTCTTTAAAATGACCCCGCTCTATCATTCTATCAGC
Source organism: Triticum aestivum (assembly GCF_018294505.1). Taxonomy (NCBI): domain Eukaryota; kingdom Viridiplantae; phylum Streptophyta; class Magnoliopsida; order Poales; family Poaceae; genus Triticum; species Triticum aestivum. The sequence goes on from NC_057798.1 coordinate 555,947,662, forward strand.
CTCGTCCAACACGAAGAATGACAATGAATGAAGCTGAGACAGAATATTGTGACAGTTAGCACCGTGTCTTCAAAATAAAATAACCACAAAATGACAACTGCAATAAGTAGAATATGCCAAATGTATACACTCATTCTCTCTTCTTCTGAAATATAAAATGAGTTCAGTTTACTATTGGGTTCATTTGTCCAGAAGTCGAAAATAGAAGTAATAACCATCAGATATAGGTTAGCTTCAACTAGAGATCACTGGGCTCCATCAAATAGAAGTTTTTTTATCTTAGGAGGTAAACCAGCATTCTCCAGACTAAAGATGCCAGCCTGTCTTTCTGTTTGCAGTTTGTACAAACAGAAAAAAGGTGAATCTAGTAAGTGTGCCATTTTCTTTTAGTTTCCAGAGATGGGAATCTTCCGAAACAGTCAATTTCAGATTAGCTTATGATTGCTGATAATATTTAAATAATTATTCCCTATACTGCAACCCAAGGGATATGAATGATGTGCATGTTGATGATACACTGAAATGCCAAAATGCACGCTAACAATTTGACTTATGCTTTCAGACTTTCACATACTAACCTCAACTAAGTGCTGATTGCCTGATGACATTAGCTCCCATAATCTTCCTGGAGTTCCAACAACAATTTCAGGTTTCTTTTTCAAAAGTCGTTCTTGCTTTTCCATGGATAAACCACCAACAATAGGAACAACATGAATTCCTAAGAACTTAGCTGCTTCTTTTAGATGATCACAGACCTGTAAATAAGAATAAGAACATGTGAATGAGTGGGTGACACATGGTACCTCATATTCGAATATAGGTGACAGCTTGCACAGAAGAAATTACAGGACCAACGATATTCAGAATTCAAACTGAATAAGCTAGGGAAATTTGAACCCAATCAAGCGCCAAGGGCAATAGGATGGAGAGCGCAGATTTATAGCTATACTGCTATAGCATCGTCAAACAATTAATTTCCACGCCAAATGTAAATTGCACTACGTTAGGTCATTCTTATACCTGTTTGGCAAGTTCTCTGGTGGGTGTCAAAATAAGTGCTCTGAGTGGGCCTCCTGTAGAACTTCCCTCCGCCGCTTTTTCATCTTCTACATGTAATCTTGTGGTCTTCTCTCGTTCTTCAAGAAGGCGCTGCAAAATAGGGAGACCAAAAGCAAGTGTCTTGCCAGAACCTGTCTCAGCTGCTCCAATAACATCCTGTTGCAGTGTGAAAAATTATACAAGAGCATAGTTAAAAGACCTAAGGTTTCATCTGGAGCAATTTAAAAAGCTTCAATTAATAATTAGTTAACTAAGAGGGACGAAAAATAGCACCATCAGTATTTAAATACTCCCTCCGTTCCTAAATATTTGTCTTTCTAGAGATTTCAACAAATGACTACATACAAAGCAAAATGAGTGAATCTACACTCTAAAATATGTCTATATACATCCGTATGTGCTAGTCAATTTGAAATCTTTAAAAAGACAAATATTTAGGAACGGAGGGAGTACAATAATACATCCATTAGGCAACTTTATGAAAGCAACAATTATAGGAACAATACCATATTTTCAGTAAAGAATAGTGTCACCATTTTCATGTAGAAAAAGCCAATGGCCAGTGGCCTATGAGTTAACATTGACAAACCTTGCCTTGATGAGCCCCTGCAGGAATGCAAGCCTTCTGTATAGGCGTTGGCTCATTGAACCCAAGCCTGTGCATTGCCTTGATAAGAAGGGGATGCAATCTTAGCTCTAGCCACGCATAAAGTTCATCCTCACCCAATTTCACCTCCTCTTTGTTGTCTTGTTCCATATTTGCAATGTCATCTTGCATATCTGGAAGCACACAACAGGATTATTAACTATAAATTTGGCAAATCACAACTAACAGAAGCACAAAGCAAAGAATGCAAAAACTACAGTCTAAGAGATACAAAAGCAAATGATTCGAAACCACAAGCTGAAAATGAGAAGCTAAGCACCTTCCACATTGTCATCAGCAACGTCCTCCTTGCTCTCTGAATCATTATCCTTCACCTTCCTCTTCTTCTTGTTCCTCTTCTTCCTCTTTCCTTTCTTCTCACCCTTCTCACCCTCCTCGCTCTCAGCTACCGAATCGCCTGCACAATCGCCATCACCATCACCATCGCCGCCCACATTGCCGTCCAAGCGCTTGGCATCCCCTCGCTTGCGTTTCTTTTTCTTCTTCTTCTTCTGGTCATTCCACGCTTTCTTCTCACTTGCTCCCACGTCTTCCACGACGCTCCCAAAGATCCCGAAGTCGGCCCCGTCGATCTCCTCCAGCTCCAGGAACCCTGCGCCGAATCCCCAGCCACGTCAGTAACCACAGAAACAAATCAAACCAAGGTGGAGCTCAGTGCTGGAAAGTCAGCTCGTTACCTCCTTCCTTGCCGCCGGCGAGGACGAGGAAGGGGTCCTCGACCATGGTGGCGCCAGAGGAGGAGGGGGCGGCAGTGGCGGCGGCGACTTTCTTCGGTTTCTTCCTGCGGCCTTTCTTATTTTTCTTAGGCCTTTGGATGGCCTCCTGTGGCGGTGTGGGCGGGTCTGGCGTAGGCTGCTCCGGTGCGTCGGCCATCGGAGACCGAGGGCGGCGGGAGGAGGAGGCGCTGGCGCTGGCGGCGACGGCGGAAGGAGAGGAAGAGGGGAGGGTTTTGGTTTGGACTTCTTTTTTTGGAGATTGGGTTTTGGTTTGGACTAATCTTGTCATTGGGCCTTTAGGCAGACTACCGACGGGTTGGGCCGACTTGGCTACTGGGCTTCGGGTACCTATGCAAAGTTTACGCTTCAGTTTTACCCTCGTTTTCTTCTCTCGAAAAAAAAAGTTTACCCTCGTTTCCCTAGCGAATCATATTCGGCGCTTAACGCGCCGTTTATAAAATCCCTACAAAAATGCGCCGTTTAGTTTTCCTTTTTTTATAGCGGTATAAATCCATTTTTCTCTACTATTATTAGGGGAGTCTGATTTTCTCAAAAAAAAAAAAGAGTCTGCGGTTGCGATGGTACGTCCATTTCATTCATCGTTACATCGTTTGTATGTTCTTTCCTCTCCTCGCACCTCTCCCATAAAACAATTAGGGATGCAATCCACTCTTTACATATTTCGGCTGAGAAAAAGGGCACACCTTCCCTCCCTCCTGTAATTTTCTCTTGATGGACGCAATAACACAGTGACTTCTCTGTGCGTCGTGTTGTTGAAGATATTCCTTAGGTCCTAGGCCGGCACATAGCATTATGTTGGAGTTAGTTAACTTAAAGATAGCTGGGCATGAAATCTTTACTATTAAAGGGGAGTTTGCGGTTGTGATGGTACGTCGGTTTCGTTTGTATGTTTTTCTCTCTCCTTGCACGTTTCTCACTAGAATTATTAGGGATGCAATCCACACTTTCAATGTTTTGGTTGGGAAAAAGGGAATACCTTCCCCCTCTCCCGCAACCTCCTCTTGATTGATGCAGTAGCACAATGACCTTCGTGCACATCACCATGTTGTTGAAGATATTCCTTAGGCTACAGGCCAACGCATAGCATTCTAATGGAGTTAGTTAGCTTAGAGATAGCTGGGCATGGAACGTGATGCAAAAGTGTTGTTCACTGTGAGGTCAACATACAAACTGCAACAATGGGTTGAGGATATGTCCAAGCAGCGAGCGCAAGCCTCGAGCGGCCACTCACAAGAACAGAAAGTCTGGCAATTGGTATTGAAAGCTCAATGTCATGGGAGAGAGCAATCATTTCTTATGGCGACTCACTTATAATAGTCTATCGCTCCTTATAATATGAAGGAAATATGCCCTAGAGGCAATAATAAAGTTGTTATTTATATTTTCTTATATCATGATAAATTTTTATTATTCATGCTAGAATTGTATTAACCGGAAACTTAGTACATGTGTGAATACATAGACAAAACAAAGTGTCCCTAGTATGCCTCTACTTAACTAGCTCGTTAATCAAAGATGGTTATGTTTTCTGACCATAGACATGTGTTGTCATTTGATGAACGGGATCACATCATTAGAGAATGATGCGATGGACAAGACCCATCCGTTAGCTTAGCATAATGACCGTTAAGTTTTATTGCTATTGCTTTCTTCATGACTTATACATGTTCCTCGGACTATGAGATTATGCAACTCCCGAATACCGGAGGAACACCTTGTGTGGTATCAAACGTCACAACGTAACTGGGTGATTATAAAGATGCTCTACATGTGTCTTCGAAGGTATTTGTTGGGTTGGCATAGATCGAGATTAGAATTTGTCACTCCATGTATCGGAGAGGTATCTCTCGGCCCTCTCGGTAATGCTCATCATTATAAGCCTTGCAAGCAATGTGACTAATGAGTTAGTTACGGGATGATGCATTACGGAACGAGTAAAGAGACTTGCCAGTAACGAGATTGAACTAGGTATGAAGATATCGACGATCGAATCTCGGGCAAGTAACATCCCGATGACAAAGGGAACAACGTATGTTCTTATGCGGTTTGACCGATAAAGATCTTCGTAGAATATGTAGGAACCAATATGAGCATCCAGGTTCCGCTGTTGGTTATTGATCGGAGATGTGTCTCGATCATGTCTACATAGTTCTCGAACCCGTAGGATCCGCACGCTTAACGTTCGATGATGATTTGTATTATGAGTTATGTGTTATGGTGACCGAAGTTTTGTTCGGAGTCCCGGATGAGATCATGGACATGACGAGGAGTCTCAAAATGGTCGAGAGGTAAAGATTGATATATTGGAAGGTTATATTCGGTCACCGGAATGGTTTCGGGAAGTTTCGGATAAGTTTCGAAGTACCGGGAGGTTACCGGGACCCATCCCCTGGGAAAGTAATGGGCCAACATGGGCCTTAGTGGAGAAGAGTGTTGGGAACGTAGTAATTTCAAAAAAATTCCTACGTACACGCAAGATCATGGTGATGGCATAGCAACGAGAGGGGAGAGTATTGTCCACGTACCCTCGTAGACCGTAAGCGGAAGCGTTATGACAACGCGGTTGATGTAGTCGTACGTCTTCACGATCCGACCGATCCAAGCACCGAACGTACGGCACCTCCGAGTTCAGCACACGTTCAGCTCGATGACGATCCCCGGGCTCCGATCCAGCAAAGCTTCGGGGATGAGTTCCGTCAGCACGATGGCGTGGTGACGATGATGATGCTCTACCGGCGCAGGGCTTCGCCTAAACTCCGCGACGATATGACCGAGGTGGAATATGGTGGAGGGGGCACCGCACACGGCTAAGGAACAATCCGTAGATCAACTTGTGTATCCTGGGGTGCCCCCTGCCCCCGTATATAAAGGAGGGAGGGGGAGGTGCGGCCGGCCCCCTTGGGGTGCGCCTGGAGGAGTCCTACTCCCACCGGGAGTAGGACTCCCCCCTCTTGCCTTGGTGGAGAAGGAAAGGGGGGAGGGGAAAGAGGAAAGGGGGGCGCCCCCCCCCCCTTCCTTGTCCTATTCGGACTAGGGGGGGAGGGGGCGCGCGGCCTGCCCTGGCCGGCCCTCCTCTTCTCCCTCATGGCCCACTAAGGCCCATTAACCCCCGGGAGGGTTCCGGTAACCCCCCGGTGTTCCGGTAAAATCCCGATTTCACCCGGAACCTTTCCGATGTCCAAACATAGGCTTCCAATATATCAATCTTTATGTCTCGACCATTTCGAGACTCCTCGTCATGTCCGTGATCACATCCGGGACTCCGAACAAACTTCGGTACATCAAAACTTATAAACTCATAATAAAACTGTCATCATAACGTTAAGCGTGCGGACCCTACGGGTTCGAGAACTATGTAGACATGACCTAGAACCATTCTCGGTCAATAACCAATAGCGGGACCTGGATGCCCATATTGGTTCCTACATATTCTACGAAGATCTTTATCGGTCAAACCGCATAACAACATACGTTGTTCCCTTTGTCATCGGTATGTTACTTGCCCGAGATTTGATCGTCGGTATCCAATACCTAGTTCAATCTCGTTACCGGCAAGTCTCTTTACTCGTTCCGTAATGCATCATCCCGTAACCAACTCATTTGGTCACATTGCTTGCAAGGCTTATAATGATGTGCATTACCGAGAGGGCCCAGAGATACCTCTCCGACAATCGGAGTGACAAAACCTAATCTCGAAATACGCCAACTCAACATGTACCTTCGGAGACACCTGTAGTACTCCTTTATAATCACCCAGTTACGTTGTGACGTTTGGTAGTACCCAAAGTGTTCCTCCGGTAAACGGGAGTTGCATATTTCTCATAGTTACAGGAACATGTATAAGTCATGAAGAAAGCAATAGCAGTATACTAAACGATCAAGTGCTAGGCTAACGGAATGGGTCATGTCAATCACATCATTCTTCTAATGATGTGATCCCATTAATCAAATGACAACACATGTCTATGGTTAGGAAACATAACCATCTTTGATTAATGAGCTAGTCAAGTAGAGGCATACTAGTGACTATATGTTTGTCTATGTATTCACACATGTATCATGTTTCCGGTTAATACAATTCTAGCATGAATAATAAACATTTATCATGATATGAGGAAATAAATAATAACTTTATTATTGCCTCTAGGGCATATTTCCTTCAGTCTCCCACTTGCACTAGAGTCAATAATCTAGATTACATAGTAATGATTCTAACACCCATGGAGTCTTGGTGTTGATCATGTTTTGCTCGTGAGAGAGGCTTAGTCAACGGGTCTGCAACATTCAGATCCGTATGTATTTTGCAAATCTCTATGTCTCCCACTTGGACTTGGTCCCGAATGGAATTGAAGCGTCTCTTGATGTGCTTGGTCCTCTTGTGAAATCTGGATTCCTTTGCCAAAGCAATTGCACCAGTATTGTCACAGAAGATCTTCATTGGTCCCGATGCACTAGGTATGACACCTAGATCGGTAATGAACTCCTTCATCCAGACTCCTTCATTTGCTGCTTCAGAAGCAGCTATGTACTCCGCTTCACATGTAGATCCCGCCACGACGCTTTGTTTAGAACTGCACCAACTTACAGCTCCACCGTTTAATAAAAACACGTATCCGGTTTGCGATTTAGAATCGTCCGGATCAGTGTCAAAGCTTGCATCAACGTAACCATTTACGACTAGCTCTTTGTCACCTCCATATACGAGAAACATATCCTTAGTCCTTTTCAGGTATTTCAGGATGTTCTTGACCGCTGTCCAGTGATCCACTCCTGGATTACTTTGGTACCTTCCTGCCAAGCTTATTGCTAAGCATACGTCAGGTCTGGTACACAGCATTGCATACATGATAGAGCCTATGGCTGAAGCATAGGGAACATCTTTCATTTTCTCTCTATCTTCTGCTGTGGTCGGGCATTGAGTTTGACTCAACTTCACACCTTGTAGCACAGGCAAGAAACCTTTCTTTGCCTGATCCATTTTGAACTTTTTCAAAATTTTGTCAAGGTATGTGCTTTGTGAAAGTCCTATTAAGCGTCTTGATCTATCTCTATAGATCTTGATGCCCAATATGTAAGCAGCTTCACCGAGGTCTTTCATTGAAAAACTTTTATTCAAGTATCCCTTTATGCTATCCAGAAATTCTATATCATTTCCAATTAATAATATGTCATCTACATATAAAATCAGAAATGCTACAGAGCTCCCACTCACTTTCTTGTAAATACAGGCTTCTCCAAAAGTCTGTATAAAACCATATGCTTTGATCACACTATCAAAACGTTTATTCCAACTCCGAGATGCTTGCACCAGTCCATAAATGGATCGCTGGAGCTTGCACACTTTGTTAGCACCTTTTGGATCAACAAAACCTTCTGGTTGCATCATATACAACTCTTCTTCCAGAAATCCATTCAAGAATGCAGTTTTGACATCCATTTGCCAAATTTCATAATCATGAAATGCAGCAATAGCTAACATGATTCGGACAGACTTAAGCATCGCTACGGGTGAGAAAGTCTCATCGTAGTCAACCCCTTGAACTTGTCGAAAACCTTTCGCAACAAGTCGAGCTTTATAGACAGTTATATTACCATCAGCGTCAGTCTTCTTCTTAAAGATCCATTTATTCTCAATGGCTTGCCGATCATCGGGCAAGTCAACCAAAGTCCATACTTTGTTTTCGTACATGGATCCCATCTCAGATTTCATGGCCTCTAGCCATTTTGCGGAATCTGGGCTCATCATCGCTTCCTCATAGTTCGTAGGTTCATCATGGTCAAGTAACATGACTTCCAGAATAGGATTACCGTACCACTCTGGTGCGGATCTTACTCTGGTAGACCTACGAGGTTCAGTAGAAACTTGATCTGAAGTTTCATGATCAATATCATCAGCTTCCTCACTAGTTGGTGTAGTTGTCACAGGAACCGGTTCTTGTGATGAACTACTTTCCAACAAGGGAGTAGATACAGTTATCTCATCAAGTTCTACTTTCCTCCCACTCACTTCTTTCGAGAGAAACTCCTTCTCTAGAAAGGATCCGATTTTAGCAACGAAAATCTTGCCCTCAGATCTGTGATAGAAGGTGTACCCAATAGTCTCTTTTGGGTATCCTATGAAGACACATTTCTCCGATTTGGGTTCGAGCTTATCTGGTTGAAGTTTCTTCACATAAGCATCGCAGCCCCAAACTTTAAGAAACGACAACTTTGGTTTCTTGCCAAACCACAGTTCATAAGGTGTTGTCTCAACGGATTTTGATGGTGCCCTATTTAACGTGAATGCGGCCGTCTCTAAAGCATAACCCCAAAACGATAGCGGTAAATCAGTAAGAGACATCATAGATCGCACCATATCTAGTAAAGTACGATTACGACGTTCGGACACACCATTTCGTTGTGGTGTTCCGGGTGGCGTGAGTTGCGAAACTATTCCGCATTGTTTCAAGTGTAGACCAAACTCGTAACTCAAATATTCTCCTCCACGATCAGATCGTAGAAACTTTATTTTCTTGTTACGATGATTTTCCACTTCACTCTGAAATTCTTTGAACTTTTCAAATGTTTCAGACTTGTGTTTCATTAAGTAGATATACCCATATCTGCTCAAATCATCTGTGAAGGTGAGAAAATAACGATACCCGCCGCGAGCCTCAACATTCATTGGACCACAAACATCAGTATGTATGATCTCCAACAAATCAGTTGCTCGCTCCATAGTTCCGGAGAACGGCGTTTTAGTCATCTTGCCCATGAGGCACGGTTCGCAAGTACCAAGTGATTCATAATCAAGTGATTCCAAAAGCCCATCAGTATGGAGTTTCTTCATGCGCTTTACACCGATATGACCTAAACGGCAGTGCCACAAATAAGTTGCACTATCGTTATCAACTCTGCATCTTTTGGTTTCAACACTATGAATATGTGTATCACTACTATCGAGATTCAATAAAAATAGACCACTCTTCAAGGGTGCATGACCATAAAAGATATTACTCATATAAATAGAACAACCATTATTCTCTGATTTAAATGAATAACCGTCTCGCATCAAACAAGATCCAGATATAATGTTCATGCTCAACGCTGGCACCAAATAACAATTATTTAGGTCTAAAACTAATCCCGATGGTAGATGTAGAGGTAGCGTGCCGACCGCGATCACATCGACTTTGGAACCATTTCCCACGCGCATCGTCACCTCGTCCTTAGCCAATCTTCGCTTAATTCGTAGTCCCTTGTTTCGAGTTGCAAATATTAGCAACAGAACCAGTATCAAATACCCAGGTGCTACTGCGAGCATTAGTAAGGTACACATCAATAACATGTATATCACATATACCTTTGTTCACTTTGCCATCCTTCTTATCCGCCAAATACTTGGGGCAGTTCCGCTTCCAGTGTCCAGTCTGCTTGCAGTAGAAGCACTCAGTTTCAGGCTTAGGTCCAGACTTGGGTTTCTTCTCTTGAGCAGCAACTTGCTTGCTGTTCTTTTTAAAGTTCCCCTTCTTCTTCCCTTTGCCCTTTTTCTTGAAACTGGTGGTCTTGTTAACCATCAACACTTGATGCTCCTTTTTGATTTCTACCTCCGCAGCTTTTAGCATTGCAAAGAGCTCGGGGATAGTTTTGTTCATCCCTTGCATATTATAGTTCATCACGAAGCTCTTGTAGCTTGGTGGCAGTGATTGAAGAATTCTGTCAATGACACTATCATCAGGAAGATTAACTCCCAGTTGAATCAAGTGATTATTATACCCAGACATTTTGAGTATGTGTTCACTGACAGAACTATTCTCCTCCATCTTGCAGCTATAGAACTTATTGGAGACTTCATATCTCTCAATCCGGGCATTTGCTTGAAATATTAACTTCAACTCCTGAAACATCTCATATGCTCCATGACGTTCAAAACGTTGTTGAAGACCCGGTTCTAAGCCGTAAAGCATGGCACACTGAACTATCGAGTAGTCATCAGCTTTGCTCTGCCAGACGTTCTTAACATCGTCAGTTGCATCAGCAGCAGGCCTGACACCCAGCGGTGCTTCCAGGACGTAACTTTTCTGTGCAGCAATGAGGATAATCCTCAGGTTACGGACCCAGTCCGTGTAATTGCTACCATCATCTTTCAACTTCGCTTTCTCAAGGAACGCATTAAAATTTAACGGAACAACAGCACGAGCCATCTATCTACAAACAAACATAGACAAGCAAAATACTATCAGGTACTAAGTTCATGATAAATTTAAGTTCAATTAATCTCCCACTTAGACAGACATCTCTCTAGTCATCTAAGTGATCACGTGACCCAAATCAACTAAACCATGTCCGATCATCACGTGAGATGGAGTAGTTTCAATGGTGAACATCACTATGTTGATCATATCTACTATATGATTCACGTTCGACCTTTCGGTCTCCGTGTTCCGAGGCCATATCTGTATATGCTAGGCTCGTCAAGTATGACCTGAGTATTCTGCGTGTGCAACTGTTTTGCACCCGTTGTATTTGAACGTAGAGCCTATCACACCCGATCATCACGTGGTGTCTCAGCATGAAGAACTTTCGCAACGGTGCATACTCAGGGAGAACACTTCTTGATTATTAAGTGAGAGATCATCTTAAAATGCTACCGTCAATCAAAGCAAGATAAGATGCATAAAGGATAAACATCACATGCAATCAATATAAGTGATATGATATGGCCATCATCATCTTGTGCTTGTGATCTCCATCTTCGAAGCACCGTCGTGATCACCATCGTCACCGGCGCGACACCTTGATCTCCATCGTAGCATCGTTGTCATTACGCCATCTATTGCTTCTACGACTATCGCTACCGCTTAGTGATAAAGTAAAGCAATTACAGGGCGTTTGCATTTCATACAATAAAGCGACAACCATATGGCTCCTGCCAGTTGCCGATAACTTCGGTTACAAAACATGATCATCTCATACAATAAAATATAGCATCACGTCTTGACCATATCACATCACAACATGCCCTGCAAAAACAAGTTAGACGTCCTCTACTTTGTTGTTGCAATTTTTACGTGGCTGCTACGGGCTTAGCAAGAACTGTTCTTACCTACGCATCAAAACCAGAACGATAGTTTGTCAAGTTGGTGCTGTTTTAACCTTCGCAAGGACCGGGCGTAGCCACACTCGGTTCAACTAAAGTGAGAGAGACAGACACCCGCCGGTCACCTTTAAGCAACGAGTGCTCGTAGTGGTGAAACCAGTCTCGCGTAAGCGTACGCGTAATGTCGGTCCGGGCCGCTTCATCTCACAATGCCGTTGAACCAAAGTATGACATGCTGGTAAGCAGTATGACTTATATCGCCCACAACTCACTTGTGTTCTACTCGTGCAAATAACATCAACGCATAAAACCTAGGCTCGGATGCCACTGTTGGGAATGTAGTAATTTCAAAAAATTTCCTACGTACACGCAAGATCATGGTGATGGCATAGCAACGAGAGGGGAGAGTATTGTCCACGTACCCTCGTAGACCGTAAGCGGAAGCGTTATGACAACGCGGTTGATGTAGTCGTACGTCTTCACGATCCGACCAATCCAAGCACCGAACGTACGGCACCTCCGAGTTCAGCACACGTTCAGCTCGATGACGATCCCCGGGCTCCGATCCAGCAAAGCTTCGGGGATGAGTTCCGTCAGCACGACGGCGTGGTGACGATGATGATGCTCTGCCGGTGCAGGGCTTCGCCTAAACTCCGCGACGATATGACCGAGGTGGAATATGGTGGAGGGGGGCACCGCACACGGCTAAGAAACAATCCGTAGATCAACTTGTGTATCCTGGGGTGCCCCCCTGCCCCCGTATATAAAGGAGGGAGGGGGAGGTACGGCCGACCCCCTTGGGGTGCGCCTGGAGGAGTCCTACTCCCACCGGGAGTAGGACTCCCCCCTCTTGCCTTGGTGGAGAAGGAAAGGGGGGAGGGGAAAGAGGAAAGGGGGGCACCGCCCCCCCCCCCTTCCTTGTCCTATTCGGACTAGGGGGGAGGGGGCGTGCGGCTTGCCCTGGCCGGCCCTCCTCTTCTCCCTCCTGGCCCACTAAGGCCCATTAACCCCCGGGAGGGTTCCGGTAACCCCCCGGTGTTCCGGTAAAATCCCGATTTCACCCGGAACCTTTCCGATGTCCAAACATAGGCTTCCAATATATCAATCTTTATGTCTCGACCATTTCGAGACTCCTCGTCATGTCCGTGATCACATCCGAGACTCCGAACAAACTTCGGTACATCAAAACTTATAAACTCATAATAAAACTGTCATCGTAACGTTAAGCTTGCGAACCCTACGGGTTCGAGAACTATGTAGACATGACCTAGAACCATTCTCGGTCAGATCTTTATCGGTCAAACCGCATAACAACATACGTTGTTCCCTTTGTCATCGGTATGTTACTTGCCCGAGATTTGATCGTCGGTATCCAATACCTAGTTCAATCTCGTTACCGGCAAGTCTCTTTACTCGTTCCGTAATGCATCATCCCGTAACCAACTCATTTGGTCATATTGCTTGCAAGGCTTATAATGATGTGCATTACCGAGAGGGCCCAGAGATACCTCTCCGACAATCGGAGTGACAAAACCTAATCTCGAAATACGCCAACTCAACATGTACCTTCGGAGACACCTGTAGTACTCCTTTATAATCACCCAGTTACGTTGTGACGTTTGGTAGCACCCAAAGTGTTCCTCCGGTAAACGGGATTTGCATATTTCTTATAGTTACAGGAACATGTATAAGTCATGAAGAAAGCAATAGCAGTATACTAAACGATCAAGTGCTAGGCTAACGGAATGGGTCATGTCAATCACATCATTCTTCTAATGATGTGATCCCATTAATCAAATGACAACACATGTCTATGGTTAGGAAACATAACCATCTTTGATTAATGAGCTAGTCAAGTAGAGGCATACTAGTGACTATATGTTTGTCTATGTATTCACACATGTATCATGTTTCCGGTTAATACAATTCTAGCATGAATAATAAACATTTATCATGATATGAGGAAATAAATAATAACTTTATTATTGCCTCTAGGGCATATTTCCTTCAAAGAGAGGGTTGGCCATAGGAGGTGGCGCGCGCCCCCCTCCTATCCTACTCCCTCTCTCTTTCCCCCTTTGCTACTCCGGAAAAAAGGAAAATGGTGGGGGGTCGAATCCTACTAGGAGTGGAGTCCTAGTAGGACTCCCCCCATGGCGCGCCCCTCCTGGCCGCCGGCCTCCTCCTCCCCTCCTTTATATACGGGGGCGGGGGAATCCCAAAGACACATCAATTGTTCTCTTAGCCGTGTGTGGTGCCCCCCTCCATAATTTACCCCTCCGGTCATAGCGTTGTAGTGCTTAGGCGAAGCCCTGCGAGGATCACATCACCATCACCATCATCACGCCGTCGTGCTGACGAAACTCTCCCTTGACCCTCTGCTGGATCAAGAGTTCGAGGGACGTCATTGAGATGAACGTGTGTTGAACTCGGAGGTGCCGTATAGGTGCTAGATCGGTTGGATCGTGAAGACGTTCAACTACATCAACCGCGTTAACCTAACGCTTCCGTTTTTAGTCTACGAGGGTACGTGGACACACCCTCCCGCTCCCATTGCTATGCATCTCCTAGATAGATCTTGCATGATCGTACGATTTTTTTTGAAATTGCATGCTATGTTCCCCAATAGTGGTATTAGAGCCAGGTCTATGTGTAGATGATATGCACGAGTAGAACATAAAGAGTTGTGGGCGATAATAGTCATATTGCTTACCACCAATGTCTTACTTGGATTCGGCGGTATTGTTGGATGAAGCGGCACAGACCAACATTATATAACCACGTTCATGAGACCGGTTCTACCGATGTGCTTTGCACATAGGTGGCTGGCGGGTGTCTGTTCCTCCAACTTTAGTTGAATCGAGTTTGACTATGGCCGGTCCTTGTTGAAGGTTAAAACAGCACACTTGATGAAAAATCGTTGTGGTTTTGATGCGTAGGTAATAATGGTTCTTGCTAGAAGCCCGTAGCAGCCACGTAAAACTTGCAACAACAAAGTAGAGAACGTCTAACTTGTTTTTGCAGGGCATGTTGTGATGTGATATGGTCAAGACATGATGTGATATAAATTGTTTTATGAGATGATCATGTTTTGTAACAAGTTATCGGCAACTGGTAGGAGCCATATGGTTGTCGCCCTATTGTATGAAATGCAGTCGCCATGTAATTGCTTTACTTTATCACTAAGCAGTAGCGATAGTCGTAAAAGCAATAGCTGACGAGACGACAATGATGCTACGATGGAGATCAAGGTGTCAAGCCGGTGACAATGGAGATCATGACGGTGCTTTGGATATGGAGATCAAAGGCACAAGATGATGATGGCCATATCATGTCACATATTTTGATTTCATGTGATGTTTATCTTTTATGCATCTTTTTTTGCTTAGCACGGCGGTAGCATTATAAGATGATCCCTCACTAAATTTCAAGGTATAAGTGTTCTCCCTGAGTATGCATCATTGCTACAGTTCGTCGTGCCGAGACACCACGTGATGATCGGGTGTGATAAGCTCTACGTTCACATACAATGGGTGCAAGCCAGTTTTGCACGTGCAGAATACTCAGGTTAAACTTGAGGAGCCTAGCATATGCAGATATGGCCTCGGAACACCGAGACCGAAAGGTTGAACGTGAATCATATAGTAGATATGATCAACATAGAGATGTTCACCATTGAAAACTACTCAATCTCACGTGATGATCGGACATGGTTTAGTTGATATGGATCACATGATTATTTAGATGACTAGAGGGATGTCTATCTAAGTGGGAGTTCTTTAGTAATATGATTAATTGAACTTTAATTTATCATGAACTTAGTCCTGATAGTTTTTTGCATATCTATGATGTTGTAGATCAATGGCCCGTGCTACCTTTCCCTTGAATTTTAATGTGTTCCTAGAGAAAGCTAAGTTGAAAGATGATGGTAGCAACTACACGGACTTGGTCCGTAACTTGAGGATTATCCTCATTGCTGCATAGAAGAATTACGTCCTTGAAGCACCGCTAGGTGCAAGGCCTGCTGCAGGAGCAGATGCTGATGTTATGAACGTCTGGCAAGCTCGATCTGATGACTACTCGATAGTTCAGTGTGCCATGATTTATGACTTAGAATCGGGACTTCAAAGTCGTTTTGAACGTCATGAAGCATATGAGATGTTCCAAGAGTTGAAGTTAATATTTCAAGCAAATGCCCGAGTTGAGAGATATGAAGTCTCCAACAAGTTCTATAGCTGCAAGATGGAGGAGAATAGTTCTGTCAGTGAACACATACTCAGAATGTCTGGGTACCATAACCACTTGACTCAGCTGGTAGTTAATTTTCCTGATGATAGTGTCGTTGATAGATTTCTTCAATCACTGTCACCAAGCTATAAAGGCTTCGTGATGAACTATAATATGCAAGGGATGGAAAAGACAATTCCCGAGCTCTTCACAATGCTAAAGGATGCGGAGGTAGAAATCAAGAAGGAGCATCAAGTGTTGATGGTTAACAAGACCACTAGTTTCAAGAAAAAGAGCAAAGGGAAGAAGGGGACTTCAAGCAGAATATCAAGCAAGTTGCTACTCCCGGGAAGAAACTCAAGTCTGGACCTAAGCCTGAAACTGAGTGCTTCTACTGCAAAGGTGGTCACTGGAAGCAGAACTGCTCCAAGTATTTGGCGGATAAGAAGGATGGCAAAGTAAAAGGTATATTTGATA
Source organism: Triticum aestivum (assembly GCF_018294505.1). Taxonomy (NCBI): domain Eukaryota; kingdom Viridiplantae; phylum Streptophyta; class Magnoliopsida; order Poales; family Poaceae; genus Triticum; species Triticum aestivum. The sequence continues at coordinate 555,963,908 of NC_057798.1, forward strand.
TGCATGTTATTGATGTGTACCTTACTAATGCTCGTAGTAGCGCATGGGTATTTGATACTAGCTCATATTTGCAACTCGAAACAGGGGATACGGATTAAACGAAGATCGGCTAAGGACGAGTTGACGATGCGCGTCAGAAATGGTTCCAAGGTTGATGTGATCGCCATCGGCACGCTGCCTCTACATCTATCTTCAAGATTAGTTTTAGACCTAAATAATTGTTATTTGGTGCCAGCGTTGAGCATGAACATTATATCTGGATCTTGTTTGATGCAAGAGGTTATTCATTTAAATCAGAGAATAATGGTTGTTCTATTTATATGAGTAATATCTTTTATGATCATGCACCCTTGATGAGTGGTCTATTTTTGTTGAATCTCGATCATAGTGATACACATGTTCATAATATTGAAGCCAAAAGATGAAAAGTTAGTAATGATAGTGCAACTTATTTGTGGCACAGCCGTTTAGGTCATATTGGTGTAAAATGCATGAAGAAACTCCATGCTGATAGGCTTTTGGAATCATTTGATTATGAATCACTTGATGCGTGTGAACCATGCCTCATGGGCAAGATGACTAAGACTCTGTTCTCCGGAACAATGGAGCCAGCCACTGACTTATTGGAAATAATACATACTGGCGGTCCGATGAGTGTTAAGTCTCACGACGGGTATCGTTATTTTCTGACCTTCACATATGATTTGAGTAGATATGGGTATATCTACTTAATGAAACATAAGTCTAAAAAAATTGAAAAGTTCAAAGAATTTCAGAGTTAGGTGGAAAATCATCGTAACAAGAAAATAAAGTTTCTACGATCTAATCGTGGAGGCGAATGTTTGAGTTACGAGTTTGGTCTTCATTTGAAACAATGTGGAATAGTTTCGCAACTCACGCCACCTGGAACACCATAGTGTAATGGTGTGTCCGAACATCGTAACCGTACTTTATTAGATATGGTGAAATCTATGATGTCTCTTACTGATTTACCGCTATCATTTTGGGGTTATGCTTTAGAGATGGATGCATTCACGTTAAATAGGTCACCATCTAAATCCATTGAGATGACACCATATGAACTGTGGTTTGGCAAGAAACCTAAGATATCGTTTCTTAAAGTTTGGGGCTGCGATGCTTATGTGAAAAAGCTTCAACCTGATAATCTCGAACCCAAATCGTAGAAATGCATCTTCATAGGATACCCAAAGGAAACTGTTGGGTACACCTTCTATCACAGATCCGAAGGCAAGATATTTGTTGCTAAGAATGGATCCTTTCTAGAGAAGGAGTTTCTTTTGAAAGAAGTGAGTGGGAGGAAAGTATAACTTGATGAGGTAATTGTACCTTCTCCCGAATTGGAAAGTAGTTCATCACAGAAATTAGTTCCAATGATTCCTACACCAATTAGTGAGGAAGCTAATGATGATGATCATGAAACTTCAGATCAAGTTACTACCAAACCTAGTAGGTCATCCAGAGTACGGTCCGCACCAGAGTGGTACGGTAATCCTATTCTGGAAGTCATGCTACTAGACCATGATGAACCTACGAACTATGAGGAAGTGATGATGAGCCCAGATTTCGCGAAATGGCTTGAGGCCATGAAATCTGAGATGGGATCCATGTATGAGAACAAAGTGTGGACTTTGGTGGACTTGCCCGATGATCGGCAAGCCATAGAAAATAAATGGATCTTCAAGAAGAAGACTGACACTGACGGTAATGTTACTATCTATAAAGCTCGACTTGTTGCGAAAGGTTTTCGACAAGTTTAAGGAGTTGACTACGATGAGACCTTCTCACCTGTTGCGATGCTCAAGTCTGTGCGAATCATGTTAGCAATTGCCGCATTTTATGATTATGAAATTTGGCAAATGGATGTCAAAACTGCATTCCTTAATGGTTTTCTTAAGGAAGAGTTCTATATGATGCAACCAGAATGTTTTGTCGATCCAAAAGGTGCTAACAAAGTGTGCAAGCTCCGGCGATCCATTTATGGACTGGTGCAAGCCTCTCTCGGAGTCGGAATATATGCTTTGATAATGTGATCAAAGCATATGGTTTTATACAAACTTTTGGAGAAGCTTGTATTTACAAAAAAGTGAGTGGGAGCTCTGTAGCATTTCTAGTATTATATGTGGATGACATATTGTTGATTGGAAATAATACATAATTTCTGGATAGCATAAAAGGATACTTGAATAAGAATTTTTCAATGAAAGACCTCGGTGAAGTTGCTTATATATTGGGCATCAAGATCTATAGGGATAGATCAAGACGCTTAATTGGACTTTCACAAAGTACCAAGTGCCAGTTGCTATTTTCTGTAAGTTTTTTACATCGAGGGAAATCAATATCAGACAGAGTCCAAATGCCACGCCAATTTATGATGATTTTTTATGGACCAAAAGGTAGAAGATGGGCCCTGGTTGCACCTGGGGGGTCCCGAGGAGGGGACAACCCACCAGGGAGCGCCAAGAGGCCCAGGCGCGCCCTGGTGGGTTGTGCCCACCTAGGGTGCCCCCTGGACCGACTCTTTGCTCTATAAATATCCCAATATTCTAAAAACCCTAGGGGAGTCGACGAAATATTCATCCTGCCGCCGCAGAGTCCAGAACCACCAGATCCAATCTAGACACCATCACGGAGGGGTTCACCACTTCCATTTGTTCATCACTTCCATTTGTTCATCACAGAGGGGTTCATCACGGAGGGTACAACCCACCAGGGCGGGCCAGGAGGCCTAGGCACGCCCTGGTGGGTTGTGCCCACCTCGGGTGCCCCCTGGACCGACTCTTTGCTCTATAAATACCCCAATATTCCAGAAACCCTAGGGGAGTCGACGAAATATTCATCCAGCTGCCGCAGAGTCCAGAACCACCAGATCCAATCTACACACCATCATGGAGGGGTTCACCACTTCCATTTGTGCCTCTCCGATGATGCGTGAGTAGTTCTTTGTAGACCTTCGGGTCCGTAGTTAGTAGCTAGATGGCTTCCTCTCTCTCTCTCTCTCTCTCTTGATTATCAATACAATGGTCTCTTGGAGATCCATATGATGTAACTCTTTCTGCGGTGTGTTTGTTGGGATTTGATGAACTTCGAGTTTATGATCAGTTATATCTTTTTATATCCATGAAAGTTATTTGAGTTTCTTTGATCTCTTATATGCATGATTGCTTATAGACTCATATTTCTTCTCCGATATTTGGGTTTTGTTTGGACAACTTGATCTATTTATCTTGCAGTGGGAAGAGGTGCCCGGTAGTGGGTTTGATCTTACGGTGCTTGATCCCAGTGACAGAAAGGGAACCGACACGTATGTATTGTTGCTACTAAGGATAAAAAGATGAGATCTATATCTGTCGTAATAGATAAAGGGAGCTTGTCTACATCATGTCATCGTTCTTATGCATTACTCCATTTTTGCATGAACTTAATACACTAGATGCATGCTAGATAGCGGTCAATGTGTGGAGTAATAGTAGTAGATGCAGGCAGGAGTCGGTCTACTAATCTTGGACGTGATGCCTATGTAATGATCATTGCCTGGATATCATCATGATTATTTGAAGTTCTATCAATTGCCCAACAATAATTTGTTCACCCACCGTTTGCTATCTTTCTCGATAGAAGCCACTAGTGAAACCTACGGCCCATGGGTCTTCTTTCTCATATATTTGCCTTGCGATCTACTTTTTCCTTGCGTTTTTTTTCAGATTTATTAAACCAAAAATACAAAAATACCTTGCTGCAATTTATTCTTATTTATTTTATTTGGCGTTCGATCTATCAATCTACTACAAATTTACCTCACGTCCTTTGCCTATCTTGAGGCGCCGCACCCCGAAAGGGATTGACAACCCCTTTAACACGTCGGGTTGCGAGGTGTTGTTCTTTGTGTGCAGGGGCTGTTTACGTTGTGTTGCTTGGTTCTCCTACTAGTTCGATAACCTTGGTTTCATATCTGAGGGAAATACCTACCGCCGCTATGCTGCATCATCCCTTCCTCTTTGGGGAAATACCGACGTAGCTTCAAGCGACATCAAAAGGAATTTCTGGCGCCATTGCCGGGGAGGATCTTCAACATAACCAGGTTCCTAATCACAAATCTCATCTCCTTACAATTTACATTATTCGCCATTTACCTCTCGTTTTCCTCTCCCCCCACTTTCCAAAAATTTGTCGTGTTATTCGCCTCTCTTTTTCCGTTCGCCATTTTCTTGCCGGGTCTGTTTTTGAGTGCAATCTTGTTATGTGGTCATCATGACTCAAGTGACTTATCAAATACCAACAAGAATGATTTTATTGGCACTCTGCTTGCTCCTCCCGCCACTAGTGCGGAGACTTGTGATATTAATACTGCTTTGCTGAATCTTGTTATGAAAGACCAATTTTCCGGTACTCCTAATGAGGATGCAGTGTCCCATCTTAATACCTTTGTGGAATTATGCGATATACAAAATTAAAAAGATGTGGACAATGATGTGGTCAAGATGAAATTATTTCCATTTTCTTTGCATGATTCTGCAAAAATTTGGTTCTTTTCTTTGCCTCGCAATAGTATCGATTCTTGGAATAAGTGCAAAGATGTACCACTAAGTATTTTCCTCCTGCAAAAATTATTTCCCTTAGAACCCAGATCATGAATTTCAAGCAACTTGAACATGAGCATGTTGCACAATCTTGGGAAAGGATGAAAATGATGCTAACGAATTGCCCAACTCATGGGTTAAATCTTTGGATGATCATACAAAAAATTTATGCGGGGTTGAATTTTGTTTCTCGTAATCTTTTAGATTCCGCCGCGGGTGGTACTTTTATGGAAATTACCTTGGGTGAAGCCACCAAATTGCTTGATAATATTATGGCAAATTGTTCACAATGGCATACCGAAAGGGCTCCTACTAGTAAAAAAGTTAATTCGTTGAAGAAATTTCTTCTTTGAGTGAAAAAGTTGATGCTCTTATTAAATTGGTTGCTAGTAAAAGTGCTTCTATTGATTTTAATGATATGCCTTTTTCTACTTTGATTGAGAAAAATAGTGATGCCATAGATGTGAATTCTATTTCTCGCAATAATTTCAACAACAATGCTTATAGAGGTAATTTTAATCCTAGGCCTTTTCCTAGTAATTCCTCTAATAATTATGGTAGTTCCTATGGAAATCAATCTTACAATAGTAATAGGAATGCCTCTGATCTTGAGAGCAATATTAAAGAATTTATCAACACACAAAAGGTTTTCAACACTTCCATAGAAGAAAAGTTGAATAAGATTGATGATTTGTCTAGAAGTGTTGATAGAATTGCTCATGATGTGGAAAATCTCAAGATGAAAATTTTTGTGCCTAAAGTAGATGAATCAATTAAAGCTCTTTATGTTTCTATGGATGAAAGTAAGAAAAGAACCGCTTTGCTTAGAGCTAAAAGACAATTTTTAGAAAAAGTGTTTTCTAGTATTTCTTTCGCAGAAGTGATGAAGATCTTAAAATGATTGGTGTTTCTTCTATTGATTCCTTATTTAGTAAAATTAAGATTGATGAAAAAGGGACTAGAGAAGAGTCAACTTTAGGTAGAAGGCGTCCCGATATTTCGAAGGGTGAAAATCTTGTTGAGAGAAATAATAAAAGTGGGTTTGAAGAGGTCAAAACTTTAACTAGTGATGTGCCCACTCTTTTGGATTACAAAGACTTTAATTATGATAGTTGATCTTTGATTGATTGTATTTCTTTTTTGCAATCCATGATAAATTCACCCCATGCTTATGAACAAGATAAAGCTTTTACTAAACATATTGTTGATGCCATGATGAAAGCTTTTGAAGAAAAAATGGAATTAGAAGTTTCAATTCCTAGAAAATTGCATGATGAATGGGAACCTACTATCAAAGTCAAGATTAAAAATTATGAGTGTTTTGCTTTATGTGACTTGGGTTGCTAGTGTTTCTACAATTCCGAAATCTTTATGTGATGTGCTTGGTCTTACTGATATTGAAGAATGCTCTTTAAATTTGCACTTAGCGGATTCTACTATTAAAAAGCCTATGGGAAGAATTAATGATGTTCTTATCCTTGCAAATAGAAACTATGTGCCCATGGATTTTATTGTTCTTGATATTGATTGCAGTCCGTCTTGTCCAATTATTCTTGGTAGACCGTTTTTACGCACTATTGGTGCAGTGATTGATATGGAAGAAGGAAATATTAAGTTCCAATTTCCTTTGAGGAAGGTCATGGAACACTTTCCTACAACAAGAATTAAGCCACCATATGAATCAATCATGGGGGCATCTTATGGATCTAGAACCAAAGATGACAAAACTTAGATCCTTGCTTTATGCCTAGCTAAGGGCGTAAAACTATAGCGCTTGTTGGGAGGCAACCCAATGAATAAAATTTATTTTTTGCCTTTTGCTTTCTGTTCTTGAGTGTTAGCACAATTATGCTACTGGTATGATTGTGTATTTTTGTGTTTTAATTAGTGTGTGCCAAGTAAAGCCTTTAGGATCTTCTGGGGTGATAGTTGTTTGATTTTGCTGAAAAGGACAGAAACTTTGCGCTCACGAAAATAATTCTCATAAATCAAATAAAAGAGATTTTGCCCTGATTCTTTTTGCATAAGATTAATATACAAATTATGATTGTCCTGCTAAGTTGGTAGAATCTTTGGAGTTACAGAAGTATTTGAAATTTCCAGATTACTACAGACTGTTCTGTTTTGACAGATTCTGTTTTCTTTGTGTTGTGTGCTTATTTTGATGGCTCTATGGTTTTCTTTGATGAGTTTTTGCCATATAAAAGTTGGAATACAGTAGAAATAATACAAAAACAAAATAAGAATTGGTTTGACACAGCACTTATAGTAGTGGTTTGCTTTCTTTTACTAACGGATCTCATAAGGGTTTTGTTGAGTTTTGTGTGATTGAAGTTTTCAAGTTTTATCTTATGATGGATGAAATAAGGATAGAAGAGCCTAAGCTTGGGGATGCCCCAGCATCCCAAGCTATTATACAAGAATGAGCAACAAACTAAGCTTGGGGATGCCCCCGAGTGGCATCCCCTCTTTCTTCTAACGACCATCGGTATTTTACTCGAGGCTATATTTTTATTCGTCACATGATATGTGTTTTGCTTGGAGTGTCTTGTATTATATGTGTCTTTGCTTGTTTTATTTTGTGTTTTAAGTCATCAATACTTGCTGGACACACCTATTTGAGAGAGCCAAAATTATGTCATGACTTGTTAGAATTGCTCTCTATGCTTCACTTAAATTTTTATAAGCAATGGACTTGCTCTAGTGCTTCACTTATATCTTTTTGAGCACAGTGTGCTTAGTGTTTTTGAAGAAATGCTCTCTTGCTTCACTTAGATTTATTTGTGAGTTAGTAAAATTTTGAAGAAATTATCTCTTGCTTCACTTAAATTATTTTGAGAGAAAGAAAATATGTTATGCTTGTGATCTTCACTTATATTTGTTTGAGCTTATGAAAAGCAACACATGAAAATTAGTCCCAAAGTGATAGATATCCAAGAAGGATAAAGAAAGAAAAAAATAAATGTCATGAAGATCATTGGACAAAATAAACTCAATTCTTAATAATAGTTTTGAGATATGATGATGTGATATGTGAGTTATGTTGATGAGTAATTGTGCTCTAGTAAGAATATTGGTGTTAAGGTTTGTGATTCCCTATGCATGCATGAAAGTCAATAATCATGCAATGAAAATTATATCCTACTTGTGGTGCATTATTCGGTGTTAATTATGCTTAATTCTTGCTTATGAGATTATTCATTTCTTGGTTGGTTGCTTCTCAATCTTTTTGCTAGCCTTCATTTTGCACCTAGTATGATCTCTACTTGTGCATCCAAAATCCCTTAAACCAGTTTTGCCACATGAGTCCACTATATCTACCTATTTGCGGTGTTCTTTTGTAGTTCTAAGAAAATTTTCATGTGCCATCTCTAATTTTCAAATAAACCTCTCTTTTGTGTATTTGTTTCGCTTGCAGAACGGTAACAGGTGGCCAATATTTTCCATGCTAGATGTGTTATTCTCAAGATGAGTGTTTATTCACTTGTCATTGCACGAGAGTAAGGCAAAGGTTTTAGGGATGCCCAGTCCCGAAATGCAAAAATGAAGTTACTTTATGTTGTCAAATAATAAATTCCTTGGAAAGTGTTGGTATGGAGGGCACCCGTGGATACGACTAGCCATGCAAAGTGAAAGTATGGTGGAAAAAGGAATAAACTTTATTTTCTGTTTGGGAACCGCCTATGATATATCTAGCATGGAAAATGTTGGGATGCTCTGAGTCGTTTTCGTTGGTGGGATGGATACACCTCCCAAAATGTTTTTATCTCTATTTTTTCGCTTTGAGCTCTGACACCTCTACAAATCCTTACTCCCCTCTGCAAAGGGCCTTTCTTTTACTTTATGCAAAAAAAATTGAAATTGAGTCTCCATCCTCTCTTATAAAAGCACCAACTAGGAGGCAATATGATCATACTTAAGTATTGGGTGTAGCTAATACTCGAGTGTGTTTCATGAATGGATCAATGTTTGAGCATGATGGGCTAGGGATAACTTGTTTTAGCATTGATATTTTGAAAGACATGGTTGCTTGATGATAAGCTTGAGTATCTAAATTATTATGTCAAAACTAGACTATTGCTTTGAATCACATAAAAGTCCAAATGTCCATGCTATAAAGAAAAGAACATGAAATGACATGATAAACATTGCTCCACATCAAAAATTCTGTTTTTATCACTTACCTACGAGGACGAGCAGGAGTTAAGTTTGGGGATGATGATACGTCTCCAACGTATCTATAATTTTTTATTATTCCATGTTGTTTTATTATCAATCTTGGATGTTTTACAATCATTTTATAGTCATTTTATATCATTTTTTGGTACTAACCTATTGACATAGTGACAAGTGCCAGTTGTTGTTTTCTGCATGTTTTTTTACATCACATGAAATCAATATCAGACGGAGTCCAAATGCCACGCCAATTTACGATGATTTTTTATGGACCAAAAGGAATAAGATGGGCCCTGGTTGCACCTGGGGGGAGTCCCAAGGAGGGTACAACCCACCAGGGCGGGCCAGGAGGCCTAGGCATGCCCTGGTGGGTTGTGCCCACCTCGGATGCCCCCTGGACCGAGTCTTTGCTCTATAAATACCCCAATATTCCAGAAACCCTAGGGGAGTCGACGAAATATTCATCCAGCTGCCGCAGAGTCCAGAACCACCAGATCCAATCTACACACCATCATGGAGGGGTTCACCACTTCCATTTGTGCCTCTCCGATGATGCGTGAGTAGTTCTTTGTAGACCTTCGGGTCCGTAGTTAGTAGCTAGATGGCTTCCTCTCTCTCTCTCTCTCTCTTGATTATCAATACAATGGTCTCTTATAGATCCATATGATGTAACTCTTTTTGCGGTGTGTTTGTTGGGATCTGATGAACTTCGAGTTTATGCTCAGTTATATCTTTTTATATCCATGAAAGTTATTTGAGTTTCTTTGATCTCTTATATGCATGATTGCTTATAGACTCATATTTCTTCTCTGATATTTGGGTTTTGTTTGGACAACTTGATCTATTTATCTTGCAGTGGGAAGAGGTGCCTGGTAGTGGGTTTGATCTTACGGTGCTTGATCCCAGTGACAGAAAGGGAACCGACACGTATGTATTGTTGCTACTAAGGATAAAAAGATGAGATCTATATCTGCCGTAATAGATAAAGGGAGCTTGTCTACATCATGTCATCGTTCTTAATGCATTACTCCGTTTTTGCATGAACTTAATACACTAGATGCATGCTAGATAGCGGTCAATGTGTGGAGTAATAGTAGTAGATGCAGGCAGGAGTCGGTCTACTAATCTTGGACGTGATGCCTATGTAATGATCATTGCCCGGATATCATCATGATTATTTGAAGTTCTATCAATTGCCCAACAATAATTTGTTCACCCACCGTTTGCTATCTTTCTCGAGAGAAGCCACTAGTGAAACCTACGACCCACGGGTCTTCTTTCTCATATATTTGCCTTGCGACCTACTTTTTCCTTGCGTTTTTTTTCAGATGTATTAAACCAAAAATACAAAAATACCTTGCTGCAATTTATTCTTATTTATTTTATTTGGCGTTCGATCTATCAATCTACTACAAATTTACCTCACGTCATTTGCCTATCTTGAGGCGCCGCACCCCAAAAGGGATTGACAACCCCTTTAACACGTCGGGTTGCGAGGTGTTGTTCGTTGTGTGCAGGGGCTGTTTATGTTGTGTTTCTTCTCCTACTGGTTCGATAACCTTGGTTTCATATCTGAAGGAAATACCTACCGCCGCTGTTCTGCATCATCCCTTCCTCTTTGGGGAAATACCGACGTAGCTTCAAGCAACATCAGAGCTCTGTAGCATTTCTAATATAATATGTGGATGACATATTGTTGATTGGAAATAATACAGAATTTCTGGATAGCATAAAAGGATACTTGAATAAGAATTTTTTGATGAAAGACCTCGGTGAAGCTGCTTATATATTGGGCATCAAGATCTATAGAGATAGATCAAGACGCTTGATTGGACTTTCACAAAGCACATACCATGATAAAGTTTTGAAGAAGTTCAAAATGGATCAGTCAAAGAAAGGGTTCTTGCTTGTGTTACAAGGTGTGAAGTTGAGTCAGACTCAATGCCCGACCACTACAGAAGATAGAGAGAAAATGAAAGTCATTCCCTATGCCTCAGCCATAGGTTCTATCATGTTTGCAATGTTGTGTAGCAGACCTAATGTGTGCTGTGCTATAAGTTTAGCAGGGAGGTACCAAAGTAATCCAGGAGTGGATCACTGGACAGCGGTCAAGAACATCCTGAAATATCGGAAAATGACTAAGGATATGATTCTCGTTTATGGAGGTGACAAAGAGCTTGTCGTAAATGGTTACGTCGATGCAAGCTTTGACACTGATCCGGATAACTCTAAGTCACAAACTAGATACGTATTTATATTGAATGGTGGAGCTATCAGTTGGTGCAGTTCCAAGCAGAGTGTCGTGGCGGGATCTACGTGTGAAGTGGAGTACATAGCTGCTTCGGAAGCAACAAAAGAAGGAGTCTAAAGTAGGAGACTGAAGGAAATATGCTCTAGAGGCAATAATAAAGTTGTTATTTATATTTCCTTATATCATGATAAATGTTTATTATTCATTCTAGAATTGTATTAACTAGAAACTTAGTACATCTGTGAATACATAGACAAAACAAAGTGTCCCTAGTATATCTTTACTTAACTAGCTCATTAATCAAAGATGGTTATGTTTCCTGACCATAGACATGTGTTGTCATTTGATGAATGGGATCACATCATTAGAATGATGTGATGGACAAGGCCCATCCGTTAGCTTAGCATAATGACCGTTAAGTTTTATTGCTATTGCTTTCTTCACGACTTATACATTTTCCTCTGACTATGAGATTATGCAACTCCCGAATACCGGAGGAACACCTTGTGTTCTATCAAACGTCACAACATAACTGGGTGATTATAAAGATGCTCTATAGGTGTCTCTGAAGGTATTTGTTGGGTTAGCATAGATCGAGATTAGGTTTTTTCACTCTGTGTATCAGAGAGGTGTCTCTGGGCCCTCTCGGTAATGCTCATCACTATAAGCCTTGCAAGCAATGTAACTAATGAGTTAGTTACGGGATGATGCATTACGGACCGAGTAAAGAGACTTGCCGATAACGAGATTGAACTAGGTATTAAGTTACCGACGATCGAATCTCGGGCAAGTAACATGCCGATGACAAAGGGAACAACATATGTTGTTATGCGGTTTGACTGATAAAGATCTTCGTAGAATATGTAGGAACCAATATGAGAATCTAGGTTCTTCTATTGGTTATTGATCGGAGATGTGTCTCGATCATGTCTACATAGTTCTCGAACCCGTAGGGTCCGCGCGCTTAAGGTTCGATGATGATTTGTATTATGAGTTATGTGTTATGGTGACCGAAGTTTTGTTTGGAGTCTCGGATGAGATCACGGACATGACGAGGAGTATCAAAATGGTAGATAGATAAAGATTGATATATTGGAAGGTTATATTCAGACATCGGAATGGTTTCGGGAAGTTTCCGATAAGTTTCGGAGTACCGAGAGGTTACCGGACCCTCCCCCCGGGGGGGAAGTAATGCCCAACATGGGCCTTAGTGGAGAAGATAGGGCTGACCATAGGAGGTGGCGCGCACCCTCCCTTGCCAATCTGAATTGGACAAGGGGTGGGGGCGGCGCCCCCTCCCCTTTCCCTTTCCTACTCCCACTCTCTTTCCCCCTTTGCTACTCCGGAAAAAAGTAAAAAGGTGAGGGACGAATCCTACTAGGAGTGGAGTCCTAGTAGGACTCCCCCCATGGCGCGCCCCTCCTGGCCATCGGCCTACTCCTCCCCTTCTTTATATACGGGGGCGGGAGGCACTACTACGTCTTGAGCTTGCGTTGGTTTTCCTTGAAGAGGAAAGGGTGATGCAACAAAGTAGCGTAAGTATTTCCCTCAGTTTTTGAGAACCAAGGTATCAATCCAGTAGGAGGCTCCTCACAAGTCCCACACACCTACACAAACAAAAAAGAACTCGCAACCAACGCAATAAAGGGGTTGTCAATCCCTTCACGGCCACTTGTGAAAAGTGAGATCTGATAGAGATAATATGATAAGATAAATAATTTTTTGGTATTTTATAATATAGATTGGAAAAGTAAAGATGCAAATAAAAGTAGATTGAAAGCTTATATGATAAGAGATAGACCCGGGGGCCATAGATTTCACTAGTGGCTTCTCTCAAGATAACATAATTATTACGGTGGGTGAACAAATTACTGTCGAGCAATTGATAGAAAAGCGAATAATTATGAGATTATCTAGGCATGATCATGTATATAGGCATCATGTCCGTGACAAGTAGACCGACTCCTACCTGCATCTACTACTATTACTCCACACATCGTCCGCTATCCAGCATGCATCTAGAGTATTAAGTTCATAAAGAACAGAGTAACGCATTAAGAAAGATGACATGATGTAGAGGGATAAACTCATGCAGTATGATATAAACCCCCTCTTTTTATCCTCGATGGCAACAATACAATACGTGCCTTGCTGCCCCTGCTATCACTGGGAAAGTACACCGCAAGATTGAACCCAAAGCTAAGCACTTCTTCCATTGCAAGAAAGATCAATCTAGTAGGCCAAACCAAACTGATAATTCAAAGAGACTTGCAAAGATAACTTAATCACACATAAAAGAATTCAGAGGAGATTCAAATATTTCTCATAGATAATCTTGATCATAAACCCACAATTCATCGGATCTCGACAAACACACCGCAAAAAGAGTTACATCGAATAGATCTCCAAGAAGATCAAGGAGAACTTTGTATTGAGATTCAAAGAGAGAGAAGAGGCCATCTAGCTAATAACTATGGACCTGAAGGTCTGTGGTAAACTACTCACAACTCATTGAAAAGGCCTTGGAGATGATGTAGAGGCCCTCTATGGTGGATTCCCCCTCCGGCGGAGCACCGACGAAGGCTCCAAGATGGGATCTCGCGGATACAGAAGTTTACGGTGGTGGAAATAGTTTTTCGTGGTCGCTTCTGATGTTTTCGGGGTACATGGGTATATGTAGGAGGAAGAAGTACGTCGGTGGATGCTCGAGGGGCCCACGAGGGTGGGGGCGCGCCCACCTGTAGGGGGCGCGCCGAGCACCCTCGTGGCCGCCTTGCTTGTTTCTTGACTTACACTCCAAGTCCTCTGGATCACGTTTGTTCCAAAAAGATCGCTCCCAAAGGTTTCATTCCGTTTGGATTTCGTTTGATATTCCTTTTCTTCGAAACACTGAAATAGAAAAAAAACAACAATTCGGGCTGGGCCTCCAGTTAGTAGGTTAGTCCCAAAAATGATATAAAAGTGTAAAGTAAAGCCCATAAACATCCAAAACAGGTAATATAATAGCATGGAACAATAAAAAATTATAGATACGTTCGAGACGTATCAAGCATCCCCAAGCTTAATTCCGGCTCGTCCTCGAGTAGGTAAATGATAAAAACAGAATTTTTGATGTGGAATGCTACCTAGCATAATTCTCAATGTAATTTTATTTATTGTGGCATGAATGTTCAGATCCAAATGATTCAAAATAAAAGTTCATATTGACATAAGAAATAGTAATACTTCAAGCATACTAATCAAAGCAACCATGTCTTCTCAAAATAACATGGCTAAAGAAAGTTCATCCCTACAAAATCATATAGTTAGGTCATGCTTCATTTTCATCACACAAAAATGCTCCCATCTTGCACACCCCCGATGACAAGCCAAGAAATTGTTTCGTACTTAAATAATCTCAAACTTTTTCAACTTTCACGCAATACATGAGCGTGAGCCATGGATATAGCACTATGGGTGGAATAGAATATGATGATGGAGATTGTGTGGAGAAGACAAAAAAGGAGAAAGTCTCATATTGACGAGGATAATCAATGGGCTATGGAGATGCCCATCAATTGATGTCAACATGAGGAGTAGGGATTGCCATGCAACGGATGCACTAGAGCTATAAATGTATGAAAGTTCAACAAAAGAAACTAGTGGGTGTGCATCCAACTTGCTTGCTCATGAAGACCTAGGGCATTTTGAGGAAGCCCATCGTAGGAATATACAAGCCAAGTTCTATAATGAAAAATTCCCACTAGTATATAAAAGTGTCAACATATGAGGCTCTCTATATGCGGAACATGGTGCTACTTTGAAGCACAAGTGTGGAAAAGGATAGTAACATTGCCCCCCTTTTTTATTTTCTTTTTTTGGGCCTTTTTTTAATTTGACCTTTCTTTTTTTTATTTGGCCTTTTTTTATTTGGGGACAATGCTCTAATAATGATGATCATCACACTTCTATTTATTTACAACTCATGAGTTACAACTCAATACTAGAACAAGATATGACTCTATATGAATGCCTCCGGCGGTGTACCGGGATGGGCAATGAATCAAGAGTGACATGTATGAAAAATTATGCATGGTGGCTTTGCCACAAATACGATGTCAACTACATGATCATGCAAGGCAATATGACAATAATGATGTGTGTCATGATGATGAATAGAACGGTGGAAAGTTGCATGGCAATATATCTCGGAATGGCTATGGAAATGCCATAATAGGTAGGTATGGTGGCTGTTTTGAGGAAGATATAAGGAGGTTTATGTGTGATAGAGCGTATGGTATCACGGGGTTTGGATGCACCGGCAAAGTTTGCACCAACTCTCAAGGTGAGAAAGGGCAATGCACGGTACCGAAGAGGCTAGCAATGATGGAAGGGTGAGAGTGCGTATAATCCATGGACTCAACATTAGTCAAAAAGAACTCATATACTTATTGCAAAAATCTACAAGTCATAAAAAACCAAGCACTACATGCATGCTCATAGGGGGATAGATTGGTAGGAAAAGACCATCGCTCGTCCCCGACCGCCACTCATAAGGATGCACAATCTAAGAACACCTCATGTTTCAAATTTGTTACACAACTTTTACCATACGTGCATGCTACGGGACTTGCCAACTTCAACACAAGCATTATTTAAATTCATAATCACCCAACTAGCATGACTCTAATATCACTACCTCCATATCTCAAAACAATTATCAAGTACCAAATTGATCATAGCATCCAATTCACTTCCTATGATAGTTGTTATTATACCCAGCTTGGATGCCCATCATTCTAGGACCAATTTTATAACCATAGAAAATACCATGTTGTTATAAGAGACTCTCAAAATAATATAAGTGAAGCATGAGAGATTAACAATTTCTACAAAATTAAGCCACCGCTGTGCTCTAAAAGATATAAGTGAAGCACTAGAGCAAAAACTATCTAGCTCAAAAGATATAAGTGAAGCACATAGAGTATTCTAATAAATTCCAATCAAGTGAGTTTCTCCCAAAAGGTGTGTACAGCAAGGATGATTGTTGTAAACTAAAATCAAAGACTAATATTATACAAGATGCTCCAAGCAAAACACATATCATGTGACGAATAAAAATATAGCTCCAAGTAAAGTTACCGATAGACGAAGACGAAAGAGGGGATGCCTTCCAGGGCATCCCCAAGCTTAGGAATTTGGTTACCCTTGAATATCTTGGGGTGCCATGGGAATCCCCAAGCTTTGGCTCTTGCCACTACTTAATCCATAGTCCATCAAATCTTTACCCAAAACTTGAAAACTTCACAACACAAAACTCAACAGGAAATCTCATAAGCTCCGTTAGTGCAAGAAAGAAAAACCACCACATAAGGTACTGTAATGAACTCATTATTTATTTATGTTGGTGTTAAACCTACTGTATTCCAACTTCTCTATGGTTCATACCCCTACATACTAGCCATAGATGCATCAAAATAAGCAAACAACACACGAAAAACAGAATCTGTCAAAAACAGAACAGTCTGTAGCAATCTGTAACTCTCGAATACTTCTGGAACTCTAAAACTTCTACCAAAATTGGAAGTCCTAGTAAATTTATCTATTGATCTACAGCAAAAAGTATCAACGCAAAAGCACCTTTCTGCGATTTATTGAATTTTTTCTCGTGAGCGCAAAGTTTCTGTTTTTCAGCAGAATCAAATTAACTATCACCATAGGTTATCCTATAGGTTCTACTTGGCACAAACACTAATTAAAACATGAAAACACATCTAAACAGAAGGTAGATGAAAAATTTATTACTGAACAGAAGCAAAAACAAAAAACAAAAGTAAAATTGGGTTGCCTCCCAACTAGCGCTATCGTTTAACGCCCCTAGCTAGGCATAAAAGCGAGGATAGATCTAAGTAGTGACATCTTTGGCATTTGATTCATAAGTAGCTCGCATGATAGATTCATAAGGTAATTTAACTTTCTTTCTTGGAAAGAGCGCCATGCCTTTCCTTAATGGAAATTGGAACCTAATATTCCCTTCCTTCATATCAATAATCGCACCAATCGTTCTAAGGAAAGGTCTACCAAGAATAATAGGACATGAAAGATTGCAATCTATGTCAAGAACGATAAAATCTACGGGCACATAGTTCCTATTTGCAACAATAAGAACATCATTGATCCTTCCCATAGGCTTTTTAATGGTGGAATCCACAAGGTGCAAATTTAAAGAGCAATCATCAGATCATGGAAACCTAGAATATCACATAAAGTTTTCAGAATCGTGGAAACACTAGCACCCAAATCACACAAAGCATAACACTCATGATCTTTAATTTCAATCTTTATAGTAGGTTCCCACTCATCATTAAGTTTTCTAGGTATAGAAACTTCCAAATTAAGTTTTTCATCATAAGATTGCATCAAGGCATCAACAATATGTTTGGTAAAGGCTTTATTTTGACTATAAGCATGAGGAGAATTCAACACGGATTGCAACAAGGAAATACAATCTTATAAAGAACAATTATCATAATTAAATTCCTTGAAGTCCATAATATTGGGTTCAATGCTTTTTAAAGTCTTGATCTCTCCAATCCCACTTTTACCAAATTTAGCATCAAGATCTAAAAACTCCGAATCATTGGGACGCCTTTTAACTAAAGTTGACTCATCTCCAGTCCCATCATTATTAAGATTCATATTTCAAAACAAAGATTTAATAGGGGACACATCAATAACTTTTATATCTTCATCATTATTTTCATGGAAACTAGAAGAACACGCCTTCACAAAGCAATCTTTCTTAGCACGCAATCTAGCGGTTCTTTCTTTGCATTCGGCAATGGAAATTCTCATAGCTTTGAGGAACTCATTGATATCATGCTTAGGAGGAGTAGATCTAAGTTTCAAAGAATCAACATCAAGCGAAATTCTATCAACGTTCCTAGCCAAATCATCAACCTTAAGCAATTTTTCTTCAAGCAAGGCATTAAAATTCTTTTGAGAGATCATAAATTCTTTGACGCTATTCTCAAAATCAGAGGGTATCTTATTAAAATTTCCATATGATTTTTTATAGGAATTACCATAATTATTAGAGGAATTATTAGGGAACGGTCTAGGATTAAAGTTTCCTCTATAAGCATTGTTACCAAAATTATTCGTACCAACAAAATTCACATCCATAGATTCATTGTTATTCTCAATCAAAGTAGTCAAAGGCATATCATTGGGATCAATAGGAGCACTCTTAGTAGCAAATAATTTCATAAGTTCATCCATCTTTCCACTCAAAACATTAATTTCTTCTATAGCATGCACTTTTTTACTAGTAGATCTTTCGGTGTGCCACTGAGAATAATTAGCCATAATATTATCAAGGAGTTTAGTAGCTTCTCCTAAGGTGATTTCCATAAACGTGCCTCCCGCGGCCGAATCTAAAAGATTTCTAGAAGCAAAATTCAATCTGGCATAAATATTTGTATGATCATCCATAAATTCAAACCATGAGTAGGGCAATTGTGAATCATCAATATCATTCTTTCCCAAGATTGGGCAACATGCTCATGATCAAGTTGTTTAAAATTCATAATATCGTTCCTAAGAGAGATGATCTTAGCGGGACGAAAATACTTAGAGATAAAAGCATCTTTGCACTTGTTCCATGAATCAATACTATTCTTAGGCAAAGACGAAAACCAAACTTTAGCACAATCTCTAAGTGAAAAGGGAAATAACTTCAATTTAACAATATCATTATCCGTATCTTTCTTCTTTTGCATCTCACACAAATCAACAAAGTTGTTTAGATGGGTAGCGGCATCTTCACTAGGAAGGCCGGAGAATTGATCTTTCATAACAAGATTTAGCAAAGCAGCATTGATTTCACAAGACTCAACATCATTAAGAGGAGCAATCGGAGTACTAAGGAAATCATTATTATTGGTATTGGAAAAGTCACACAATTTGGTATTGTCTTGTGCCATCTCTACAAGCAATCCAACACACAAGCAAACAAAAAGGCAAGCGAAAGAGAGGGGAGATTGCGAAAGAGAGAGCGAATAAAATGGCAAAGGTGAAGTGGGGGAGAGGAAAACAAGAGGCAAATGGCAAATAATGTAAGTGCGAGGGAGGTGAGTTTGTGATGGGTACTTGGTATGTCTTGACTTGAGCGAAGACCTCCCCGACAACGGCACCAGAAATCCTTCTTGCTACGTCTTGAGCTTGCGTTGGTTTTCCTTGAAGAGGAAAGGGTGATGCAGCAAAGTAGCGTAAGTATTTCCCTCAGTTTTTGAGAACCAAGGTATCAATCCAGTAGGAGGTTCCTCACAAGTCCCACGCGCCTACACAAACAAACAAGAACTTGCAACCAATGCAATAAATGGGTTGTCAATCCCTTCACGGCCACTTGTGAAAGTGAGATCTGATAGAGATAATATGATAAGATAAATATATTTTTGGTATTTTATAATATAGATTGGAAAAGTAAAGATGCAAAATAAAAGTATATTGAAAGCTTATATGATAAGAGATAGACCCGGGGGTTTCACTAGTGGCTTCTCTCAAGATAGCATAATTATTATGGTGGGTGAACAAATTACTGTCGAGCAATTGATAGAAAAGCGAATAATTATGAGATTATCTAGGCATGATCATGTATATAGGCATCACGTCCGTGATAAGTAGACCGACTCCTGCCTGCATCTACTACTATTACTCCACACATCGACCACTATCGAGCATGCATCTAGAGTATTAAGTTCATAAAGAACAGAGTAACGCATTAAGAAAGATGACATGATGTAGAGGGATAAACTCATGCAATATGATATAAACCCCATCTTTTTGTCCTCGATGGCAACAATACAATACGTGCCTTGTTGCCCCTGCTGTCACTGGGAAAGGACACCGCAAGATTGAACCCAGAGCTAAGCACTTCTCCCATTGCAAGAAAGATCAATCTAGTAGGCCAAACCAAACTGATAATTTGAAGAGACTTGCAAAGATAACTTAATCACACAAAAAAAGAATTCAGAGGAGATTCAAATATTTCTCATAGATAAACTTGATCATAAACCCACAATTCATCGGATCTCGACAAAGACACCGCAAAAAGAGTTACATCGAATAGATCTCCAAGAAGATCAAGGAGAACTTTGTATTGAGATTCCAAGAGAGAGAAGAAGCCATCTAGCTAATAACTATGGACCCGAAGGTCTGTGGTAAACTACTCACAACTCATCGGAGAGGCCTTGGAGATGATGTAGAGGCCCTCCGTGGTGGATTCCCCCTCCGATGGAGCACCGACAAAGGCTCCAAGATGGGATCTCACAGATACAGAAGGTTATGATGGTGGAAATAGTTTTTCGTGGTCGCTTCTGATTTAGGAGGAAGAAGTATGTCAGTGGACGCTCAAGGGGCCCACGAGGGTGGGGGGCACGCCCACCTGTAGGGGGTGCACCGGGCACCCTCGTGGCCGCCTCGCTTGTTTCTTGACTTCCACTCCAAGTCCTCTGGATCACGTTTGTTCCAAAAAGATCACTCCCGAAGGTTTGATTCCGTTTGGACTCTGGTTGATATTCCTTTTCTTCGAAACACTGAAATAGGCAAAAAAATAACAATTCGGGCTGGGCCTCCAGTTAGTAGGTTAGTCCCAAAAATGATATAAAAGTGTAAAGTAATGCCCATAAACATCCAAAACGGGTAATATAATAGCATGGAACAATTAAAAATTATAGATACGTTGGAGACGTATCAGGCACCCCAAAGACACATCAATTGTTCTCTTAGCCGTGTGCGGTGCCCCCTCCAATGTTTACACCTCCGGTCATAGCATCGTAGTACTTAGGCGAAGCCCTGCGCGGATCACACACTACAATAGGATGCTGCTAACAGAACACTATGATCAGAGACCCTTCGACGAAACTATGTGCGATGCAATAATCGCAAACGGTGGTGTAAAGGAACCGTCAAAAAAGGTGCAAAACATTTGCAATGACGGATGCATCAAACATGTTTCAGATTTTACTTGCGTGTGCGATGTTGGGCATACGGTTGATCCAGCAAAACTGTTTGCGATGAGGAAGAACAACAAAAATGGGCAGCCATATCAATGTGTGTGTGATATACGGCATACAGTTCACTCATGAACCATTTGCGATGATTGAGGTGAACATAAACGATTCAGTGTAACAAGATGTGTGTGATACCCGGCAAACAGGTCGGTAATCAGAATTTTGTGCGATCATTATAGACAACCCATACGGTCTTTTTTTAATTGTGTGTTCGTCAGGGCACACAGTTCAACAAACCAACCTGTGGGCGATAATGTAGAAGACCTCTTTCGAATATATATTACTAACCGTCTGCGATGAGATTGATAGGATAAACAGAGATATACATTTTGCTTAATTTAGTCCTTCTTCTTCTTCTTGTTGTTGTTGGATGGTCCCGTGGCATCGTCTTGGCGAGGACGCTTCTTGCTACTGACCGTTGCTTTTCATTGCCGCCGCCGTCATCATCGTCGTTGTTGTCGTTGTCGTCCTCCTCCTTGTTTGACCAATCCTCCTCCTCATCATCGTCATCCTCTTCTTCGTCCTCCGACGTCTCCTCGTCTGTCTGGTTGTCGTCTGACGACTCTGGAGGTGGCGTCCCTTCCATGAACTGTATATAATTGAGGTCTGGGCTCGACGCCGGACTCATGGAAGATGAGCGGGATGATTCCAATGTTGACCTATCATCGGGCGCCAGACTACTCGCCGAATTGTCATCCTCACTGTCACTCGACATGGCTGCAGAGTGTGTGCCATTGTGTAGCACGGCCTGCCAGGGATGATGAAGATGGTGGACACTTAAGCGGGGTATGCAGAGAAGAGGAACTGTCAATTGAAGCGGGGGTTGACGTATTATCTAACCGCAATTATTTGTACCCAGTCGCTCCAAATTCTAGGGGTTGAGTAGGACTCCTATTGGCTATTTGGCTGGTTTCCTTTTTTAGGACAAAAACAAGGAACAAGTTTTGGGATTATGCACTGGTAACGGTATGAACGGAGTAGGACAGTTGGCAAACAATACATTGAGCTCTTCTTATTGATAAAGCCAGTAATAATCAAACTAGAAAGGAAAAGAAAAAGAAAAAGAAAAAGAAAAACATCTGCACGAATCTTCGCGTAACATCAATGGCATAGGACCTAGATGTGCATTACATAGAGCACATCTAGATGTGCTTTAGCAATACTGTCAAACAAAACCCCTAATCATCATTGCAAACAACGCATAGAACATGGCTAATGCGACAACCACAACTACACATGCTAGTTCCTTCTTGTTTCTTGCTTTCATCTGTTGCCTGTGATTGATTCTTTCTTGCTTCATTGTACTGATTGTGCATTCCAGACCAGCGAGTTTCTTCATCAGCTTAACGTTATCTTCTGCGAGCTTGGTGATAACACTCCGAGTGTTGCCATGCCATTCTTCATCCAGCAAGTTAACAAAGGCACAAGCCTCATATCCCTGCCAATGTTAAATAGTATTCAGGATGAGCGGTGGCATTAACTCAAGTAAAATGATGAACTTAGCACTAACCTCTAAGGGGCAACTGAGAAACCGCCTGCCAATGTCGAATCCCTCCGTGCATACACATCGAGAGGGAGTGTGCCCATGCACACAACTCAGCTTTTGGTACTTCTCAGTGGCGCAAAACTCAGAGTCGAACTCGTGTTGCGGGAGTCTGGAGTCATGCTCCGGATCCGGTGGCATATCGCTTTCCTGGGGGGTTCAATTCAGGATGGATTCAACAAGGAGCTACTTTGGACATGCTAAAAAAGATCCGGATAGATTGGAACCTGACAGGACGATTCGGATCCGTAGTACACCTGCCTTCTGATGACCTTAGGCAAGTGCTCGGCGGCGACCGCCGTCGTGGCGGTGATACGAGGAGGAGGAGCTGCACCGAAACCATCAGCACCACTCGCCCGCATTCCCCCAATGTCAGTTCCACGCGAGGGAATTTGGAGGCTATGTAGGGATTTGGGGGAAATGGGGGAAACTGTGGGGATAAGCTAACGGTCGGGAACTACTTATGGCACTATATGTTGGAGTATACGGCACACTGTTTATACATGTCGTTTGTGTCAGGTATTACAACGTCACACACGATTTGCACACCAAACCGTGTGGGAAGACAATGTAGGTGAGACAAGGTGGCCGTTACATAACTGTATGTGATGTACTACCATGTACATATAATTGAGTTACAGTGATACCGTGTAAACAGTCGCTCTGCAGATATCCGTAAAAAACAGGTGGTATGCATCTAGAGATGGTGGCGGCGGCCTAAGCAAGGGCTACCAGAGAAGAGGTCAATTCTCGGTCGATGGGCAGTGCGGCGTCATAGGAGGTCAATCCTCGGTCTGTGGTGGGAGATAGGAGGAGCTCAGCCGTCGAGGTTGGCGGCGGCGTGATTCAAGCACATCCATCGCGGTCGATGGAGGGATAGTGGAGGTCGAACTTCAGGCGGCAACCGCACTAAGCTTTTCTCCTTGACCCTGCTGTCTTGGCGTGCCGCTGCATCGCGCTTCTCTGTCTGCTGGGTGGAGGTCACCGCGCAGCTACTTAATTAAGGTATTCTTTTTGTGAGTGGCTTAATTAAGGTATCCAATTCCTAAGGGTAGTGATGTACTAGTACTCTGCATGTAAATTGACTGGCCATTAATTTTTGTCATTGCACGTCTAGATAACAATATGGAGCGCCCTCAGTAATTATGAAAATAAAGCCTCGTGATTTATGCGTGCATCATTGGGCAGCAGTTAATCCGTGTATTAATGTTGTTGTTTTGTTTTTAATTACCATTCGTGTGGTGCAGATGGAACGATCTGAATGGATGAAGGATCGGAAAACCGCAGATTTTATCAGTGGCGTGACAGACTTCATAAATTTGGCTGGAAGTACAAAGAGGAGAATTAGTGATGACGTCCACTGGAAAACCAAGACGTCAACACAGATGACGACGATCTTGATATGCCAGATTTTGCTGCTATTATTGCAGATTTCGAGGGCCCAGAAAAGGATATGGTTGGGTACAAGGATCTGCCAACCATTGATGCGGACTCCAAGAAAGAATTGTATCCAGGTTCCAAAAAGAAATATTCTAGGTTGAGTGCCACCCTGGCGCTTCTCAGATTTAAAGCAGCAAACGGTCTATCAAACAAGGGCTTCACAGAGATGTTAGGTCTTTTCAAAGAAATTCTTCCAGAAGATAATGCGCTCCCCAGAAGCACGAATGAAGCAAAGAAAATTGTTTGCCCATTGGAACTTGAAGTACAGAAGATACACGCTTGTGTGAATGATTGTATATTGTACCATGGTGAGTACAAAGATTTGCGTGCATGTCTCGAATGCAAGCATGCACGATACAAGCACAGGAGAGCAAAGGACAAGTACAAATTGGATGGCAGATCAAGAAAGGAATCCCGTTCAAGGTTGTTTGGTACTTGCCTATAATTCCAAGGTTGAGGCGGTTGTTTGCAAACCCTAGAGAGGCAAATAGGTTGCACTGGCATCATGATGAGCGAATTGCGGATAAGTATATGAGGCACCCGAAAGATGGGGTGTAGTGGGAATTAATCCACAACAAGTTTGAAGACTTTGCCAAGGATCCTAGAAGTATAAGGCTCGCAGAGTATACTGACGGGATGAATCCTTTTGGCGATATGAGCACCAATTACAACACATGGCCGGCGCTTCTGTGCATATATAACCTAGCTCCTTGGTTGTGTATGAAGAAAAAATACATTATGATGTCAATGATTATCCAAGGCCCGAAGCAACCTTGAAATGATATCGACATTTACTTTCAGCTACTAGTAGAAGAACTACTGACAGTGTGGATAGATGCACCTGCTGTAAAATGTTATGATGCTTACAAAAAGGAGATTTTTGATCTACTGCGATGCTGTGCACACCATTCAAGATATGCCAACATTAGGCAACACATCGGGGCAGAAAACAAAGGGAGATGTAGGGTGTGTCGCATGCATGGATAGGACAGCTAGCAGAAGACTTCCCAACTCGTGCAAAAGCGTGTATTTGCATCATCTTAGGTTCTTACGGAAAAATCATCCATACCGAAAGATGAAACTGAATTTGATGGTACGACAGAGGTAGAAGTGGGCCCAAGACTATATGATGGGGAGGTGGTCCACAACATGGCTAAACAAATTAATGTTGTGCTTGGCAAGAATCACGCTTTGACGATGAAAAAAACACCCAAGGGTCAAGTGTTTAAGAAGAAATCGGTGTTCTGGAAATTACCTTACTGGGGGATTCTACGTGTAGGTCATTGCATCGATGTCATGCACATAGAGAAGAACATATGTGAAAGCATCTTTGGTACTCTGTTCAAAATTAAAGGTAAAAGATAGGATGGTGAGGGTTCACGGCTCGATATGCTTGCTAATCAATCAAAAGGCAAGAGTGAAGCAGAAGATGATGACAAATTCATCAAAGCTCGCCAGAGTTTCAATTTTAGTACAAAATAAGCAACACAGTTCTTCACCTATTTGTTGTCAGTTAAGACACCCTCTTCCTACTTCGCAAACATCAAAAGTCTCGTGGATGTGAGCTCAGGTAAAATGAAGTTGGGACACATGAAGTCACATGATTTCCATGTAATGTTGACACAAATCCTCCCGGTGGCCATCAGGAATATGTTGGACAAAGATATAAGGAACACACTCATTAATCTCTGTGATTTCTTCAACCAACTATGGCAGAAAGTTGTAGATCCTGAAGAGCTGGATCATATGCAAGATGATATTGCAAGAATATTGGGCAACCTAGAGATGTTTTTCCCACCGTCATTCTTTGATGTCATGGTCCATCTCACTGTGCACCTTGTCGACGAGATAAAGTATTGTGGTCCTGTGCTTCTTTGCAACATGTATCCCTTTGAGCGGTTCATGGGAATACCAAAGCGCTTTTGTCGGAACCGAAACCATACAAAGGCAAGCATCCTACAAGGTTATACCGCAGAGGAGGTGGTTGAGTTTTGCACCGAATACATGAAACAACAACCTATAGGTTTGCCCCTCTCTCGCCATGAGGGGTGGCTGAAAGGAAAGCCGGTCCTTGCTGGCACGCAAATGGTTGCACCCGGAGAATTGGCAGAGAAAGCCATTTTGATGGTACTGCTTAATAGCCCAGTTCTCAGCGTTTATGCCAAAGAACACTTGGCGGAGATACGCCAAAGCTTCTTACCAATGGTGCCTTCATCAGATGTGGATATGAAGGAGCACACTAAGAACTACACCGAATGGCTGAAGAAGCATTTGTCACAAGGATCCATCGATGACATTGCTACGTGGTTGGCACAAAATCCATCACCTACGATTTTGACGTACCAAGCATATGACATAAATGGATACATGTTCTACACTAATGAATGTGATGAGAAGACCTCATATCAGAACAACTCTGTTCGAATAGAATGCATGAATGTAGATGAAGCTGATAAAAGGGTATACTATGGAACCATCAAAGAGATTTGGGAGCTTGACTATGTGAAAGTTAAGGTGGCATTATTCAGGTGCTCATGGATACCTCTTGGTCAAGTAGAGGTTGATGATTACAGGAAGACCTGTGTTAACAGGACAACGATGGCATATCACACAGACCCATTCATTCTTGCCAGCGATGCTACACATATTTTCTTTGTGGAAGACCCTTTGCATAAGAACTGACATGTAGTGATGCATGGGAAGAGGAGGGTACTGGGTGTTGACGATGTTGACAATGAAGACGAGTACGAATTTGATGAGTTGCCAGCCAAGGGATCACGCAACCCTGTAACAGAGAAGCGTAAAATCATCACAAAACCCAAGTTCATTCGGGGTCAACGTAATGATCCCAATTCCCTCATGTTCATGGGAATTAAGCCGTAAGACTAGTATTTATGCCTACCCTGCAACTTAATTCGTTCAATTTAGAACTATTGCGTGTATTGAATTTGTGAGTTATGCCCGATTTTCTGTTGATGTAAGAACCGTTAATATGTTGACCTTGATATGTTGTGAGCTCAGGCAATGAATATGAACTATTTTTTGTTGTTGTTATTATTATTATTATTATTATTATTATTATTATTATTATTATTATTATATCATAGAGGCAACACACTCAATTGATCTCACTACAGTATGTGTGAACAAAAATATGTATGCATCTGGTTTGCGAATAGCACACGGTTCGTTGATGAAAGCCATGTGCCGACAAAACCCCGCCCATGATCTGAGTCATGCATTCTGATTGGCCAGAATCCAAACCCCACGGATCGTACGTCTGCACCGTTGGATGCTCCCAGATCAAACAGTGATCCTCATCCCTTTCGACAGCACATGCGGTTCCGGTTGTAATTTTATTTTTATGCACAAAATGCACGTCAAACTCAAAATAGCTAACAATATCTGAAATGCACCAGAAAATAAAACCCGTGGTATAATGGTGATTGCGTACCGTGAAAATATTTATGAGGCCAAACAATGAAGTCACCGGCCACAGGAGTTTGAATTGACACATCTCATTTGGGAAACCACGATCCTTCATGTGAGATGCTCCGGTTTGGAAGGAGCGATCGTCAAAACTTGTGCCAAACTTTACCAATTTTTTCCATGGGGTCGTGATAGCACACCATGGGCACACATCGATTTTGATGATGTCCGGACTCCATTTGAATTTCCAGTAATTAAAATACAACCTATGCCTATGCCAGTGGACGCACCTCGTGGCCGAAATGTTTGAAACTTCTCCCCGCTTCTCAAACAAACGGATGAAAACTCGCAAAGCGACGCACAAATGATATGTACACCTTCTTTGCTAGGCTGATCGTAATGGGATATCATAGCTAGTATCATGCCAACTAGGCAATTTTGATAAATGGCTCCTCTCCTCCACCTCTCCTCTCCACCTGCTCTACCACCATCGTAATGGAGATCTCGGCCGGTGCACGCTATGGAGGGACTCTTCCATTGGGATTTCAACCCCGGCCTAGTAGTCGCGGATCAGGTGTGTCGTTGCTTTGGATCTACGGTTCATTTCTCTCATGGTTTTGGATCCAAGGAATTTTTCTTGGTCGTCTACTTCTCTTCGGCCTCCTTCAACCTCTCTGTGGAATCGGTTGGTTTGGCGTTGCAATGCTGCATTGGAGGTCTATCATCGGGATTCAAGGTTAAACTTTTGAGCGAGCGTCGCTTTAGGTTTTCGGTGGCTTCCAATAAGGTTTGTCATTTCATTTACCACCTCAAGGATCGTATATGGCCGGACTTCATATGTCACTTTCAGCTCTTTTGAGGCCATGACCATGCAGTCGCCCCGATGGACAACTTCTAGCACTTCGATGAAACGACCCTTGATATATCTATGCATTCACCAATTGCTATCAAGGCTAATCTGGGTTTCCTACGTTCTAGTAGCCACGTGAATGCGGCCTTTAGTGCTAGTTTGGTTGGTCTTGACCCCCCTGAGATTATTCTCCCATAGGGTTCGCCGGACTTCTCACCGGCGGGTCACAACGCTGTTGCGACGACCATTCCATACTCTTTTGGTAACACGGTGCGAGAAATTAATGGCATTAATGGTTGTCCCTCAGTAGTCGGCCTTTCTTTCGGGAGTTTTCAATTGAATAATCAGATTAATGACTCAAAGGGAAATCAGAGCAATCAACATTTATTACCTGATGGATTATGCTGGGCAAGTTTAATTGTGATTTATCCACCAGGCCACTCCCCATGGATAAGATGCGTTTTGAAGGTCAGTTTTTTAAACAGAGATACTGGGATTCAATTCTGACCTTTATGATCTTTCATATTCTGGACCAACTACGTTTTGGGTATTCTATCAGCCACATTGCAACCATTTGGTCACTTACTTCTGTACCACCTTTGGCCTACATATACAAGTGATTACGTATTTGCTCTAATTGTGACATATTGGGACATTTATTTGATAGTTGTCCGAGTGTACCTTGCCCGACTTGCTTTGAGACTCCTCGCCAAGGCACGTCACATGCTTATCCTAGCTCAGAAGTGGAATTCCAAGGTGGCCCATGCAATGTTTCATCGAGGAATAATGAGGATGTTCCTTCTCCGTGCACAACCTTCCCAACTTGCAACTCTGCTGGCCATTCATATTTTTCCTGCCCTGGATTAAAACTGTGCTCCTTGTGGTTGGTTGGGCCACTATTTTCGAGAATGCAGGTTCGGCCCGGTCTGTAGTGGGCTCCTAAGCCTGGTTCAGAAACCCAACTAATTTCGTTGAATGCTGGCCCACTTCTTAGGAGGCAGCTCATTAATCCTAAGGATTCTTTCCCCTCCACTGAAGATTTCCTTACCGCGCAAACGGATTCCTTCCAAGATTGTAATGGAATTTTATCTTGGTCTGTTCCAATCAATGACTCTCAGCGACACAAATTGATACACTTTCTTTTTAATGATTCACTTGCCCACAACAACCAAGGTGCTACGACCGGAGCAGATCGCAGCGTCACTATTAGATGCAGATCGTGTGGTGAGCCTGGTCACGTGGCGTCCTCCTGTGGCGTCAAGCGGAGGCAGAGGAGGCGCGTTTGGGTTCCCAAGAAGCAAAATACCCCTACCGATACGCCTCCCTCTCTGTCACCTATCATTCGCTTGATTCCACCTCCTGCTGCTCCTCCCTCCCCTCCCATGGCGAACTTCCCCGTCAATGTCGTCCCCTACCTGCCTCAAGGCATTACTATCGAGCTCGGCCCTGAAGATCACCTTGTCAGAGATGAGATGGTGGTCGGACCTATTCCACCGCTCCGCAACGACTTCCTGGCCACTGTTTAAGTGAATCGCTTCGTCCCCTTCCATTATAAGGCCATGCTTCGTCACGCCATTGAAGGTTTGCTCTATGAGTCTAACTTATTCCCCACCGAAGTAGATGGCTATCCGCTTGGGATTGGTATTTTTTGGATTTGTGGATTCTGCTGTCAGAGATGATGTGGTCGGTACTACCTTTGAGTTAGATGAGGATGAGGATAATCAAGGCACTGTTGTTTCTTTTGTTCCTCATGATGCTGCTATCAACATGCAATCAGACTAGTTTTGGGCCACTAGTTTGGTTGCTTTACATTGGATTTCCACATGACTACAAGACCGCACACTATATTCATAAGTCTGTCGACAAGTTTGGCGAGTTAGTTACTTGGAATAATCCTAGGGGTGACAGAAAATTTGTTTTGATCAAAGCCAGAGTGCTTAGTTTGCGCCAGGTTCCTAAGAGCTTCTTCATGCACCAGTTAGGAGGGGAACGTCACTGCTGGACTGTATGCGTCACAATTCTTTGAAGCAGTGATTGGAATGCTCATATTCCTGAAGTTCCACCGGCAGGCATTGACCCACCTCCTGATGATGGTATCCCTCATCCTTTGTTAGGTGAAGGTCTCACTGCAGAGCAGATGTATCAAGCGCAGCTGCATAACTGGCTTGCTCAGAATGCCATGCCCAACCCCAATGCTGCACAACCTCAACACAATGCTGCCCAAGGGCATGATGTGCGCTTCCACGCTGGCTGGGGTGCCTGACCTCCTTCCCCTCCACCTACTCCGCCTACTCTGTATCATTATCAGGCTTGGTTGGCGGCTGAAGGTTTATAGGTCCAGGATGGAATCCTTCCCACAAACAATCTTCAGGACAGCCCAGGTACTACTTGGAATGACTCAATCTCGGCTTATGGCAGTTCAGATTCCAGTGCTACAGTCTCTGACAGTTATGTGTTGGTACCAAGCAATATTTTCTCTGCGCTCACTTTGGGAGAAGGATCTGCCTCTCCTCAGACTAGTCTGGTGCCTGCTGCTGCAACTGTGTGCAATGCGCTGCACATTGAAATTTCCCTCTCTGCTTCTGGGATGCAATTTGCAATGACTGAACAGGGCAATGTGGTCGGCTCCATGATGATCAATGTTGAATTCCCATTTATCCGGCTCAACACTTTCCTCAGGTCTGCTATTATGCCAATCATTGCAGCCTATGGTCCTTGGAGTTCGGGTTTTGGACTTAGAGATGAGAGAGTGGACCTCAAAGTGGTGACCACTGAAGATGATGGTGTGTTGGCTATGTCTGAAGCAACCAAAACTATCACTTTGCACTCCTCCAACTCCTCTCTTGTGGAACAGATGGACACTTTTGAAGCTCTTCACCCGACTGAACCAACTAGTCCAATTTCAGATGTTGTCACCTTGAGCACTCCGGCTTCTATGTTGTACTTGGCTCCTTTCTCTCAGAACGCCACTAATCTGAATTCTTCAATGGAAGCCTCTAGTGATGTTGAGAAAATTATGCCACAGCAGTCTGCGCCTCTCATTCCTGATGCTATGCTTGAGACTGCTGCAATTGTGCCCACTCGCCGTGGCAAACAGACAGCTCTTGAATCCTCGATCAACCTTCGCAGAAGCGCCCGCAAGAACAAGTATGATGGCTTTAAGGTGCCACCTGTCACTGATATTAAAACCAGGGTTTTCAAGGTAAAGCCGCGAGTCACACCCTCTGCTGTCTCCTCTGTAGTCATTACTGAACTTGATGATGATGATGCACTACCACCGCCAACCCCAATCCCTGTGAGTTAGCATATTGGTTCAGTCATGTGTGGTATCCCTGCTGCTGAACTCTCGGAGGAGGAGCTGCTTGCTCGCCAGGAAGCAGGGTCGTCTTCAGAGGCTTCCTAATTCTCCTATTTTACTTTACTTATGCCGCTTTTGGTTAGTTGGAATGTCCTTTGTTGGAATGTACATGGGCTAAACTCTGAAGCCAAACAATTAGCTCTTTCTAATGCGATCAACTCTAGTGGCTGTGCGGTGATTTGCTTGCAGGAAACTAAAAAAATCCTCTTTTGATAATGCTTTCATTAAAACGTGTTGCCCTAGAAGGTTTGATAAATTTCATTTTGTCCCCTCTCGGGGAGCGTCGGGAGGAATTGCTACCATTTGGAGTAGTGCCATTTTCACAGCCACTATTATAGCCTCTGAAGATTTTGCACTTGTGACTCATTTTCGATCGACCCAGTCGGCCCAATCCTGGACTCTAGTTAATGTGTATGGACCCTGCCAAGGAGATCAAAGATCTAACTTCATTGTCGGGTTATTCTCTCTTAATATCCCCTCAGATGAGGATTGGCTTCTCATTGGCGATTTTAATTTCATCAGAGGGCCTGACAATCGTAATAAACCGGGGGGTAATTTTGGCGATATGATCACCTTTAATGACTTCATCAGAACACATGCTTTAATTGAACTACCCATCAAGGGGCGGGCATACACTTGGAGTAATATGCAAGTTGACCCCTTGCTTGGAAAGATTGACTGGTTTTTCACAAGCAACCACTCGACCAATTCATACCCGAATACCATGGTTAAACCCCTTGGCCGACCAGTTTCCGATCACATACCTTGTGTCATTAATATTGAAACGAAAATTCCAAGATCCAAGCTCTTCAGATTTGAGTCATACTGGATCCAGCACCCGGGGTTTTTAGACGCTGTCAAGATGTCATGGGCCAAACATGTGGCTTCTCAGAACATGGCGACCAGTCTTTGCAAAAAACTCAAGAATTTACGCCATGATCTCAAAATTTGGAGTAAGAATATCTCTAAGTTATCTATTGCAATTGAGAACACTAACAAGGCTTTGCTTGAAATTGATGGGCTGGAGAACAAGAGATCTCTCACAATACCAGAAACAAATTTCAGGATTATCCTCAAGAAGCATCTCTTGAGACTCTTGTCATACCAAAAATAGTATTGGAAGAAATGTTGCACGATTTGGTGGGTATGGTTTGGCGATGAAAACTCCAAGTTTTTCCAAGCTATGGCGTCCGAAAGATATCGAAGAAACAATATTGCCACCCTCACGACTGACTCTGGGTTTTGTACAAAAGACCACACAAGCAAAGAGTCAATTATATTTCAAGCCTTCAAAGAGAGACTTGGCACCACATCGCATCATGACATGAAATTTGACCTATCCCACATCATCAAAAGGATTGAGGGCCTCGATGAACTCACCGTGCCATTCACTAAGGAAGAGATAGACAATGTGATTAAAATGATGCTAGCTGATCGTGCCCCGGGCCCAGATGGCTTTACTGGCATTTTTCTTAAGTCATGTTGGGAGGTGATCAAGGAGGATTTTTATAAGTTATGCAACCAATTCTTCGATGGTAATCTCAACCTTGAGAGCATTAATGAGGGTCTTATTACTCTTATCCCAAAGACCAATGCGCCCTCATCCGTCAATGATTATAGGCCAATAACGTTGCTCAATTTCAGCCTTAAGGTGATCACCAAGCTTTTGGCTAACCATCTACAAAAGCTTATTCTCAAAATCGTGCATCGCAACCAATACGGGTTCCTCAAAGGCCGCACGATCCAAGATTGTCTGGCATGGGCATTCGAATACATCTACCAGTTCTAAGCTTCCAAAAAGAGATTAGGTTACTTAAACTCGACTTCGCCAAAGCCTTTGATACAATCGATCACGCTGCCATGCTTGAGATCATGAAGAACATGGGATTTAATGAGAAGTGGCTAGGCTGGGTTAAATGCATTTTCGCCTTTGAAAAATCTACGGTGCTCCTTAATGGGGTACCTGGACATATTTTTCACTGCATTTGTGGTGTTCACCAAGGTGACCCCTTGTCCCCCCTCATCTTTGTCCTGGCTGCGGACCTGTTACAAGCTGCATTCAATGATGCCTTTGCCAGAGATCTCATTAAGCTGCCCTTCCCAAACAACAACAAGAAAGATTACCCGGTGATTGATACGTCTCCAATGTATCTATAATTTATGAAGCATTCATGCTATTTTATTATCTGTTTTGAATGATTATGGGCTTTATTATAAAGTTTTATATTACTTTTGGGACTAACCTATTAACCGTAGGCCCATCCCATATTGCTGTTTTATTGCCTGTTTCAGTATTTCGAAGGAAAGGAATATCAAACAGAGTCCAAACGGAATGAAACCTTCGGGAGCGTGATTTTTGGGAAGAATATGATCCGGGAGACTTGCAGTTCACGTTAGAAGAGCCTCGATGAGGCCAGGAGATAGGGGGCACACCCCTGTCTCCTGGGCCCCTCGAGCACCCCTTAACCGACTTCTTTCGCCTATATAAGTCCACGTACCCTAAAAACATCGAAAACAAAGATAGATCGGGAGTTCCGCTGCCGCAAGCCTCTGTAGCCACCAAAAACCTCTCGGGAGCCTGTTCTGGCACCCTACCGGAGGGGGGCTCCCTCACCAGTGGCCATCTTCATCATTCCGGCGCTCTCCATGACAAGGAGGGAGTAGTTCACCCTCGGGGATGAGGGTATGTACCAGTAGCTATGTGTTTTATCTCTCTCTCTCGTGTTCTCTCTATGGCACGATCTTGATGTATCGCGAGCTTTGCTATTATAGTTGGATCTTATGATGTTCTTCCCCCTCTACTATCTTGTGATGAATTGAGTTTTCCCTTTGAAGTTATCTTAGCGTATTGAATCTTTAAGGATTTGAGAACACTTGATGTATGTCTTGCCGTGTTTATCTGTGGTGACAATGGGATATTCACGTGATCCACTTGATGTATGTTTTGGTGATCAACTTGCGGGTTCCGCCCATAAACCTATGCATAGGGGTTGGCACACGTTTTCGTCTTGACTCTCCGGTAGAAACATTGGGGCACTCTTTG
The DNA here is from genome assembly GCF_018294505.1 of Triticum aestivum. NCBI lineage: Eukaryota > Viridiplantae > Streptophyta > Magnoliopsida > Poales > Poaceae > Triticum > Triticum aestivum. The sequence goes on from NC_057798.1 coordinate 555,998,648, forward strand.
AAGTACTTTGTGTTGGTTGAATAGATGAATCTGAGATTGTGTGATGCATATCGTATAATCATGCCCACAGATACTTGAGGTGATAATGGAGTATCTAGGTGACATTAGGGTTTTGGTTGATTTGTGTCTTAAGGTGTTATTCTAGTATGAACTCTATGATGGATTGAATAGAAAGAATAGCTTCATGTTATTTTACTACTGACTCTTGAATAGATAGATCAGAAAGGATAACTTTGAGGTGGTTTCGTACCCTACCATAATCTCTTTGTTTGTTCTCTGCTATTAGTGGCTTTGGAGTGACTCTTTGTTGCATGTTGAGGGATAGTTATATGATCCACTTATGTTATTATTGTTGAGAGAGCTTGCACTAGTGAAAGTATGAACCCTAGGCCTTGTTTTCTACCATTGCAATACCGTTTACGCTCACTTTTGTTACTTGCTACCTTGCTGTTTTTATAATTTCAGATTACAAATACTCATATCTACCATCCATATTGCACTTGTATCACCATCTCTTCTCCGAACTAGTGCACCTATACAATTTACCATTGTATTGGGTGTGTTGGGGACACAAGAGACTCTTCGTTATTTGGTTGCAGGGTTGTTTGAGAGATACCATCTTCATCCTATGCCTCCTACGGATTGATAAACCTTATGTCATCCACTTGAGGGAAATTTGGTACTGTCCTACAAACCTCTGCACTTGGAGGCCCAACAACGTCTACAAGAAGAAGGTTGCGTAGTAGACATCAGTGATCCAATATGCGGATGACACGATCCTTGCTGTGCCGGCTTGTCCTATACAAGCAACAACAATCAAGAACATACTTTCGGACTATGCAACCTCTATTGGCTTGAAGATCAACTTTCACAAATCCACCCTTGTCCCGGTCAACTGTGAAGAATCAGTCTACAACAGTTTGGCCAACTTTTTTGGATGTGTAGTGGGCAAGATGCCATTTACTTACCTTGGTCTCCCTATGGAACTACAAAGCCCACCATGCACGATCTCATGCCTTTGGTTTGTCGTTTGGAAAGAAGGTTATTGGCAGCCCTCAACATGATCTCTTGTGGAGGCAAATTATCCTTGCCGAACTCGGTGATAACCTCCCTCATTATTTTTGCTATCTGCACGCTTAAACTACCAACGGGAATCATTGAACTTCTGGATAAGATCCGTAGAAAAAGCCTCTAGACAAAGAAAACGGATCAAGGTGATAAATGTAATTCACTTGCTGCATGGGACATGGTACGTAAACCAAAGAATTGTGGAGGGCTTGGGGTACTCAATCTAAAGATCCAAAATGATGCTCTCCTACTCAAGTTTCTCCACAAGTTTTATAATCACTAGGACCTCCCTTGGGGGGAATTAATTTGGAATACTTATTACAACACTAAGATTCCACATGCTACTGAGCCCGTTGGATCCTTCCGGTGGCGTGACATCACTAAATTAATGCCAACGTACAGAGGTATCACCTAGATAAATGTGAACAATGGTGCTACAAGTTTGTTCTGGAAGGATATGTGGTTAGGGGAAATCTTCGCTGAATCACACCCACGAGCTTTCTCTTTTGCAATAGATGAAGACATATCAGTGTGTGACTTCTTGGGGTCTGCCAGCTTGCATGAAACGTTTCATCTCCCACTCTCAACGCAGGCGCATGCAGAAACCAGAGAGTTACAAACAAAGACTTTGGAAGTGCAACTTGCCGAACACACAATGCATGATGAGTGGTCGTGCACTTGGGGATCTCCTCATTACTCAGCCAACAAATTATATGCCTTCTACTTTCGAGATATCCAAGCGCATCAAGCTTATTTGTGGCTATGGAAGTCTAAAGCCACTATGAAAATCAAAGTGTTCGGTTGGCTACTTATTTCTGACAGATTGAATACTAGAAACGTGCTCAAAAGAAGACACTATAACATTGGAACCAACTTTGGTTGTCTCCTATGCACAACCTGCATAGATGAAACGGTTGAACATCTTTTCTTGGGTTGCCCTTTTAGCCAACAATGTTGGGCTGATATTGGGATGCACGGGTCCACACAAGAAAATAGATTAGAATGGATCAAATCAGCCAAAATCTCATGGAATAGGCCATTATTCATTGAAATCTTTCCGCAATCGGCTCAGAGCATTTGGAAAGAACGAAACAACAAGCAGTTTAGAGGGATCACACCTTCTAAAAGCTCTTGGCTGTCCAGGTTGAAGGAAGACTTAGCCCTCCTAAGTTATAGGGTCGGAGAAAAGAATAAACCCTGTCTACTCTCTTTTTTAAATAACTTGCATTAGGTAGCTTCCCCCCCTCTATATCCACTCCCCAAAGGGGAGATGGGTTTGTAAAAAGACTATGTAAACTACCTATTCTTTTATTCAATTCACATTAGGAGCCTCCCCTATTGTTTTACTAGTAAAAAAAACTAGGCAATTTTGATGAGCTGCCATAGAATGAAATGAAGAAAGAGAGGGTTAAGTATCATATCATGAAACCGTGTCATAATAAATGTTATGCTACTATGTGTCATGCATGGTACTAGTATATGATCGATACTAGCTAGCTACCTTTGTAATGCATGCAGAGTATCATAAGTTAGACTACCCACAATGGGAGTAACATAGGTAGTAACATCACACATATCTAGATAAAATAGATGATGTGGCAAGCAATAAATGAAGAAAGAGAGGCATGTGGTAACATAGCTAGTTACTAATAGTATGAGTAACATCACGCATGTGTGCAAGGCGTTGCACGTTTCTCTCATACACGTACATGCGTGTGTGCGAGGCGTTGGGCTCTAACTGAACCCGAGCGAGGCGTTGGGCTCTAACTGAACCCAAGCTATTGCACTAGCTACGTTACTGAACCCGAGCGATCGATCCCTTGCTGTTAACTGAACCCGAGTGATTCCTTGGCTACTGCTGTTAACTGAAGCCGATCGAACCCTGCTGCCTCCTTCCCTTGATGAATAGTGAGTGTTGTTGGGGGGTTTGGATGAACAATTCCCGGTGGGGGTGTATGAACAAGACCCGTGGTGTTGTCTCTGGATGAATAGGACCCCGATCGAGCCGATTGGCGGTGGATGAACATGACCCCATGGAGGGCTGGATGAATAGGACGACCTCGTGGAGGGCTGGTTGAACAGTAGCCGGTGGAGGGCTGGATGAATAGTAGCCTGTGGAGGGGTGGTTGAACAGGACCCCGTGGAGAGGGTTGATTGAACAGTAGCCAAGGAAGGAGTGGTGGAGGCTGGATAAACAGGAGCCCGTGGATGAACAGTCGCAGGTGGATGCTGGAGGAGGTCGATGGTGGATGAACAGTAGCCCGTGGAGGCCGGAGGAGGTCGATGGTGGAGATGAACAGTACCCCGTGGAGTCCCACTTTGCGGTACGCCATACCCCTTCCTATGAACAGGACCCATGTTCCGACCGTAGCACTCCAACACAAATCTGTTTCCTCTGTATTGCGGTATGCCACATCCCTCCCGATCAACAGGGCCCCGTTTCGACCGTAGGAGGTCCAAGAGAAGTTTGTTTCCTCCATTTTGCGGTACGCCAGACCCCTCCCGATGAACAGGATCCCGTTTTAACCATGGCCGGTCGAACACAAGGCCGTTTCCTCCATTCTACTGTAATGCCAGGCCCTGTTTCGATCGACTGTTCCGTCCAAGTCGGTTGGCTCCCGATGAACACAACGTATTCCGTTGCCTCCCGATGAACATGATGTATTCCGTTGCCTCCCAATGAACACGACTCATTTCGTTGCCTCCCCATGAACACGACGATGATGTAGTTTCTCCATTCCGACCCAGCCGTACGTATGCGCGAGTAGGCATTCGAGACGTGACCGTATTTACTTTCTTGCATCCTGGCCCCTGTACAGACGTGTACACGATATTAATGAGACTGCGTGACATGCTATGTGCGCGCCTCTACTACGACACGTGCCATTCCTTACACGGCCATGGTTCACCGCTGCAGCCTGCAGACAGACCGATCGACCAGTATGTACGTACACGTTCGCGACCAGAATGACGACGCTACGTACGCTTCGACCAGGTGGGTCCTGACTGTCGGGAACTTCCTTGCGTGTGAAGATGTAGCTGGTGGGTCCCAGCAGTCAGGGGGCGAATCATTTTTTCCCCATAATATGGACACACTTCCTTGCGTGCGAAGATGTAGCTGGTGGGTCCCAGCAGTCAGGGGGCGAATCATTTTTTTGCCCGTAATATGGACACACTTCCTTGCGTGCAAAGATGTAGCTGGTGGGTCCCAGCAGTCAGGGGGCGAATCATTTTTTTTGCCCGTAATATGGACACACTTCCTTGCGTGCGAAGATGTAGTTGGTGGGTCCCAACAGTCAGGGAGGAAATGTTTTTTCATGAAATACGGTGGCCCGTCCGGTGGGTCCCTGCTGTCATGTGGAGGAATCATTATTTTCCGTGTAATAAGGAGGCACTTCCTTGCTGCGGCCGTGGACCCAGCTGTCAGCCTCTCCACGTACAGTACTCTTCCAAATGGAAGTTGTTCATTGACCACATTGACCAGGCCGCGTCGAGAGCACCAAGGCGGTGGACGACGGTGAGGCCTAGGAAGGGGACGACGCAGAGCCGAGGAAGACACGGCAGTGGATGCCCACACAGAGAGGAGTATGAGGGTTCACTGGTTCAGCTGCGATGTGAGGCTGCCATCGCCGCAGGGCCTGGCCAGCGGTGGGAATAGTAGGGGGCAGTGAGGCCTCTACGGCAGCACAGCCAGCCGCGGGTGGCAGGAGCATGCGACACGACCGACGCTGCTTTGGGAAGCTGGAGCAAGAAGACCAGAGGTTGAAGAAGCACTACGGCCATTGGATGGACATCGTACGGTCACTGGAGCTAGAATCGTTCATATTGACTAAGTTGACAAAGCCCTCCATCCCCGTCAACTTAGTAGGCCCACAAGTCAGCCTCCCACTATGATGGGTCCCAGCTAGCAGGGGGAGTATTCATTTTTTTGTGCGTAATAAGGAGGCACTTCCTTGCGTGCGAAGATATAGCTGGTGGGTCCGAGCTGACAGCGGTGGGAACATTTTTTCGCGAAATACAGAGGCCCTTCTGGTGGGTCCCAGCTGTCAGGTGGAGGAATCATTATTTTGCGCGTAATAAGGAGGCATTTCCTTGTGTGGGCCCCTACTGTCAGCCTCTTCCCACTACAAAAAAGACACATCCGTGACATTTTGGGCCAAACGAATTTTTTTCTGTCATACTTATGACACTTCTATGACGATAATTGTGACAAAAGCCGGTATCATCATAGATGTGGTGGGCTCCTACTTCTATGACAAAAAATCATGATAGAAAATGGGCTTTTCGTCCTCGGAGGGCCTGAGACGCAGCTGCATGACATTCTTTGGGCCGTCCATGATGGAAAAAACCATGGTAGAAGCGAGGGCGAGGAAATTTTTGGGGAGTTCCCGGTTACAGTGGGTGGTCGGGGGCCGAGCGATGCGCATTTCTCTCATACACATACGCGGGTGTGTGCGAGGCGTTGGCTCTAACTGAACCCGAGCAAGGCGTTGGGCTCTAACTGAACCCGAGCGATTGCACTGCAGGCTACGCGTTACTGAACCCGAGCGATCGATCGATGGCCGTTAACTAAACCCGATCAAGCGATTCCTTCGCTACTGCTGCTAATTGAAGCCGATCGATGCTGCCTCTAGATGAACAGTGAGTGTTGTAGGGGCGGGGGGGGGGGGGAGTTGGATGAATAGTGGGCGGTGGGGGTGGATGAACAGGACCCTATGGCGTTGCCTCTGGATGAACAGGACCCCAATCGATCAAGCCGGTTGGGGCTGGATGAACAGGACCCCGTGGAGGGCTGGATGAACAGGACGACACCGTGTAGGGCTAGATGAATAGGACGACCCCGTGGAGGGCTGGATGAATAGTAGAAGGTGGAGGGGTGGATGAACAGTAGCCTGTGGAGGGGTGGTTGAACAGGAGCCTTTGGAGAGGGGTGGTTGAACAGTAGCCGGTGGAGTAGCGCGCGGTGGAGGCTGGATGAACAGGAGCCCGTGTATGAACAGTCGTAGGTGGAGGCTGGAGGAGGTCGACAGTGGATGAACAGTAGCCCGTGGAGGCTGGAGGAGGTCGATGGTGGAGATGAACAGTATCCCGTGGAGTCCCGTTTTGCGGTACGCCACACCCCTCCTGATGAACATGACCCCCGTTTCGACCGTAGCGCTCCAACACAAGTCTGTTTCATCCGTTTTGCGGTACGCCACACCCCTCCCGATCAACAGGACCCCGTTTCGACCGTAGGAGGTCCAACACAAGTCCGTTTCCTCCGTTTTGTGGTACACCAGACCCCTCCCAATGAACAGGATCCCGTTTCGAACGTGGCCAGTCGAACACAAGGTTGTTTCCTCCATTCTACGGTACGCTATGCCTTGTTTCCATCGCCTATTCCGTATAAGCCCTCCCGATGAACACGACGACACATTCCGTTCTGACCCAGTCGGTTGGCTTCCCATGAACACGACGACGATGCTGTTTCTCCGTTCCGACCCAGCCATGTAAACATGGCCGGTCGAACACAAGGTTGTTTCCTCCGTTCTGCGGTACGCCATGCCTCGTTTCCATCGCCTGTTCCGTACAAGCCCTCCCGATGAGCACGACGACGCATTCCGTTCTGACCCAGCCGGTTGGCTTCCCATGAACACGACGACGATGTTGTTTCTCTGTTCCGACCCAGCCATGTACACGATCCCTAGCCGTACGTATGCGCGAGTAGGCGTTCGAGACCCCTCCCATATGTACACATACGTGGCCGTATTTTATTTCTTGCACACTGCCCGCTGTACGTACGTGTACATGATACGTGCGCGCCTCTACTATGACACGTGCACGCCTCTACATCCACCAGTATGTACGTACACGTTCGCGACCAGAATGACAATGCTACGTACGCTTCGACCAGGTGGGTCCCGACTGTCAGGCACTTCCTTGCGTGCGAAGATGTAGCTGGTGGGTCCCAACAGTCAGGGGGCGAATCATTTTTTTGCCCAGACGCACTTCCTTGCGTGCGAAGATGTAGCTGGTGGGTCCCAGCAGTCAGGGGGGAAACGTTTTTTTCGTGAAATATAGTGGCCCGTCCGGTGGGTCCCTGCTATCAGGTGGAGGTATCATTATTTTCCGCGTAATAAGGAGGCACTTCCTTGCTGCGGTCGTGGACCCAGCTGTCAGCCTCTCCATGTATAGTCCAAGTCCGATGGAAGTCATTCCTTAACCACGTTGACCACACCGCGCTGAGAGCACCAGGGTGGTGGATGACGGTGATGCCTAGGAAGGGGACGATGTGGAGCCGGGGAAGACACGGTAGTGGATGCCCACACGTAGAGGAGTATGAGGGTTCACTGGTTCGGGTGCGGTGTGAGGCTGTCGTTGCCGTAGAATAACAGGGGGAGTGGGTGAGTGGAGGGATGGCCTGGCCAACGATGGGAGTAGTATGGGGGATGAGGCCTCTGCGGCAGCATAGTCGGCCACGGGAGGCAGGAGCATGCGGCACGACCGGCGCTGCTTTGGGCGGCTGGAGCAAGAAGACCAGAGGTTGAAGAAGCACTACGGCCGTTGGATGGACATCGTACAGTCACTGGAGCTAGAATCGTTCACATATTGACTAAGTTGACAAAGCCCTCCGTCCCCGTCAACTTAGTAGGCCCACAAGTCAGCCTCCTACTATGGTGGGTCCCAGCTGGCAGGGGAGGTATTCATTCTTTTGTGCGCAATAAGAAGGCACTTCCTTCCGTGCGAAGATATAGTTGGTGGGTCCGACCTGTCAGCGAAGGGAACTTTTTTTCGCGAAATACAGAGGCCCTTTCGGCGGGTCCCAGATGTCAGGTGGAGGAATCATTATTTTGCGCATAATAAGGAGGCATTTCCTTGTGTGCGGCCGTGGACCCAGCTCTTAGCCTCTCCACGTACAGTCCACTTCCGATGGATGTCGTTTGTTGACCAAGTTGACCACACCGCGCCGAGAGCACCAGGGCGGTGGACGACGGCGAGGCCTACGAAGGGAACGACACGGAGCCGGGGAAGACACGGCAGTGGCTGCCCACGTGGTGGAGAGTATGAGGGTTGACTGGTTCGGCTGTCGTCGCCGGAAAATAACAGGAGGTGTGGGTGAGTAGAGGGATAGACAGGCCAGGGATGCGAGTATGATGGGGCCGTGAGGCCTGCCCGACAGCACAGCCGACCACGGGAGGCAGGGAGCAGGCGGTTCCGACGACGCTGGTTTGGGCGGCTGGGGCAGGAAGATCAGAGACTGAAGAAGCACAATTGCCGTTAGATTGACATCTAATGGTCTGACACTGGTAGAGTCGATTGTTGACTAAGTTTCTTTTTGAGAAACCTTGTGTACGCGTGAAGTTAGTAGGCCCACAAGTCAGCCTCCAAATCTGTGGCAGACAACATAAAGCCCATTTGCTATTTTTTATAATTTGCAGCCCATTTGGTAATTCTTACAGCCCATTTTCTGCCCAGGACCACAGTCAAAAAGTTCAACCTTATTTTGCATATTTCGGTGGAGTCCGAATGTTGTAATCCCGAAATGATAAACATTTTTTTAAGAACTTATTGATTTGCCAAAAAAATTGTTTCGTTTTTGTAAGCAAATAAGACGTGGGGCAATTGAGTTGGTTTAAGGGAAAACCAGTGGTAAAAAAATCAGCGCTGGGTGGGAAAAACAACAAAAATAAGGATTTAAATATGAAAAGGGAATTTTATGTGTTTTCAATATAATGATACGTGTATATGAACTAGTAAAGCTATAGGTAGAGATTAGAAAACGGATGTAGGACATGCGTTTCAAGAGGAAAATAGAACTGGGATGTGTGTTTGATTCAGTAAAAATACTGCCTGCGGATGTTGTAAGACAAAATATAACTAACGCTGGCGGGCCAGAGGCCAGTAGATACCTGTTGGATCTTTGTGCCCCGTTGTCGTCATGGGCTGGGCCTATTAAAATCAAGGGACATTTACATTTATGCCCCTGATTTGCTCCCACTCTCAGATTTACCCCTAACTTTTTGATGTCCTCAAATTTGCCCCTAAAAAGTATTTTTGGTCACGAGAATGCCCTTTCAGGTGGCCAAAGTTGTTTGACCAAAACTTTGAAAATTCATAACAAATTCATGTGAACTCAGCAGAATGCAAATAAGATATCAAATTGTTCATAAAAATATCACCTATACGCACATGTCATTTACGTTCATCACCTACATGTGCATTTATTTGCATTCACCCTAAATAATTTTTTAATGTTATAAATCCTAAAAAGCTTTAAAGATTGCTTTTTTCATGAACGAAAATGACATGTGCATATAGGTGATGTTTTTATGAACATTTTGATATCTTATTTCGCATTCTTTTGAGTTCATACGAATTTATTATGAATTTTCAAAGTTTCGGTCAAACAACTTTTACTAGATGGAAGGGCATTCTTGGGACCTAAAATGCTTTTTAGGGGCAAATTTGAGCACATCAAAAAGTTAGGGGTAAATTTGAGTAGTGGGTTCGAGTTAGTGGCACAAATGTGAATGTCCCTAAAAACAAAACCAAGCCTGGGCAGTCTACAACCTAGTTGAAACTTGCTCGACCTGAAAAAAACAATATATTGTCTCAAAAAAATTGAAAAAACAATATACGTGCTCAATAAATGAGAGAATTCTGCAAGTACAGACTGATAACTGGGATGCAGCAGGGATATTGTTTTTTCATCGTGATAATAAGTGCATGCACTTGTTTCAAAAAAAATTGAGAACTAGGAATTCGAACGGCAAGTGCTTATGCTACCCATCAAATAAAAATCAGGTGCTTGAAAATTTGTTTCGAAACAAATGATTCAGCTTTATATCCACGTCGACCCTCGGCATGATGGTTGGAAGCAAATGCAAGTTCATACCAAAAGATCGTTAACAACAATACCAACTTGCGGACGACAAGGTAATACAACTACCAATACAAAACTAACTTATAATATTTTTACTCCTGGCCCTAGTGTTCGTCTGGTACAAAATCTTGCAGAGGACCAGCTCCCGCTCCTTCTCTTGCTCCAGGTCCCCGAGGTGGTACTGGTGCATCACCCAGTTGGTCCTCTGCTGGTCGTAATTCTTGTTGGTGTGCAGCACCAAAACCTTTGTGCTGCCCTTCTGTCGGCCGTTGACCATCACCGGCAAGGTATTGCCGGTCTTGTGCCACATCGCGTGCATGCCGCACTCCGACTGTATCTTGCGACGCGTCCACGTGCCCCTTTTGAACACCCTGGAATTGCGCTGGAAGATATGCTTCCTTAGGCCACTCTGTGTGATACCTGCAGTATTGTTGAATACAGGTTTTAGTGTATGTAGTTGGCATTTCCATAACATCTTTGGCATGTTGCAGTCACTTGTTTCACTTTTTATTAACTGCCAAATTGTAATTGCTTAACCAGGTCTGCGTCTAAAAAGAAAAATAGAGCTATAAACAAAGGAATATGTTTGTGCAAGTAGACGACCGATCGGTGTCTTACCTGGAAGTTTCTCAGGTTGGGTGTAGCATATGCCGTGCTCGCTGTCGATGGTTGGTATGAACAAATCGATGAGAGGGTGAGATCTCGCGCTGTCGGCACTCACTTTGGCCTCAAGGTGCTCGATCAGCTCCTGATCTGTGGGATCGAACTTGATGCCAGCCGGCAGCACCGGCCAATCCTTCTTCGACTTGCATCTGTAATTCCAGTTATATGGTACTCAATGTATGATCAATCGACTGTTTTAAGTGAATGATGAAAGATTTCGACAAATAAGTGGTACTCCAAATCTGAAGTCCAGAATTCCCGAACACGCCGCCGGGATTCTTGTGTCACCTCACGCGCAGCGTGTTGTCACGTCAATTCAATGTGTGGACATGATGAATAATTTTTTTTGAAACTGGACATGATGAATAATTTGACCGATGTATACTAGTACTGCTACTGTACTACTTACTAGTCATATTTAGTGTCACAATTTATACATAGGTTTAATTAACAAGTACACACTTGAAGCCTAATTGATATCCTACACAGGTGAGTTAGGATGCACTTGATCCCAGGAAGGTATATATCCTTCAAACCAGAGGAGTGCTTCAAACTAACAACAATACATAATATCCAACAAAAGAGGGTCGTGCTACAGCAGCAGAATACATGGCTCAGTCTAGATATCAGTACAAATCAAGTTGTGCATATTTGCTGTTGGCATGAACCACATCGCCGCATGTCAGGTTTGCAAAAGCCATCCATCGCATGGAAGCTTGATTCCTTTCACGCACTGAAGATTATCTGGTAACAAGCTGTGTCGATGAATCTCTGGATATGGTGATTCTTGAAACCCATGGTATGATGTGTATACATAGCCCCCCCTGGCGAATGGAAGTTGCATAGCACGGTAATCATCGCCAGTGATATGATCGATGATTGGTTGGATGATCGGATAATTGAGCCCGAGGAACAAGGAGTGGTTGCGAGGCTGTAAACCCGCCTCCAGTTGAATACGCCTGGCCCAACAGAGCTGGGATCTTTCTCGAACACGAAGCAGCCATAGCCATCAATGTCACGAACGCCCCATGCATTGTACTGCATGTGGTTTGATGTAATGGTTTGGTCAATTTGGCACGTGCGAATGAGCATCAAATGACCGCCGTCAGCTGAATGAGCGATAAACCACCACCCATCGGTTGGTATGATTCCAGGTCTTGGAATCATGAAAGCCAGCACACTTGCGTCTGCTGCAACAATTCAAATTGGAGACCAAAAGGACAAAAATAAACAATCATGTTCAGAGTATGTGTGGAATTAAGATTATTATAATAGTGACACATATCGTAGACAGAGAATTGCAATGCCGTGGTCATAATCATACCCCAAGTTAAAAAAATAAGCCAATGGCTTTCATATTCTAGCAATATGTCATGGTTCAAACATCATGTAACAATGAGAGGAAAACAGCTATGATAGAGCCTACTCATATTCTACCATAGCACTTACTACTACTGTTCTCATATCAACTCTAAGCAATAACATGCGTTGTTATAAAAATATTGGAAACGAGAGTAACATATAGCAATCATGATGTTATGCTCATAATATGTATTCTAACAATCATTAGATGCCAACTGTTCTCATATCAACTCTAACAATAACATGTGTGGTCATAAAAATCTAGAAAATGAGAGGAACATATACTCCCTCCATCCCAGAATAACTGTCTTAAGCTTAGTACAACTTTGTACTAGAGCTAGTACAAATTTGAGACACTTATTTTGGGACGGAGGGAGTAGCAATGATGTGGTTATAGACATACTATCTATTCTAAATTTGTGACAATGAACAGGGAGTCGTATTCATAAGGTAAAGATGAGATGAGATAGAACAATTACAGGACGATAGATTCAACCAATATAGGCAGCCAATCTGTGCGTCGACCGCGTAAACGATGCCATCGTGCACTATAACATCAGACAGAAATGTTGCCTCAACAGGATTGATGATGAGCCATAACCATGTATGGCGACTGGATTCCAGATAGACTAATACCATGTTGAACAAGGCAATGAGCTTGTAATCCATGTAGTCTTTTGATGGTGTGGGCACTTTGCAGATTACAACTTCCAGCAAACAGAGATTGAGCCAAAAGCTTGACGCGTCTCGTGCGTAGTAGGCATGAGTGTCCGGCGGGCCGCGAGGCTCGATGGCGGCGGTATCCAATGATGGAAGGGTGATATCTCACTGGGTGTAGATATCCACGAGATGCCACGGACTACCGGATTGATGGATGAGGATGGTCCAGTTGGCCTTCATACCCGTCCAGTAGTGGCCGCGCATGACGGACAGGTGGACAGGTAGTGGTAGTATGTTGAGGGGCACCACGACAACCTTCGTAGGATTGTCAAGTCGGTGTCTGGGCCACCTGCGAGGATCGGGCATCAACAAGCAGGGTGTCTTGAAAAGAGCCGGCCGGTTGCAGACGAGTAGATGGTACAAAGACACCGAGCATGCGGCCAGACGGACGATGCTGAGTAGGTCCATACAATTACAGATCTGCTCCAAGAGAACATCGGGGATGGAATTCCAATCGCGGCTCTGCATGTCAGTCGGTTCTGCCATTGGGGTTTTTGGTGCTTGCGAGCCAGCGGGGAAGTGGATTCGGGCGGGCGAGTGAAGAAGCTTCTCCTTGTGTGGCCGAGCAGTGAGCAGGGGGATATGGTACGCGCGAGCTACCAAGGAAGATGGCGCGGACGGGGAAGCAGTGAGCGGGGGTAAATGGTGTGCGGGCGATGATGGGGAAGAGAGGGGGAAGAAGAGGAGAGGAGGAAGAAGAGTGGAAGACGGGGAAGAAAGTGCATTAAATATCAATTCTACTAGCACTACTACCAGGATATACCGTCCTTCGGAGTGTAAATAGTTACACCGATGACATGTGGGTCTACCACAAGAGGGCCCATATGTCAGCTAATGGAGGACAGAGGTGCGTAGGCGTATTTGCGGAAGCATGCTCTACTGGCAAACATGATGGCAGTACTGGGTAAGGCTGATTTAGTAACACCAACATGCTGGTTCAGCTTATTAATTATGTGTCCCATCTACTGCATCGTGTATTGTCACTTCATTGCGAAGAGTAGTTGAATAGTTCTCTCTGACCGAGATGGGGAATAATGGATCGCGAAGACTTCCTTTCTACAGTATCCCTATGCCTCTACGCTCACTTCACTCATTTTGCTCTATACCTAGTCACTTGTTGAAATCTGTAGAAAGACAAATACTCCGTATTTGGGAACAGAGGGAGGCCTTTACTCCGTATTTGGGAACAAAGGGAGTATCACCATATGGAGGGAACAGAGGAAGCTTGAAATATGAACATGTCAATGGGAGGGAGTAAGCCCCATGCATGCATGCATGCATGCATGCAACATGCAACACTCACATGTACACATGGACGCACTCAACACTCACGCACCCATGCGTCACACAGCACACGGCGCAACACACACGCTCACGCTCAAGTGCTCAACCTACTCCCTACGTCCATGAAAGACTGTACATTTAGAGATTTACACATTGACCAGGGCATAATTAACGCCCAAAAGTAGCAGACTTATGTGTGCATGCGACCATTGAGAGAAGAATATTAAATGAAGGCCGTTGCATGCTGTAATTAAGGATAGACATGTAGCCTATACCTAGAGCACAAGTTGGTACATTAGTCAATCAATATCGATTTAGATTAAAGGCTAAATGCATTGGAAGTGTAGATGTACATCATGTACTACACTCTTTGTTTTTTAGCCGATGTACACTCTTTGTTGGAAGACCGAGGGAGTACACGTGCATGCACTCACATACACAGCCAGGGTGGTTCGCACGCAAGGTTTGGACTCCTGTCACGCCTGCGTAAAGTTTTGTTTAACTGATTTCTTTGCTCTGCCAACTGACAGGTGGGACTTAGAAACCAGGTGACAATTTAACCAGTCAACAAAGTACCATGTCGACTATGTGGCCGGTCAGTAGGGTGCAATACGGTGCTCTACGATGAGCTAGTGATTGTATAATCACCGCAAAACTATATATAGTGACCGTAAAGAGCGTATTGTTACATACGTTGACCGCCAGTGTATTTTTCTCATTTCAAATTAAGCCATATTAATCAGAAAGGATGCAGTATGGACTACTAGTACTAGTACTGCTTTGATGTGTCCTGTCAACTCGCGAACAAGGAGAAGCTTGCTTACTACGCCTCTCCCTCGCCCACACGTGCGGTAGTTCGCAGGACGAGGAGAGGGTTTTGACTACAACACCCTCTCCCTCTCCCTCTCCCTCGCCCTCGCCCTCGCGGTGGACGTGCAGTAGTTCAATCGGTGTCAAATTACCAGAAGCATATTGTATTGTAGTATCATCATTGTTGTACCTTCCGAAGAGGCAAAGAGCCAAGTGCAAGGTTCACACGAGTACGAACTGTTGAACCTCCCGAAGAGGCAAAGAGCCAAGCGCAAGGTTTTATAGGAGTTGTCATCCTAGTAGGAGTGTACTACAACTATAGCGAACGATGCTACTGTATGATGCCGCCACATCACGTATATCCAAAGTCGTGCCACCTTTTTTTTCTCAAAGAGCATGTTGGAGCCCGTGCAACAACCACACAAGTTGCACGTACACATAACACATTTACTAGTAATAAATTCTAAAGGACAAATGTCAGTATGTCACACAAGTTCATCTCCAATTCATGTGATAAATTTGTGCACAACTAGTCTACATATATTCACAGCGCTACCGTTCACAATTACCGTACTCCACTTACACGTTATAGATGGGCTACATGTCCTCCTCCAGGTTCCAGTCCTAGGTGTTCTTCATGGATGGCACGATCCATAGCGGTGGGTAACAGGAATCATTGTCGTAGATTTCTAGTCTGGTTCCACACGATGGAGACTCATAAAAGCTGAAGTGGCATAAATCAGGGATAGCGTGTCCCAGCATGTCGTTCATCTGGCGGTGCGCACTGAAGACACAACCATGCTTCATGAATGGCGGGCCTTCCATGTCGTGCACGGAAGGTGGCATCCGCTTCACAATGGGGTAGCTGTCCCCGATGAAAAGCGAGTACTCTCCAAGAGTGTTCCTCGGCACCCACGTAGCATCACGGGGGTTGAATTCGGTGCCATTCATCTGGTACACGCGGCATCACAGATCTGGACACATGGTGACGTCCATAGTCAAGGTCCATGCATAATAATGTTGTGCTCAAATATGGCGGTCAGTAATACTATGCAGCAAATAGTACTACTCCAGTATAGACGAAGTAAAATAACCGGCTTATTATATATAGCCTGTGACGCCCCCGATTCAATCGTACACTAATCATGCACGCAAACGTGTACGATCAAGATCAGGGACTCACGGGAAGATATCACAACACAACTCTAAAACATAAATAAGTCATACAAGCATCATAATACAAGCCAGGGGCCTCGAGGGCTCGAATACAAGTGCTCGATCATAGACGAGTCAGCGGAAGCAACAATATCTGAGTACAGACATAAGTTAAACAAGTTTGCCTTAAGAAGGCTAGCACAAACTGGGATACAGATCGAAAGAGGCGCAGGCCTCCTGCCTGGGATCCTCCTAAACTACTCCAGGTCGTCGTCAGCGGCCTGCACGTAGTAGTAGGCACCTCCAGTGTAGTAGGATCATCGTCGACGGTGGCGTCTGGCTCCATGGCTCCAGCATCTGGTTGCGACAACCAGGTAGAAGGGAAAGGGGAAAAGAGGGAGAAAAGCAACCGTGAGTACTCATCCAAAGTACTCGCAAGCAAGGAGCTACACTACATATGCATGGGTATATGTGTAAAGGGCCATATCGGTGGACTGAACTGCAGAATGCCAGAATAAGAGGGGGATAGCTAATCCTGTCGAAGACTACGCTTCTGGCAGCCTCCGTCTTGCAGCATGTAGAAGAGAGTAGATTGAAGTCCCCCAAGTAGCATCTCCAAGTAGCATCTCCAAGTAGCATCTCCAGTAGCATCGCAGTAGCATAATCCTACCCGGCGATCCTCCCCTCGTCGCCCTGTGGAAAAGCGATCACCGGGTTGTCTGTGGAACTTGGAAGGGTGTGTTTTATTAAGTATCCGGTTCTAGTTGTCATAAGGTCAAGGTACAACTCCAAGTCGTCCTGTTACCGAAGATCACGGCTATTCGAATAGATTAACTTCCCTGCAGGGGTGCACCACATAACCCAACACGCTCGATCCCATTTGGCCGGACACACTTTCCTGGGTCATGCCCGGCCTCGGAAGATCAACACGTCGCAGCCCCACCTAGGCACAACAGAGAGGTCAGCACGCCGGTCTAAATCCTATGCGCGCAGGGGTCTGGGCCCATCGCCCTTGCACACCTGCACGTTGCGTACGCGGCCGGTGAGCAGACCTAGCAACCTCCATTACAAAGGAAGTTGCGTTAACGCAGTCCAACCCGGCGCGCGCCACTCAGTCGCTGATGTCAAGAAGGCTTCGGCTGATACCACGACGCCGGGATACCCATAACTACTCCCGCGTAGATGGTTAGTGCGTATAGGCTCGTAGCCGACTCAGATCAAATACCAAGATCTCGTTAAGCGTGTTAAGTATTCGCGAACGCCGAACAGGGCCAGGCCCACCTGTCTCCTAGGTGGTCTCAACCTGCCCTGCCACTCCACCACAAAGTAACAGTCGGGGGCCGTCGGGAACCCAGGCCCACCTCTACCGGGATGGAGCCACCTGTCCTTTCAGCCCCCAACTCCGAACAGTATCACATGTAATGTAACAGTATAAAGTATATAGTATATGCCCGTGATCACCTCCCGAAGTGATCACAGCCCAGTAGTATAGCATGGCAGACGGACAAGAGTGTAGGGTCACTGATGGAACACTAGCATCCCATACTAAGCATTTAGGATTGCGGGTAAGGTATCAATGACTATAGCAGCAATGACAGGCTATGCATCAGAATAGGATTAACGGAAAGCAGTAACATGCTACACTACTCTAATGCAAGCAGTATAGAGAAGAGTAGGCAATATCTGGTGATCAAAGGGGGGGGGCTTGCCTGGTTGCTCTGGCAAGAGAGAGGGGTCGTCAACTCCGTAGTCGAACTGGGGCATCCGCATCGTCACGGGGTCTACCGAAGAGAAGAGGGGGGAGAAACAGTAAATACATAGCAAGCAAGTGCATAACAGGATAACAGGCAGAGCTAGACGTGTTCTAACGCGGTATGAGGTGATACCGGTGAAGGGGGAAACATCCGGGAAAATATCCCCGGGGTTTCGTGTTTTCGGGCAGAGGAGCCGAAGGGGGAAAGTTGCGGGTTCGATAGGTTAGGGGTGTGTGGCGGACGAACGGACTGCATATCCGGATTCGTCTCGTCGTTCTGAGCAACTTTCATGTTGAAACTATTTTAATCCGAGTTACGGATTAAAAGATATGATTTTCTAAAGATTTTATTAATTTCTGGAATTTAATTAATTATTTAATCCAACATTATCCAGAATAGTAAATGCTGATGTTAGCATGACATCAGGGTGATGTCAGCAGTCAACGTTGACCATCGACCTGGTCAACCTGACGTGTGGGTCCAGTGGGACCCACCTGTCATTCTCTATTTAGTTTAATTACAGATTAGTTAATTTAATTAGTGATTAGGTTAATCTAATCAGGATTAATTAACTTAATTAATTACTTAATTAATTAATTAATTAATATTTTAATTATTTTAGTTGTTATTTATTTATTTAATATATTTATTTTTATTTTATTTTTTTAATTATTTTTTAATTCCTTTTTTTTCTTTTCCTTTTTTAAACGTTCTGGGTCGGGCCCCACGTGCCATAGGCACAGGGGCCATAACGGGCAGGCGGGCGAGCGGGCGTCGGGCACAGGCGCAGCCCGTATGGGCGCTGCGGGCGCGACCGGCAAGGGCAACCCACCCGGGGCGCCGGCGACCACGGCAGAGCGCCGGAGAAGAGGGGGGGGGGGCGGTGGCCTGGGATGGCCTGGGTGGGCGCGGGTCGGCAGTGAGGGGAGCCGCAGCGAGGGGGGCGCGGCACACCGGGGCACGGGGAAGGGCAGCCGCAGCTGCGGTCGGCGCGAGCGCGCGACCGTGGGCGCGCGAGCGAGCGGGAGGAGGGGGGAGGCGGTGCGGTGGCCGTGGTGCCGTTCGGCTATCCAAACGGCGCGACCGAACGGTGCCGAGAGAGAGAAGAGGAGGCCGGGGCCTCACCGAGGGAGTGTAGGGGACGGGGCCATGGGCTCGATGGAGGTCGGGGTCGGCGGCGACGTTGGGGAGGCGGTCCGGCGAGGCGGCGTTGTTGAGGCGGCGGAGCGGTCCTCGGGTGGCGGCGGTGTCTTGCGGCGTCGGGCGGCGGCATGGGCGACGTGGCGATGACGGCGACGCAGGGGAGGATGACGGCGCTGGCGGACCAGCGAGGCGGCCTCCGGTGACGGGGTCGGGGCGGCCACGGATGGGGCGCGCGGGGGGAGACGACCCGATGCACGAAGGAGAGGGAGGAGGCCGGGAAGTGCGGCGCCGGTGAGGCGCCGTGGTGGCGCGGGGGCGCTGGCGTTCGGCGGCGACGAGCGGTGGGGGGCGAGGGGATCGGAATCCCGATCCAGATCGACGGGAGGGAGAAGAGAGCGAGGTGGAGTGGGGGGGGGGGATCGCCTCGATCCAGATTGGATCGGGATGGGGGAGAGGGAGTGGCGTCGTGGGGGGGGAGTGGGTGCGTTGGGGGGTTAGGGTTTGGTCGACCAGGGGGGTTATGGGTGAGTGTGTGGGGGGGCCGGCTGGGCCGTGGGGTGGGCCAGCCCGTTCGGGAGGCTGAGGCCAGCTGGGCCACTTGGCCCAGCGGAGGGGGTGTGTCCTGTTTTCTGTTTTCCCCTTTCTTCTTTTTTTTATATTTTCTTGTCTCTTTTTATTGGTAGTTTCTTTTATTTTCAGTTTTATAAAATTACCACTAGTGCCTAATTTGTATTTACCAATAAACTACTACGAGATTAATTCGTAACCCACAATAAAATAGTGTTAGCATTTTATAAATTCAATAGGCATTTGTTTAATTGTTTTCACTATTGTTTTAATTGTTTTAGGGCCTTTAAACATTTTATCAAAGTTTGGTTTCCCCACCATAATTACCTATGTATTATTTGGTTCACTCCGAACATTTAAATTTTAATATTTGAAAACTTTTATTGTTTGCTCGATTCTGAATTTGAAATTCGAAATAGGTTCCGAACTAACGCGAGTTTAACCACAGTAACCGAGGTGAGGTGGCATCATCACCAGAGGGTTACTGTAGCTTAATTATCCGGGCGTCACAAATCTCCTCCACTACAAGAAATCTCGTCCCGAGATTTAAGAGGGGAGTAAGGGGGGGGGGTCTGGTTATTCTAATGGATCTTCTTGAAGAAGTTAATCCCTTTCGTTGATGTCTTCAATTCTTTATTCCAAAGCATCATGATGAAGTTGTCGTCCTTTCTTCGGGGAACTCCATCGTACTTACGAATAGGTAAGGGGCAGCTCTACAATGATAGGAGGTCATAAGGGAAATTCATCTGGGGGTATCCCAAGAATGAACATATGAGTATCTCTCGAGTTGAACAAATTACACCTATCGAGAGCAAAGTAAGACGGTGCAATAAGAAGTTTCAAGCGGATAGGCAATCGTTCATTGCCTAAAGCAGAGTGCGAAAGGGGTCCTGAGCAACAGGAATAAGTATTGTGTCTGATACCAGAATAGATCAACAGGCAAGTGGCCCGAGAATTACATACAAAGTCAAGCACGAGGAATAACTTTGACAACAGGTTGTACAGGAGAGTCAGGTTTCGTTCCTGGTACCTGTGGGTTATGGGCCCACCATGTGGGTTAAAAGTAGAAAGGGGGGGGGGCTGACATCTTGTACGATCACGATAGCAAGGCATGTCAGAGAGTAGCATGTCAGTTATGTCGGCAACAATGTCGGTACCAAGGGCGAGGGACGAAGAGAACCATTTTCCTGCTCGTTGAACGAGGCGGACCAATAGGCAAAGTTCTCGTCCATCGGCGGTTACCGGAAGTCATCAACAGTAGAAATAGGGTTACACCAGACAGGAAGGTACACCGAGGTGTTTACCTAAGCAGGGGATTACCACTGCTCGGTTAAGTAGTTTACAAGAAAGTTTGAACAAAACAACGGGAAGGAAAATGTGTTTAAACACATATTTCAGGGGTATATCCTTCCCAAGGGCAAGCAAAGCATGATATCCATGACGGGATATAACGTAGCAAACCCCTTTAGAAAGGGGAAGAGAATTCCATGCCATTATCCATACAACGGTGTTCGGATAATTGAGCAAGAAACATTTAGCATTGGGCTTCAAATGCTCTTGTTGAAAATCAGAGTACCATTGACATGCTTTGAGATAGCATTGACATGGTCTTCAGGTGAAGATCAGACTTTGGAAACACGAAGGATCCATCAGGAATAACTTGTAGAATAAGTCTTACAATTTCCTCATGGATGAATGGATAACCTTGCTGAAAAGGAATCTATAATGATAGGTCCTCCAGCCGGGGGGGGGGGTGTGCTAGGCATGACATCATGTTAGCGGGTCATCAAAGGATCAACATCATAACTCTTGGAAAGGTGTCCCAACCATCATATCTGACCGAGATTCAGATCCGATTGGTGTCAGGATACCTCAGACTTAGGATACCCGAGAAGAAAAGGTGCAACGCAAATTGACGAGATGACATTGTAAGATTCTCGGGGAAATGAACTATGAAGTGTTTTCCGTTATCAAGAGTCCATCATTAACCCAAGGAGAGGACAAGGAGGTGTCTGGTGAACTCAACGACAATTCACCGAGATTCCCAAAAGATGGATTTCCACAATTAAGTGAACAAGGAGATAACATTGGTCAGATCAAATGATATAAGGAAGTATGCTCGAGGAAAACATACACAATTAAACATTGGTTGAAAGGTGCGCCCGAAATATGGGTTGGGTTGCACGACCAATGTCAGAATGGTGATTCAATAGTCAATAGCCTAAGAATGAACTTTCGACCATTAACTTCAAAAAAATAGGGTTGCTAGAAGGAAAGAATCCAAACAACACCGTTCACTTGTTGGAATTAACACGGGGACCAATAAAGAATGGTGATGGTGAGAAGTATTTCTATGCCAAGAATTCTCAAGAGGTGGAACAAATCTCAGAACATTCTTGACATAAAGGATGGTAATACTCCAAGGTAAAGAAGAACAATTGCTGGATAGCAAGGAACTCAAGGTATAACACCAAACATGAACAAGCTTGTGTTGGTGGGAAGGCAATAAAGTGGTCGACGATAATACAATTCATCGAGGGAAAGGATGTTATTTCTCATCATGAATTCAATTGATATCCTGGATGAGCTCAGAATGTTGATGATCACGACACCTTTGTCGCGAGAGTTCATGAAGATGTAATCGATCGGTAACGACATCAAGTCAAGTAATGATGAAGTGAAAGGTTATTGGAACCAAGGGTACGACACAAACTCGAAACCAAGCTTGTTGTTCAAGGCGAAATGATATGACGATGAGGATCGACATAAGGTTAGTTCATCGTCGAAAATTGGTGCTCCGAGAATAAGGACCAGGTAGCACAGTTAGTATCGTCACGACAATGATATAGCCAAACAGGCTAGGAATGGCATGATCGGGTACAAACTCGTACTTATAGAAGCTTACTGAAGAGTTGTTGAACCGAAGAGCGGACTCGGTTCAGTTATCGGTGTCTTTGAGTGTTCAATAACTCAGAGCCCGCGAAAAATTGGAATCAGTGGGAAGGTAGCACTTGATGAAGAACTCATAAGGAGTTATGCAGTTCCATGATAATCTCGAGATACCAGGGGGGTAATACTCGACACAAGATCAAAGTAAAGGTGGGACTGGTGTATTGATCCATAGAAGACAATTGTTTTAACTTGTCCGAGAAATGAGATCAAAGAAGAACAATCATGGTCGGAACCACGGTTGCAAAAGGCCAGATCCTAGATATAAGATGAACTTATACCAAAGGAATAATTTATTTAAAAGAAGCTTTAATGATAAGATCTACATCGTGTCCATGGGCATGAACACAAGTTCAAGGTCGACTCCCACTTCTCCAATGCATAACCTTTCATTCACTTCTCACGTTCGATGAAGTTGCAGTGTTGAAATTTTATCTGGTGAAGCACCAGAAGAGTATGACTCGTGAAAACTTTCGGGTTCACACGGTTTAGAGAAGGCATATGTTCAACCCACAGGGGCTTCTTAGAAACGTATACCACAAGTTTCAAGAGTAAATAACACAAGCTCGAAAGTAGAGCAAGGTTGAGAAAGTAGATGATACAATTACCAAGGGCATTATGTATCCAAGGGAAGGCTCACAAGGTTATTGAATATGAAGGATGCTGACGGATAAAATCCAACAATGGGCCTGATGGTCCACAAGGGATCTGACGTGAGCATCGGTACTCAACTAGAGGAAGAAGAGTGCAAGGAGATCAAATTATAGAAACAACTGACTAACTCAATTGTCAAATGCAAAGGAATTATGATTTCCAAATCAAGGGATCAGAAGCAATGCTCCGATTAGGGATGGATAAGTTGAATAGCCTTAGGGTACAATCAACGACAATTGGATTGGTCGAGAACCAATTCCAGTTAAAAGAATGGCAGCTCAGCCGGAAAGGTAATTTATAAGGATCAATGATGTTTGCGGGTATTCGCAAACATATTGAGTCAACAGACTCAAAATGATAATGACAAGGAATGTCATTAAGACTACGAGACTTATGGGATTAACCATAATGCAAGCAAGCAAGAATTTCAAGAGCCAAAGGCTCTAGAGGATTTTTGGAAGATCGAATATTATTTTGAAGACTTTTGTGAAACACATGAACAACTGGGGATAAGCGGATACTCGACAAGTGCGAGAATTATCCATAGGGGTATTCAGGTGACAAGGAATTGCAAGACAGTAGGCACAAGATATTCTCGGATCAATAGAGAGAATTTCGGGGTATCTTGTAATAACAAGATCAACTGGGAATAAAAGTAAGAACGTCAAGTGTATGTATTTATCCATAGGGATATTTCGATGGTAGGGAATTGCAAAAGCAACGGACACAAAGTCTCAAAAGAGTTTCGGCGAGTAACTTCGAAATCTTCTGGTGCAGTCGGCGATCACCTGGACTGAAGGGGCTCTCCGGGAGAAAGTATTTTCGAGAACCTAAAGTCAGATTTTAGTAGAAATCGTTTAACCCGAGTAGAAGAGAGTTCAGAGTCCCAGAGTAAAGGTCGAGGAGTAAAAGATCCTACTACCACCCAATGGCGACGTGGGCCCATGGGCTGCACAGCCATGTTAGTAAAAGTTTTGTAAAGTCTAGACTCGACTTCGGCCAAGGAGTTGGAAGGGGGATTCCTACAGGCAGTCGGCTCTGATACCAACTTGTGACGCCCCCGATTCAATCGTACACTAATCATGCACGCAAACGTGTACGATCAAGATCAGGGACTCACGGGAAGATATCACAACACAACTCTAAAACATAAATAAGTCATACAAGCATCATAATACAAGCCAGGGGCCTCGAGGGCTCGAATACAAGTGCTCGATCATAGACGAGTCAGCGGAAGCAACAATATCTGAGTACAGACATAAGTTAAACAAGTTTGCCTTAAGAAGGCTAGCACAAACTGGGATACAGATCGAAAGAGGCGCAGGCCTCCTGCCTGGGATCCTCCTAAACTACTCCTGGTCGTCGTCAGCGGCCTGCACGTAGTAGTAGGCACCTCCGGTGTAGTAGGATCGTCGTCGACGGTGGCGTCTGGCTCCAGGGCTCCAGCATCTGGTTGCGACAACCAGGTAGAAGGGAAAGGGGAAAAGAGGGAGAAAAGCAACCGTGAGTACTCATCCAAAGTACTCGCAAGCAAGGAGCTACACTACATATGCATGGGTATATGTGTAAAGGGCCATATCGGTGGACTGAACTGCAGAATGCCAGAATAAGAGGGGGATAGCTAATCCTGTCGAAGACTACGCTTCTGGCAGCCTCCGTCTTGCAGCATGTAGAAGAGAGTAGATTGAAGTCCCCCAAGTAGCATCTCCAAGCCCAGTAGCATCTCCAGTAGCATCGCAGTAGCATAATCCTACCCGGCGATCCTCCCCTCGTCGCCCTGTGGAAAAGCGATCACCGGGTTGTCTGTGGAACTTGGAAGGGTGTGTTTTATTAAGTATCCGGTTCTAGTTGTCATAAGGTCAAGGTACAACTCCAAGTCGTCCTGTTACCGAAGATCACGGCTATTCGAATAGATTAACTTCCCTGCAGGGGTGCACCACATAACCCAACACGCTCGATCCCATTTGGCCGGACACACTTTCCTGGGTCATGCCCGGCCTCGGAAGATCAACACGTCGCAGCCCCACCTAGGCACAACAGAGAGGTCAGCACGCCGGTCTAAACCTAAGCGCGCAGGGGTCTGGGCCCATCGCCCTTAGCACACCTGCACGTTGCGTACGCGGCCGGTGAGCAGACCTAGCAACCTCCATTACAAAGGAAGTTGCGTTAACGCAGTCCAACCCGGCGCGCGCCACTCAGTCGCTGACGTCAAGAAGGCTTCGGCTGATACCACGACGCCGGGATACCCATAACTACTCCCGCGTAGATGGTTAGTGCGTATAGGCTCGTAGCCGACTCAGATCAAATACCAAGATCTCGTTAAGCGTGTTAAGTATTCGCGAACGCCGAACAGGGCCAGGCCCACCTGTCTCCTAGGTGGTCTCAACCTGCCCTGCCGCTCCGCCACAAAGTAACAGTCGGGGGCCGTCGGGAACCCAGGCCCACCTCTACCGGGATGGAGCCACCTGTCCTTTCAGCCCCAACTCCGAACAGTATCACAGGTAATGTAACAGTATAAAGTATATAGTATATGCCCGTGATCACCTCCCGAAGTGATCACAGCCCAGTAGTATAGCATGGCAGACGGACAAGAGTGTAGGGTCACTGATGGAACACTAGCATCCTATACTAAGCATTTAGGATTGCGGGTAAGGTATCAATGACTGTAGCAGCAATGACAGGCTATGCATCATAATAGGATTAACGGAAAGCAGTAACATGCTACACTACTCTAATGCAAGCAGTATAGAGAAGAGTAGGCGATATCTGGTGATCAAAGGGGGGGCTTGCCTGGTTGCTCTGGCAAGAGAGAGGGGTCGTCAACTCCGTAGTCGAACTGGGGCATCCGCATCGTCACGGGGTCTACCGAAGAGAAGAGGGGGGAGAAACAGTAAATACATAGCAAGCAAGTGCATAACAGGATAACAGGCAGAGCTAGACGTGTTCTAACGCGGTATGAGGTGATACCGGTGAAGGGGGAAACATCCGGGAAAATATCCCCGGGGTTTCGTGTTTTCGGGCAGAGGAGCCGAAGGGGGAAAGTTGCGGGTTCGATAGGTTAGGGGTGTGTGGCGGACGAACGGACTGCATATCCGGATTCGTCTCGTCGTTCTGAGCAACTTTCATGTTGAAACTATTTTAATCCGAGTTACGGATTAAAAGATATGATTTTCTAAAGATTTTATTAATTTCTGGAATTTAATTAATTATTTAATCCAACATTATCCATAATAGTAAATGCTGACGTCAGCATGACATCAGGGTGATGTCAGTAGTCAACGTTGACCATCGACCTGGTCAACCTGACGTGTGGGTCCAGTGGGACCCACCTGTCATTCTCTGTTTAGTTTAATTACAGATTAGTTAATTTAATTAGTGATTAGGTTAATCTAATCAGGATTAATTAACTTAATTAATTACTTAATTAATTAATTAATTAATATTTTAATTATTTTAGTTGTTATTTATTTATTTAATATATTTATTTTTATTTTATTTTTTAATTATTTTTTTAATTCCTTTTTTTTCTTTTCCTTTTTTAAACGTTCTGGGTCGGGCCCCACGTGCCATAGGCACAGGGGCCATAGCGGGCAGGCGGGCGAGCGGGCGTCGGGCACAGGCGCAGCCCGTATGGGCGCTGCGGGCGCGACCGGCAAGGGCAACCCACCCGGGGCGCCGGCGACCACGGCAGAGCGCCGGAGAAGAGGGGGGGGGGGCGGTGGCCTGGGATGGCCTGGGTGGGCGCGGGTCGGCAGTGAGGGGAGCCGCAGCGAGGGGGGCGCGGCACACTGGGGCACGGGGAAGGGCAGCCGCAGCTGCGGTCGGCGCGAGCGCGCGACCGTGGGCGCGCGAGCGAGCGGGAGGAGGGAGGAGGCGGTGCGGTGGCCGTGGTGCCGTTCGGCGATCCAAACGGCGCGACGGAACGGTGCCGGGAGAGAGAAGAGGAGGCTGGGGCCTCACCGAGGGAGTGTAGGGGACGGGGCCATGGGCTCGATGAAGGTCGGGGTCGACGGCGACGTTGGGGAGGCGGTCCGGCGAGGCGGCGTTGTTGAGGCGGCGGAGCGGTCCTCGGGTGGCGGCGGTGTCTTGCGGCGTCGGGCGGCAGCATGGGCGACGTGGCGATGACGGCGACGCAGGGGAGGACGACGGCGCTGGCGGACCAGCGAGGCGGCCTCCGGTGACGGGGTCGGGGCGGCCACGGATGGGGCGCGCGGGGGGAGACGACCCGGTGCACGAAGGAGAGGGAGGAGGCCGGGAAGTGCAGCGCCGGTGAGGCGCCGTGGTGGCGCGGGGGCACTGGCGTTCGGCGGCGACGAGCGGTGGGGGGCGAGGGGATCGGAATCCCGATCCAGATCGACGGGAGGGAGAAGAGAGCGAGGTGGAGTGGGGGGGGGGATCGCCTCGATCCAGATTGGATCGGGATGGGGGAGAGGGAGTGGCGTCGTGGTGGGGGAGTGGGTGTGTTGGGGGGTTAGGGTTTGGTCGACCAGGGGGGTTATGGGTGAGTGTGTGGGGGGCCGGCTGGGCCGTGGGGTGGGCCAGCCCGTTCGGGAGGCTGAGGCCAGCTGGGCCACTTGGCCCAGCGGAGGGGGTGTGTCCTGTTTTCTGTTTTCCCCTTTCTTTTTTTTATATTTTCTTGTCTCTTTTTATTGGTAGTTTCTTTTATTTTCAGTTTTATAAAATTACCACTAGTGCCTAATTTGTATTTACCAATAAACTACTACGAGATTAATTCATAACCCATAATAAAATAGTGTTAGCATTTTATAAATTCAATAGGCATTTGTTTAATTGTTTTCACTATTGTTTTAATTGTTTTAGGGCCTTTAAACATTTTATCAAAGTTTAGTTTCCCCACCATAATTACCTATGTATTATTTGGTTCACTCCGAACATTTAAATTTTAATATTTGAAAACTTTTATTGTTTGCTCGATTCTGAATTTGAAATTCGAACTAGGTTCCGAACTAACGCGAGTTTAACCACAGTAACCGAGGTGAGGTGGCATCATCACCAGAGGGTTACTGTAGCTTAATTATCCGGGCATCACATAGCCACTCTTGGCTACATGGATGAGATAGTAAGACATGGAAAAACAAAAATGGTGGCAGCTAGTGGGTTCAAGTCTTCAAGGGCCTAGCTAGCTATACGCGTCCTCCAAGGTAAAAAGTACTCCTACTAGTACTACTAAGTATACTACTAAGTATACTACCATTCACAATTACCATACTCCACTTACACGTTATAGATGGGTACATGTCCTCCTCTAGGTTCCAGTCCCAGGTGTTCTTCATGGATGGCACAATCCATAGCGGTGGGAAACGGGAATCATTGTCGCAGCTTTCTAGTCCGGTTCCACACGATGGAGACTCATCCAAGCTGAAGCGGCATAAATCAGGGATAGCGTGTCCCAGCATGTCGTTCATCCGGCGGTGCACACTGAAGACACGACCATGCTTCATGAACAGCAGGCCTTCCGTGTCGTGCACGGAAGGTGGCATCCGCTTCACAATGGGGTAGCTGTCCCCGATGAAAAGCGTACTCTCCAAGAGTGTTCCTCGGCACCCACGTAGCATCACGGGGGTCGAACTCGGCGCCGTTCATCTGGTACACGCGGCATCTCAGATCTGGACACATGGTGACGTACATAGTCAAGGTCCATGCATAATAATGTTGTGCTCAATTATGGCGGTCAGTAATACTGTGCAGCAAATAGTACTACTCCGGTATAGAGGAAGTAAAATAACCGGCTTATTATATATAGCCACTCTTGGCTACATGGATGAGATAGTAATACATGGAAAAACAAAAATGGTGGCAGCTAGTGGGTTCATGTCTTTAAGGGCCTAGCTAGCTATACGCATCCTCCAAGGTAAAAAGTACTCCTACTAGTACTACTAAGTATACTACTAGTACAACAATGAAAGAGAAGGCGAGAGGGTTAAAAAATGGAATACCTGGGTAGATGGTGACGGTCCGATCGTGGTAGATTGTGTGAACATGTTGCACATCAGTGGTACCATGGGTAACAACTGCTAAGATAGTTGATCCCAATATGCCAAAGTCAACTGCAAGGTTCCATGTTAGACCGAATCGCGGATGCAAATGCACATCCAGGATCGGCGATCTTATTTTGATCGGGGGATGACTGGTCCCTGCAAAATAATGGAGTACCGTTAGGGATGCAAATGATGGTTTGTGCATTCCGTTTGTAATCTCCCGTACCGTAGGATGGCAACCAGATGAAACAAGTCCCCTGGCTTGTCACCGTGAAGATGCGACCTAGATGGCGCACGGCGTCTTCGAACGTGTAGGGGTACAAATCTGCCGCTGCCAACATGCGCCAACCTCTGCCGTTACTGCCTCTTGCATTGATGGCAATCCTTATGTCGAACACCGCGATGAGATAGTAATCGCCGTAGCCGCGTCGCTTTGTCGGTGGGTCCGCAATTGCTATATTCTTCAATCTCATCTAGGCATCATCATACGTATTCAAGCCCAACCAGTCCGGAAGGCCGATCCCAATGGTGGAGATGGGGTCTACCAGAACGGCCGCACTGTTGTGGATGTTGTGCAAAATGATGGTTGTATCCGGCCAGAGGTATGCAAGCCAATCTTCGTTGGCACAGACCCAGACCTATGTATAAGATGGTGGACAGCGGAGAAATTACGGGATGGAAATGGAATAACTAAGTACTACATGATCAAACTCCATTACTGACCTACTCATCGGACAAGATCTGACTACCTCTCAACATCGGCAACTCTAGCGGAGTCAACGTGCAACCATGGCCAGGGAGCGGTGGACTATTCGAAGGATTGTCCCATAGAAGAACCTTTTCCTCGAGGATGCATGGAAAACCAACAAGCATGGCCTTTTCCCCAGCCTGTTTAAGCACCGTCTTGAAAAAGTTGGTGCAGGAAGCACCGAGTCTTGCGGCGGTGAGGACGTCGGAGCGGCGTGCGATTTCTCCCAGAGGATCGTCGTCCAAGGTCTCCCAGCCCCGACAAGGAGGAGAACCGCCTGGCGAATCCATGGGAGCAGCGACGAACTACCTTCTCTTCGGGGGAAGGGGAACTGGCAAGGAGGAGATAAGAGCGTAGTAACCGCAGGGCCTCATCCCTTCCAACTATAGATCGTTCCTTAGCAAAGGGGTGAGGCTACTATTTACTACTAGTACTAGCATTATGGAACGTTATGGGATTGTATTATACTGTAAATAATAGCACTACTAATAAATTTTTGGCACTAGGTAGTAGTTTTTGGCGTGGATTAAGAAATTTTGGGTATATTTTTGCTATTTTTTGTACATGCCAACTAGTTTCAAAAAACGTCTTACATTATGTGACGGAGGAGTACGTACTCGTACTATAGCAGTACTAGTACTACTTTTTCTCAACTAGTAGTGCGATGTACTGTACTTCTAGTCTAGTCTAGTATAGTGCACCAGTTTTGAACTCCTGAATCTCAGGGCCAAGGAGCTACAGTTGGAAGTGGGGGTACTACTGTTCTCTAGAACCATCGATGTACTATCAATGTAGGGAAAGTACACCTGCGTAGTGGCCTAGTGGGTACTCTCGGTGCTCTATTCAGCCGCTCCTCTTACGTAGCTGGCCTACTCAGCCGCTCTTCTCACGCACACACTAGAAACATGTTTATCAGCGACGGTTACTACGGGGGTAGAACATTTGAGTTATTTGATACAACGAGACTAGGCTTTTCGCTTCCATTTGTGGAGGTGTAACGGATCTCGTCGAACTTTGTTAGTAGTTCCTTCTTTATGAATGAGATGAAGCAAAGCTTTTGCCTTCGTTTAAAAAAACACGTCAAGAGGAATTTCTTTTATAGTAGAGCCGATAATGGAGTGAAGTCCATGCATGCAACGCCACAAGCTACAGAGTAGTAGTAGAGCACTTTACATACAGAGCCATATTGCACAGTTCCCAATGCCTCGCCAGGCTTTTTGGCTCCTCGGGCTTGATTGGGAGGCGCTAGTTTAAATATGCTACTAGCTGATGAGGAGGCTGCAAGTGAGGTGCGGCTAGGGCGAGCACGCGAGCCACGAGATGCTGGGAAGGAAAACACGTTCACGTGGCTAGGCTATCCAGTGCACCCAGATTGTGGCGCCGCACGTCCGTTTGACTTCAAAACTCAAACTACCCGTGTAAAATATTGGCTCGCAGCAAAGTTACTATTTAAAAAAAGGCTGCCGTGCGTTTGGCCGGGATCGAACCCACAAAA
The DNA here is from genome assembly GCF_018294505.1 of Triticum aestivum. NCBI lineage: Eukaryota > Viridiplantae > Streptophyta > Magnoliopsida > Poales > Poaceae > Triticum > Triticum aestivum. The sequence continues at coordinate 556,029,882 of NC_057798.1, forward strand.
CGAGGTATACACTTCCGCGACCACTAGTAGTACTCGTTGGAGTACAACGCAACCTAGAATCGCCTTTTGTCGCTAGTAGTACGTACATTGTTCCTTACAAGAAACCCCTAATAATGCAAGAAACCACTAAAATGCCAAGAAACTACTACCACTTGCATACATGGCAGACTTAAGATAAGACTACCTTATCAACCATTGTACATGCTCTTACCAACCAGCCCTACCAAGAAACGACTACTCTACAAAGTGCCGTTATAGGCACGTTTCAACCCATGGCCCTGTTTGGATACATTTGTTGTCAATCTAACCCTGCCATCCAAACACCACTTTGGTTAGAGTTAGTTCAAGGTTAGAATCTAACTCTAACCTCTGACAGGGCCCATGTCGCCCATTAAGTCAACGCCTTCTATTCGACTGGGCGTTATGACTTGTGGGACCTACACGTCAGTCTGCACAAAAATCCCCGAGTGACCTCCTACCTCCAGCCTGTCCACCTAGTCATCCTCGGCCATGGGACGCAACTCCCACCACCGGCAGAAGGCGAGGTCAAAACCACCGGCAGTGCTGAGCCCATGTTGCGGCAGCCCGGATGCCAGCTCCGTCCGGCGCTTGTGGCCGCTAGCTAGCCAAGATAGCTCCGTTCAGCTGCTTGTCTACAAGGTTTGCTAGCTAGATTGGCGCGGCAGCGTGGCGGCTTGCTCACGCGCGCCGCGCTAAGGCCAGCCATCTGGCTCGAGCGAAGGCCAACGCGGCGGCTTGCTCGCTCGTGAGTCACGCTAGGGCCAGCCTGCCAACCTATGCGGAGGCCAGCACGGCGGCCAACTCGCTTATCACCGGCGCCACTGACGAACACGCATCGTACTGTTTTAAGTAATGTTTAGGAAAAATAATGATTTGAGGGGGAATAACATGATAGAAGGTCATATGTGGGTCCCTCGTGTCAACAGTCAAACAAAATGTGTTGGTTTAAGCTGCCTCACCAGCACGGGCGTGTGGGCCAACCCTGTCATAAATGGGTTTAAACGAACCTAATCGGTAGGAGTACTAGGTAGTAGTTTTTGGGTATGTTTTTGCTATTTTTTGTACAATAAATTCTTCCTAGGGCTGGTTGAAAGTGGTAGTTTTTTGTTAAATACTCTACATATTGTAAGTAGGAGTGAAAGTTAAGCTTTGGAAGCCAATAAGCAAGGCTAGTTACATAGTGCATATGTGTACATGATTGAAAGTAAATATCAACCATGAGTGACTAATATCTTGATGGAAAACTCGAAACTATGGAATACTAGGAAAAAATGCATGGTTGGAAATACTAGCAATGTTCATGTGCATTGCAATGAATCACAATTAGAATAATACTTATTCACAAACTTGATACAAAACACTCTAATTTTGATATACATATGTCACTAGAGATATATTATGTTTCAATTAGAATATATTCCTTGGGCTGTTTTGGTGAGGTCAGGGAGGGATGTGGTTGGTTTTAAGATACTAATTATGAGTTTTCCTGCAAATTGGTAGACAAGTGGGATGTTGGTGAGAAAAGGCAACAACTCACCTCACAGTCGTTAGATGTAGATCTAATGGTCAGAAACGACGGATGGCAGACACACCATCATCACCAACTTAGTCTTCTCTAGGAGTACTAGCAAGATCCGTGCATTGCACGGAACATCAAGATGCATTTTTTTATAAAACACTTGTTGTGATTGACCCTTGCGGGAGTAATCCCATGTGTAAAAACTAATGATATCTCGAGAAATATGAGATAAGGTGAAGAGGAGTGGGGTGTGGTGGTGATTGGTGGTCGGACTAAGCGGAGGCATGGGGATTGACGACGCCGGCAGTGGCTACCAGGCCAGTTTGTTCCAGAGGCTTCCTTTCTTAATTGGTCAACAATGAGGTTTGTTGGAGATAAGGATGAACGAGGGAAGGCCTGTTCTGCAAATGTGGAGAGGGGTGCGGGTATCTTTTAGTTTAATTTCCATCCGTCAGATATAGATTGGACGGTCTGTATTGCAAGATGGCACACGTACCATCATCACCAACTCGATTTTTTATAAGAGAAGAAATATAAGTATGGAGATACAAACGTATTATCGATACTTGCTTTCGTAAACTAGCATCTACATTCTATTCAACGCCTCGACATGTGGGGCCTTAGCACAATGACTTCTCGACTGTGTAAAACAAAGATTTTCCCGTCGCCGGTAAGGAAGGGGTGACGGCGACGCGCTTTTTGGCTTGCTCTAGTCCTAGTAGTCATACTAGGTGGTCTAAGCACATGTAGATTTATTCTTTTTCACGTCTCGTGTTCGCCGTACTGCCATGACTGTTGATGAATAGACGGTAAGTTATTCACGGGGAAACCCTTGTTGAGCGTGTTTGCAAGAGAGAGAGACAGTGTGCATGTGTGATATGTTAGAGGCTAAGGCAATGATAACAGATTCTCTGTGTCTATGTGTGTGGAGGATAGAGAGAGACATGTACATGGGGCTTTGTGTTGTGTAACGTGGAGACACATATACATAATTAGAGAGTGGTGTGTGAGATACACATGCGGACATGGGGAGAGATGAGGATCCAGATAAATGGGTGTTTGTGCATGTCTGTGTGTGTTTGTGCATGCGTTTGTGTGTGAGAGGGAGTGTGTGTATGTAGGGTAGAGAGACCACTAATGATTTAAACCTAGTATAAGGGAAGGGGGAATGGTGTGACATGTGTGGTAGCGGGATAGCATGGGTGCAGGCGGGGGGAGCAAACTATTTGGAAGAGACATCGAGTGTGTGTGTGGGAGAGGGGTGTGAGAGCGAGAGAGAGAGAGCTATGACGGAGAGAGAGGTAGAGAGGAAGAGAGGGTGCGAGAGGGTCGTTTGTGTCCATAAATGGCGTATAGATAGGGAGACAATGTTGATGCTGTTCAAAATTGGCCTATGTACGGAGACGCAAGGGAAGCGAGTCATCGTGTGTGTGATAGGGACTTCATGAGAGATCTAGAATAGATGGTGTAGAGAACAATGTGCGAAATCGAGAACGATGATACATTAGGGAGCTATGGAAAGAGTCACGACATATATGTACACAGGGAAGGAGCTGGGGCGGGTCCGCATGTGGGAGAGATAGAAAGAGGAGAGTGGTGCACGAGGAGACAAAGTGTGCTTGTTTGCAATGGGGGTGGTGTGTGAGGTGAGTGCGCGAGAACCACATAACCAGGGAGATAGACGTTTGGGGGCGACGTTTTGTGTGTATGAGAAATATACACTCTACATAGTGTGTGTGCTTGGGAAAGAGAGATAGCGGGAGACCTAGAGAGTGAGGGAAGAGATGTGTGCATGCCCGAGAGACAAAGTGATAGAGACCTATATTGGGGTTCGGACTTTAGAAGAGAGAGGGGTGTTAATGTGCTCGTGTGTTAGTGTTTTGGGGAGAGAACGACTTCTCTATGTGTGTGTGTGGGGGGGGGACGAGGGGGGGTGGGGCTTCAGATAAAGAGTGAGGTGTCTATATTTGAGGGACTTTAGCATAATTGAGATATTGTGCACTCATGGTTGATCAATTTGTTTCATAGTTTGGACTATGAGATAACGATACTTTTGAACATGCGTGATATACCTTGATGTACCAGAATTACAAACCTAAGATTGGAATTTTGGAATTCGACTCCACCATTAGCTTTTGTAATTCATTTAAACGGAGGTACATTTTTTAAGCCGGGATTTCGTGATTTCAAATTCATATATCAAACCTAGAGATATACACATACGGGCATGTTCAAACTTTATAATCATCCACTTTATTCATACACGTACACATTTTTGCTTTTGTCATCATATTTAGGATAAACACATTTGGAATTTCATTTGAATTGGACCGTATGATGGTATTTGCTTGTAGTAGCTCAATGATCCATATTTGAATTAAATGGACAATCTAAGTTTCGAGTTGGAGACATTGATTTTCAAAACTTGCACTTTTTTTGCGTGCAAAACAAACAAATTGTCGGCCATGATATCATAGTCGTCCGTACAAGAGCAAAACACTTATAATTTTAGGTGCCAAAAGCTTTCAAACTTCCCGCTCACATCGAAATATCACGCGCCCGAAAGTTTAGCCTTGCGATATTCCTGTTTTACCCCTGCCACATGAACGGAAAAAGGCTGCTTTGGTAACTCCATTGTTTTCCCCTCTTTGGCCCCAACATTCTTCCCCAGAGTCCCTCCCTTTCCCCTCCCCAACCCCCCAACCATGGCAAGCCGCCGAATATAGTCCTCCACCGCAGCGGTGGACCTCACACCCCGCCGGATCTACCTTCCGCACCTTGGAACCCCCAACTGCCAACTCACCACTTCACCGGAGCCGCTTCAGCGACTGGCTTGTCCACCGCTCCAGATCTCCTTGACCGCCATCATGGTCCACCGCACCGGATCTGCTTAACCGGCGCCCTCGTCCACCACAGTGTAGACCCTTCACTGACTCCCTCGTCTGCCCCTTCGCTGGCCCTTCATACAAGCCCTCGTCCGCCGCAACAGATCCACCTCACCGAAAGCACTATACAACGCGCCCGCCGAAGCCTTCGTCCACTGCACCGGACCCGCTCCACGGACGCCATATTCAACTCCACTGGCCCTGCTTTACCGATGCCGCAGCCTCATCAGGTTATTTCAATTTGTACTCCTTCGGTTTTTCTCTTTATCGTGCAACTGTTCACTTACCATATATGAGCTTTCTTGTATGTCAACAGGCGCCGCAACCGTAGCACCGGAGCCGCTTCAGCGACGGTGATAGCCGGCCCAAACTCAACCGCAACACGAGCACCATCGATGATCCTTAGCTATCAAGTATGACAACGATACCCATACACCGCCGAGAATCAGGTACTATTATCCAACGGCCGGTGCCTACGTTCACTTTCCTAGCATAAGCACCGCACCTTTGAATTTCTTCAGGGCATCATTCAATTTTTCATGAGATGCGTTATTATGCTTGCACCTGTAGGGCCATACTTCTGGCAGTGAACATGTTATATGTGCTAAATTACATACCAGTGCAGATATAGTTAATATGCTTTAGTTTTGTGCTAAGTACTCCCTCCGTTCCAAAATAGATGACCCAACTTTGTACTAACTTTGTACTGAAGTTAGTACAAAGTTGAGTCATCTATTTTGGAATGGAGGGAGTATTACTGTACTTCCTAGATATCACTACCTACTATTTTACTTCTTGAATGCTATATTTATGATAATGGTGTTGTTCTGATGCCACCTATTGGTTACATACAACTGCTTAATGTTCTCTATGCTTAATTACACATCAGCAAACTAGCATGTGGTTCCGCTGCTTTTTGTTCGTTTTACCCTACATTTTCTGATGCTAGCTATTACATCACTGCTCCGAGCCTCTGTTCATTACTTGTTTGTGTGTTCTTGATCTTCCCAAGTTGCATGACTGTAGGACCTTGAGAAGAGGTGTTTGTTGGAAATATGCCCTAGAGGCAATAATAAAGGATTATTATTATATTTCTTTGTTCATGATAATTGTCTTTTATTCATGCTATAATTGTATTATCCGGAAATCGTAATACACGTGTGAATACATAGACCACAATACGTCCCTAGTAAGCCTCTAGTTGACTAGCTCGTTGGTCAACAGATAGTCATGGTTTCCTGACTATGGACATTAGATGTCATTGACAACGGGATTACATCATTAGGAGAATGATGTGATGGACAAGACCCATTCCTAAGCATAGCACAAGATCGTGTAGTTCATTTTGCTAGAGCTTTTCCAATGTCAAGTATCTCTTCCTTAGACCATGAGATCGTGTAACTCCCAGATACCGTAGGAGTGCTTTGGGTGTACCAAACGTCACAACGTAACTGGGTGACTATAAAGGTGCACTACAGGTATCTCCGAAAGTGTCTGTTGGGTTGACACGGATCGAGACTGGGATTTGTCACTCCGTGTTACGAAGAGGTATCACTGGGCCCACTCAGTAGTGCATCATCATAATGAGCTCAAAGTGACCAAGTGTCTGGTCACGGGATCATGCATTACGGTACGAGTAAAGTGACTTGCCGGTAACGAGACTGAACGAGGTATTGGGATACCGACGATCGAGTCTCGGGCAAGTAACATACCGTCTGACAAAGGGAATAGTATACGTGGTTGCTTGAACCCTCGACATCGTGGTTCATCCGATGAGATCATTGAGGAGTATGTGGGAGCCAACATGGGTATCCAGATCCCACTGTTGGTTATTGACCGGAGAACCGTCTCGGTCATGTCTGCATGTCTCCCGAACCCGTAGGGTCTACACACTTAAGGTTCGGTGACGCTAGGGTTGTATGAATATGAGTATGCAGCAAACCAAATGTTGTTCGGAGTCCCGTATGAGATCCCGGACGTCACGAGGAGTTCCGGAATGGTCCGGAGGTAAAGAAAACTATATAGGAAGTGCTGTTTCGGCCATCGGGAAAGTTTCGGGGTCACCCGGTATTGTACCGGGACCACCGGAAGGGTCCCGGGGGTCCACCGGGTGGGGCCACCTATCCCGGAGGGCCCCGTGGGCTGAAGTGGGAGGGGAACCAGCCCCTAGTGGGCTGGTGCGCCCCCCCTTGGGCCCCCCTGCGCCTAGGGTTGGAAACCTTAAGAGGGGGGGGGGCGCACCACTTGCCTTGGGGGCGCTCCACCCCCTTGGCAGCCGCCCCCCCTTGGGAGATTGATCTCCCAGGGCCGGCCCCCCCTGGGGGCCTATATAAAGGAGGGCAAGGGGGAGGGCAGCTGCACCCAAGTCTGGGCGCCTCCCTCCCCCTGCTACACCTCGTCCTCCTCCCGCAGCAGCTTGGCGAAGCCCTGCCGGAGTTCCGCTGCATCCACCACCACGCCGTCGTGCTGCTGGATCATCATCAACCTCTCCTTCCCCCTTGCTAGATCAAGACGGAGGAGACGTCACGCTGACCATACGTGTGTTGAACGCGGAGGTGCTGTCCGTTCGGCGCTAGGATCTCCGGTGATAGGATCACGACGAGAACGACTACTTCAACCCCGTTCTTTTGAATGCTTCCGCTCGCGATCTACAAAGTGGTATGTAGATGCATCTCCCCTTTCACTCGTTGCTTAGATGAACTCATAGATGGATCTTGGTGAAACCATAGGAATTTTTTTATTTTCTGCAACGTTCCCCAACAGTGGCATCATGAGCTAGGTCTATGCGTAGTTCTCTATTGCACGAGTAGAACACAATTTTGTTGTGGGCGTAGATCTTGTCAACTTGCTTGGCGCTACTAGTCTTTTCTTGCTTCAGCGGTATTGTGGGATGAAGCGGCCCGGACCGACCTTACACGTACACTTACGTGAGACAGGTTCCACCGACTGACATGCACTAGTTGCATAAGGTGGCTAGCGGGTGTCTGTCTCTCCTACTTTAGTTGGAGCGGATTAGATGAAAAGGGTCCTTATGAAGGGTAAATAGAAGTTGACAAAATCACGTTGTGGTTATTCGTAGGTAAGAAAACGTTCTTGCTAGAACCCAATTGCAGCCACGTAAAAGATGCAACAACAATTAGAGGACGTCTAACTTGTTTTTGCAGCTTTGTCATGTGATGTGATATGGCCAGAAGCTGTGATGAATGATGAATGATATATTGTGATGTATGAGATCATGTTCTTGTAATAGGAATCACGACTTGCATGTTGATGAGTATGACAACTGGCAGGAGCCATAGGAGTTGTCTTTATTTTTTGTATGACCTGCGTGTCATTGAAGAACGCCATGTAAATTACTTTACTTTATTGCAAAACGCGTTAGCCATAGAAGTAGAAGTAGTCGTTGGCGTGACAACTTCATGAAGACACAATGATGGAGATCATGATGATGGAGATCATGGTGTCATGCCGGTGACGAAGATGATCATGGAGCCCCGAAGATGGAGATCGAAGGAGCTATATGATATTGGCCATATCATGTCACTACTATATAATTGCATGTGATGTTTATTATGTTTTATGCATCTTGTTTACTTAGAACGGTGGTAGTAAATAAGATGATCCCTTATAATAATTTCAAGAAAGTGTTCCCCCTAACTGTGCACCGTTGCTAAAGTTCGTCGTTTCAAAGCACCACGTGATGATCAGGTGTGATAGATCCTTACATTCACATACAACGGGTGTAAGACAAATTTACACATGCAGAACACTTAGGGTTAACTTGACGAGCCTAGCATGTACAGACATGGCCTCGGAACACAGAGACCGAAAGGTCGAACATGAGTCGTATGGAAGATACGATCAACATGGAGATGTTCACCGATGATGACTAGTCCGTCTCACGTGATGATCGGACACGGCCTAGTCGACTCGGATCGTGTAACACTTAGATGACTAGAGGGATGTCTAATCTGAGTGGGAGTTCATTAAATAATTTGATTAGATGAACTTAATTATCATGAACTTAGTCTAAAACTTTTGCAAAATATGTCTTGTAGATCAAATGGCCAACGCTTATGTCAACATGAACTTCAACACGTTCCTAGAGAAAACCAAGCTGAAAGATGATGGCAGCAACTATTCGGACTGGGTCCGGAACCTGAGGATCATCCTCATAGCAGCCAAGAAAGATTATGTCCTAGATGCACCGCTAGGTGAAGCACCCATCCCAGAGAACCAAGACATTATGAACACTTGGCAATCACGTGCTGATGATTACTCCCTCGTTCAGTGCGGCATGCTTTACAGCTTTGAATCGGGGCTCCAAAAGCGGTGTGAGAAGCACGGAGCATATGAGATGTTCGAGGAGCTGAAAATGGTTTTCCAAGCTCATGCTCGGGTCGAGAGATATGAAGTCTCCGACAAGTTCTATAGTTGTAAGATGGAGGAAAACAGTTCTGTCAGTGAGCACATACTCAAAATGTCTGGGTTGCACAACCGCCTATCCCAGCTGGAGATCAACCTCCCGGACGAGGCGGTCATTGACAGAATCCTTCAGTCGCTCCCACCGAGCTACAAGATCTTTGTGTTGAACTACAATATGCAGGGATGGTGAAGACCATTCCTGAAGTATTTTCAATGCTGAAGTCAGCAGAGGTTGAAATCAAGAAAGAACATCAAGTGTTGATGGTCAATAAGACCACTAAGTTCAAGAAGGGCAAGGGTAAAAAGAACTTCAAGAAGGACGACAAAGATGTTGCCGCACCCGGTAAGCCAGTTGCCAGGAAGAAGTCAAAGAATGGACCCAAGCCTGAGACTGAGTGCTTTTATTGCAAGGGGAAGGGTCACTGGAAGCGGAACTGCCCCAAATACTTAGCGGACAAGAAGGCCGGCAACACTAAAGGTATATTTGATATACATGTAATTGATGTGTACCTTACCAGTACTCGTAGTAACTCCTGGGTATTTGATACCGGTGTCGTTGCTCACATTTGTAACTCACAGCAGGAGCTGCGGAATAAGCGGAGACTGGCGAAGGACGAGGTGACGATGCGCGTCGGGAATGGTTCCAAGGTCGATGTGATCGCCGTCGGCACGCTACCTCTACATTTACCTACGGGATTAGTTTTAAACCTCAATAATTGTTATTTAGTGCCAAGTTTGAGCATGAACATTGTATCTGGATCTCCTTTGATACGAGATGGCTACTCATTTAAATCCGAGAATAATGGTTGTTCTATTTATATGAGAGATATGTTTTATGGTCATGCCCCGATGGTCAATGGTTTATTCTTAATGAATCTCGAACGTAATGTTACACATATTCATAGTGTGAATACCAAAAGATGTAAAGTTGATAACGATAGTCCCACATACTTGTGGCACTGCCGCCTTGGTCACATTGGTGTCAAGCGCATGAAGAAGCTCCATGCTAATGGACTTTTAGAGTCTCTTGATTATGAATCATTTGACACATGCGAACCATGCCTCATGGGCAAAATGACTAAGACTCCGTTCTCCGGAACAATGGAGCGAGCAACCAACTTATTGGAAATCATACATACTGACGTGTGTGGTCCAATGAGTGTTGAGGCTCGCAGAGGATATCATTATGTTCTCACTCTCACTGATGACCTGAGTAGATATGGGTATGTCTACTTGATGAAACACAAGTCTGAGACCTTTGAAAAGTTCAAGGAATTTCAGAATGAAGTAGAGAATCAACGTGACCGTAAGATAAAATTCTTACGATCGGATCGTGGAGGAGAATATTTAAGTCACGAATTTGGTACACACTTAAGAAAATGTGGAATCGTTTCACAACTCACGCCGCCTGGAACACCTCAGCATAACGGTGTATCCGAACGTCGTAATCGCACTCTATTGGATATGGTGCGATCTATGATGTCTCTTGCCGATTTACCGCTATCATTTTGGGGATACGCTCTAGAGACAGCTACATTCACTTTAAATAGGGCACCGTCTAAATCCATTGAGACGACACCGTATGAATTATGGTTTGGGAAGAAACCTAAGTTGTCGTTTCTAAAAGTTTGGGGATGCGATGCTTATGTCAAGAAACTTCAACCTGAAAAGCTCGAACCCAAGTCGGAAAAATGCGTCTTCATAGGATACCCTAAGGAAACCATTGGGTATACCTTCTACTTAAGATCCGAGGGCAAGATCTTTGTTGCCAAGAACAGATCCTTTCTGGAAAAAGGGTTTCTCTTGAAAGGAATAAGTGGGAGGAAAGTAGAACTCGATGAAGTACTACCTCTTGAACCGGAAAGTAGTGCAGCTCAGGAAAATGTTCCTGTGGTGCCTACACCGACTGGATAGGAAATTAATGATGATGATCAAGGTACTTCTGATCAAGTTGCTACTGAACTTCATAGGTCCACAAGGACACGTTCCACAGCAGAGTGGTATGGCAACCCTGTCCTGGAAATCATGTTGTTAGACAACGGTGAACCTTCGAACTATGAAGAAGCGATGGCGGGCCCAGATTCCAACAAATGGCTTGAAGCCATGCAATCCGAGATAGAATCCATGTATGAAAACAAAGTATGGACTTTGACTGACTTGCCCGATGATCGGCGAGCGATAGAAAACAAATGGATCTTTAAGAAGAAGACGGACGCGGATGGTAATGTAACCATCTATAAAGCTCGACTTGTCGCTAAGGGTTGTCGGCAAGTTCAAGGGATTGACTACGATGAGACTTTCTCTCCAGTAGCGAAGCTTAAGTCCGTCCGAATCATGTTAGCAATTGCCGCATACTATGATTATGAGATATGGCAGATGGACGTCAAAACTGCATTCCTTAACGGGCATCTTAAGGAAGAACTGTATATGATGCAGCCGGAGGGTTTTGTCGATCCTAAGAATGCTAACAAAGTATGCAAGCTCCAGCGATCCATTTATGGGCTAGTGCAAGCATCTCGGAGTTGGAACATTCGCTTTGATGAGATGATGAAAGCGTTTGGGTTTATGCAGACTTATGGAGAAGCCTGCGTTTACAAGAAAGTGAGTGGGAGCTCTGTAGCATTTCTCATATTATATGTAGATGACATACTTTTGATGGGAAATGATATAGAATTCTTGGACAGCATTAAGGCCTACTTGAATAAGTGTTTTTCAATGAAGGCCTACATATTAGGCATCAAGATCTATAGGGATAGATCGAGACGCCTCATAGGTCTTTCACAAAGCACATACCTTGATAAGATTTTGAAGAAGTTCAAAATGGACCAGTCCAAGAAAGGGTTCTTGCCTGTACTGCAAGGTGTGAGATTGAGCTCGGCTCAATGCCCGACCATGGCAAAAGATAAAGAAGAGATGAGCGTCATCCCCTATGCCTCAGCCATAGGATCTATTATGTATGCCATGCTGTGTACCAGACCTGATGTAAACCTTGTCGTAAGTTTGGTAGGAAGGTACCAAAGTAATCCCGGCAAGGAACACTGGACAGCGGTCAAGAATATCCTGAAGTACTTGAAAAGGACAAAGGACATGTTTCTCGTTTATGGAGGTGACGAAGAGCTCATCGTAAAGGGTTACGTCGACGCTAGCTTAGACACAGATCTGGATGACTCTAAGTCACAAACCGGATACGTGTATATGTTGAATGGTGGAGCAGTAAGCTGGTGCAGCTGCAAGCAGAGCGTCGTGGCGGGATCTACATGTGAAGCGGAGTACATGGCAGCCTCGGAGGCAGCGCATGAAGCAATATGGGTGAAGGAGTTCATCACCGACCTAGGAGTCATACCCAATGCGTCGGGGCCGATCAAACTCTTCTGTGACAACACTGGAGCTATTGCCCTTGCCAAGGAGCCCAGGTTTCACAAGAAGACCAGGCACATCAAGCGTCGCTTCAACTCCATCCGTGAAAATGTTCAAGATGGAGACATAGATATTTGCAAAGTACATACGGACCTGAATGTTGCAGATTCGTTGACTAAACCTCTCTCGCGAGCAAAACATGATCAACACCAGAACTCTATGGGTGTTCGATTCATCACAATGTAACTAGATTATTGACTCTAGTGCAAGTGGGAGACTGTTGAAAAAATGCCCTAGAGGCAATAATAAAGGATTATTATTATATTTCTTTGTTCATGATAATTATCTTTTATTCATGCTATAATTGTATTATCTGGAAATCGTAATACATGTGTGAATACATAGACCACAATACGTCCCTAGTAAGCCTCTAGTTGACTAGCTCGTTGGTCAACAGATAGTCATGGTTTCCTGACTATGGACATTAGATGTCATTGACAACGGGATCACATCATTAGGAGAATGATGTGATGGACAAGACCCATTCCTAAGCATAGCACAAGATCGTGTAGTTCGTTTTGCTAGAGCTTTTCCAATGTCAAGTATCTCTTCCTTAGACCATGAGATTGTGTAACTCCCAGATACCGTAGGAGTGCTTTGGGTGTACCAAACATCACAACGTGACTGGGTGACTATAAAGGTGCACTACAGGTATCTCCGAAAGTGTCTGTTGGGTTGACATGGATCGAGACTGGGATTTGTCACTCCGTGTTACGGAGAGGTATCACTGGGCCCACTCGGTAGTGCATCATCATAATGAGCTCAAAGTGACCAAGTGTCTGGTCACGGGATCATGCATTACGGTACGAGTAAAGTGACTTGCCGGTAACGAGACTGAACGAGGTATTGGGATACCGACAATCGAGTCTCGGGCAAGTAACATACCATCTGACAAAGGGAATAGTATACGGGGTTGCTTGAACCCTCGACATCGTGGTTCATCCGATGAGATCATCGAGGAGTATGTGGGAGCCAACATGGGTATCCAGATCCCGTTGTTGGTTATTGACCGTAGAACCGTCTCGGTCATGTCTGCATGTCTCCCGAACCCGTAGGGTCTACACACTTAAGGTTCGGTGACGCTAGGGTTGTATGAATATGAGTATGCAGCAAACTGAATGTTGTTCGGAGTCCCGGATGAGATCCCGGATGTCACGAGGAGTTCCGGAATGGTCCGGAGGTAAATAAAACTATATAGGAAGTGCTGTTTCGGCCATCGGGAAAGTTTCGGGGTCACCCGGTATTGTACCGGGACCACCGGAAGGGTCCCGGGGGTCCACCGGGTGGGGCCACCTATCCCGGAGGGCCCCGTGGGCTGAAGTGGGAGGGGAACCAGCCCCTAGTGGGCTGGTGTGCCCCTCCTTGGGCCTCCCCTGCGCCTAGGGTTGGAAACCCTAGGAGGGGGGGGGGCGCACCATTTGCCTTGGGGGGCACTCCACCCCCTTGGCTGCCGCCCCCCCTTGGGAGATTGATCTCCCAGGGCCGGCGCCCCCCCTGGGGGCCTATATAAAGGAGGGCAAGGGGGAGGGCAGCCGCACCCAAGTCTTGGCGCCTCCCCCCTGCTACACCTCGTCCTCCTCCCGCAGGAGCTTGGCGAAGCCCTGCCGGAGTTCTGCTGCATCCACCACCACGCCGTCGTGCTGCTGGATCATCATCAACCTCTCCTTCCCCCTTGCTGGATCAAGACGGAGGAGACGTCACGCTGACCGTACATGTGTTGAACGCGGAGGTGCCATCCGTTCGGCGCTAGGATCTCCGGTGATAGGATCACGATGAGAACGACTACTTCAACCCCGTTCTTTTGAACGCTTCCGCTCGCGATCTACAAAGTGGTATGTAGATGCATCTTCCCTTTCACTCATTGCTTAGATGAACTCATAGATGGATCTTGGTGAAACCGTAGGAAGTTTTTTATTTTCTGCAACGTTCCCCAACAGTGTCTAGAGGGGGGGTGATTAGACACTAAGTACCAAAGTTGCAGTTTTTAACTTCTTCAGGTTTAAGTGGAGTTTAGGCACAAGTTTAACATTCATAATACATAACAAGCAAGCATGCAAAGAGTATATGAGCAGCGGAAAGTAAAGCATGCAACTTGCAAGAATGTAAAGGGAAGGGTTTGGACATTTCAAATGCAATTGGAGACATGGATGTTTTTGTCGTGGTTCCGATAGGTGGTGCTATCGTACATCCACGTTGATGGAGACTTCAACCCACGAAGGGTAACGGTTGTGCGAGTCCACGGAGGGCTCCACCCAAGAAGGGTCCATGGAGAAGCAACCTTGTCTATCCCACCATGGCCGTCGCCCACGAAGGACTTGCCTCACTAGCGGTAGATCTTCACGAAGTAGGCGATTTCCTTGCCCTTACAAACTCCTTTGTTCAACTCCACAATCTTGTCGGAGGCTCCCAAGTGACACCTAGCCAATCTAGGAGACACCACTCTCCAAGAAGTAACAAATGGTGTGTTGATGATGAACTCCTTGCTCTTGTGCTTCAGATGATAGTCTCCCCAACACTCAACTCTCTCTCATAGGATTTGGATCTAGTGGAAAGAGGATTTGAGTGGAAAGCAACTTGGGGAAGGCTAGAGATCAAGATTCATATGGTAGGAATGTAATATCTTAGCCTCAACACATGAGTAGGTAGTTCTCTCTCAGAAATGGTAAGTTGGAAGTGTAGGTTTGTTCTGATGGCTCTCTCCACGAATGAAGAGGAGGTGGAGGGGTATATATAGCCTCCACACAAAATCTAACCATTACACACAATTTACCAATCTCGGTGGGACCGAATCAACAAACTCGGTCGGACCGATTCAGTAAACAATGTGACCGTTAGGTTTTTCGGTGGGACCAAAATGCAACTCGGTGGGACCGATATGGTTAGGGTTAGGGCATAACGTAATCTCAGTGAGACCGATTACACAAACTCGGTGAGACCGATTTTGGTAATAAGCTAACCAGAGAGTTGGTCTGGCAAACTTGGTGGGACCGATTTCTCAAACTCGATAAGACCGGTTTTGGTAATAAGTTGTCCAGAGAGTTTGCATTGTAATCTCGGTAGTACCGATTCCTCAAACTCGGTGAGACCGATTTTGATAATGGACATACACACAGAGATTACAATCCCATCTCGGTGAGACCGAGATCCCTATCGGTGAGACCGATTTGCCTAGGGTTTGTGGCAGTGGCTATGACATTTGAACTCGGTGGCGCTAGATAGAAAGAATCGGTGGGACCGAGTCAGACTTTAGGTTTAGGACATATGTGGATGTGGGAAAGTCGTTGAGGGCTTTGAAGCATAGCACTAAGCACTGTGGAGCAAGAAACTCATTAAGCAACACCTCATCCCTTCTTGATAGTATTGGCTTTTCCTATAGACTCAATGTGATCTTGGATCACTAAAATATAAAATGAAGAGTCTTGATCTTGAAGCTTGAGCCAATCCTTTGTCCTGAGCATCTTGAAGAGGTTCCACATCCTTTAGTCCATGCCACTCCATTGTTGAACTTGTCTGAAACATACTAGATAAAAGTGTTATTCCAACAAGAGATATGTTTACATTAATTACCAAAACCACCTAGGGAGCACTTGTGCTTTCAATCTCCCCCTTTTTGGTAATTGATGACAACATACATCAAAGCTTTAGATAAAGATATAGAGAATAGTAAGCAAAGCTTTGGAAAGACATGTAACAAGCATAGGCTCCCCCTACATGTATGCAATCATGTTAATATGGAATATAGAAGGATGTGAATGCATGAACATGACAGAGTAAGCAATGTGTTACATGTATCTTGGCCATATGCATCAGAGCAAAGAATATTAAAATAAACACCTTCATGCTCATGAGTCCTTTTTGCAAACAATATGTACATCAGCAAGAATTCCTCATACACATGATTGTGATGCATATACTTACCTTGTGGTCTTGAGTTGGCTTAGGATGGAATGAACCTACGTAAACAAGGTTAGATAACACAGATACACCTACTAGCCAGAGCAAACAAAAGGAACCACAAGAATACCAAGACTGGGATGACATGTAGAGAGTGAGTACTAAGTACCACATTGGATTAGACATGTCCCCAAAGGTAAAGATATGCAATGAATTTAAATGATTTCTTTCCCTTAGATGTCTTGCTCCCCCTGAATCTAGCATGGGATACTGGGAGAAGATAGGGAACAGAAAATTAGAGCTAAAAGATACAAATGAACAGAGCTAATGCAAATAAGCACATAAGAACATGTCTTTCCCCTCAAGAAGACATGTGGCATCTCTCCTCTTGAACACCAAGCATCTGGGATCCTTGAGAAATACTCTCTTCTTAAGTATTCTCTCCCCCTGGAGATCTCTCTCTCCCCCTGTGGAAGTGATACTTTTTGTCGGTGTCAAAACCGGCGGATCTCGGGTAGGGGGTCCCAAGCAGTGCGTCTTAGGATCAATGGTAACAGGAGGCAAGGGACACAATGTTTACCCAGGTTCGGGCCCTCTCGATGGAGGCAAAACCCTACTCCTGCTTGATTAATATTGATGATATAGGTAGTACAAGAGTTGATCTACCACGAGATCGAAGAGGCTAAACCCTAGAAGCTCGCCTATGGTATGATTGTTGTTGTATCTCTATCAACTAGCCTGGCCTCGGTTTATATAATGCACCAGAGGCCTAGGATAACATGAGTCCTAGCCGAATACGCTGGTGGGGGAGTAGTCCTTGTCTTGATCGCCAAGTCTTGTGGATTCTTCCTTGTATGCGGCAGCTGTCCGGACTGGCCCATGAGTATACGGCCGTGGGGGTCCTTGGCCCAATCCAACTGATCGGGAGACAACGCGTTGAGTACCCCCTAGTCCAGGACACTGTCAGTAGCCCCTTGAACCGGTCTTCAAGTTAGGGACGCTCCTCGATTCTTCCGAACTGTTCTTCATCTTCGGTTGCCGGTCTTGAAAACTGGTTCAACAAATCTTCTCATCTTCTATCTTGAGGATCGCCGAAATGCATTCGACGAGTTTACACGTCGGGTATCCGAGGAGCCCCTTTAAGTTTCCGGCCTTTATCAATGCCTCGTTATTTTTATGCCACACCTCGGGTTCGGAGTTGTTCCCGGGAGGCAGTGTCCTCTTGAGTCCGAGCTCTGACACCAGACTGCATTCAAGGTATCTCTTGCAGCCAAGCACCAATGCCGGACTGCTTCCCGACTCTGACGCCGGAATGTATCCGAGCTCCAACACCGGACTATGTATCCGAGCTCCAACGCCGGACTATGTATCCGAGCTCCAACGCAGGACTATATCCGAGGTGTCATAAATCACCTTGGTTCAAAGAAGTTTGAAGGAGTTTAGCCGAGCTTAATGCCGGAAATGCCCTCTATGGAGCCAGCCACTAGCGCCCGAGCTTTATGCCGGACTGCTTCCGAGGTGGTGCACCTCCCTGAATGTGGGCCGATTTTTGTCAATATTTTTGATTGGTGCAATTTATTCTCTGCCGAGATACATAGCCAGTAGCCCTCAAGGTGGGTATCGGTCTAAAACCCGAGATGCACATGAAGGATGACATAAGACCGCTGATCCCCGTAGCCACTGAGACTCAGGTTGATTTGCAAAATCGGTCTGAGGATCAAGTCCTAGCTTGGCAAAATACTCCGGGACACAAAAAGCGGCATGCTCAGTCCTCGAGACTCAGGTTGGGTGCGGCCGACCAACCCGAGGATCAAAATCTCCTCGGAAACTATATTGCACTTAAAATTTTCTGCATAGAACAGGCAATGCAGTAGCCCCCGAGACACTGGTCGGGTGGCAACACCAGATCAGGGGATCGATGTGCCCCTTTAATATTTGTAAATAATAAGCCCGAAGCCCAGTAGCCCCCGAGCCTTAATGCGGGCACGGGAGGCCGAATTAAGGATCGATATCCATAGTAAAATCACAAATTATGTGTAATGACTCTATGTATCCAAGTACTTTATGTCATTAATGCTCGGATCCGCATTGTACAAAACTTTGTTGACTGACCATCGGCTTCCACCTCCTCGGCCAATAGCCTAGGAGTGTTTGTCCTACTTTATAAAGCCTTTATGAGGGCAAAGATTTACAACAAACAAGGCAATCTGGCCATAAAGTTTTATAAACAAAGGTACACGGAGAGACATGTTATATTACTGTTTAACAGAAGAAATGTCTTCCAAAGAAAATAGTCCCGCTATCGGTTCCTTTCTTTGGGTTGTCATGCTAAGCATGATCATGAAACCTCAGCTCCAATGTAAGAGCAAAATATCGAGGATTTAGTTTGGGAGGCCAGTTAATAGCCCCCGGTAGTGTTCGGCGGCAGTCGAGGTCAAGCCATAAACACTTCGGCCATTGTTATGAATGGCCCGTCGTTTAACGCCATCATCGGATCGCCGACCAGTTTACGCTTATTGTGATAGTCAGTTTTCGGCTTTCTCCACTGAGGTGCTTAACCATGTGAGCTGGAAGCACAATCGAAGTGGTTCTCCCTTTGCACACTTAGCCGAACAAAGCGGAACATAGGAGGCAAGCGCAGGAGCCGGGCAACACAACTATTGACCAAAGACACAATTCGAAACCGATGCATATATAGCAATATCCGAGAATGTTTTTGCCGAATCTCTAAAGGTGTCCGGCGTTGCACTGCGAGACTTGTGCTGAAAACACAAAAATAGTTTAAAAGTGCCATGGGCTCGAAAAGCCAAAAAACTTATTCAAAAGGTTAATGTCCGAACTAGATCAAGTGTTCGGTGCCAATCCGAAAATTGGACTTTAGAAAAAAGGTGCTTCTGCCGTGCTTTAACATGACACATCCTATCTCAAAACTTCAAGCGGGTCAGCCTACGGCTTCAACCTCCTATGCCAAAGGCGGAGTACTTCTTACTAGGCCAGTTTAGCAAACTAAACTCTAGCGGCTTTGAGAGAGAAATTAGGCTCCCCGGCTAGTGACCGCACACTTGTGTCGAAAAAAGGAGTGATAAATAATAATAAAAACTTTGCAACTATAAGTGCATCTAGTGCCACCCATAGTTGGTTTTGGAGTATTGATGACAAAGTTGGTTGAGGGACTAATGCGTTTGTGAGAATTGCAGGATAACGCAGGTAGTGTCCCTCATTGATTCGGTTTACCTACCGGAGATGACCCCTAAAAATGTATGAAGACATTGAAGACAATGGTGGTATGTGAAGATATTCACATTGAAGACTATGACATGAGAAGACATTGAGCGAACACTATGGAGCGCGAAGACTGTGTTGTTTCGTTGTTTCCTTTTCTTCTTTGTTGAGTCATAGGAACCACCGTACTATTAAGTGGGGTCCAAGTGAACAAAGTCAGAGTGACTGAAGTGATGCTCAACCCAAATCCTATGTCTTCGAGCAAAGACAATGAGAGCAAATCTTATCCAGAGCTGGATGAGTCAGCTTTGCTTGTAGCCCAAGTAAAGTTGCCGTGTGTGTTTGAAATCTGACCGTTGGAACACGTGTCAGTTCCTTAGTGACCCAGGGTCGTTTCGGACATATCAGGTCGGGTTGCCTTGTGGCTATAAATAGCCCACCCCCTACACCATAAATTGGTGGCTGCTCAGAGTTAGTTTACAGCTTTTGTCGTTTTGAGAGCAACCCACCTCGAAGCCTTTGAGAGAGAAATCCTTGCGAGGACAAAGCCCAAACACGCAGAGCCAAAGAGTGTTAGGCATCACTGAAGTCTTTCTGTCTGTGTGACCTGAAGACTTATTACACTTGAGGACTGTGTATCCTCCATCCGGTTAGGCATCGTGTTCTGAGCATCCAAGAGTCATTGCGGATTACCGGTGAACAAAGTCTGTGAAGGTTCGGAAGTCTACCTTGAAGACTTACCAGAGTGATTGGGCAAGGACTGTGTGTCCTTAGCTCAAGGGGAATAAGGTGAAGACGCGGTCTTCTGAGTTGAATCTCAGCCTCCCTAACCAGACGTACAGTTGTCACAGCAACTGGAACTGGTCCAACAAATCCTGTGTCTTCAACAAGTGACTGGTTCTATCCCTTCCCTCCCTTTACTTTGAGTTTGTCTTCATGAAGTCATTGTTTATTTGTCTTATCTGTTTGACTTCATTGCTTGACTTCTATCATTGATTGGCTTCATACTATCTTCCATCCTGATCCTTACTACCTAGCTGCTATTAGTCTTTGTACGTTCACATTATTGCATACTTGACTATGGCTTGCTTGTTGTAGTTTATCTTCCGCTGCATATCAATTAGGTCATTTCTATTGTTTGTCTTCGAAACTTCCATGTTTTGAAGACTTTGATAAAAATCGCCTATTCACCCCCCCTCTAGTCGATAACTAGCACCTTCAATTGGTATCAGAGCAAGGTACTCCCTTGTTCTGTGTGATTCGGTTTAACCACCTGGAGTTTAGCTATGTCGACTACAGGGATAATCAAAGTCTCCGCTGCTTGTCCCGTGTTCGATGGAACTGAATATCCCTACTAGAAGAATAAGATGCGCATGAATCTTGAAGCCATTGATGTCGACCTCTGGTATGTCGTCAAGAACGGCGTTCACAAAACTGGTGAAAGTGTCACCCCTACTGATGTCAAGAAGTTCATTCAACTGGACTCCACTGCAAAGAACATCATCTGTGGTCATCTGACCAAAGGACAGTATGGCCGTGTGAGTGCTCTGGAAACGTTAAAGCTAGTCTGGGACTGGCTATCCAAGGTCAACGAAGGCGTCTCTACACAGAGAGACCAGAGGATCAGTGTTCTTTGCAATCTATTCAACCGCTTCAAGAGAAACGACAAAGAAAATGTCCAGCTCACGTTTGATCGCCTCACCGACATCACAAATCAGCTTCAGGCTCTTGGCGCCACTGAGATTACCTAGCATGAAATCGTCAAGACACTACTGAGATCACTTGACAGCTCCTTTGACACCCTTGCCCTCATGATACAAGAACGCCCTGACTTCAAAACTCGATCCATCTGATATACTTGAGAGACTCAACACACATGAGTTCCAGCTTTCTGAGAAAAGAGATATCTATGGTCCCAATTATGGCCGAACTCTCGCTTTGAAGGAAAAAGTGATTTCCTCATCTGAAGAAGAATCTGACTGCGGTTTTGATGATCCTGAAGACATTGGAAAGGAACTTGTCATGCTTGTGAACAAGTTCCAGAAGTTCACCAAGAAGAAGGGCTTTAGAAAGTCTTCACGATCTAGCTCAAGAAATGATGAAGCTTCCACTCATGAAAACAAGAAGAGAGCATGCCACAAGTGCAAGAAACCTGGACACTATATCTCTGAGTGTCCTCAGTGGGACAATGAGAAGAAGAAGAAAAAGAGCAAGGAATATGATTCTGATGACAAGAAGAAGAAGAAATCTTCAAAGTCTTCTTCTAAGTCCTCATCAAGGTCTTCATCACATAAGAAGAGCTCATTTGGCAAGGCTCGTGCTTTTGTTGGCAAGGAAATGGATTCAGAGGAGGCGTCTACTTCTGAGGAGGTGGAGGTGGAGTCTGAAGAAGAGTCCGACCCTGGCGTTGCAAGTCTGGCTCTAGCCACAGCCTATGTTGCCAAGTCCATCTTCAACACTGAAGACAATGACCTCCACACCAATGCTGAAGCTGATGACATGGACGATCCTGCTCCCACCTACTGCTTCATGGCACGTGGTGCCAAGGTAAAATCACGTGATGCTTACTTTAAAACATCAAGTGAAGATACTCTGATTGTGAATCCAAACCCAGCTACAAAACACTTGCTAAAATTGCTACTGAACAACAAAGGTCCATGGAACATACTCAAAAACTGTTAGACAAAAGCGATGACATGTTGGACGCGGAAATGACACGTTCACAGTCCTTAGTAGAAGACATAAAAAATCTTCATGCTAAGTACCAAGAACTTGAAAGTCTTCATGAGACGCTCTCAACCACTTATGAAAAGCTCTCCTATGATTATCTTCAAAGGAAGCAAGAGCTTGAGAAATTGAAAGTGACTCATGAAGATCTTCAAAAAGAGAATGAGTCATTTCGCGCTCAACAAATCAGTTCCGCTCAGGATGGATTTGAACCACCATGTTTAAAATGCATTGAGCGTGATAACGCTACCTCTGTTGCTGAATGTTCCAATGCCGCTGCTGTTGCATTGTCTTCAACTACTGATGTGGAAACTAACCCCTCTACGGAGGATACCACTGCTATTGCTGATGAAAATGCTAGGTTGAAGACATTGCTTGAAACAGGGATGTATAAAAGTCTGAAAGGACATCAGACACTTTGTGATGTCCTCAAAAAGCAGATTCTGAACCGAAACCCTAGGAAAGAGGGTGTTGGGTTCGAGAGAAAAATGAATGTTGATGGTTCCTACTGGAAGCCTGAGCAGTATCCCAAAACCACATGGGTTGCTACAAAGGAACCTTCAGTGGATCCATCCACCTTATCTGGCTTTACCTGTGCTAATCCTATTATCATTGATGAATCCTTTGATGCAAACTATAAACTATTCAAAAATCAGAATGGTGAAGTGTTTGCCAGGTATATTGGTACTAACTGCAGGAATGGACCACCTATGAAGAAGATCTGGGTTCCCAAAAGCTGTCTTGAGAATCTTCCAGCGAATGTCATCATGACACCACCAGGGAAGAAGACAAACCCCAGACCAAAGGCATCATATGGTCCAACGGCTTCATACGAATACATGACTCACTTGAGTCACCCTAACGCCAATGTTTTGCAGGGAAATCGTACTCAAACTTATGAATATGAACGTGTGTCCTCAAACCGCCATGTTCATAGGACTAAGAACTTTTCTGCTTATTCATATGAGTATCATTCATCTCCTGCAAGGCTATTTTCTAGGGATTCAAAGCCGAAATTCTCAGATGCTGCACTTAGACTCATTGCCTCTAAGCCACCCCTGAAGATGTGGGTGGTGAAGAAGAATTAACTCTCTTTTGCAGAATATGGTCTCCAGCCAGCAATCAAAGGTGTCCGATACTATTGCTGGGGACCTAAAATACATTAAGGGACGCATGATAAAATGACTTACTATGTATTCCACATATGAATCGCTTACCTGTCATACTGTGTGTTCTAACCTTGATCTAAGCTGTGATAATCCTAGTGTGCATCAAATGCTTATGCTTCACAACATACCTTGTGAAGCCTACCCTCCTAACTGCATTGTAGGGTATGACACCTCGTGCTTCAGAATGGATTATGGATAGCGGATGCACTAATCATATGACTGGTGATCGAAGTCTTCTCATGGACTCAACCTTACGTCCATCCGACAAGAGTCAAATCACATTTGCTGACACTGGTAAAAGCAAGGTATTGGGTCCAGGTAGAGTTGCAATCTCAAAGGATCAACACATGGATAAAGTGATGCTTGTTGAATCCCTTGGGTTCAACTTAATGTCTGTCTCAATGCTTTGTGACTTAAACATGATTGTGCTATTCGGAAAATATCGTTGCCTTGTACTAATGGAATCTGACAAGTCTCTAGTCTTTGAAGGGTATAGAAAAGATGATCTATACATGGTAGATTTCTCAGCAGGTCCACAACTTGCCGTATGTCTTCTTGCAAAAGCTTCAGAATGCTGGCTCTGGCATCGGAGGCTGGGGCATGCTGGCATGAGGAACTCACACACACTCGTCAAGAAGAAGCATGTCATAGGCATCGAAGGTGTCAAGTTCAAGAAAGATCATTTGTGTGGTGCCTGCGAAGCTGGAAAGATGACTAGGGCGAAGCACCCCTGGAAGACAATCATGACGACATCTCAACCCTTCGAGCTGTTACACATGGACTTATTTGGCCCTACTCACTACTCTACCCTCACAACAACAGCTTGTCTCTATGGCTTCATCATTGTTGATGACTACTCAAGATACACATGGGTGCACATAATTCTCTACAAGACTGAAGTACAAGATGTCTTCAGACGATTCGCCAATCGAGCCATGAACAATTATGGCGTCAAGATCAAGCATATCAGAAGTGATAACGGCACTGAATTCAAGAATACCGGGCTTGATCTTTATCTGGATACAATGGGAATCACTCATGAGTTTTCTGCTCCATACACACCTCAGCAAAATGGCATTGTAGAGCGTAAGAACAGAACCCTCATTGAGATGGCTCGAACAATGCTCGATGAGTACAAGACACCAAGAAAGTTCTGGCCTAAAGCTATTGATACATCATGTCACATCGTCAACCGTGTTTACATCCACAAGCTTCTGAGCAAAACATCCTATGAGCTCCTTACTGGTAAGAAGCCAAATGTCAGCTACTTCAGAGTCTTTGGTGCTAGGTGCTGGATCAAGGATCCCCATCACAAGTCAAAATTTCCACCTAAAGCTCACGAAGGCTTCATGCTCGATTATGGAAAGGACTCGCACTCTTACAGAGTCTTCAACCTCTTTCACTACAAAATCGTTGAAACTGTGGACGTGCGATTTGATGAAACCAATGGTTCACAATGAGAGCTCCTACCAAGCACACTGGATGAAGCTCCTCCCAGCGAATCTATTAAGCTGATGGGAACTGGTGAAATCATGCCTTCTGAAGCACAGCCTGAAGAGGAACTTATCATTTCTGCACCAAACCAACCTGAAGACAATGCTCAGACCAAAGACAATCCTCCCAATGATGACAATGATCAGCATGAGCAAGGTCTTCGTCCAGTTCATCCTCGTGTTGCAAATGAAGTACAAATTGAGAAGATAATTGATAGCATCAATGCACCTGGTCCACTTACTCGCTCAAGAGCAACACAATTAGCAAATTTCTATGGGCATTTTTCATTTGTGTCAATATCAGAACCCAAGAAAGTTGCTGAAGCCTTTATGGAACCTGAATGGATTCAAGCCATGCAAGAAGAACTTCAACAGTTCAAGCTGAATAATGTTTGGGAACTTGTCAAGCGCACTGACCCTCACAAGCATAACATTATTGGCACTAAATGGATATATCGAAACAAGCAAGATGAGCATGGTCAAGTCTTAGAAACAAAGCACATCTTGTGGCTCAAGGATATACTCAAGTTGAAGGAATTGACTTCGATGAAACATTTGCTCCTGTAGCAAGGCTTGAAGCTATTCGCATACTGCTAGCCTATGCCAATCACCACAACATCTTGCTATATCAAATGGATGTGAAGAGTGCATTCCTCAACGGCAAGATTGAAGAAGAAGTGTACGTTGCTCAACCACCTAGCTTTGAAGATCCAAAACATCCTGATATGGTGTACAAACTAAACAAAGCACTGTATGGCCTCAAACAAGCTCCTCGCGCTTGGTATGATACGATCAAAGACTTCTTGAAGAGCAAAGGCTTCAAACCTGGATCCCTCGGTCCCACACTCTTCACAAAGACATATGATGGTGAACTGTTTGTGTGCCAAATATATGTGGATGACATTATCTTCAGCTGCACCAACCAGAAGTATAGTGATGAGTTTGAATACATGATGCAAGAGCAATATCAGATGTCCATGATGGGTGAGCTAAAGTTCTTCCTTGGTCTTCAAATTCGTCAGCAAAGGAATGGCATCTTCATATCTCAAGAAAAATATCTCAAAGACTGTCTGAAGAAGTTTGGAATGCAAGATTGCAAAGGGTACACGACGACAATGCCAGCCAAACACCATCTTGGTCCCGACGACAATGGTAAAGAGTTCGATCAAAAGGTATAGCGCTCCATGATTGGTTCTTTACTTTACCTATGTGCATCTAGGCCAGATATTATGCTTAGTGTTTGCATGTGTGCTCGATTCCAAGCGGCACCAAAGGAATCGCATCACTTAGCTGTGAAGCGAATTCTTAGATATTTGGCTTACACCCCAACACTCGGATTATGGTAACCAAAGGGCTCAAGATTTGATCTGGTTGGATTCTCGGATGCTGATTATGCTGGTGACAAGGTCGATCACAAGTGTACATCAGGCACATGTTACTTTCTGGGACGATCACCTGTCTGTTGGTCTTCAAAGAAGCAAAACTGTGTATCACTCTCAACTGCTGAATCTGAATACATTGCTGCTGGATCTTGCTGCGCTCAGCTTCTGTGGATGAAGCAAACTCTCAAGGACTATGGCATCAATCTGAAACAAGTCCCTCTCTTCTGCGACAACGAAAGAGCTATCAAGATTGCCAACAATCCAGTCCAGCACTCGAAGACAAAGCACATTGAAATTCGTCATCACTTTCTCAGAGATCATGTCATGAAGAAAGATATTGACATCATTCACGTCAACACTGAAGAGCAACTGGCAGATATCTTCACAAAGCCCTTGGATGAGAAAAGGTTTTGCAAGTTACAGTGTGAGCTAAATATCTTGGAATCCTCAAATGTCCTGTGATCAGGCACACATCCTAATACTTATGCATGTTGATGACTTAGATGTGCAACACACGAAGTAAAGTATATCTTCAATCAATGAAGACTTACATTCTGAGTGTGAATACATTAACATGCAATTTGACTTCGGAGCACCACGATAATTGTGCGCCATGTCTGGGTCTAATACTTCCTATACGGTGGGTAACGCCACCACCAAATTTCTTGGTTTGAAGTGTTTCACTCATGGCGTTATTGTTGAATATATTCGCATTTGGTTTGTCTTCAACTTTCAACTTATCTTCATGATTTACTTCACTATGTTGATTTGATTGCTTTCTCATATATATATATATATATATATACACACACTAGTATTCTGTCCTCTACAGCATTCACTTATAGCTATGTCTTCGTTTGTGAATCTTTTGAACTAAGTGAATGTGATCGGACCCTAATCTCTCTATGCTTACTATCTCAAACTCTATCTGTCCAAATCATATGCATTCTATTGAAACTTCTCAAATGTCTTCAATGCATCCTTGTCAGCAGAAGACACAGAGACAAACATCAAGTCCTTTTAAATGATTCATCTTTATTGTTGTAATCCGGAGAAGCCGGAACAACCATCCGACAAACTTGGCGGGCGTGGGAACGTGGGACAACTCTGAGTATGTTGCATGCTTGCCACGTGTCCCACGGATGTGAACAGGCAGGGGCACCTGCATAATTGCGCTATGCTGCACACCTACTTATAAATACGTGTCCCCTGCGGTCAAGAAAACCTTCTTCCACCTCTCCACCTCGTCAAAACCCTAGCGCCACCGCTAGCTTTCGACGACACCGGCGACGAAGAGCTTAGCTACCGCGACTTCTCCGACGCCGTCCTCACGCTGGCCGCGGACATCGTCCTCTCCGCCGCCGCCGTAGGTGTCCTCCATCGCCAAGTTAGGGCACGATGGATTGAACTGCTCGGTCTCCTATTCATCCCATCTAGCAGTTCTTCGTGTGGTAAATATAACTCTATTTTTACCATCTTTTTGATCCTCAATGATTCATCCTATTTACCAAAATTGGTTTCTGTCTACACAATGTTAGATCTATTCTGTCTGCATCTCATACTGCCTTGTATATTCACTTAAGCTTCATATATAGTTAGATTCCTCACTTGTACTTATTCACGGATTCGTACAAATCTGGAACCAACTCTCAACATATAAGTGAATGTCTTCGCAACATGAGGTCAATGTCTTCAAACTGATTTATCTTCAAAATCTTCTGAGAATGCATATGACCTCTTCCCCTTCCCTCGCATCTCTAATGCTGTCACAGGTACATGTCCGTGGGAGAATCCCTTGGTTCTCATAGTCTGCATTCATTTGCAGAATTCTTACAGCAACACATTAACTCTCCTGAAGCTAGTTCCTGTTTGACCAGCAAGCGAAAGCCCTTGAAGCCTTTGCACATATTAAAGCCATTCACTTTGAAGTTCATGGATGCAGAGAAATCAGTAAGGAAGGGTGGCAGACAGCGTCTAGGGGGAACATCAAAAGATTTGCCTGATGACCTCGCAGAAATCTACAAGACAGATCCTGAAGAGGATTATAATCAGCGCAAGACCCGAATCCAATGGACTCGACACTATTGGGCTGAACAATGGTTCAAGTACAAGTTCGTGACCTAGGAGTACGCTGAGAAGAATGCTATCAAAAGTCCTTGGGGTGATATTCTCTATCGAGGCCTTCCCCCCAAGAATAGAGTTGAAGCTATTGCACAAGAATTCTATCCTTGTATGGTCCGTGGACCACAGCCTGAAAATGCCGATCCATCATCATTGCTCTGGTGTCGTGACGATAATCTCTTCAAGCGCAACTTCTAGTATGCAAAGGCATCGGCAAAGGAAAACAAGAAGTCATGGGGATTAGACTTCAATCCTGGTCCCTCTGCTCCCCGTGATGACGGCACACGTGAAGCTGAAGAAAATGAGATCGGCCCCTTCACGAACCTTGATGGCCTCATCTCATACATCTTGGTACAAGGTGCCAAAGTGGATCATTCTGATAATGATGCTGATACTGATGAAGCCCCTGCTCCTCCTCCAAGGCCGCAGAAGCCAAAGAAAATTAAGGCTTCACAATCAGCTGCACCTCCAAAAGCGTCACGTGTGAAGCCACTGGCCACTGCACCTCCTGAAGACAGTGTGCAGTCTGAAGATCTTTCACGCATCTCCAAGAAGACGGAGAAGAAAAAGAAAATCATCAAGAGTACTGATCAGACATTGACTCCTGCCATTCTGCGTGAAGAGCACATTGATCTGTCCAGCAATGACAATCTTGCAGATGATGCTCTTGAGCAACTGATCAAGAGCAAGGAAGAAGCAGAGATCTTCAATAATTTGCCTCTCTTTGACGTGGCAATCATCCATAACTTCATTGATGAGTGGTTTGACACACCAAATCTCAGCTTTGATGACTTGCAACTTCCCATTGGCCTCAGCGTCTCCTTCAATGGCGCTATTGCTTCTGAGCTAGCTATTGCTCAGCGCATCGTCGAACTGAAGCACAAGATTGACTATGAAAAGGCTCAGTTCAAGAAGCATGTGGCCACGCTCAACATGCAAGACGTCAGAAACTTCAAGGTCATGCTGCATGAGCTCAAAGAAGCCTTTCACAAGAAGCGTGAAGAAGCTTGAGGCTCTCGTGAGCGCATGAAGAATCTGGCTGACAAGTGTGTGCTTGCCTACAATGAGGCTGAGAAGTGCAAGGCTCTTGGTCGTCCTGGCATCGACCCCAGGATGGCTGCAAAGAAGAAGAAGCTATCAACTATCCAACCTGCACCTTCAAGGCAGGATGAACCACACATAGTCTTCCCAAGCAGCATGACTAGCTCGAAGCCAAAGGCCCTGTCAACTGCTTCAGAACAGAAGAAGACGAGGGCTATAGAGGCTGAAGCCAGAAAATGGAAACCCTTAGAAGCCTCTGATGCTGCTCCCTCCAAGAAGAAGCGCAAAACCAAGAAGAATCGGGCTGCTCCCACAGAGCCCCTTGTTGTTGAACCTATCTCGGTGGTTCGCCCTACATCTGCAAATCAAGAACTACGAATGATTGTTCATGAGCCTGCTTCCACAGAGGCTCATGAAGCTGAAGACATTCCAGCAGTTGATCCCATCCCTGCTGAAGACATTGGTCACCATGACAATGTTGAAGATGATGAAGTTCTTCCTCAGATTGAACACAACGTGGTATCATCGCCTGTTCTCACGAACAGCGAAATCATCAGCATTGGTCGTCCTCTGACGCCAATTGCTTAGGATGCATCATGGGCTGATCGCCCACAACAACAAGACTCCCCCAGTACTCCCCAACAACAACAAGTCACATCATCTGTGCAAGTTGAAGAGGATGAAGGCCTCCCTACTCCATCTCCAAAGGCGTCGCCTGTATTACAAAGGCTTCGCAAAGGACCAAGGCCTCAAGTCCCTCTTCTGAGCATTCTAGAAGGAGAAGTGCACCACCAACCTGTTGCACGTCAAGTGTTTTCAGAAGCCACTCCAACTGTGAATGTCTCCGTGTCTGAAGCCCAAGCTGCTGAAGACAATCCGGCTGCATCAGCCGATGATGAACATCAAGAAGAACGTGTCCCTACTCCCCCCATTCCTGAAGAAGCTGTTCCTGAAGTGAATGTGTCTGTTCTAGACCCTCCAGCTCAACAAGTGGAGGTTGAAAATGTTGAGGCTGCCACCACCAACACAAATGAATCCAATGACGTAGTCATGGCTGAAGCTAATGTGGAGCCTGCCCCAAGCAACATACCAGAAGTCAATGCTGCAACTGCTCCTGAAGCTTCTGTTGTGCAACTTGAAGCCACTGTTGTTGCCACTGCTCCTGTTCCGCCACCAAGGCCCTATACAATTGAGCAAGCATACAACCATGGCGAGCTAATCATAGTAAGATGGCCCATTTTGGTCCCTCCGCCTAATGTCTCTGGTCCTCAGTTTGATTATCACATTGAGCACAGGCCTCAGGTCCAGAAACCAAAGCCAAGACTGCCAAGGTTTCCAGGTACTGCCACATTTGTCGGGTCCTTCAATGCAAATGGCTTAAAAAGCCACAACACCTTCTTTGACAGCTCAAAGAACCCCTACTCAAGGCCAAGAATATCATCTGATCGTTTCTAGAGTCATCAACAGCGAAGCTATTACTCCTGCATTCTGTATGATCAAGGGCGCATTTTCCCTCATATGCGCCTTGACATTGAAGCCATTGCTGGACTGCCATGCTTAGAAGAAGCACTTGACTGCTTTCGTGATGCAGGTCTGCTCAGCTTTGTGACAGACAAAGAACATTGGAATGAAGAACTTTTGCTTCAATTCTATGCTACCCTCCACATTCACGGCTACAACAGGGATACAAAAACATGGATTCTCGAGTGGATGACCGGAAATGTTCATCATGAAGCCAAAGCTATTGACATCATTGAGCTTACAGGCCTATCCACTCCCGGAGAGCTGTACGAACCTGGTTGTCAAAACCACCGCAATGCTTTGGAGAGCATCTTCCATAAGCCTGAACCCAACATGAGCCAGATGTTGAGCATGATTAAGCCATTGCCACATGACGCTGAATACCCAAAGGAGTTCTTTGTTGATGACCTTGAGTATCTGCCGCGCACCATATATCATATCATCAGGCGGACTCTATGGCCTATCAAAGGACATTCATCAGCTGCAAAACTTGAAGGAGCCATGAAGACATTGGTCTTTTACATCCTCAATGGCATCAGCTTCAATGCACAAGATTTCTTCCTCAGGCAATTGGCTGCATCTGGATCTGATCTTTTTGGCCTGAAATTCTATGCTCCATGGGTCATGTGCCTCATCAAGCTACATTCTGCTATCAACTATCATCCCTCTGCTCGCAATCATGTGATCTTTCTACTAGAGGTTCATATGTCAGTTGAAGCCATATACCCTGAGCCTGCCAAGAAGCCTCTTTATCTTCAAAATGCTGAACACCAAAGCTTCACTCAGCCTATGGAAGGAGTCCAAGTTGTAACTCGTGTCTATCCAATGGCTGGAAACACTCGTCTGCCTCATCGTGCGCCAACTGAAGCTACTGAGAGCACAATTGCTCAAAGGCCAAAGAAGCGCTCTCGGGTCCTAAATGACCGAGAACTTCTTGTGGCACTGCATCAGAAACAAGACAAGCACCACTTTTGGCTCAAGCGTCAGATGCAAAGTCTCTTGGTGGATGTAAATCGCATTCGAAATCTTGCCACCAAGAATGCATTTGTCACTCATGAAACCTGTCGGCGATCATGGAAGAGTTTCACCCTGCTCAGTGCTGAAGCAGATCTTCAAGACGATGGCTTCACTGAACGATTCAAGTTTGACTCCACTCCTCCATGGAATGCTGTCCTAGGACGAACTCCATCCCTTGAAGACTCTAACTATTCTTCCTCCGCGGCAACCGTGAATGCAAATGTGATTGATGATGAAGACGATGCTACTTCACCACCCCCTACTTCTGCACGCATCGACACTGCACCAAGTTCGTCTGCACCGCCAAACAACAACGACAACC
Source organism: Triticum aestivum (assembly GCF_018294505.1). Lineage (NCBI taxonomy): Eukaryota > Viridiplantae > Streptophyta > Magnoliopsida > Poales > Poaceae > Triticum > Triticum aestivum. The sequence continues at coordinate 556,062,058 of NC_057798.1, forward strand.
CTGCTGCTTCAACTACTCCTCATGAGGACGAGTAGATGCTCTATGTCTTCAAACCTTTTTGGCCATTACTGACAAAAGGGGGAGAAGCATATGAGTTTGATAGTCTTCAAGCGGGTTCATATGGGCGGTTGCTTTATATTTTGCCTAGTGGTTACAACTCTTGCTTTTGATACATTTCGTTCATTGAGTTGTAACACTTAAACTCGATGGTCGTCTGCTACTTATTTGCTCTTTCATGTGCGATGATAACTTCCGCACTTAGATCATTCCGCACTTAGATCATTCTGCAGACGTCCATTTTCCATTATGCATGTCATTCTTTAAGTTATATCATTTCATGCATGATGAATTATCTTCATAAGTTGAAGAGGATCTCCACAAGTACAACCTGCCATGTGCATTTGCATTCCAAAAGCAAATTACTTATATGCACATCTTCAGGGGGAGCCCTTGCCACTTATGAAGACAATACCCTATCCTTTACAATTTCACATACTTCATTCCCGTTGAAAACTTCAACCAGTTTGTCATCAATCACCAAAAAGGGGGAGATTGTAAGTGCATCTAGTGCCACCCCTAGTTAGTTTTGGAGTATTGACGACAAAGTTGGTTGAGGGACTAATGCGTTTGTGAGAATTACAGGATAACACAGGTAGTGTCCCTCATTGATTCAGTTTACCTACCGGAGATGACCCCTAAAAATGTATGAAGACATTGAAGACAATGGTGGTATGTGAAGATATTCACATTGAAGACTATGACATGAGAAGACATTGAGCGAAGACTATGGAGCGCGAAGACTATGTTGTTTTGTTGTTTCCTTTTCTTCCTTGTTGAGTCATAGGAACCACTGTACTGTTAAGTGGGGTCCAAGTGAACAAAGTCAGAGTGACTGAAGTGATGCTCAACCCAAATCCTATGTCTTCGAGTGAAGACAATGAGAGCAAATCTTATCCAGAGCTGGATGAGTCAGCTTTGCTTGTAGCCCAAGTAAAATTGCCGTGTGTGTTTGAAATCTGACCGTTCGAACAAGTGTCAGTTCCTTAGTGACCCAGGGACATTTCGGACATTTCAGGTTGGGTTGCCTTGTGGCTATAAATAGCCCACCCCCTACACCATAAATTGGTGGCTGCTCAGAGTTAGTTTACGGCTTTTGTCGTTTTGAGAGCAACCCACCTCGAAGCCTTTGAGAGAGAAATCCTTGCGAGGACAAAGCCCAAAAACCCAGAGCCAAAGAGTGTTAGGCATCACTGAAGTCTTTCTGTCTGTGTGACCTGAAGACTTATTACACTTGAGGACTGTGTATCCTCCAGCCGGTTAGGCATCGCGTTCTGAGCATCCAAGAGTCATTGTGGATTGCCGGTGAACGAAGTCTGTGAAGGTTCAGAAGTCTACCTTGAAGACTTACCAGAGTGATTGGGCGAGGACTGTGTGTCCTTATCTCAAGGGGAATAAGGTGAAGACGCGGTCTTCTGAGTTGAATCTCAGCCTCCCTAACCAGACATACAGTTGTCACAGCAACTGGAACTGGTCCAACAAATCCTGTGTCTTCAACAAGTGACTGGTTCTATCCCTTCCCTCCCTTTACTTTGAGTTTGTCTTCGTGAAGTCATTGCTTATTTGTCTTATCTGTTTGACTTCATTGCTTGACTACTATCGTTGATTGGCTTCATACTATCTTCCATCCTGATCCTTACTACCTAGCTGCTATTAGTCTTTGTACGTTCACATTATTGCATACTTGACTATGGCTTGCTTGTTGTAGTTTATCTTCCGCTGCATATCAATTAGGTCATTTCTATTGTTTGTCTTCGAAACTTCCACGTTTTGAAGACTTTGATAAAAATCGCCTATTCACCTCCCTCTAGTCGATAACTAGCACTTTCAGCAACGACTAAGAAGAAAAACACTTATCATAAAACGGCTCATATAAATTTAAGAGCCCCCAAGTGACTTGGGTAAAAGAATGATTGCATGTACCAAAGTACTTATATCATATCTATGTTCAACCGAACTTTAAACGTGTCTTAACCGACCGTCGGCTTCTCCCTCTTCGGTCAAGGACCGAAAAGTGTTATGTACTCCATCTGGCGAGAATATCAACGGTGTTTCCAATAACCAGGCAATCAGGCCATAAGGCTGTAATAGACAAAGCGGGCTCAGGGAACTTATGCTATATTACTGCGAAGAGTAAGAAGCATCTTCGAAGAAAATAGTACCCCCACCGATACCTTTCTTCGGTGCTCATTGTTATTATGAGACTTGTGCAATAGATTTTTTGTACTCACGAGTTCCTTTGTGTGCCGACCATGATTGAAAACAATAAGAGCGCTAGCTTTCGGCTTCACCCAATCTGAGGGCCGACTCGGGTGACCCGATCATGACAATTGCAAAGGTGCTCCCTTTACTCCCTAGCCGAACAATCGGGAACTTAGGGGTAAGCACAGGAGCCAGGCAACCCAGCTTGCAAATCGCTTAAGTCAATATGGTGCATATTGTGGCGTAACACACTAACAAGGAACGAAGCCGTACAAGTATAACCATATGCAAGAGGAAAAAGCTTCATGAAGGAAGCCCCCAAGTAACCGGGGTATTTGAATTTGCGCATCACAAACAAAGTTTGGACAAGGAAATTTTTACAAGCAACTTTTTTCCAAAAAAGTATAATGCTTGGCCGAGCCGAACACAAGTTAAAAGTTTAAAACTTTGAGCATGAAGACAACTTAGCTGGTTAATGTGTTTGGTATTGATGACGCGGTCCGAGCTTGATGCAGGACAAGGTTCCATCCCCGAGCCGGTCCCGAGGTGGCGGAGCAAAGAGCTCGGCACTCCGAAGTAGTGACATAGCACGGTCAATGCAGGACGGCAGGGTGATGTCGAAGTCCCCGGCATGGGGTAATGAAGTGTTGACGAAGCCCCCCGTCCAGCCGAGGTGACGCCAAAGGATATAGTCCGGCTGGATCATTTTCCTGTGCACAAAAAATAGTGCAAACCAGAGATAATAGTAATAATAATAAAAATAAAAAAAATCATTGCATAACAAATAATTTATGCAAAGTGAGTAATAAAAGAAATATGGCCTGGCGCCGAAGTCAATGTCGATGCAGGGCGTCGGCGTAATGCGGTAAAGGCATGGCAAGGCCTGAATTCACAGGTCGGTTCGAGTTCCGGATGCGGCGTTCGCTGGACTATGTACGGAAACTGACCGAACCACTATGCGACCGTCATTAATGCGGCCACCATTTGATAGACCTGCGTACATATGACGGACAGACCAGAGTAATAATTCATTGGAAAAAATGAACCCTAACAAGCAAAAAATACTAGGATTAATAGCACCTGGCTTATTTGTTGTAGCAATCCGAAGAAAGATGATTCCCAAAATGGGGACTCGATCCGCACACCTATCGCCTGATGGGCGATAAAGCAACGACATGGCGATGCTGGCAAAGGTTGGCTCGCCGAGGCAAAGCCCTCGGTCCAGCTAATGTGACGGAGCTGGTCGGCCAGCGACGCCGAAGTATCCGGAGTAGGTTGATGAAGAGATGATGAAGCCCCCGGTCCAGCAATGCAGGTCGTGACGTGGTCGATGCCGGCTTGATGAAGTGACCCTGTGGCGATGCAGGTGTACCCGCTCCGTGTAATCCGTGGGGCGCCGATGTTGGTGATGATTTATCCTTCGCGATGCCGAACTATTGTTTGGCTGGCCGAGATGATGATCCGAAGAAATTGAGCTCGGCTCAACAAAGCGACGACGTGTCTAACGCAGGTCGGCCGCCGTGGAGTGATGTTGTCGGGCTGGTTTGACACCGGCGCGATGGTGAAGTTCGTATTGCAAGAATACTTTTAATATTACTGGGATGTGTTTGAGAATAAAACACAACACCCCATACGAAAACTTCCTTCAAAAAGGATGTCCGAGATCCCGTTCATAAAGAAGATGAATTCGGGTCGGATTCGTTCTCGCGCAGAAAACATATCCAAAAAGTGATGCACTAATCGGAAGTTTCTTGGAGTTTGGACGGTCGGATCGAGCTGAATTTTTGGCAGGTGGTAGATATGGGAATTCTTCAGTAAATCAACGGTTGGATCCTCCAAAGGACATCCTATCTAGATGCTGGATACCACGCCCTAAACTCGTCCGGATTCTCGTCCAGATTCAACAGGGCTCCGGTATATCGGAGATTGCCGGAGATTCCTCCATCGGAACTCGACGAAATTTTTGCAGGGTTGTTGTAGACTTAATTCCGCATAATTCCACCGAAGTAATCGTTTAAGCGACACTCAAGGAGGCGGCGGCGGCGGATACAAGTTTGCTGTCCAGAAAAATAGCACGGTCGCCTAAGGGCAATGTTGACGTTGAGCCCCTGAGCTCCATGGATGACTCCTCCATGATCTTGATAGAGGTCGGAGTTGGTGTTGATGAAGGCCTTCATCCAAACATAACGATCGGAGGTAGGGCGCAGTCCTCGGTCAAGCCAAGGTGACCAGTCGAGCTGGTGACGAAGAAGCCAACGTCGCAGTTGACCTGTAGTCGAGCCATTGATCCTTTCGCCGATCACACAGCGGGACTCTCAATGAAAGCACCAATGTCGGTGTCAAAACCGGCGGATCTCGGGTAGGGGGTCCCAAGCAGTGTGTCTTAGGATCAATGGTAATAGGAGGCAAGGGACACAATGTTTACCCAGGTTCGGGCCCTCTCGACAGAGGTAAAACCCTACTCCTGCTTGATTAATATTGATGATATAGGTAGTACAAGAGTTGATATACCACGAGATCAGAGAGGCTAAACCCTAGAAGCTCGCCTATGGTATGATTGTTGTTGTATCTCTATCGACTAGCCTGGCCTCGGTTTATATAATGCACCAGAGGCCTAGGATAACATGAGTCCTAGCCGAATACGCCGGTGGGGGAGGAGTCCTTGTCTTGATCGCCAAGCCTTGTGGATTCTTCCTTGTATGCGGCAGCTGTCTGGACTGGCCCATGAGTATACGGCCGTGGGGGTCCTCGGCCCAATCCAACTGATCGGGAGACGACGCGTTGAGTACCCCCTAGTCCAGGACACTGTCACTCTCTCTCCCCCTTTGGAAGTGATAAGCTTTGATGTGATCTCTCTAAGTGATAAGCTTTGATGTGATCTCTCTCTCCCCCTTTGACATCAATTTCCAAGAAGGGCTTCTGGAATTTGTCGTGAATGGGTTTGATCCTTGAGTCACAGCACAAAGCATTTATAAAAATGTGATGCTTGTAGAGGACAAGATTCATTGAGTGGAGCTGGATCAGAAGAAACACAGAATAAGTGGCAAACTGTTTTTCCTGTTGTGAAATCGGTGGCACCGAGTGGTATGCTTCGGTTGTACCGAAAGGATTCGGTTGGACCGAAAACAATAAATCCGTGAAACCGAGTTCATCACAGAGAAAACACTTGTCACCTCAGCTCACTAGACTAGTAAGATCTCACAATGATTTGCAAGAAATTAACTAGATGATATGCAATGAATTGGATGCTAGAAATACAGAGCAAACAGAAAAGAAATAAATCTAGATGAAGGTTTTTTTGAAAGGGGAAACAAATATGCATGAGACAAATGCAAGAGCATAGAAAAGAACACGAGAGAACTTCATCTAGAATTGGTCGGCGACAAAGTCACCTATGTTAGAGTATATTGACTTAGGAGTCAAGTAAGATCACTTGATCATAGGTCATACTCATCGTTTAAGTTCAAAATGGGGTTACCATTTTTCGATTAAGCATCTTGATGTATTCACATCTTGTCGAGTTGCTTTAACTCATGTATCGGAGTAAAACTTCTCTAAGATGGAATAACATACCTTGGGTGGTGGTGTTGATCATGTAGTTGAACTTGTGTGGGTTGCTCAAGGTTGATGTAGCTCATCAAGAGTTGGGAGCACCACTTGGAATTTGAGTTCATCTACCTACATGGGTTAGTTCTTGCAAGGAAGAGCACTTGTGTATCCAAAAATGACAATCATGAAACAAAAACATATAATTTGTCAAAGGATATGTTTGAATGGTTCCGTGCTTCCTTGTCTTCATCCACCATAGTGTAGAGACTTGGTGATGTAGAGATTGCTCAAGATATGAGTAGGTTACAATCTCATGGAATTTGATTCAACCAAGTACCTACATGGGTTAGATAACATGAAAGATGCAAATATATCCAAGACATAAGATTATCATCATAAGAGAAATATCAAGGATTAGTCATAAGCTCATGTCTTGCATGTATCCAATGGAGTTTCTACTCCAAGTTTGAAGCATCAATGATGTTCAATTCTCCTCTCAACCTGCAAAACACTTTCTCATCAAGAGGTTTGGTGAAGATATCTGCTAATTGCTTTTCGGTGCGAACATGCTTAAGCTCAATGTCACCCTTAGCAACATGATCTCGAATGAAATGATGACGAACTTCAACATGCTTAGTTCGAGAATGTTGCACGGGATTATGACCAATTTTGATAGCACTTTCATTGTCACAAAGCAATGGAACATGTTTCACATATATCCCATAATATTTAAGAGTTTGGGTCATCCAAAGTAATTGAGCACAACATGAACCAGCGGCAATGTATTCCGCTTCGGCGGTAGATAAGGATACCGAGTTTTGTTTCTTGGAGGACCAAGACACAAGAGATCTACCAAGAAATTGAGAAGTACCCGAAGTGGACTTTCTATCAACCTTGTCTCCGGCATAGTCCGAGTTGGAGTAGCCAATAAGATCAAAAGAGGCCCTCTTAGGATACCAAATGCCAAAATTTGGTGTATGAATTAAGTATCTCACTATCCTTTTCACGGCCTTAAGATGACATTCTTTAGGAGTAGCTTGATATCTTGCACACATGCACATACTTAGCATAATATCGGGATGTGAAGCACATAGGTATAACAATGAACCAATCATAGAGCGATAAACCTTTTGATCAACCGGTTCATCATCTTTGGTCAAATCAAGATGTCCACTAGTAGGCATGGGTGTAGACATACCTTTGGATTCTTGCATATTGAACTTCTTGAATAAGTCCTTTGTGTACTTCGTTTGAGAGACAAAAGTACCTTCCTTAGTTTGCTTGATTTGCAAGCCAAGAAAGAAATTTAGTTCACTCATCATTGACATCTCAAACTTCTTCGACATTAGCTTTCCAAACTTCTCACTAAAATGAGGGTTAGTTGATCCAAATATAATATCATCAACATAAATTTGGCATACAAATAATTCTCCATTAACCCTTTTAGTAAAAAGTGTAGAATCATTTTTCCCAATTTCAAAGCTTTTTTGAAGAAGGAACTTAGTTAAGCATTTATACCAAGCTCTAGGAGCTTGTTTAAGACCATAAAGAGCTTTGCGAAGTTTGTAGACATGATTGGGTTTCTTAGGATTGATAAAGCCGGGAGGTTGTTTAACATAAACTTCCTCCTCTATTTCACCATTTGGAAAAGCACTTTTAATGTCCATTTGGTACAAGGTGATATCATGGTGATTAGCATAGGCAAGTAAGATGCGAATGGACTCAAGTCTAGCAACGGGAGCATAAGTCTCACCATAGTCCATACCTTCGACTTGTGTGTAGCCTTGGGCGACGAGACGTGCTTTGTTGCGAACTACTTGTCCATCTTCATCTTGCTTGTTGTGAAATACCCATTTGGTACCGATGATGTTGTGGTTCTTGTCGGGCTTCTCAACCAATGTCCAAACTTGATTTCTCTCAAAGTTGTGTAGCTCTTCATGCATAGCATTTATCCAATCCGGATCTTACAATGCTTCTTCGACCTTCATAGGTTCAATCCTAGAGATGAAAGAATAGTTTTCACAAAAGTTAGCTAAACGAGTTTTAGAGCGAGTGATTCTCCCGGTTTGAATATCATTGTAGATTTGCTCGACGGGATGGTCTTTAGCAATTCTTGCTCTAACTCGTGAAAGATTTTGCTTGGGTCGTGGTTGAACATCTTCTTCATCTTGTTATTCTTCTTCTTCTTGATCTTCTTCATTGTTGGCGTTGACGTTCTCTTGTCGTGGTGGAGAAGGAGGTTGTTGACGTTCTTGATGTACTTCCTCGTTTTCTTCATCTTGGTGTGTCCCACTTGTGGATGCTTCCGTGTCAACTCTTGGTTCACCTTGTCGTGAAGTAGAAGCTTCCACTTGGACGGACGAGGTACTCTCCTTCACCTCCGTTGGACGAACCTTGTCAATAGACAAGTCTTGGATTACTTCCGAAGGGTCTTTGTCTCCTACATCAATTGGCAATTGCTCTACTTGCGAGCCATTAGATTCATCAAACTTCACATCTACCGTCTCTTCAACCTTTTGGGTGAAATTGTTGTAGACACGGTAAGTGTGAGAGTCTGAGCCATAACCTAGTAGGAAACCTTCATGAGACTTAGGAGCAAATTTAGAGCGATGATGCTTATCAAGAATGTAGCACTTTGAGACGAATACTTGAAAGTATCCAACTTGGGGTTTGTTACCGGTGAGAAGCTCGTATGCCATCTTGCTGAGTAGCTTGTGAAGATACAAGCGATTTGTTGCATGACAAGCTGTCTCAACCGCTTCTGCCCAAAAGTGCTTCGGCATCTTATACTCATCAAGCATCATTCTCGCCATTTCGATGAGCGTCTGGTTCTTCCTTTCAACAACTCCATTTTGTTGAGGTGTGTACATAGCCGAGAACTCATGTGAAATCCCTTCTTCGTCAAGAAAGGTGTCCACATTTGCGTTCTTGTACTCCGTTCCATTGTCGCTGCGAACCTTCTTGATCTTCACTTCAAACTGATTTTGAGCCTTCCTGGCGAAGTTTTTGAAGATCTTTTGGACCTGTGATTTGTCATCGAGAAAGAACACCCACGTAAATCTTGAAAAATCATCAACTATAACTAGATCAAAAGAATTTCCACCGAGACTCTTGTAAGCGTTGGGACCAAAAAGATCCATGTGAAGCAGCTCAAGTGGCCTCCTTGTGGTCATGATGTTCTTCACGGGATGCCTTCCTCCTACCTGTTTACCTGCTTGACAAGCACTGCAAAGTCTATCCTTATCAAATATGACATCGTTAACACCAAGGATATGATTCCCTTTAATAAGCTTGTCAAGGTTTCTCATGCCAATGTGACCTAGTCGTCTATGCCATAACCAACCTTTTGAGGATTTAGCAATGAAGCAAGTTCTAGGTTGAGCCTTTTTAGTGAAATCAACGATGTAAAGATCACCTCTACGTATACTAGTAAAGACCATTTTATGATTGTCTCGATGAAACACTTGACAATCTACTTCAGTAAATAGGACATTGAAACCAAAATCAGCAAGTCTAGATACTGAAAGTAAGTTGTAGCCAAGAGATTCAACGAGCATAACATTCTGAATTGAGCTATCATGTGAGATGTCCACCTTACCGAGGCCAACCACCTTACCCTTTGAATTGTCACCAAAAGTGACATACTTTTGAGGACTATCATTTTCAGCAAGCTCATGAAACATGTCTTTATCTCCGGTCATGTGATCGGTACATCCACTGTCAAGAACCCATTCCTTTCCTCCTGCCATATATCCCCGAAGATTTGCCAGAAGACCAAAATGTCTCGTTGCATCATCAAGATCAAAGTCATCATCATCATCATCCTCATCATAGTATCCATGTTCAACATCGTCATGTGGTGGATCAATTCCTAGTGAGAGTGATTCATTAGTATGAGTTTGAGAATGATCTCCTCTATGAAATCTAGTAGCTTCGGAAATAATATCGCTAATGATTCCAACATTTCCTTTGGCACGCATAAGATTTGTAAGTTCAAATAGACAATTACCAAACATAGAATCATTGGAATTCATCTTAGTCAGGGCAATAGACTTATGAAGAATTTCATCCAGATTTTTCAAAGAATAATCAGGAAATCGTTCCTCAAGAAATTTCCATATAGTGTAGGCACACTCAAGAGTAGGGAGTTTTCCAATCAAGTTTCTAGACAAGCCTCTAGTGATAAGATTAACAGCTCTAACATTCCTAATCATGTCAATCGACTCATCAAGGGTAGGATGCATAGGATCAACATGAGGTGCACAAGGACTAGCAATGTACTTGGTCAAATGATATTGATTGAAAATTACAAGCATCTCATTTTTTCACTCATGAAAATACTCTCCATCAAGTATGGGCACTCTATGTCTAAGACTCCCCAAAGTAGACTCATCCATCTTCCTCCAATGGTGATTAAACCAAAGCAATGGAGACTAATGCTCTGATACCACTTGTAGGACGTTGAGAAGAGGTGTCTAGAGGGGGGGGGTGATTAGACACTAAGTACCAAAGTTGCAGTTTTTAACTTCTTTAGGTTTAAGTGGAGTTTAGGCACAAGTTTAACATTCACAATACATAACAAGCAAGCATGCAAACCGTATATGAGCAACGGAAAGTAAAGCATGCAACTTGCAAGAATGTAAAGGGAAGGGTTTGGAGATTTCAAACGCAATTGGAGACACAGATGTTTTTGTCGTGGTTCCGATAGGTGGTGCTATTGTACATCCACGTTGATGGAGACTTCAACCCACGAAGGGTAACGGTTGCGCGAGTCCACGGAGGGCTCCACCCAAGAAGGGTCCACGAAGAAGCAACCTTGTCTATCCCACCATGGCCGTCGCCCATGAAGGACTTGCCTCACTAGAGGTAGATCTTCACGAAGTACACGATCTCCTTGCCCTTACAAACTCCTTGGTTCAACTCCACAATCTTTTCGGAGGCTCCCAAGTGACACCTAGCCAATCTAGGAGACACCACTCTCCAAGAAGTAACAAATGGTGCGTTGATGATGAACTCCTTGCTCTTGTGCTTCAAATGATAGTCTCCCCAACACTCAACTCTCTCTCATAGGATTTGGATCTGGTGGAAAGAGGATTTGAGTGGAAAGCAACTTGGAGAAGGCTAGAGATCAAGATTCATATGGTAGGAATGGAATATCTTGGCCTCAACACATGAGTAGGTAGTTCTCTCTCAGAAATGGTAAGTTGGAAGTGTAGGTTTGTTCTAATGGCTCTCTCCACGAATGAAGAGGAGGTGGAGGGGTATATATAGCCTCCACACAAAATCTAACTGTTACACACAATTTACCAATCTCGATGGGACCGAATCAACAAACTCGGTCGGACCGATTCAGTAAACAATGTGACCGTTAGGTTTTTCGGTGGGACCGAAATGCAACTCGGTGGGACTGATATGGTTAGGGTTAGGGCATAACATAATCTCGGTGAGACCGATTACACAAACTCGATGAGACCGATTTTGGTAATAAGCTAACCAGAGAGTTGGTCAGGCAAACTCGGTGGGACCGATTACTCAAACTCGGTGAGACCGATTTTGGTAATAAGTTGTCCAGAGAGTTTGCATTGTAATCTCGGTAGTACCGATTCCTCAAACTCGGTGAGACCAATTTTGATAATGGACATACACAAAGAGATTACAATCCCATCTCGGTGAGACCGAGATCCCTATCAGTGAGACCGATTTGCCTAGGGTTTGTGGCAGTGGCTATGGCATTTGAACTCGGTGGCGCTAGATAGAAAGAATCGGTGGGACCAAGTCAGACTTTAGGTTTAGGACATATGTGGATGTGGGAAAGTGGTTGAGGAGTTTGAAGCATATCACTAAGCACTGTGGAGCAAGAAACTCATTAAGCAACACCTCATCCCTTCTTGATAGTATTGGCTTTTCCTATAGACTCAATGTGATCTTGGATCACTAAAATATAAAATGAAGAGTCTTGATCTTGAAGCTTGAGCCAATCCTTTGTCCTGAGCATCTTGAAGAGGTTCCACATCCTTTAGTCCATGCCACTTCATTGTTGAACTTGTTTGAAACATACTAGATAAAAGTGTTAGTCCAACAAGACATATGTTGACATTAATTACCAAAACCACCTAGGGAGCACTTGTGCTTTCAATGACTAATTTGATGCTTCTATTAATTGTGGAGCTGCCAACTCCATCAAGCAAAATATTTGTTCTTTTGGGGCTGGCACCTCGAACAAGCATAAAAATAGAGGGAAGCAGATATATTGTCGTGTATGCACACACCCTTCTTTCATTAGTTTAGATGAACCATTGATGATCAATTTGGACCAGTGCATGCGATTAAAATTAATTTTACCTAAATAGAGGGTGCAGAATAAACTACAACAACTATATTTGCAACCACAGGATGCTGACGATATCTTCAAAGAACATTGCAACAACAGCGAGGCTTCACATCAACATATGGTAAGCCAGTGTGTTTTAGTACATGTGAAATGTAATGCGAGTGGGCTGCTTTCTTGGCTTGTGCCCTCAACCTGTAATCCTACCGAATTACAAATAGTTCAGTTGTCTGCTTTGCTGTATTGCTTGATTCGAATGCTTGTTTGTTGTTACGCTATACCTGAGTTGGCTAATATGTCAGCAGTGCCTGCTGTACTATCACAAAGAAATGCATGCCTATTTCATTTGAGTCCTTAACTTTTCCTCTCAACGTCATCACAAGACTGTCTTCATAGTTTATATGAGGCCACACTATTAAGTGCTTTCTCAGATTATTTCAACTACTTAGATGCCTTGGCAACTTAAATATAGCGGTGGTACACTCCCTTTCAACTAGGGATGTCAACTGGGTCCCGTTTAATCCCGATTAAAGTCCACTAGTAGTATGATAGTTCAAAAGAGTTTTTGTTTTTTGAGGAAAATGAACTAGGGAGCTAGCAAAAACTAACTAGACGAGACTAGCAGATGTCGTTTATTTGCCACTTACATCCCTAGTTTCATCTTACCATTTTAATTTCTTTTCGGCTAATGCTGCTTCGAACCATTTAAATATAGCTTGCCATGCTTGGCAATAATTCAGTTGCCGTTTACCATGTAAGCTTACTGCCTGGATCATATGATAACTATCTCTTACTTATGTCCAGCGAAAACCTTTCAGGATGCCGTTCACACTAGGACACAATGTACCACCCCAGAATCTATTTGTGGAAGTAGTGCACCATCCATGTTACTAGATGGTAGTAGTTCAGAGGCAACACTGCGGGAGAGCAGTCTGAGCACAAATATTATAGTGCTTGAGGCTCTACTAGAGGCAGAAAGAGATGGTGTGGCTGCCATGAATGAGGTAATCTTTATCTTGAGGCTGGAAATTACGAAATTAGCGGCACACATTATGCAAGCAACCCAAGAATTGGAGGAAGTAAGAATGTTGCATTTGAAGACGGAGGAGGCCCTGCTATTTCTGCTATCTGAAGCCCAGGGTAATCCCGGTTCTTCTTTAGATACCAGTTGAAATTGTCATTAGATTATTGTACTTGCATGTTGTGTCCTGTCTCTGAATGGATTATGTTGCAAGACCCCCCTATGTTGTCCATGTGTTGTAATGATCCGAATTTTTTAGGTGAGGTAATCCTCAGTACTTGTATGATTGACATAAGGTGAACTGTTTTTCGTGTGAGCATATTGTATTGGATGAAATAACTGTTTGACTCAGAGTGTATTCAACCTACTGAATTCGAAGATCACGACATTTCGAAATCATAATCATATATAAAGGTGGAATAAATCTTTGTTGTGGTTTTGAAGAAATAAATAACAAAACGTAGAGTTATCTATGGATATTCGTAATCGAATACAAATTGGATTTGAATTTAGTTTGCCAGGGCCCATGGCAAACGTGAATGCTAATTCTCCCAAGTTTTGAACGAAGCGGCTAAACGCCCACTATAATTTGTGGGCTGCCCGAAGCAAGTGTTTGCGAGATGGAAATTACTGTCTACCCCTAACACTTGACATCCTTATCGACCGGATTTACACCGCTGTCGATAGGGGTAGACTTGTAACTTCAATCAGACATGACACAACGGCCTCTGAGCCCATTCAGACACGGTGGGCGCCAAACGTGGGCGGCAAAACACATTTGATTCAAGCTCGTCTGAAAGACATGTGTCTCTTCCGCCATTTCCCCATTCATACACGATGGGCGGCAAAACAAACTCTCCTCGTCCGAAATCGATGTAGGCTAATATTTTAAATAGGGGCAGATGTGTAACTTCCCTCAGACGTGACACAACCGCCCTACCTGTCAGCCCTGTTCATACACCATGGGCGCCAACCATGGGCGACGAAACACCCTCTCCTTGCCTGAAATAGTTACCGGCAAATATTTGGGAGATGCGATATTACCGTCCTATCCCCAACCAACGCGATGTCCGAAATTTTAAACAGGGGATAAGTTCGTAACTTTTTCACATTTCAGAGAAGCGCGTCCCAAAGTTTGAGATCCTCCTCCCCTCCATTTCCCCATTAATACACCATCGGCGACACGACAACCTCCGCACTGCGGCCAACCTCCTCCGTCCGCCACCCCATCCTCCACCTTGCCGGAGCCGCTACCCCTACCCTATCATCCACTATAAGAGATGGACGTCTCTCATCCACGACACTGGACCAGGATCCTTTCATCGCCTCCTCTCGCTTCATCGGCGCCATCGTCCACCTTGCCGTTGCTGCTCCTACGACCGCCTTGTCCACGGCAACAGGATTTATCCCCTGACCGGGCCGTCTGCCGTCTAAAGTCTTCTTCCCCGCCACCGACGGCCATCGCACCCGCAGCACCCTCAACGTATCAGCATAGGCCTACACGGCGTCACAAGAGAGGTGGTACTCTTCCGTATGTGCTTAAGTTATTGATCTCACCCGGAAAATAGATCATAATTTCTTTACTGTACTTTTCTTGTCCGTACCAAATCGTAGTGGCTAGTTGAAATCAAACATTGGTTGCGAAGTAGCTTTGTCCAGTTTGCACCTTCAGATCTGCCATGGCACGGGCACTATACTCGTAAAGCTTATGGTTCCCCCCCCCTTTATATTCATTACCATCATCGTAGGTGCTTCGTGTCATGCTAGCACTGCTCCTCAAGACCTCAAACCCAAAGCTTACGTGTTGAAATACGAATCTGATATGATGCTCATATCACAAAAACAGAGAACGTTTAATTGGTCACCTAATGTTCCTATATTCGTTTCGAAAAGCATGTGCGCCACCCATTGGTCCAGCTAGTTCCACTTTCCTATTTTTTCTCTTGATGCTTAGGGTTTTCCCCTTTTATCTACTCTACTATGAACTGCGTAGGTGCTTCCTGTCATACTAGCATTACTCCACCCTTCAAGCTAAACAACACAACACTCAGAATTCGAAAGCTTAGTTGTTCAAATATGATTGTGATATGATACTAATATTAGTTAACCGACACATTTAATTGGTTAGCTAAAGGTCCCACTTGAGTTTCCAAATGCATGTCGCGACATATAGAGAGACAGCATAATTGCATTTCTTTGTCACTTGTTGACCATACTTTTTCTTGTCCATACCAAATCTTAGTTGTTATTTCAAAGCAAACATCGGTTGCTAACTACCCTTTGCACGGTTTGCAGCTTCAGATCTGCCATCCCACTGCCACGGTCAACATTGTACTCATCATGCTTATGGTTTCCCCTTTTATGATGACCACAATCAACCTACGTGGTTCGTGTCGTAATAGCACTGCTCCACCCATTGAGCTAAACAAGCTTAGTTGTACAAATTCATATATGATATTATTGCTGATATTAGTAAAATTGAGAGATGTTTAATTGGTTAGCTAAATGTTCCTACTTTAGTTTCGAAATGCATGTGAGCCACATATGGAGAGACCGGAAAGAATACTATTTCTCTATGTGCTCTGGTTCATCATGGGTGGCCAATCGACATTGTATTGAAAGACTTGTAATATCTTCAATCTTCTTGCTCTTCTGCTCTTCTTTAAGATGATCCTCTTCTCTTGTGGTCGACTGGTCAGGTCGAGTTGTTCTCCCTTAGTATATTTTGAATCTGTCAGGTCAGGTTGACTTGTTCTTCTTTACTATATGTTGAAGCTGTCATCTGCGAAGTGTCATCACTTCTGGAGCTCTCATATTTTGAGTAGTAGGCCACATTATATTAATGCACACACCAAATTACAGCATGCATGACATCTCTTAAAAGAATTGCAAAGTTAGCACAAAGGGGTTTACAGGGAGGCAGTATTGGATTAGAATCACTTCTGCATTACAAAGAAAATCTCACTTGTTTTTATGTTTTCATGCATGTCAGATATTGAACATTATCAAAATGAATATGAGAAGGGTGCACGAGAGGAATATGGCGGAACAATCCGTTGGCTAGCAAACTTGGCATGGTGGAGGATGGCCTATCTTATTCACCCATCAAGGTGCTTGCTCTAACTTTGCAAAGTTCTATTGGTCGCACATATTTTGCATCTGACCTCTTGCATTACTTCTACTTTGTTACACCATCTGCTTAGTTTAAGCATCATATATGAGTATATGACATACCTATCCATTTTCTGTACCTATTCCATGTGTCGTCACACTATGTTTTTCCAGTCAAATGTTGTTCTTTCGTAATAGATGTCCAAAAGGAAGAGGGTGAGTGCAGATCCTCAAGGAGTACAAACTAGGTATTTGGAAAAGGTAGTGATACCGGTTAAATCAGATAGATCAGCAGCCACAGAAAACACAGGCCCAACTGTACCACACTTTACCCCTACTCCAGTGGCTAGGGATGCAGAGCGGACGGGTTTGCGGGCTACATCGTAGTATAAATCAATCTCTAGTTTAGTGTTAATTTTCCGGCCAGTTGTCGAATAATTTGTTCGCTTTGCGGGTTATGCGGGACGCCGCTTGCATCCCTACCAGTGGCCAATCCCCTATTAGAACTACTGAGAGCCCAGCGTCAGGTACTGTCTATGATATCAATTCAAATTCTGAACTCCTAAATTTCTGCATGTGCCTTATCTTCTCTCTTGTATGAAAACTAATTTCAGACGAATCTCCTTGCTCAAAGGATCATACGATCTCACAACAATATTGGGATCTGCATTGCTCTTGTCAGTACCTCTCTCCCTTTTGCCTTGTAACGTTGTACTTAATTAATTGCTATTTGATTATGTATCATCAGTCTGCACCTGAGCTTCATTATCCTCTGTTTCTTCCAATATTATTTGATCTATATTTACTCTTTGCAAAGTGTAGAATAATGGTAACGCTTATAAAGAATTTTCTTTGGGGAATCTATTGAATTATCCTTCCATCAACATGGAGAAGGGCTTTGTCCAGCCCGTGTTAACATGTAATGTAAGTTCATCCTTCTCAAGCCTTCAAACTTTGTTCTATTATAGATTTGGATATGCATCATTTCCTCCACTGCTATTTGCTTTGCTGTTTACATCTGATTGGATGTTTGCAACAACTACTAGTTTCAAATTGTTGTTGTAAAAACATGTTCCTTATGCAGAATAGATCCATTTATTTTCTTATATAATTGTGAAACCTGTTACATGTCTCCTTGTTTCTCTTTCAGAGTCGTATCTCTTACGCCAGGCAGAACTTTAGGGAAGATAGTGAGCCAAACCATCTTGAGGACAGCGAGATGACCCCAAGGTCCTGTCTTGATGAAGATAGTGAGTTGAAGCTACTCACCAGCAGGTGTGAGACAACCTCTGTGCAGTCACTGCCTCAATCAGTTCGACTTCTTCAGTCTCAACTTAAAGCGGAAAGGCTTGCTTCAGCTTAGCTCCGACTTGAAGTCAAAGATGCAATGAAGATGTCAGAGGACTGCCGTGTGCACCATCATGCCATACATCTACTGTTGATGCATCTATCGTTGACACAACTGAGGTCTACTCAGCTTCTTCGGCTGTTTGGGGGCCCCGACCTAGCCAGGCCTAGTGCCTTCTGAAGTTCTCTCAGTTTTGTATATTCTTTTGTTGGCGCGTTTATTTGCACTCGTGGCGAACTTTGATGCCCAGTGGATGTAATATGTGTGATAGCCGTGATATCCTAGCATAAGTTGCCTGCTTATTTATTTCCTTGTTGTCTTGTTTATTTGTTTGCTTGTAGTCATTGCAGTTCTTTTTCCGCGGTTTGCTAGTGGCTGCAATAACCTATTTTTTAAAACTAGGCCACAATAACCATGGGCTAATATTTACTGTAGTGACACTGGGCCTCCTACGGGCCGTAGAAATAGTGGGCCTTCTACGGGCCGTAGAAATAGTGGGCCTTCTACAGGCCATAGTAATAGTGGGCCTTCTACGTGCCGTAGAAACAATGGGCCTTCTACGGGCCGTATCATCAATGGGCCTTATACGGGCCGTATGATCGATTGGCCAAACATAGGCCAATAACAGGCCGCATTATGGCCGTAGACGGGCTAGAGTTGGAATCGTCCGTTCATGGGCCGACCGTAACGGGCCATCGTTAATAGGCCGTATTTGATGACGCTATGAAAATGGCCCAACGTATTAACGACCACAAACGGTCCGACTGTAACCACGTGCTGAATTTGGCCCACAAGCAGAAAATGACAGTAACGGGCCGTAAGTAAACGAATGCTGGAAATGAGCCCAAGAATAAATGGACTCTTAGAAGGCTGAAAGATAACATGGGCTGGAAATGGCCCAACGGAATAACGGGCCGTTAATGGGTATAAAGTGATACACTGTTCATTACGGGCTAGTTTCACCACGGGCCGTTAATGGGTGTAAAGTGATACACTGTTCATTACGGGCCAGTTTCACCGCGGACCGTTAATGGGCCAAGAGTTACAAAGGGACTCATATGGGCCGAAAAACGTCATGGGCCATACATGGGCCAGCAGTGAAAATGGGCTAGAATCATATTGGATGGCCCAGATGACGCTACTAGGCCTAATTCGGATAGGGCATAACGGGCCTTGGGTTAGCGGGCTATAAATGGGCTATATGCGAACAGGCCGTTAACACGCTTTCCATGGGCCGGCCCGCCACCTTTTGACCAAGTCAAACGGGCCGGCCTTTTCACAGGACTGGACCTCTATTGGGTCGTGCCACGTCCCGACGTATCATAGGCGCCTTCTATCCAATAAGTGGATGACATCTGTCCCAATGATGAGCCGATACATGTTTCCTCCAGCCAATGATGATTTTACACGTGGAAAATCCCCATTGGTCGGGGCTGTTGACGGGTTATCGGATCCAAAACCCGATCCGATAGCTTAACGGCGTTCCGTTATGGTGGATGCCACATGTCGGTCACCCTTGACGAAAGCACTTCTGTGACGCGCGATTTATCGTCATGGAAGTGGACACTTCCGTGATGATAATTTTGGTAATGTCATGGAACACTTCTACGACAACACATGTATGACTATCTTGATTCTGTCATAAAATCGTCATGGATGTACATGCATGAAAAAAACGTGACCTACTGTGACAAAGACGCATCATCACGGAAGTGTATTTTTTTGTAGTGTCCAATGGCTGTTGTTTGTTGACCATGTTGACCTCGCCGCGCCGAAAGCACAAATGCGGTGGACGAGGGCGAGGCCCATGAAGGGAAGGACCCGGAGCCGGCGAAGCCACTATAGCAGATGCCCACGCTAAGGGGAGTACGAGCGCTGATTGGTCGGCTGCGGCGTGAGGCTGAAGTTGCCGGAAAATAACAGGATGTGTGGGTGGGTAGAGGGATGGCCTGGCGGCAGCACAACCAGCCACCAGAGGAGGGAGCAGGCAGTCCCGCTGGCGCTGGTTTGGGCGGCTGGAGCAGGAAGATCACATACTGAAGAAGCACGACGACCGTTTGTTGGACATCCATCAGTCACTGCTCTGTGTTGACTAAGTTGACAAAGACTTGCGTACACGTTAAATTGTTTTTAGGACAGCGTCATCGTCAACCTAGTAGGCCCAGAAGTCAGCCTCCAAATTTGTGGAAAACGGCATACATCCCATTAGCCATTATTTTCAATAATTTATAGCCCATTTGCTAATTCTTAAGGATATTTGAAGCCCATATTCTTTTTATTAGCATTACAGACCATATATTCTGGGCACTGCTAAAAAATTCAACGAAACTTTGCATATTTTTGGTGGGGTCCGAACTCTTTTAATCACAAAATTTCGAGTCACGTTATTTTTTTAAAAATTATATCAAAATAAAATTCAAAAAACAATTCTCCAAAAAAAAGAATGAAATTTAAAATCTTAACTAGCAAGATGCCCGTTCGTTGTACGGAACATGAAGATGCATTTGTATGAGTAGTTTATCTTGTGGGAGAAAAGATGATATTTTAATGTAATTGCCAGTTGGCTTTGGTTTTTATAAGAGTAGAAAGTAGAGAAATCCAAAAAAGGATATTTTAATGTAATTGCCGGTTGGCCTTGGTTTAAAAATTTACAGCCCATTTCTTACAACTTATAGCCCATTTTCTGGGGAAGCCCATTTCTTACTACTTACATCCCTCCTCGTCTTGAAAGATTTGCAGCCCAGCAGGGCTGAGAAAAGCAAGTAGGCCTCGGTTTTGGTATTCTCCAAAAAAAAGAACTGGGCTAGCCATTTTTAGAAAGAAACTATGCTCGTCATGTGCTTAAATAAAAGCGTAAGCATGGGCTAGACGGGCCACAGCCCCCGCACAACACGCAGTTGAGCTCCGTCTCTGAAACTAAAAAAACTGGGCGAGCTGCTAGGTCCCTGGTATTATCCGCTCCTTGTGTAATTTTGTCGTTTATTGACTACATTGATAATGACGTGGGACCTAGTTGTCAAATAATTAGGAGGAAGTATTTTTTTGGCTTGTAATAAAGAGGCACCTGCTTGCGTAATGCAATGACCCTAGTGGATCCCTACTGTCAGCCTCTCCACATACAATCATCTCCTGATTCCTCTTGGTTGTTGACCATGTTGACAACGCCAGATGGCGACGGGCACAGCGAGCGAACCAAGGCAGAGAACAACGGCGAGGCCTCAGGCGGGAACGAACAGCAGCTGTGGAAGATGCGCCAGTGTAGTGGCAGGTGGAGGGGAGTACAAGGGCAACAACATGCAACTCAAGCTTACAAATGGTACAAAAAGCCCAAGGATTAATTGTTCATCAAATTTTTGGACAAAACCCAGATTGAACATGGCAGTAACATCTAACCCAACCACTCTTTTTCACAGTCAAAGACAAATGGATCGGCCTGATCCATAAAATCAACATCCTGTGCAAAAAAAATTATTTCAGGATGACTACAACTTGTTGTAAATAGAAGCCGAGCATGTTCAGAAGCCCATTTGTCCACCTAAAACTTCTTTTTTTTATTGTTCAACATGTCCGTCCGTGAGAAATCTCTTGCGGTAAAACATAAGCCTCATGGACAATAATAACCTCGCATTCAATAGGAAGAATGTGACAAAGCTTCTGTTTGCCTGGTTGGATGCATATCCTTCCATCGTTATTGTCCTGAAATGAATGTCATGAGAACTGAGAAAATCCTAGTGCTTATTACACCACCGAATGGTTATATGTTTTGCTCCATGTGGTTGTGCCTAAGTAGACATGAAGATTGAAAACAGTTAAGGTCTGAAAAAAGAGTATGTCGAAAGAACGACAGCTGAACAGTTAATTCTAGTATAATATATACGGGCTTTCAATGTGCATGAAATCATCACCTCTATATATAAATTCTCCAGAGATCAAAAGCATCACAACAAGCCAATAATTATGTTCAGATCAAAACTAAACATTCCGATATATAAGATCTTGACAGAATCCAACAACATTGATAGGCTATCTATGGACGAACTCTTCATTGAGCATATAACATAATATTAGTACCCAAAGTGTACTCCAAGATGATATAAAACTTATGCGCACAAATGAATAATGCAGCTTATGATTACAAATGTGTAGATGATAATATGCGGTACCTGAAAAAGTGAGGAGCCAAACACCAACTTCTTGTGATCATTAAACGGGTCACGAATTACACCCAAGGTCTCCAATTTGGGCGCAGAGACGACAGTTATTTGCGAAGGTTTATAACATTTGTGAAGGAGCAACCTTTGAAGTGAAGGGGCATCACTACAAAAAAATACACTTCCGTGATGATACGTGTTTGTCATAGTAGGTCGCGTTTTTTGTCATGCATGTACATCCATGACGATTTTATGACAGAATCAAGATAGTCATATCTGTGCTGTCGTAGAAGTGTTCTATGACATTACCAAAATTATCATCACAAAAGAGTCCACTTCCATGACGATAAATCGTGCGTCACAGAAGTGCTTTCGTCAAGGGTGACCGACACGTGGCATCCACCGTAACGGAACGCCATTCAGCTATTGGGTCGGGTTTTGGATCCGATAACCCGTTAACAGCCCCGACCAATGGAAAATTTCCACGTGTAAAATTCTTATTGGCCGGACGAAACACGTGTCAGCTCATCAGTGGGTTAGATAGGCGCCTATGATATGTCGACACATGCCACGGCCCACCACTGGCCCATTTAGCTTAGAAAGCTGGCCCATTTGACTTGGTCAAAAGTTAACGAGCTGGCCCATGAAAAGCCTGTTAACGGTCTCTTCGCAAATAGCCCATTTTACGGCCCAGTAACTCATGGCCCGTTAGGCCCTAAAGTAAATCGGCCCAACAATGTCATGTGGGCCGTCGAATATAACACCAGCCCATTTCACTTTCGACCCATGTATCGCCCGTTGGGGAACGTAGCAGAAATTCAAAAAAATTCCTACGAGTCACCAAGATCTATCTATGGAGAGACTAGCAACGAGAGAGAGGGGAGTGCATCTACATACCCTTGTAGATCGCGAGCGGAAGCATTCAAGAGAACGGGGTTGATGGAGTCGTACTCGTCGTGATCCTAATCACCGATGATCCTAGCGCCGAACGGACGGCACCTCCGCGTTCAACACACGTACGGTTGGGAAGACGTCTCCTCCTTCTTGATCCCGCAAGGGGAAGGATAGGTTGATGGAGATCCAGCAGCACGACGGCGTGGTGGTGGAAGCAGCGGCGATCTCGGCAGGGCTTCGCCAAGCTCAGCGAGAGGGAGAGGTGTCACGGGAGGGAGAGGGAGGCACCAGGGGCTAGGGTGCAGCTTCCCTCCCTCCCCCCACTATATATAGGGCCCCTAGGGGGGTCGCCGGCCCTAGGAGATCCCATCTCCAAGGGGGGCGGCGACCAAGGGGGGAAACTTGCCCCCCAAGCCAAGTGGGCCGCCCCCCACCCCTAGGGTTTCTAACCCTAGGCATAGGGGGAGGCCCAAGGGGGGCGCACCAGCCCACCAGGGGCTGGTTCCCTTCCCACTTCAGCCCATGTGGCCCTCCGGGATAGGTGGCCCTACCCGGTGGACCCCCGGGACCCTTCTGGTGGTCCCGGCACAATACCGGTGACCCCGAAACTTTCTCGATGGCTGAAACTGGACTTCCTATATACAAATCTTTACCTCCGGACCATTCCGGAACACCTCGTGACATCCAGGATCTCATCCTGGACTCCGAACAACTTACCACATACTAATATCTCTACAACCCTAGCGTCACCGAACCTTAAGTGTGTAGACCCTACGGGTTCGGGAGACACGCAGACATGACCGAGACGACTCTCCGGTCAATAACAAACATCGAGATCTGGATACCCATGTTGGCTCCCACATGTTCCACGATGATCTCATCGGATGAACCACGATGTCAAGGATTCAATCAATCTCGTATTCAATTCCCTTTGTCTACCGGTATAGTACTTGCCCAAGATTCGATCGTCAGTATCCCGATACCTTGTTCAATCTCGTTACTGGCAAGTCTCTTTACTCATTCCGTAACACATCATCCCGCGATCAACTCCTTGATCACATTGTGCACATTATGATGATGTCCTATCGAGTGGGCCCAGAGATACCTCTCCGTCACACGGAGTGACAAAAATCCCAGTCTCGATTCGTGCCAACCCAACAGACACTTTCGGAGATACCCGTAGTGCACCTTTATAGTCACCCAGTTACATTGTGACGTTTGGTGCACCCAAAGCATTCCTACGGTATCCGGGAGTTGCACAATCGCATGGTCTAAGGAAAAGATAGTGGACATTTAGAAAAGCTTTAGCATACAAACTACACGATCTTGTGCTAAGCTTAGGATTGGGTCTTGTCCATCACATCATTCTCCCAATGATGTGATCCCGTTATCAATGACATCCAATGTCCATGGTCAGGAAACCATGACCATCTGTTGATCAACGGGCTAGTCAACTAGAGGCTCACTAGGGACATGTTGTGGTCTATGTATTCACACATGTATTGCGGTTTCCGGTCAATACAATTATAGCATGAATAATAGACAATTATCATGAACAAGGAAATACAATAATAACCATTTTATTATTGCCTCTAGGGCATATTTCCAATAGTCTCCCACTTGCACTAGAGTCAATAATCTAGTTCACATCACTATGTGATTGTAATGAATCGACACCCATGGGGTTTGATCATATCTCGCTTGTGAGAGAGGTTATTAGTCAACGGATCTGAACATTTCAGATTCGTGTGTGCTTTGCAAATCTCTATGTCATCTCCTAGATGCAGCTACCACGCTCTATTTGGAGCTATTCCAAATAACTGTTCTACTATACGAATCCGGTTTACTACTCAGAATAATCCGGATTAGTGTCAAAGTTTGCATCGGTGTAACCCTTTACGATGAACTCTTTTACCACCTCCATAATCGAGAAAATTCCTTAGTCTACTAGTTACTAAGGATAAGTTTGACCGCTGTCCTATGATCCATTCCTGGATCACCCTTGTACCCCTTGACTGACTCATGGCAAGGCACACTTTCGGTGTGGTACACAGCATAGTATACTATAGAGCCTACGTCTGAAGCATAGGGGACGACTTTCGTCCTTTCTCTCTCTTCTGCCGTGATCATGTCTTGAGTCTTACTCAATACTCACACCATATAACATAGCCAAGAACTCCTTCTTTGCTGATCTATTTTGGACTCCTTCAAAATCTTGTCATGGTATGTATTCATTTGAAAGTACTATTAAGCGTTTTGATCTATCCTTATAGATCTTGATGCTCAATGTTCAAGTAGCTTAATCCAGGTTTTCCATTGAAAAACACTTTTCAAATAACCCTATATGCTTTCCAGAAATTCTACATCATTTCCAATCAACAATATGTCAACAACATATACTCATCAGAAATGCTATAGTGCTCCCACTCACTTCTTTGGAAATACAAGTTTCTCATAAACTTTGTATAAACCCAAAATCTTTGATCATATCATCAAAGCATATATTCCAACTCTGAGATGCTTACTCCAGTCCTTAGAAGGATTGCTGGAGCTTTGCACACTTGTTAGCATCTTTCAGGATTGACAAAACCTTCTGGTTGTATCACATACAACCTTTCCTCAAGAATATCGTCGAGGAAACAATGTTTTGACATCCTATCCACAAGATTTCATAAATCATGCAGTAATTGCTAATATAATTCCAACAGACTCTTAGCATCGCTACGAGTGAGAAAGTCTCATCATAGTCAACTCCTTGAACTTGTCAGAAAACATCTTAACGAAAAGTCGAGCTTTCTTAATGGTGATACTTACCATCATTGTCCGTCTTCCCTTTTAAAATCCATCTGTACCCAACAGCCTTATGACCATCAAGTAGTTCTTCCAAAGTCTATACTTTGTTTTCATACATGGATCCTCTCTCGGATTTTATGGCCTCGAGCCATTTGTCAGAATCCGGTCCCACCATCGCTTCTCCATAGCTCAGAGGTTCATTGTTGTCTAGCAACATGACCTCCAAGACAGGATTACGTACCACTCTGAAGTAGTATGTATCCTTGTCAACCTACCAGTTTTGGTAGTGACTTGATCCGAAGTTTCATGATCATTATCGTCAGCTTCCACTTCAATTGGTGTAGGCACCACAGGAACAACTTCCTGTGCCCTGCTACACACTAGTTGAAGTGACGGTTCAATAACCTCATCAAGTCTCCACCATCCTCCCACTCAATTCTTTCGAGAGAAACTTTTCCTCGAGAAAGGACCCGTTTCTAGAAACAATCACTTTTGCTTCCAGATCTGAAATAGGAGGTATACCCAACTATTTTTGGGTGTCCTATGAAGATGTATTTATCTGCTTTGGGTTCGAGCTTATCTGGCTGAAACCTTTTCACATAAGCGTCGCAGCCCCAAACTTTTAAGAAACATCAGCTTAGGTTTCTCTAAACCATAGTTCATACGCTATCATCTCAACGGAATTACGTGGTGCCCTATTTAAAGTGAATGTGGTTGTCTCTAATGCTTGACCCATAAATGATAGTGGTAATTCGATAAGAGACATCATGGCATGCACCATATCTAATAGGGTGCAGTTATGATGTTCGGACACACCATCACACTATGGTGTTCCAGGCGGTGTTAGTTGTGAAACAATCTCCACAATGTCTTAATTGTGTACCAAACTCGCAACTTAGATATTCATCTCCATGATCATATCATAGACATTTTATCCTCTTGTCACGAAGATCTTCAACTTCACTCTGAAATTACTTGAACCTTTCAATAATTCAGACTTGTGTTTCATCAAGTAAATATACTCAACATCTACTCAAATCATCTGTGAAGTAAGAACATAATGATATCCACTGCGTGCCTCAGCACTCATTGGACAGCACACATCAAAATGTATTACTTCCAACAAGTTGCTCTCTTGTTCCATCTTACTGAAAACGAGGCTTTTCAGTCATCTTGCCCATGTGGTATGATTTGCATGTCTCAAGTGATTCAAAATGAAGTGAGTCCAAACGATCCATCTGCATGGAGCTTCTTCATGCGTACATACCAATAAACATGGTTCGCATGTCTCAAACTTTTCAAAAACGAGTGAGTCCAAAGATCCATCAACATGGAGCTTCTTCATGCGTTTTATACCAATATGACTTACATGGCAGTGCCACAAGCAGGTGGTACTATCATTACTATCTTATATCTTTTGGCATGAACATGTGTATCACTACGATCGAGATTCAATAAACCATTCATTTTAGGTGCAAGACCATTGAAGGTATTATTCAAATAAATAGAGTAACCATTATTATCCTTAAATGAATAACCATATTGTGATAGACATAATCCAATCATGTCTATGCTCAATGCAAACACCAAATAAAAATTATTTAGGTTTAACACCAATCTCGATGGTAGAGGGAGCAGGTGATGCTTGATCACATCAACCTTGAAAACCCTTCCAACACACATCGTCATCTCACCTTTAGCTAGTCTCCATTTATTCCGTAGCTCTTTTATTTCGAGTTACTAACACTTAGCAACCGAACCGGTATCTTATGTTAATACCCTGGTGCTACTAGGAGTACTAGTAAAGTACACATTTAATACAATGTATATCCAATATACTTCTGTCAACCTTGCCAGCCTTCTCATCTACCAAGTATCTAGGGTAGTTCTGCTTCGGTGACTGTTCCCTCATTACAGAAGCACTTAGTCTCGGGTTTGGGTTCAACCCTGGGTTTCTTCACTGGAGCAGCAACTGATTTGTCGTTTCATGAAGTATTCCTTCTTGCCCTTGCCCTTCTTGAAACTAGTGGTTTCACTAACCATCAACAATTGATGCTCCTTCTTGATTTCTACTTTCGCGGCGTCAAACATCGCGAATATTTCAAGGATCATCATATCTATCCCTGATATGTTATAGTTCATCACGAAACTCTAGCAGCTTGGTGGCAATGACTTTGGAGAAACATCACTATCTCATCTGGAAGATTAACTCCCACTCGATTCAAGTGATTGTTGTACCCAGACAATCTGAGTACAAGCTCAATGATTGAGCTTTTCTCCCTTAGTTTGTAGGCTAAGAAGCTCGTCGGAGGTCTTACACCTCTTGACATGGGCACGAGCATGAAATCCCAATTTCAGCCCTTGGAACATCTCATATGTTCCGCGATGTTTCTAAATCATCTTCGGTGCCTCAATTCTAAACCGTTTAACATTACTGAACTATCACGTAGTTATCAAAACGTGTATGTCAGATGTTCGCAACATCCACAGACGACGTTCGAGGTTCAGCACACCGAGCGATGCATTAAGGACATAAGCCTTCTACGCAGCACTGAGGACAATCCTCAGTTTACGGACCCAGTCCGCATAATTGCTACTATCAACTTTCAACTAAATTTTCTCTAGGATCATATCTAAAACAGTAGAACCAAAGTGTGAGCTATGACATAATTTGCAAAAACCTTTTGACTATGTTCAGGATAATTAAGTTCATCTTATGAACTCCCACTCAGATAGACATCCCTCTAGTCATCTAAGTGATACATGATCCGAGTCAACTAGGTCGTGTCCGATCATCACGTGAGACGGACTAGTCATCATCGGTGAACATCTTCATGTTGATCGTATCCACTATACGACTCATGTTCGACCTTTCGGTCTCTTCTATTCCGAGGCCATGTCTGTACATGCTAGGCTCGTCAAGTCAACCTAAGTGTTTCACGTGTGTAAATCTGGCTTACACCCGTTGTATGTGAACGTTAGAATCTATCACACCCGATCATCACGTGGTGCTTCGAAACAACAAACTTTCGCAACGGTGCATAGTTAGGGGGAACACTTTCTTGAAATTATTATGAGGGATCATCTTATTTACTACCATCGTTCTAACCAAATAAGATGCATAAACATGATAAACATCACATGCAATCAAAAAGTGACATGATATGGCCAATATCATTTTGCTCCTTCTGATCTCCATCTTCGGGGCTCCATGATCATCATCGTCACCGGCATGACACCATGATCTCCATCATCGTGTCTCCATGAAGTTGTCTCGCCTACTATTACTTCTACTACTATGGCTAACGGTTTAGCAATGAAGTAAAGTAATTACATGGCGTTATTCAGTGACACGCAGGTCATACAATAAATAAAGACAACTCCTATGGCTCCCGCCGGTTGTCATACTCATTGACATGCAAGTCGTGATTCCTATTACAAGAACATGATCAATCTCATACATCACATATCATTCATCACATTCCTTTTTGGCCATATCACATCACATAACATACCCTGCAAAAACAAGTTAGACATCCTCTAATTGTTGTTTGCATGTTTTACGTGGCTGCTATGGGTTTCTAGCAAGAACGTTTCTTACCTACGCAAAAGCCACAACGTGATATGCCAATTGCTATTTACCCTTCATAAGGACCCTTTTCATCGAATCCGATACGACTAAAGTGGGAGAGACTGGCACCCGCTAGCCACCTTATGCAACAAGTGCATGTCAGTCGGTGGAACCTGTCTCACGTAAGTGTATGTGTAAGGTCGGTCCGGGCCGCTTCATCCCACAATACCGTAGAAACAAGATAGGACTAGTAACGGTAAGCATATTGAACAAAATCAACGCCCACAACAACTTGTGTTCTACTCATGCATAGAATCTACGCAATAGACCTAGCTCATGATGCCACTGTTGGGGAACGTAGCAGTAATTCAAAAAATTTCCTACGAGTCACCAAGATCTATCTATGGAGAGACTAGCAACAAGAGAGAGGCGAGTGCATCTACATACCCTTGTAGATCGCGAGAGGAAGCGTTCAAGAGAACGGGGTTGATGGAGTCGTACTCGTCGTGATCCTAATCACCGATGATCCTAGCGCCGAACGGACGGCACCTCCGCGTTCAACACACGTATGGTTGGGAAGATGTCTCCTCCTTCTTGATCCAGCAAGGGGAAGGAGAGGTTGATGGAGATCTAGCAGCACGACGGCGTGGTGGTGGAAGCAGCGGCGATCTCGGCAGGGCTTCGCCAAGCTCAGCGAGAGGGAGAGGTGTCACGGGAGGGAGAGGGAGGCGCCAGGGGCTAGGGTGCGGCTGCCCTCCCTCCCCCCACTATATATAGGGCCCCTAGGGGGGCACCGGCCCTAGGAGATCCCATCTCCAAGGGGGGCGGCGACCAAGGGGGGAAACTTGCCCCCCCAAGCCAAGTGGGGCGCCCTACCCCTAGGGTTTCTAACCCTAGGCGTAGGGGGGGCCCAAGGGGGGCGCACCAGCCCACTAGGGACTGGTTCCCTTCCCACTTCAGCCCATGTGGCCCTCCGGGATAGGTGGCCCTACCAGGTGGACCCCCGGGACCCTTTCGGTGGTCCCGGTACAATACCGGTTACCCCGAAACTTTCCTGATGGCCGAAACTGGACTTCATATATACAAATCTTTACCTCCGGACCATTTCGGAACACCTCGTGACGTACGGGATCTCATCCGGGACTCCGAACAACTTTCAAGTTACCGCATACTAATATCTCTACAACCCTAGCATCACCGAACCTTAAGTGTGTAGACCCTACGGGTTCGGGAGACACGCAGACATGACCGAGACGACTCTCCGGTGAAAGTGCAACTATCTCTAGGTGGTTTTGGTAATTCATAACAACATATAGCTCATTGAGCTAATTCTATTCCAAGAATATTATTTCAGGAAAGCTCAATGAATGGCATGGCATGGATGATGAAAGTGGATCCCTCAAAATACTAAGGACAAAGGATTGGCTCAAGCTCAAAAGCTCAAGACTCTTCATTTTACATTTTAGTGATCCAAGATCACATTGAGTCTATAGGAAAAGCCAATACTATCAAGAAGGGATGAGGTGTTGCTTAATGAGCCTCTTGCTCCATGTGCTTAGTGATATGCTCAAAAATCCTCAACTACTTTCCCACATCCACAAATGACCTAAACCCAAAGCCAAAATCGGTCACACCGATTCTTTCTATCCGGCGCCACCGATTCCAAAAGTCACAGCCACTGCCACAAACCCTAAGCAAATCGGTCTTACCGATAGGGATCTCGGTCTCAACGAGATGGGATTGTAATCTTTCTGTTTCCCTTCGTAACGTTTCGGTCTAACCGAAGTGAGCGATCGGTCCCACCGAGATTGCAATGTAAACTCTCTGTTCCTTTTTGTAACATTTCGGTCTCACCGAAAAGAGCAAATTGGTCCCACCGAGTTCACCTGACCAACTCTCTGGAAAGCTTATTACCAAATCGGTCTCACCGAGTTTGTGTAATCGGTCTCATCGATATTACGTTATGCCCTAACCCTAACCGAATCGGTCTCACCGAGATGCATGTCAGTCCCACCAAAAATCACTAACGGTCACTAGGTTTACTAAATCGGTCCGACCGAGTTTAACTATTCGGTCCCACCGAGTTTAGTAAATTGTGTGTAACGGTAGATTTTGTGTGGAGGCTATATATACCCCTCCACCTCCTCTTCATTCGTGGAGAGAGCCATCAGACTAAAGCAACACTTCCAACTTACCATTTCTGAGAGAGAACCACCTACTCATGTGTTGAGGCCAAGATATTCCATTCCTACCATATGAATCTTGATCTCTAGCCTTCCCCAAGTTGCTTTCCACTCAAACCCTCTTTCCACCAGATCCAAATCCTATGAGAGAGAGTTGAGTGTTGGGGAGACTATCATTTGAAGCACAAGAGCAAGGAGTTCATCATCAACGCACCATTTGTTACTTCTTGGAGAGTGGTGTCTCCTAGATTGGCTAGGTGTCACTTGGGAGCCTCCGACAAGATTGTGGAGTTGAACCAAGGAGTTTGTAAGGGCAAGGAGATCGCCTACTTCGTGAAGATCTACCGCTAGTGAGGCAAGTCCTTCGTGGGTGACGGCCATGGTGGGATAGAAAAGGTTTCTTCTTTGTGGACCCTTCGTGGGTGGAGCCCTCCGTGGACTTGCGCAGCCGTTACCCTTCGTGGGTTGAAGTCTCCATCAACGTGGATGTACGATAGCACCACCTATCGGAACCACGCCAAAAACATCCGTGTCTCCAATTGCGTTTGAATCCTCCAAACCCTTCCCTTTACTTTTTTGCAAGTTGCATGCTTTAATTTCCGCTGCCTATACACTCTTTGCATGCTTGCTTGAATTGTGTGATGATTGCTTGACTTGTCCTAAAATAGCTAAAATCTGCCAAACTCTAAAATTGGGAAAAGGTTAAGTTTTTATTGGTTAAGTAGTGTAATCACCCCCCCTCTAGACATACTTCAAGGTTCTACAAGTGGTATCAGAGCTTTGGTCTCCATTTGCTTTGATTTCCATAGCTTTTGGTGGTCATAGCCTTGGTTTCACAACCTAGGAGAGTATGGCGTCTAGCGAGGGAAATTATCACCGTAGAGGTCCTTACTTTGATGGTACTAATTTTTCTAGTTGGAAGCATAAGATGAAAATGCATATTCTTGGACATAACCCCGCCGTTTGGGAAATTATTTGTATTGGCTTGCAAGGTGAATTCTTCGATGGGAGAGAACCAAACCGTGAAGCAAATGCGGAAGAATTGAAGATGCTGCAATACAACGCCCAAGCTTGTGATATCATATTCAACGGGTTGTGCACCGAAGAGTTCAACAAAATCAGCCGTCTTGTGAATGCAAAGGAAATTTGGGATACTTTGATTGATATGCATGAAGGTACCGAATCTGTCAAGGAATCCAAGTTGGATGTGCTCCAAAGTCAGCTTGACAAGTTCAAAATGAAGGATGGTGAAGGTGTCGCTGAAATGTACTCTAGGCTTGCACTTATCACAAATGAGATTGCCGGCTTAGGGAGTGAAGAGATGACCGACAGATTCAGCATCAAGAAGATCCTAAGAGCATTGGATGGAAAGTATGATACCGTGTGCACATTGATCCAAATGATGCCAAACTACAAAAATCTCAAGCCAACGGAAGTCATTGGAAGGATTGTTGCTCATGAGATGTCACTCAAGGATAAGGAGGAACTTCACAACAAGTCAAGTGGTGCTTACAAAGCCTCAAGTGAAGCCCCCACATCATCAAGTGAGAAACAAACCTTCAATGAAGAATTGAGCTTAACGGTGAAGAACTTCAACAAATTCTACAAGAGTAGAAGTAAAGAAAGAAGCTCCAAGTCAAGGTCTTATCATGACAAGAGATCTTCTAGTCGAGAGCGCAATTGCTACAATTGTGGGAGACCCGGACACTACTCCAATGAGTGTACGGCACCCTACAAAAGAAGAGAAGATTCTCCAAAAAGAAGAAGCAAAAGAGAAGAATCACCACCAAGAGAGAGGAGGAGTAGAGATGATCGTTATGAACGAAGACCCTCACAGAGAAGCAAGGATTCGGAAAGGAAGGACAAGTCATCAAGGAGCTACACAAAACGAAGACATCAAGCTCATGTTGGTGAATGGGTTTCCGGCTCCGACTCCGACAAACACTCCGAGAGAAGCTATCACTCTGACTCCGAACATACTCAAGATGAAGGTGTTGCCGGTCTAGCACTTGTGTCAACCGACTCCTACGACATATTTGATTCACCAAATGAAGGAATTGGAAGATGCTTCATGGCCAAAGGTCCAAAGGTAACACATCCCGAGTATGTTGATTTCAATAGTGATGAAGATGACTTGCTTGTGGATGATGATTTACTTGTTGACAACTCTAGTGATGAATACTATGATGAAACGTCAATTAATCATGCTCAAACGAATGACAATGATAAGGAGAAAATTGAGCTTCTAACTAAAGAACTAAACACTCTTAAGTTGGCTCATGAAACTATCTTCAAAGATCATCGAGAACTTTTAAGGGCTCATGAGAAGTTACGCTTTGAAAAGCTCAATCTTGAGAAAGAGCATGAGTTCTTAAAAGCAATCAATGATGATCTCCGCAGGAAAAGTTCTTCTTACATTGCCAAGCGTTTACTCTCATCTACTTACATGCCTCAAGACAAGTCTAGTAAAAAGTACAAGAAAGATACTTCCTCCAGTAGTAACAATAATAATGTCAAATCTAATGTTGTTGCTTCTAGTAGTTCTCTTGATTCCACTAATGATTCTCTTAGCCAAGTTACACTTGAGCAAGAAAATAGTTTATTGAAGGGAATTATAGAGAAAGGTGTTTACAAGAGCCTTGCCGGGAGTAAGCAATTCAAGGAAATTGTACGCAAGCAAGGAAGGCACCGGAAGAATCAAGGTGTTGGTTTTGAACGAAAGTTCAACGCCAATGGAGTTGAGTGGGAAGAAGATCAATACCCCAAGGCAAAGTTTGTTCCTCAACAAGAGAAGTATGGTCCTACTTCCTTCAAGGGGACACAAGCTCAAGATGATCTTCCACCACAAGACCACAAGAACAAAGGCAAGGACAAGCTTCAAGAGGAGATTGATGCATTTGAAGAAGCACCCAAGGCCTTGGTCAAGTGGGTTCCCAAGACTACGTCAAGTTCTACTTCATCAAGTACAACTACAACTCCAAGGATTCCCATCAAGATGATGTGGACCCCAAAGAAGAAGAACTAGAGAGTTCTTGAGGGTGACTCCACCAACATTCTTCACTCATATCATTTTGGCAAGAACAAGTGCAATCAACTTTCACATCTTGCACTAGTTCAAGGAGTCACAAACCCTCATGTTGGTAAGGCAAGGGACAAGGTAACCTAATGTTTTCATGGACATCATCTTGTGTGTGCATCACTCTATGTCTATGGATATTCTTGTTTGTTCCTTGTGGGACTAACCCATGTAGGCAAGTTGAAAGTGCAACTCACTCCAAAGGATTGCTCCAAATGATCTACATCAACATTGAGCATCTACATCTTCAACACCTACATGAATTCATCATCGACAAAACCCAAGGTTAGTTCATCCCTCTAAGGGGGGATCTCACATCTAGGGGGAGCTTAACTCTAAGAATTGAGTCAAAGCAACTCTAACAGTGTGAACACATTAATGCATTATGTAAAAGTGGTAACCCCACTTGAGCTTAAACGATGAGTATGACCTATGATCAAATGTTCTCATTTGACTCCTAAGTCAATATACTCATATATAGATGACCTAGTCATCGCCAATTGTTTGATAGATGCTAGAATTGGTTGTGCATGCTTTGCCACATATTTCAATTGCCATCTTATTGTGTGAGCATGTTGGTGCATATTTTACTCATTCAAGGACATCCACTTGTTGTTTTGATTGTTTGGTTCTTTTCTGTGTGCCAAGTGGATGGACAAGAATGCCTAAGAACCTTCTTTAGCTATCTATGCTTTTCTCGTCTCAAATTCTATTCATGCTACATCACAAAATTTGATCAAGTCAGATTCGAGCCACTCCGTGTGAGAAGCACTCGGAGTCCCCGATTCGTCATGGACTTAAACTTCCAAAACCTCTTTGTGATTCTCGATCTGACCGATCCTTCCATTTCGGTCCTACCAAGATCATCAAGTTGATCTGAGTTTTCAATCTCGGTGCAACCGATTTGAACTTTTCTGTCTCACCGATTTGCTGTAACTAAACACATTTATGCATCTCGGTGCCACCGAGTTGTTCCACTCAGTCACACCGACAGGGTTGGGATATATATAGACACGGGCAAAATTTTGGAAATTTCTCCGAAACCCTTCGCCCGCGCAACAGCTAGCTCTGCCATCGTGGTCTCCGGATCGTCTCCTCGTCGCCAGCAGCCTCCTGTCGCTGGTCTCCGCCGCCGTCAACGGATTTCGTCCCCGCCGTTGCCGCCGTAGCAAGTCCACCGCCAAGTTAGGGTATGGACTTAATCTTTGTGCTATCCACGTCTGATTCGTGGCACATTGTTTTCATATTGATTCTTTCCATGATTGAAACTCTTCTATCCAGCCAAAGTAGTTCATAGATTAGATGTGATTCAAAATTTTTAGGTTTAGGTTTCCGCCGAAACCATCTCGGACCCACCGAGTTGAAAAACTCGGTCTCACGGATTTGGCTTATGCCATTGCACTAGTGACTCTCGGTCTGACCGAGAATTACTAATTGGTGCAACCAATTTTAAGATTCAGTGAAACCCTAGCAGTCTCGGTGCCATCGAACTGTGACTCGGTCCAACTGAGTTCATTAGTTTAGGTTCCAAAACTGCTTCGGTATCACCGAGTTTGAAAATCGGTGGATCCGAAATGCTTTCTATGGAAAACTAAGATTGAACTTTTGAGTCATTCTTTTGCAAAAACCTCTGCATTTTGTGATGCTCATCTTTTCTATCTCATCTATAACTCTTCACAGGGTCAACAGTCAGCTTTTGCAGTATGTCTGATCAAAGTGACAGCCAGAACAGGGCAGAAGAGCAGATGAACTTGAGTGAGGGCACTAGTCCCTCCAGTACTCCTAGCAATTTGCCTAAGGCTGCAACTAGGCAAAGGAGGAAAAGAACTTCAGATTCAGAGGATGAAGATTACAAAGCTAAGGAAGATGAGGCTACTTCCAAGAAAGTGGTGCTCAAGAAGGAATATGGCTCAGCAAAGGATATAAAACCAGGCATGAAGATTAAAAGGCCTACAAGAAGGCAACCTATGCCCAAGGCCAAAGCATCAACTCAACTGCCTGAAAATCCTGATCCCAAAGAGCCAGCTGATGAAAGCAAGAAGAGGAAGGAAAGGGTCAAGAAGACCATAGCCAGAGTTGTAGGGCAACCTTCCATGATGGAAGAGGAAGAGCCTTCTGCACCAGCACCAAAGGCACCAAAGCTTATGGGTGATGCAATCAGATCTGGGGCTGCAACATCTAAGCCCAAGGAAGCACCCAAAGCTGCCCCCAAGGCCAAGTCTACACCAAAGAGGAATACCAGGAGTATTCCAGCTGCTGAGAAGAACAAGGCCCCAGTGCCTGAGGTTGCTGAGGAGGAAGATGAAGAAGGACAAGTTCTAGGGAAGCTCAAGTCCAAGATACCAGACCACAATGATGCCCATCCTGTGGCTGAGGACATGAGAATCAGGAAGGATTTAGGGCTGAGACTGTGGAGAATGGCAGATCCATATGCCACAAGGAGAAGAACTGTTGTTGATTACATGTTCCATACAAAGGAACAACAGGACTTCTATGAGACAATTCTGTTGGACAAGAAGCCCATAGTCTGTGACATGAGGTGGGTTGACTGGAAATTCATCAAGGAGAATGAAGAGCACTATCCTGGAGTGCAAGACATCTTTGTTGCTTGTGGAGTTGCAGATTTTGTTGGGCAAAAGCTCACAAATTGGAATGATGAGCTTATCATGCAATTCTACTCCACAGCACATTTTTACCCAGATGGAAGAATAGTTTGGATGTCTGAAGGTACAAGGTACCAGTCCACTGTAGAAGAATGGGCAAAACTGATAAATGCCCCAAAGGAAAATGATGATGATCTGGATGTATATGCCAAGAAGAAAATGGGACACAATACCATGGCACACATGTACAAGGAGATCCCAGACAAAGCCCTAGAGACTTTCACTTTTGGATCAGTCCATTTTCTGTTGTCAGGGCTGCCTACCATAAATTAGATTCTGAGGCACACTTTGTTGCCCAAGTCTGGTGGCCATAACATGATCAGAGGGAATGCCATCAATATGTTGCATTTATTTGATGTGCCACAAAAATTCAAAGTCATGAGCCTTATAGTTGAAACAATCAAGAGGACTGCAACAGATCAGAAGAGGAGCTGTGGATATGCACCTCAGATTCAAGAATTAATAAACTCAAAGATGGGCACAGGAAAATATCAGTTGGATAAGGAACACTTTCCACTTTATCCAGACTTTGAGGACAATGAGGTTGTCATGAATGAGGATGATCCATCATCAGTTCAAGCTCAGGAGAAGAAGGATAAGGCAAAGAGGGAGAAGGCTACCAAGATGCCAACTCAAGAGGAGGCATCTGAATATTTCTTGAAAACCAAACAGGAGCAGCTTGGTTACTTGATAGCATCATCTCTAAGGATTGAGAAGGGGTTGGCCACCCTAACTCAAAACCAGGAGATCCTAGAAAGAATCATGGAACAAAAATTCTATGATCTAGATGTCAAGGTAACTGAGATTCAGTCAGTTGTGGAGCAGCTGAAGGATGACATGCAGGAGAGGAAGGGCAAGACTACCACCAATGTGTTTGCCAGAGTGCCCAGAGCCCAAAGGTCAGTTGCAGTGCCAGTGACAGACACTAGAGTAACAACTTCAGCACCAGCTACTGCCCCTTCAGCTCCAGTGCAACCAGTTTCAGCATCAACTCCAGCACCCTCTACATCAACTAAAGCCTTCGTCCTTGGAGTTATCAGGACACCACCACCAGAAGATCAAGCCTGAGAGTCGATCTAGCACTATGCATTTTCTATGAACTTTTTGGTAACTTGTTGCCAAAGGGGAAGAACAATGTATAGATCATAGGCTTCGAGAGAGAGTGTTGCTTTTGTTCTCTCTTGCTTTATTTGGTGGTTTTTCATTCTTTGTTTGATTTTGGTTGAGATACTATGCTTGTGAGACATTGATGATCATGTGTTTGATCATAAGCTACACTTATGCATGCTTGATATTATCCTATCTATCTTATGTGATCACTCAATATGCTTGGTGATGAGTGCATGTATTCATTGTTTATTATTTTGAGCGCTCCACCAAGATGTATGTGACATGGAAGAGTAACCCATGAGCCTAATTCATTGTGCATTTGCAGTCCAAAGCAAATCTAAAACTATGCACAAATTTAGGGGGAGCTCTTGCTTATCACATACTTCTCAAAGCGACGATGTTATTTAAATTTTATTATCATTTGTCGAAGCTTTGATCTATATGTTGTCATCAATTACCAAAAAGGGGGAGATTGAAAGTGCAACTATCCCTAGGTGGTTTTGGTAATTCATAACAACATATAGCTCATTGAGCTAATGCTATTCCAAGACTATTATTTCAGGAAAGCTCAATGAATGGCATGGCATGGATGATGAAAGTGGATCCCTCAAAATACTAAGGACAAAGGATTGGCTCAAGCTCAAAAGCTCAAGACTCTTCATTTTACATTTTAGTGATCCAAGATCACATTGAGTCTATAGGAAAAGCCAATACTATCAAGAAGCGATGAGGTGTTGCTTAATGAGCCTCTTGCTCCATGTGCTTAGTGATATGCTCCAAAATCCTCAACTACTTTCCCACATCCACAAATGACCTAAACCAAAAGCCAAAATCAGTCACACCGATTCTTTCTATCCGGCGCCACCGATTCCAAAAGTCATAGCCACTGCCACAAACCCTAAGCAAATCGGTCTTACCGATAGGGATCTCGGTCTCACCGAGATGAGATTGTAATCTCTCTGTTTCCCGTCGTAACGTTTCGGTCTAACCGAAGTGAGTGATCGGTCCCACCGAGATTGCAATGTAAACTCTTTGTTTCCTTTTTGCAACATTTCGGTCTCACCAAAAAGAGCAAATCGGTCCCACCGAGTTTACCTGACCAACTCTCTCGAAAGCTTATTACCAAATCGGTCTCACCGAGTTTGTGTAATCAGTCTCACCGAGATTACGTTATGCCCTAACCCTAACCGAATCGGTCTCACCGAGATGCATATCAGTCCCATCGAAAATCACTAACGGTCACTAGGTTTACTAAATCGGTCCGACTGAGTTTAACTATTCGGTCCCACCGAGTTTAGTAAATTGTGTGTAACGGTTAGATTTTGTGTGGAGGCTATATATACCCCACCACCTCCTCTTCATTCATGGAGAGAGCCATCAGACTAAACCTACACTTCCAACTTACCATTTCTGAGAGAGAACCACCTACTCATGTGTTGAGGCCAAGATATTCCATTCCTACCATATGAATCTTGATCTCTAGCCTTCCCCAAGTTGCTTTCCACTCAAACCCTCTTTCCACCAGATCCAAATCCTATGAGAGAGAGTTGAGTGTTGGAGAGACTATCATTTGAAGCACAAGAGCAAGGAGTTCATCATCAACGCACCATTTGTTACTTCTTGGAGAGTGGTGTCTCCTAGATTGGCTAGGTGTCACTTGGGAGCCTCCAACAAGATTGTGGAGTTGAACCAAGGAGTTTGTAAGGGCAAGGAGATCGCCTACTTCGTGAAGATCTACCGCTAGTGAGGCAAGTCCTTCGTGGGCGACGGCCATGGTGGGATAGACAAGGTTGCTTCTTCGTGGACCCTTCGTGGGTGGAGCCCTCCGTGGACTCGCGCAACCGTTACCCTTCGTGGGTTGAAGTCTCCATCAACGTGGATGTACGATAGCACCACCTATCAGAACCACACCAAAAACATCTGTGTCTCCAATTGCGTTTGAATCCTCCAAACCTTTCCCTTTACTTTCTTGCAAGTTGCATGCTTTAATTTCCGCTGCCTATACACTCTTTGCATGCTTGCTTGAATTGTGTGATGATTGCTTGACTTGTCCTAAAATAGCTAAAATCTGCCAAACTCTAAAATTGGGAAAAGGTTAAGTTTTTATTGGTCAAGTAGTCTAATCACTCCCCCTCTAGACATACTTCAAGGTCCTACATCCGGTCAATAACCAACAGCGGGATCTGGATACCCATGTTGGCTCCCACATGTTCCACGATGATCTCATAGGATAAACCACAATGTTGAGGATTCAATCAATCCCGTATTCAATTCCCTTTGTCTACCGATATAGTACTTGCCCGAGATTCGATCGTCGGTATCCCGATACCTTGTTCAATCTCGTTACTGGCAAGTCTCTTTACTCGTTCCGTAACACATCATCCCACGATCAACTACTTGATCACATTGTGCACATTATGATGATGTCCTACTGAGTGGGCCCAGAGATACCTCTCCGTCACACAGAGTGACAAATCCCAGTCTCGATTCGTGCCAACCCAACAGACACTTTCGGAGATACCCGTAGTGCACCTTTATAGTCACCCAGTTACGTTGTGACGTTTGGTGCACCCAAAGCATTCCTACGGTATCCGGGAGTTTCACATTCTCATGGTCTAAGGAAAAGATACTTGACATTTAGAAAAGCTTTAGCATACGAACTACACGATCTTGTGCTAAGCTTAGGATTGGGTCTTGTCCATCACATCATTCTCCCAATGATGTGATCCCGTTATAAATGACATCCAATGTCCATGGTCAGGAAACCATGACCATTTGTTGATCAATGAGCTAGTCAACTAGAGGCTCATTAGGGACAAGTTGTGGTCTATGTATTCACA
Organism: Triticum aestivum; assembly: GCF_018294505.1. Lineage (NCBI taxonomy): Eukaryota > Viridiplantae > Streptophyta > Magnoliopsida > Poales > Poaceae > Triticum > Triticum aestivum. The sequence goes on from NC_057798.1 coordinate 556,102,955, forward strand.
CATGTATTGCTATTTCCGGTCAATACAATTATAGCATGAATAATAGACAATTATCATGAACAAGGAAATACAATAATAACCATTTTATTATTGCCTCTAGGACATATTTCCAACATGGCCCATGACGTCTTTCAGCCCATATGAGGCCTTCGTATCTTTAGGCCCTTTAGAGGCCCACGGTGACTCTAGCCCATAATGAACAGTAATTTTCTTTGTACCTGTTAACGACCCGTGATTCACATGGGCCGTTTCCAGCCCATGTTAGCTTTCGGCCTATTGACGGCCCATACGTTCTTGGGCTCCTTTCCGGCCCTTGATTACTTCCGGCCTGTTACTGGCATGTTCCCCTAATGGGCCAAATTCAGCCCATGGCAAGAGTCGGCCCGTTTCCGGCCTGTTAACCCGTTGCGCCGTTTCCAGACCGTCTTATATTCTGGCCCATTAACGACCCGTTATGCTTGTGACAGAATTAAGCCTTTGCTGTCCTTTGTCTTGTTAACGACCCGTTACCGTGCTGGGCCGATACCAATTACGCCCGTTTATGGCCCATGTAGACCCATTTATCTGACGACCCGAGGCCCACCAATTCTACGGCCCTATTGGAGGCCCATTTATCGACGGCTCGTAGGAGACCCATGGATCCTAGGGCCTGTATATGCCCCATGGTTGTTGCGGCCACTAGCAAACCAGGGAAAAAGAAGACTAGGAAATAAATAAGGCCGAAACTAACGCTAGGCTATTAAGGCGATTGCACAGATTACATCCACTCAGCATCAAAGATCGCCACCAGTGCAAGTATAGGGAACACCCTACACTATACAAAAATGGCTTATTGTTTTCTTCAGCCGGTGGCTACACGTTAAGAATAAATTTTGTATCGCACCAAAACAAATTACAACTATATAACAAAAGGAAGGTTGGCATAAAACTTAACAGTTTAGCATATAAATGCACCACCAGAAGTTTAGAAGCTCAGTTCATTTGACCTGACTGTTATGTTTTCATGCTGCATTGTCCGATAGAGCACCATAACCCTCGCCTTCATTTCTCCTAAACTCCTGAACAACATAGCAAATGTCTGATAGTCTTGTTTCAAAACCATGCATATCTTGACGACATCAAACAATGTGTCTCCTTGTTTCACAAAGGGTCTCTGTTAGGGAATGGACTTGTGTCTGGAGCGTAGATACAACATTGCTTTGAGCTTGCATATCTTGATCATAAGGCAGTTTGGACGAGATTGCCTTAACAACCAACCCAGTATTACGCAGGAACGTGCTTTTGGCACTGTTAGTGGACAGGTACTGACCCACTGCAGCAAGAACTGACATTGCGGTTATAGTTGCCTCGACACCTTCAGAAGGTGGCGGTTCCACCATTTTTTCCATAGCTCGCTGAAATTTTGAGTTTCTACATTAGTAGTACCAGAACAGAAGATATTAAGGAGGCAGCAAAACCAAACAAAATAGCTTTGGTCTATATACAGAACTTATTCTGGTGAAACCATGTAAAATATTAGTTGTATTTTATTGCAAAGTACATAATAAAACCAGGTTCCAAACATATGACCATGTACCATCGCTAATGTATTGTCTATTTCTTCACATTGTATTGAGGGCTAAGGATAAAGAGACGAAGTTTATAATACGGTAAGCATAGTATGACATCATTCATATCACAAAACAACTGAGAACAGACAAACAGGCAATTGTAACGTTATGTGGGCAAGTCCAGCACGTAACTAGATTACGGGTCAAGATCAAAGGAACATCACTCCTCTCTTTTAAACCTTGTAAGGTGCAATGATACGCTAAGACGATTGTGTATAAAATTTAAAAGAGTAATAGACATTGGCTGCAAACCATGCCGTTCAAGGCACAAGTCAGAGTAAGTAGTAGTTAAAAGGCATGAGGATTAAGGACTTACAACAGCGGCTTTGACTGGTGTAGTCATGCCCTTCTTCTTGCTGGTGTGACAGTCCTTGAAGATTTCCACAACATTTGGTTCAGGTACTTTTTGGTCCTTGCGGGCTTTCCTCTGCATTTGGAACAAGTCAAAATAGATATGATAATATGGTACATCGAAAAGAGTGAAACAACAGCTAATTACAAGAGCCTCGCAGTGTGCAATATAGCTATGAGATCATGTCATCTGTTGGAATTACACTTTCGTACGGTTGGCCTTGTTCTTTGAACAGTTCACCTACAAGAAGATAGATTTGTGTGGCACATGCATAAATAGGACTTCCACATGTGATATAATCACATATATATATAATGTACCTGATACTTCGGATCAGACCAGTGTTTAATGAGGCCCATCCAGTCTTCATCCGATATATTTTCCACTGGAGATGTTTGGGAAAGTTCACAATTAGCCTTGCCTTCAAAGTGAGTTTTCCTCAAGTTACACCGATACTGTCGCAGATCAGACTTTAAAACATGGGTGCAAGCTTGTCTGGTCGCATCATCTTGGCTATCCAACTTGAACCTCATCTGTTGAAAATTATGGGAGTCTCATTATCAGCAACCTAGAAAGTATGGGGCAGAGCAAGATGATATTACTAGTTTCCATGCATAATCATACTTACAGATAAATGGTCAAGGAAGGTGTTGAACTGGGTTTTTTCTTTGTCATTCCTGTACTAAATCCATGTTGGGAGGATACATACATGACACCTAACGGCAACCGCTGCCTCTGATACTAACTTGGCTAACTTTGTAGCATCACGTGGCCTTTTTAAACCTGCCTCAAAACGGATCTCCATTCTTCCTCCTCTAGATTTAGTTAACCTATTGAGCATTACCCCTGATGTTTGTTTCCTCTTGCGCCTAGGTGCTAGTCCAACAACGAACATTGGAAGTGTTAGTGTACATCAAACTGTGAGACTACATATAAAGAAGCATGCAACTGTAACTTGACTCCAGCAAATACCTTCTTGCTGTGAAGCTCACAAGGTTCATATGATATTTCCAACTCGTCTTGTGTCAAGAGTGCTTGGGAAGTAATGTCAGGTGGCAAGGGAGCTTGGGAACGTGCTGCTAGCTCAGTTGACGCACGAGTAACTCATGCAGCTCGTAGTACTGTGGTAGGTGTTGCAAGAACTAGGGTTGTCTCTGCTTGTTTGGTGGTAGCTATTTGTTTCGGTTTGGATTTTTTTGTAGCTTGTGTAGCATGGGATGTCCTATTTATAGATATTTCCGCTGGACTTTGACCTTCTATTGCACCATCAGTACCAGCAGAATCTGCAGGATTCATCCACTTCTCATTCCCTGCCATTCTGTGTTTCTTCCTCTTTCTCTGTGCCATGTTAAGTCAAGCCGACAAGAAAAACAAATAACAATTTAGTTCTTCAGAACAAATTGATGCATGATGCAGATGAACTGAACTTTGATGTTAGACAACCACATGATAGGAGGATGTAATATGTATGAAAACAGGACAGAAGAGATAACCAGAACTATGATGTGTAAACTAAGCAGAAGACATTTCACCAAATTAGCAACAATGCAATGGAAGGTAGACACCATATGAAAGATGCTACAAATATCGCTCTGCCAAGTTAACAGTGTCTCATCATAAATGGCGTTTAAACAAATGTGAAGCAGTAGAAGAAATATATCATATGCAAGATGCAAACAACATCACACTACCATGTTAGAGGTCTCTCATCATTAGTGCCATTGCATATTCACAGCATTGCATAGTCACAGCTTATGATGTGTAAACTAAGGAGAAGGCATTTCAACAAATTAGAAGCAATGAAAGCTAGACACCATATGAAAGATGCAACGAATATCACTCCACCAAGTTAAAACTGTCACGTCATAAGTGCCATTTCAACAAATTAGTAGTACAAGCTAGAAAAGAATGTGAGATGTAACCTATATCACACTCCGAAGTCAAACGTGTCTTATGATAAGTGATTGTTGCAGGTTACACAATAGTAGTAATTTGATGTAAGAACATGGTGTGATAGACATATATTGTATGCTCTAGAAACAGGAACACGTGTCTTATTCAAGTATAATGTGTAAACTAAGCAGATGGAATTCAACAAAATTAGAAGCAATACAAGCTAGACATCACACATAACATGCAACCACATATAACAGTGCCAAGTTAGAGGGAGCACCGGTGATGATGCACTAGGGGAGACGTGCTCATCATAAACACAGCTTTGTTGAGTGTCTATGCATGTGTTGTCTTGGAAATCATCTTGGGGGTGTGGAGGAGTAGAAACTGTAGAGGCCCTCCATTCGGAAGGAGCACCTTTATCCTCTGCCTTTCTAACTTCCTTCCGCTTTATTGATTTTGAATTGTCAAGTAAAACCGACAAGAAAAAGCAATAAAATTCTCTCTTCAGAACTCATTCATGCATGATACGGACAATCACTACTTTGATGTAAGGCAAACACATGATACCAGGATGGAATATGTACGAAAAACAGGACGGCATGGCATGTTCACAATTGTTTGTGTAAACTAAGTAGAAACCATTCCAACAAATAAGAAGCAATGCAAGCTAGACACCGCATGAAAGATGCAACCAATATGACTCTGCCAAGTTAAAAGCGTCCCATCATAAATGGAATTTCAACAAATTAGAAGTAGCGCATATTATAAATCATATGAAAGATGCAACTAATATCGCACTGCATATACTAAAGGTGTCTCGTCATATTGATTGATGCGGGATACAAAAAAAATAGTTTTATGTAAGGACATGCTTAATAGACAGATGTACTATGTACTAAATATAGGAAGGCATGTCACCTTAACAGGTATAATGTATAAGCTAAGCAGACTAGCACATTTAGTTTAACTAGGTTGGAAGAATTACAATCTAGACAACATATGCAACATGCAACCACATATCACGCTGCCAAGTTAGAGCAAGCACCTGCGATGCTAGTGTAGGGGAAATGATGTAATCAACTACAAAGCTACGTTCACTATCTTCATCTAGCCTTGCTGGTTCTTGAGAATCATGTCTGGAGGCTAACGCTGCATTCTTTAAATGAGGAGTAGTCCACTTTCCTGCCTACCTCATCATAAGTGATCGATGAGGGATACACAAGAACATTAGTTTGATGTAAGAACATGGTTAATACAAAGATGTACTAGTATGTACCAAAAACAAAAAGGCATGTCATATTTAAAGGTATAATGTCTAAGCTAAGTAGATGCAATTTAACCAAATTGGAAGCAATACAAGCTAGACATCCGGCTGGAGTGGTGAGCTTGATCATCTAGGACCTGAGAGCCTGGTGAGAGGCAGGCTGCTTCGCCACCATCGCAGATTTTTAGTTGGCTTCCAGGTGATGCATGTCTTTGCTGGGCTTGTCACTGGCTCGGCTAGTGCCCTGACTAGCTATTTATCTTCTGGTGCTCACGGGATGGTGGTTCATGTAAAAAATATTTTTCCTTATCTTAATAAAGACCGACTTCAGCCTTTCGAATACAAGCTAGACACCATATGGAACATGCAACCACATATGACACCGCAAACTTAAAGCAAGCACCTGGGATGGTGGTTCATTGCGAGCGAGGTCATCAACTCCGGAGCAACATTTACCGTCTCCATCTGCTGACACTGCACCCTTTATAGCGTTGTAACTTGCCGTGTCTAGCCGCGTAGAAAGCTGGCACGACTTGTCTCTTTTCTTTTTTGCTTCTCTCGAGGCAGACTCTGAAATACCCTTGCATAAAAACACAATAGTGAGAGTATGGGTGAAGTGTGTGCAGAACTAGTGCACTGTAAAAGTAGCAGATAGCAGGTGGCTCACAAATAAATGACATGAGACATATGATAGCTCTACAACATTGCATGGCAAACAAAATTAGATTCTATTCCGCAAGATTTTGTAGTATATGAGAACAGGAAATGCAGGTACACCTCCAGCACACCACCACATGTGGTCATATCTAAGATAACAGTCGACTGAAAATAAATAGGTGAGTCGATTTTTTTAATGAACTGTCCGATATATAAGGAATGGGCAGATGGCCTTCGTCTACCTCCCGCCAGTCACTGTTGACGATCTTTCTCGAACCGCCAGCGACCACCGGCCTAGACCCCTGCCTCCGCCGCCCCGCCCTCCCCTCGACCTCACACCACCGCCGTGCTTGGCAGCGCCCCCAGGCCATCCCTTTAATCCTGACCGACCTCCAGATCGGGCGCCAATAGCTCTAGGCCCCACACGCCCCTAAGATAAACACCAAGGCGCTGCTTCCTCGGTGTAATAGGCATACTAGCACATGTTACACTGGGGAATGCTTCCATTAATTGGGAATCAACTGACCAGAAATTGAAATTCAGGGTGGCGACGGACCTCTAGCTAAGGTGAAATAGTATATGAGGAGAAACCTTGTGCATCGCGAGTTACTAGGAACATCTAGTATGAAGAAGAAGCGGTCAACTAGTGTCTTCTGTGGGATGAATACCGTGCAAGCAGACACGTAAGATTTACACGAATAAGGGAAGAGGAGTACCCTTATCGGTTGCTAGTGTGGTGTCGATATGTCGCGGCGATCTTCTTGTTTTTCCCGGGGGAACCGATGTTTTGGAGAGCCGTGGATCCTTGGACAAACCCAAGGCCAAATTGCTGACTGTGCTGCCGTGGCCGTATATCGGCGGAGGGGAAGCAGATCCGAGGCAGCGAAGGACGGCATAGCAGGAACAACTCCGGTGCGGTGGACGGTGGCGAAGTTGGAGCGGCAGCGGTGAGGCGCAGGACGACGTGGTTGAACTGGCTCAGGTACGAACGGCTCGGCCTCGGCTTAAACTACTAGCCGTGGAGGGCGTCACGGTTGAGGTTGCGGTGGACGACGACGTCGGGGTATCAGCTCTGGCGTGATGGAGGAGGGCGGTGGTTGATGGGTGGGATGGGGTGGCGGACGGAGGACGCCGGGGTTTCGCGGCTGGTGGAGAGGTAGTTTCGGCACCCATGGAGTATGAATGGGGAATCGGACGGGTGGGGGGGAACCATGTTTCGGTCTGGGACACGCTTGTTTTTGGCTTTTTTAAACAGAAGATGGGATACGCTTGTTTGAAATTTGGGGAAAGTACAAACTTTGCCCCCCTCTTAAATTTCGGACCTACTACGGGTCGGGGGTAGGATTGTAGTCCCAGGTGTCCCAAATAGTGGGCGGGAGTGATTTCGGCCGCGCGCATGTGTATGAATGTTTATCGGAGGTGGTTGCGTGGCGTCTAGATGAAGCTACAAACCTACCCTGATTTAGACCTTTGGACGTTGGGCCGGCAGGTTTCACGGGTCGGAGTTGTTAGAAAAGTAATTTCCTTGTACTACCAAACATTGGTCTCACGCGGTTTCGGGCAAGTAGAGGCTCTTTTGGTGCTTCATTCGAAATTTTGAAACACAAGCATTCACATTTAGAGTACTCTTGAACTATGAGGATGACCTGAATAGACAATGTTATATTTGACCTTGTATGTTTGAAAACCTCATTAAATTATCCGCTTCTTTTTCAAATTTCGACCCTTGAAAATCCTATAACTACGACTATTTTGGAATGGAGGAGCTAAATTTGAATCAATTTTGTACACGACTACATATGCTATTATGTACAAAATCAGAGCAAAGATTGGTGCCCCCATAATTTAGGTATGATTTACAAATGCCATGATATCAAATTCAAATAATTGAATGGACTTCATGTTAAATTCGATATTTTAAACCACCTTAAGTTGAATTCAAATGTATGCTAGTTCATAGGTAGCTATTTATAATGTTCATTGTGTAACTTTCGTATGTATAATGTGCTTTAAACACACAACATGAACTATACTCACATTTATATTCGATTGCTAAAGCGATGCATTGTCTGGAGTTCAAAATACTAACTATGTGGATCAATTATGTCGAATAATAACATAGACATGCTCAAATTCGATAGAATCTGGATGTCTGATGGATCAATGACCGTTCCTTACACGAATTGCAAATATCATGATCCCATCCTAATATTTGGATACAATTTATATCTTTAATCAATGTGTACAACAGTCTTTTACGTGTAGTTTCACTCTCCATCGGTGGTCGCTCACACATGCTCACACACTCTCTCCCGAGGTGTCTTTCTCGCACACATGCTCTAGATATAACCCTCCCTCCCTCTCGTAACCATTTACAACTATTTTCACTAACCTTTATCACAAGCACCCTTCCTCTCGCAAGCATACACACGCACAATCCCCATCGACCCTTTCTATATACATGGACCTGCCTACATGTCTCATGTACACACATTATCTTTAGGCATGTCTCTCATGCATTGTATCACACCTCTCATCCTAATCGACTAGTATGATTATAGTAGAGCATTCTGTAGGATGCCCCTTAAATTTAGGTTGGATGAATAGTAATATCAGAGATAAAGGGGTTACCTTAGTCCAAGAACCTAGGGTTACAAATCCTAGCCGGCTTTGTCAGTGGGCACAGAGTCCTTCACAATTCTTCTATCTTTGTCTTGTACGACTAGTCATCCATGGGTCTTCCTAAATGCGTCACAGGCCGACCAATGTGGCGCAGGACGGAACCGAACGAAGGGCCTCACCTCGACCCACCGGACCTCACGCGGTGACACACCCTATGCCCCCATGTCTCGTTATCTTCTCACACCCACACATACCAACACAAACACCACACACAAAAAAATTTCTCCTGGTGCCTCTATCCCGTCCCCCCTTGCATATACACACTCAAGGGAAGGGAATCTCTCGTCGTGATGTCATATTCGTCCCTCTCTCTCTAGACCACTCTCATTTCTCGTGTTATCTCTCTCACGCCTCCCCCCGGCCCCTCTATCCATGCCTCTCTCGAATACGTAATACACACACATACCTCTCTAGGCCCCGCCAAATGCATCAACTACACATTCACACATGTTACATCATGTACCCCATTGATCTAAAAAGCCCTCTCTTCACGTTTATTTCGCATACAACATTCCTTTTGAATAAACTATGGCCAAAAAGTTATTTTAGAATTTCTACATATATACAACATTACAACGTTATATGGAGGAGTACGGACGCTAATTTGCACTGCATGGTGCCCACAATGATATTTATTCCGCACTGTGAATTTGTATGTTTTTATACTATATACAAAGTTAGTCATAATAAAGAGAAACGAAGAGCATCTCTCTCTCCATCGCATACCCCCCCTGTACGTCCCTTTCACGTATGCACACAAACTATCTCCAGGTCCTCTAAAAGTAAGCCCCCAGCACATTCACACATGTTTCATCTTTCTCTCGTGATATATACAATAACGATCATTGTATTTGAAGCGAAAGCACGATACGTACATTGGACTTCAGAATCCACTCATTACGGTCACCATTTATGTTTAGTGGTTATTATACAGTCACAGGCTCACTGTACAACTCTGTATTTGCTCAAGACATGACTAGTTGACCAGTTAAATGCTCCACGTGGCACCTCCAGTGTTGCATGACATTATCTCACTACCATCGTGCCCACCTGCCGGCTTGTATCTACTCTACATCTACACTCTTATAAAATACACTCTTATAAAAAACAGAGTTGGTGATGATGGTGTGCCTGCCATCGTGCAATATAGGCCGTCTGATTTATATCTGACGGATAGGAAAGAAACTATGACAATTTTGCAAAAAGGTACCCACACACCTCTCCACATTTGCAAATAAGGCCTTCCCTCGTTCATCCTTTTCTCTCACAAGATAAACTAGTCATACAAATGCATCTTGATGTTACGTGCAACGCACGGGCATCTTGCTAGTAAGAATGAAAACAAAAGACAAAAAAATATATTTGGACGGTGGTTTGAAGTCATGACCACAGGCACAGCGGACAAGGTGACCTTGTATTGGTATGCTGAGCTGTCTGTTTTAACACACAGGAGCTGGTGTGGTGATTATACACACACGCACGCATGCACACGAACTGCATGCACGCAACACTCACACAAACACATGCACCCACGCACGCACGCAACACTCACATGTACACACGCAGCCACGCATGCATGCAACACTCACACGCACACACGCACGCATGCATGCACACACCAGTACACCACACGACCAACACACACTCTCACGATCAAGTGCTCAACCTACACGTGCATGCGCACACATCAGGCCCTCACAGACACATACACAACCAAGTGATTCCCGTGCACGGGTTGGAGTCTTGTCGCGCCTGCGTAAATTTGTGTTTATCTGACCTTTTCCCTATGTGAACTGACAGGTGGGACCCACAAGGAACGTGGTCAATTTAACTAATCAACATGGCGCCATGCAGACTGTTTGGCCGGTCAACAGAGTGCAATCCGATGCTGAACCATGAGCAAGTGACTGTATAATCACTGCAAAACATATATAGTGACCGTAATCAACTTATTCTGAAGTTCGGTGACCGCATTATGATTTTCTCTCTGTAGGCCCTCCAAAACTACATCTCTACATGTTCTCGCATGTTACATCTAACAACTATGCAATACAGCACTACTACTACACTCTAACACAATAAATCATATGTGTTTTTAGTTTTACTTGATATCATATTGTTACTTAATTATTCAGTTTCCATACATTAAAACTGCCTTTAAAATGTATGGCCAGTGTCATCTACCGCGCGAGAACAATCCCGCCCTTTCCTGTTTAATCGGGTTTGTATCGATGGATCGTGCGAAACAGCAAAACTATAGTACTATACAGTACAAGTGACAGTTCACTGGGCCGTCGTGTCGTGTACTCCTCCATCGTAAGAGTGGAGCGCTCACTTTCATAAATCTTCTAGTCCCTTTTTCGCCGACATGTGGGATATCAAGCTACCGGGTCCACGTGCCATACCGGAATACAGTGCAGAGCAGCCGGGGTGAAGCACCCTAGTCATGGCGCCGGTGTAGTAATGAGCAATGAGGCATCAAATCACAAAGCTGCACCTTTCCCGCAGGTAAGTTGGAGGGGTGAAGTAATATTGCTAAAAAAAGAAGTTGGAGGGACAAAGCAACCATCATTTCACTTGTTGTTGAATCCGCTTCTCCCTCATCTTCTTCAACTTAACCACGTGTTGCTTCTGCCTTGTTCTGCCTCATGTGGGACGCGGATCGGCTTGGTAAAGCACTGACACATGGGACCGCATGTTAGCAAACCGCCAGGACAACGTTCTCTAAAAATAAGAAACCTCCCCTGCCATTCGCGCGGCAAAATCACCTCCTTTTTACTAATCTTGATTCTATAATTTTTTAGATCAATATAATTGAGATTTGTATAGATAGCACACATGAGCAAAACCAAGTGGTACGGTTAAGGGCATCCACAATGTGTAGCCAAATGTGAAAATAGCTTTTGGCATCGTGGGAACCATTGTGGACGGTGTTGCCAAAGCCAAAGAGATGGAACCGAAGCTCCCTGATTGATTGATTGAAGGAACAAAAAATGCAACTTCTCTCCTCTTTCTCCCATGCTTGGACGCATGTAGTACAGTATAGAGCACAGAGTCTACTCCCCTGTCCCTTTTATCACAAATCACAAAGCAGTGATGCGTCAAATCACAAAAGCCCGGACGAAGCAACCATCATTTCACTCTTTGTTGACTCTGCTTCTCCATCGTCTTCTTCGAGAAACCATCTCACCGCACTAAGCTGGACGAACGACGCTATTCTGTACTAGTAGTACTAGTACATTTACGTGTCCTTTGGTTCAACGGACTTCCTGGATGCAAATAAGGTGGTTGTCTCAGCTTGCAGGCGACACTTGCAAACGACTTACCGTGGTCTCCCTCAAGGCCTCAATGGTGTTCTCCATCGAATGCACTTCGCCAAACCACAACGTTCGAGATATCGTCGACATCATCGCAATGGGGAAGGAAGTCAAATATAGTTACTACCTCCATTTTTTTGTACACAAGGCCAGTATATCAAAATTACAATTTGCAAAAGGCCACTAACACTAATCGAGGCAAAATTGATGCGGTTTGCCTCGTACTAGCAACCAAGGACATTAATATCCCCTGCATGCATGCGGAAGTGAGAAGGTTGGTTTGCATGGTGCTGCATTAATCAAGCGATGAGGAGTGAGATGGTTAGCTCTTTGGTCTTTGGAGGAAAAAATACGCATTAATTGACACGTGAAACGAGGATTTGTATCGATTAAATCCCGCGAAGGAAAACCCCTCCTTTCTTTTTTAACACTAGTACTCCTAGTACATACGTACTTATCCTGTTTGGGTCTAGGCCTTGCATTGCCATACTTCGCGACACTTTTTTGCCATGCTTGCCTAAAGTTTTCAAAATGAGAAGGAGGTACACTTGCGCACGGCTGTCGCGGGCACACTGCACCCTCACACGGTCACTCCTGCACGCCGCGGTCGCACCGCACCCTCACACAGTCGCTCCTACACGCCGCAAACCCAACCAAGGGAACGCACCCTCACTGACACGTGATGTCGCGTGTGAACAAACCAAACTCATCCATCCTACCGCTGACACATAATTTTCGTTCATAGAGTATGTTTATCCAACCGCATGTTGGGGAGTATCCATACGGCCCGTGCGGTGGTCTGTTGCGGAAGAAGAAGAGGTGAGGAAGAAGGGTTAGGAGATGTAGGATATTCATCCAATCGCCTGAAATGGTAGACTGACCCAAGTCAGGCGACTTGCATAACAAATATATGTTTTTATACAGCAAAAGATCCATAAAAACAACAACATAAAGAAAAACTATCACTGCTCGCGAAACGAGACGACCTCGTCGTCTTTGGCTGCCGGGGCGAACCAGCAGTAGCTGCCGACGTGTGTCTCGGCACCGTGGTTGTCCTCGGCCTCCAGCTACTCATTCATGTGGAGCATGCGGGCGCTCTGCACGGACGAGAGAACAACCCGGTTCAAGTCGAGGACGTCTGGTTCCACCTGCAGGAGGGCCTCGATGGCAGCGGCATCCGCGTGCTCCGCGTCGAGTCGAGCCTCCGCTGCCCGGTTCAAGCTCAGGACGTCCGGTTCCGCCTGCAGGAGCGCGTCGATGAGAGCAGCATCCGCGCACTCCGCGTCGAGTCGAGCCTCTGCCGTTCGGTTCAAGTCCAGGACGTCCGGTTCCGCCTGCAGGAGGGCCTCGATGGCAGCGGCATCCGCGCGCTTCGCCTCAAGTTGAGCCTCCGCGGCCCAGTTCACATCCACGACATCCGGTTCCGCCTGCAGGAGAGCCTCGATGGCAGCAGCATGCGCGCGCTCCGCGTCGAGTTGAGCCTCTGCCTCCTGGGCCTCCTTTAGTATCGCCATTTTGAACCGCTGGTCCTCCTGCACCATGGGGGACTCGGACGCCGGCACGAAGTCGACGTCCATCGTCTCATACCCATCGGGGACCTTCTGCGCCGCGACCTCCACCATGAACATTGGATCGGCTTCCTCCTCCTCGTAGCTTGGCTCCAGAGAACTTGGGGATTGGCCCGCGCAAAGCGAGCTTGGGAACGGAGGTTTGTGGCACCGACCACCGCCGTGATTTCTGCGCGGCTCTCCGGTGTCAGCATCTTGTAGTAAGTGAGCTTGCGGTGCACCATGGCTTTCCGGCGAACTAGGGGACGCTTGATGTGGGCTAGGGGATTGAAAGGTGGGGGAATGGGCTAGAGATTCGGTGTGGTTTTAGGGTAGTGGCTGGCGTAGGCCGAGCAGCGAAGGTTCTGGTGTGAATAGTGGTTCCGGTGACGACCGGTCAATCGGTTTTGACTGTACATCGCTCTTGTCGCATTTGTGTTGCAGCCCGGCATGCTAGACCCTCCACGTGGCTCACCGAATGGAACACGCTTCATCTTGCGTTTTCGCTCGCTTGTGGGACCGCAGTTGAGAGCAAACTGACGTCCCTCCCCCTCCCCTTCCCGCGTCATTTATTATACTACCACTCCCTCCGTTTTATGCGGAGTAAATAAAAATAGAGGGAGTATACTACTGATGAGGATCCTCTGACGTGGCCGAACCCATTGAGTAACTGACATGCGGGGCCAAGCAAGCATGGGGTCTGCTAGTAAGTGACCAAAAGGGAGGGTAAAGCAGGGATACCTACGTCAGAGGATCCACTTCCACTACTACTCCCTCCTTCCATTTACTATACAGGGCCTAATGCGTTTTTTCGAGGCTAACTTTGACCAAATGTTAGAGTAATAATATATGACATGCAACCTACACAAAGCATACGGTCAAATTTGTATGTGAAAGGAGTTTCCAGTGATATAATTTTCACATTATACATCTCATGTACTATTAATCTTGTCAATATTCAAATGCGATTTTAAAAACGCATTAGATCATGGCTAATAATATAGCCAGTTGATGGCTATGAGGGACTCCATGTCATCTATAGCCATCATCTATTATATGCACTCATACAGTAGTGTGGGCTATAAGGTTGGCTATTTCCCACAAAAAAAATAAGGTTGGCTATTGTATTAGTAATTTTTTCCATCTCCTCTCTATCTCTTTCTTCATATTTATTGTATTTAACTAGGAATGCATATATATCTAGGCTCTTGCATGAGAGCTCACTCCCCTTACTTTTTCACATCTCTCTCCTCCACATAGGCCCTATATAAATTTAAGGAGGGAGTACTACTATGAGCATTGCATACTCTAGTACAAATGTTGTCAGTACTCCACGTGTACTATTGGATAGGGAGCTTAAAAAGTTACTATTGGATTGGCTATACGTGGCGGAATCCTAGTAGGAAGAGCATGCGCGAGAACAAGCACATTCATGTGGTTGAAAACAAATTGGAAACCATCTCGAGTACAAATCTAGGAGTATGTACGAATCTAACAATATTGATTGGGCGTTGTTGAATGTTGATACTTTTTTGATCAAAGTAGAGATACTTTGACTACACATAAAACTTATATGTAAACTAGAAAGGATAGGAGGGAGTATATTGTATGTTCAAAAACGAAATGAACATTGAATACCCTTTATATATGATTTGCGGATGCTATGATCACCGGTTCAAAATTTTGAGTCCGCCTTAGGTATCACATGCCCCCACTCGTTCTCTCTCGATTTCATCTCGGGGTCCGGAGATTGATTGAAAGAGGACTAGGGTGGGTACATGCGAATGATACTCGGCGGAATGTTCAAATGAGGCATGCGGGAGGATGGACTCGACCGGAGGGTGACATGATCGATGGAGAAGAGGGTTGGAGAGGAATGAGAAATAAGAAAACGCCACATGATTATTCTTGAACGACTCAAATAAACAATAAGTTGTTTCGCTTGGCCAAAATAGTGAAAGGCCTAATGTGCAACGCGGAGCACTGACGCTCGAATATGGCCGGGAAAACAGGGAAACCGACATGTGGGGCACACCCATCAGGACGACATAGCGTAGACTAGTCCAATGGAGGAGCTGGCCTACGACCTCCTCGCCACCGACAACCGTTCATGTGGGTCGTTGGGGCTAACAACGTGGCGCAGCTCCAGCACCGCCTCTGGACACGGCGACCGCGATGAGCAACACGCTCATCATCGCTAGACACAGTCGGTTTTAGTAAGCCGAGGGTGGAGTTAGTGATGTGGCACGACCAACATTATGTTTGGTTTCTGCCCAAGGTTGCCCCATCAAAGCATTGGGCAGCCAAAATTTTGGTTGAGGTAACTAAACTCAATTCCTTTTCACTGGCAACTGGGTTGCAAATCAACTTTCATAAATCTTGAATGTACCCCATCAATGTAGAAGCATCAGTTGCTTCTGTGCTTGCTGCTTTTTTTGGCTGTCAGTTAGGCTCTATGCCTTTCACTTATTTGGGACTGCCTGTTGGAACCACTAGGCCAAAAATTATTGACTTGCTCCCTTTGGTGGATTGCATGGAAAGAAGGCTAACTGCTAGTTCCTGGTTTTTGCCTCAAGGTAGCAGACTACAGTTGGTAAATTCAGTGATATCCTCTTTGCCCATATTCTTTCTTTGCAGCCTATCTTTACCAAAGGGCATTCTAAAACAGTTAGAAAGGATTCAAAGGCAATGCCTATGGAGGAAATATGGTCAGGAAAAGGGTCATTCTTTGGCTGCTTGGCCCCTTGTCTGCAGACCCAAGAAGAAGGGGGGACTTGGAATTCTGAATTTGGGATTGCAAAATGATGCTCTGTTGCTTAAGTACCTGAATAAATTCTATAACAAAGCTGATGTGCCATGGGTCAGCCTGGTGTGGGATTCCTACTACTATCAAAGAGTTCCACATGACACTACATTATGTGGCTCTTTTTGGTGGAGGGACATCTGTAAGTTAGTGGACAAATATCAAGCTGTAACATCGGTAACTGTTGGCAAAGGAGATTCTGTGCTTTTTTGGTCTGATCATTGGGAGATTGGACATTCTTGTATCCCTCTACAGGAAAGATTTCCACGACTTCATTCTTTTTGCCTTCAGAAGAACCTCTCTGTGATGGAAGTGCTACAGGCAGGAAATTTGCAACAAATGTTCTCTTTGCCTTTGTCTGAACTGGCTTTTAGGGAGTTCAATCAGCTTACTACTATGTTGTCTGGTAGACACTTGGACGATGCTTGTGATGATATGTGGACTTGGAGACATGGGAAAAAGGGTGAGTATTCTGCAAAGAAGTTCTATGAGTTTGTACACCATCCTATCATTGCCAACCCAATACTGAGCTGGGTTTGGAAAAGCTGTTGTACAATGACAGTTAAAATGTTTGCATGGTTGGTTATTATGGATAGAGTAAACACCAAGGATATGATTCAGCAAAGACAGTGGAAAATTAATGATGGACCTAGTTGTGCCCTCTGCCCCACTGGAGTGCTAGAAGATAGAAACCATCTATTCTTCCAATGCAATTTCAGTATGAGGATATGGAACTTTCTGCAAATACCCTGGTTGAATAGCAATGATATGGTGCAAATTGCCTTACATGCTAGGAAGGAATTTGATAAACCATTTTTTGCAGAGGTGGTTTTTCTTGCCTGGTGGAATATCTGGAAAGTGCGCAATGACAAGGCTTTCAGACATGCCCATCCAGCTTTTAGGCAATGGAGAAATGGTTTCATTCATGATATCACTCTACTTTTATACAGGATCAAGGCCAGATACAAGGATGATTTACTAAAATGGATTGATTTTTTTCCGCCTTCAAGTTTCACACCAGTTGTAACATCTTTTCTCTCTTAGTTTTATAGCTTTCTTTCTTTCTTAGAGTTCTTTTCTATTTAGTCTTTCCTCTTATTCTTTCTTTTGTTTTGTTCCCCCTCTTGAGGAACTTTGTAATTACTTCCTGTCCTTTATTAATAAAATGCTGTGGGGTGTAAGCCCTGCAGTCTTCATGGTAAAAAAAAATTTGGTTGAGGTATTGGTTGCCCATGATTTGGCCGACATTGGCAAGAAAAATGAACTAGAGTTGGCTAGAGTTCATTGGCATGCCAAAAAATGGCAACCATCCAAACAAACACCAATCTTTGGGTCATGACCAAAATTTTGGTAAGGTGCACTTTGGCCACAATCCAAACACACCCCAACACCCGGCTTGTTGAGGATGCACGGGGCGCCGTGATGCGTCCGCGGAGTGGTGTAGCGCGGCCAACTGCATCCTCAGGACCTAAGACCATGCCGAGTCGTCTTTCTTTTTCAATGACATGCGGGGGATCGCATGTGAGCAAAGGGCATCTCCAACGTTGCCACGATCGCAGTGACTACCCTGGCACACCAAAACCCTCGTCCCTCGTGCCGTCGCATGGTGCGTTCCCAACCGGCGCCAGCTGCCCGCATTCATGTCGTCCGTTCGTATGCCATCGTTAAGAGGCTCGGTGCCCGAGGAACCAACTCTGGTGAGTTAATGACGCACCCGGACGCTTGGCCTCACCGGAATGCGCTACTTAAAGCGGCAATGCCCAGCTAACCTCCACACCATAGCGCATCATCCTCCTACCTAGCACCACATCCGCCATGACCACAAGCGCGAACGCTCTACGGGAGAGCTTGTCTTCAGGGATGAAGCTCGAGGTCGCCGCCCTCGCTCAAGTCTCCTCTCATGACGCAATAGCGGCATAGCCGGACGCGAACGCAACCGCACAAACGGTGGCCACGCTGGCGGCCGACGACGGGAGCACCTTCAGCCACACGTCCTACTTGCCGCCGTCCAACGTCCGGCACCGCCGAGGTCGGGGACTCCTCCGAGGATGAGTAGGGCATGGGAGGCGGCAGGGCTTGGTGTGCCAACTGGCCGGTCCGTATCCTGTGTCCTACTCTTCCTTGCCGGAGACTGCACCTTCACTTCACGGGTCTTGAACCCCGCCCCCGTACATAGAGATCGCAGATGGAGGACGTCGGTCGCCGCCATAGAATAGGTTTAGGGTCGGGTTTATTTTATTTTGCTGTCCTATAAAAGTTCGAAATGTAATGAAAATCTGCCGTGTTTGCATTAATCTCGGACGGTGTATATGAAGTTTCACAATAATATAGTATATTGTAGGAGTACTAGCAAGATGCCCGTGCATTGCACGGAAGATCAAGATCTTGTGGGAGAAAAGGATGAACGAGGGAAAGCCTTATCTGCAAATGTGGAGAGGAGTGTGGGTATCTCATAGTTTCCTTTCTATCTGTTAGATATAGATCGGACGGCCTATATTGCAGGATGACAGGCACACCATCATCACCAACTCTACTTTTTATTGAACCGAGACAAATCTAACATGCGAAGTAAAATAAACACATAGGGTCTATACATACACAATTTATCTTAGGCACTCCAATAGTACGTCCAATACGCATTCACGCATTTCACATCTTTCTACATCTACGGGAACCTAAGAAAGGGTTAACGTAAATTGCCTCTCTCTCTCCTCCCCTGATTTTCATGGTGGTGGGCCCCTCCCTCCCCCAATCTACAATCAACAGCTCACATGTTTCACATTACGTTAATTACGTAACTGGGATTACGTAGGTGTAGCATTACTCGTCCTAAAAAACCCAACTAAGCCAACCTCCCAGCATATCGCGCGGCAAAAGTCCCGGCCGCTCCGTTTTAGTCAGGATTACCGGATTACTAGTAGTAGTATCGATGGATCACGCAAAGCAACAAGTTTTTTTGAGGGGCCGAAGCACCTAGTTTAGGCCTCCTTTGGTTTGGAGGAATTTTGCAGGATTTCCATAGGATATGATTTCTATAGCAAAAATTCCTTTAGAGTTCTTTGGTTTGTAGGAATGAAATCCTATTCCTATGAAGTAATTCTTACTATCCTCCACATTTCATAGGAAAATAAACATTAGCCTAGACTCAATGGAAAAAAATCCTATGGTGTGAATCAAAGGGAATCTCCTTTTTTATTCCTATGCAAAGGATTTGAGGTAAATATCATCTCATTTCCCATGACTTTCCTATTCCTATGATTTTCCTACCCTATGAACCAAAGGAGGCCTTAAAAGGGAAAAAGGCGGTACACTCACAGTACTCCTGTCACGGTCGCATTGCACCCCACACACGTTCGGCCCTGCACACGACTCACGCAAACGGAACGCGCTTCGGCTTGCCTCTTCACTGACACGTGGGACTGCACTTGGAGAAACCGACCATGCGCCAAACTCCCCCCGCCCACCATGCAAAAATCCTCCCCCCACCCAAAAATTCCCCCAAATCCGATTCAATCGCCCTTCGGCCAACTAGCCAATAATATTCCCCAATCCCCCCCTTCCACGAAATCCGCCCTCCCTGCTATGCCGATACGTCAGTGCCGCGGTTCGTCGAGGGGACGCACGGCAATCTTCTCGCTCCCATAGTACGCTCTCGTAGACTGCCGTCCTCTAGCTACGCTGCCACCGTTGGCTATGTTCTTGTGGAGGCGCACAACGGTCAGCACCGCCTTTGCTGGCGACGTTTGTGTGGAGACGCACGGCGGTCAGCTTCTCCCATGGTACATGCATTCTAGACTGAGGCCCCGTTCATGTCGGTGTAGCGCTGAATGTTAGCTGGTAGACGCTGTTAATCTCACTGTTTGCCAAAGTAGTTTACAGTCAATATGCTCTGCTTAAGAAGCTTCCTTGCTCTGTTCTGCACTCAATCTTCTTAGCTGAGATGGCATGCCAAGGCCGATTATTTGCTAAAATATCCTGCCATAAATTTATTGTGACGTAGATTGCCATGGTCTAGTAGCTAATCTAGGTGAAATAGCTCTACACCGTTTTATACTCGATCTTTGTTGTTGCGATGGCTTTCGATAGTTTGATGGCTGTGTGCTCGGCCTCATTGACTGCTGAAACAATCTACCATAATTTAGCACTCAAATTTGTTTGATGAATTAGCTTTACATATATTTCGTTACTTAGATCTGCTCGTCCAAATATCTTGCCATAGCTTTAGACATCGACCTAGGTATTTTTTCTGGATTTCATAAAAAAAGCATATATGTTTTTCCTGTAATATCTAGTAGAAGAACTAATTTGTATATCTAGCAGATGGACAGGACTTGGATAACTTCTGCTCAAAGATTCTCCGCTGCATATGTCGAGGGGGTTGAAAACTTCGCTAATTTTTTTTAAATAATGCATTTTTAATTAAATTGCACAAATATTACGTTGATATTGTTATTTTCAAAAATATTACCCAATCGGCCAGCAGCAGGCCGACTGCGCCTAGTTAGCCCACAGCAGGCTGACTGGAGGCCTATCGGCTTGCTGCTGGCCGATACCCTATCAGCCACAATTTCAGCTCAAGTCGGCCTGCTGTGGGCCGATAGGCTTGCTGTGGGCCAATATGCCTGCTGCTGGCCGACTGTTGCATGCATTTTGTCCCCCCCCCTTCGTGCAACCCTTTCCCTTCAATATTTCCCGCCATATGTTCCCGCCAACCCTTCCCCTCCATATTTTCCCGCCATATGTTCCCGCCAACCCTTCCCCCTCAACTTTTTCCCAACAACTTGTTCCCGCCACCCATTTTCCTCCACCCGTTTCCCGCCATATGTTCCCGTCAACCCTTTCCCGCCATACCGCAGTTGTTCTTTCCCGCCATTTTCTCCTCTGTACCTATAAAACCCCCTTCAGGCGGAGGTGGATAAGCATTCCATTGTAGTGTATTTGAGATGTCCCATTATCCTTTCGATCGTAGTTTTCACCCTGGGATGAGCAGGACTCTTCTGAGGCTAGCTACCGATTTCAGGATTGACAATAGGATAGTTCCATGGGACGAACTCACCGGTAGTGACACCATAATGAATGAGTTGGCTCAAGAATTACATAGGTCTGGGTGGCCTGAAAGGACCTATGAGGAGGTACATAAAGAACTTCTTAGGTTGCATGAAAGGTGGAAGAAGGTAGTGCTGCCAAAGAGTGAAACTTTCAGAAGGACTGCACCAGATAGTCCATCTTTATGGACTGAGGAGAGCGAGGACGAAGATGATATCTTCATGGCGCCGCTTCCGGGTTCTGCATCATCGAAGGGCAAGAGTTCTGCATCGTCGAAGGGCAAGAGTTCCTCATCATCGAAGGGCAAGAGTTCTTCATCGTCGAAGGGAAAGAGTTATGCTTCGATGGAGGATGACAATGATGACTTCATGTAGTTTTGTGATGTATGTTGTAAGTTCAGTCGTATGTACTGTTTAATTCAGATGTACTTCTATGTAGTTGTTTGTACTGTCTTGTTGTACGAGCATTCTATTCTATCTAAATATGGTGTTGTAGTTCAGATAACAGAGTACTAAAATAGAGTAGGCATATGTCTCAGACATAAGTACATAGTCATTTGTCTCATACATAGAATAGACATAAGTCTCATACATAAATAGATGGTAATGTCTCTACTGATAGATAGAAGCATCAGTGACGACGTCTGGCCTGCCGGGGAGGCAGATCTGGAAGCGGCGTCCATCCCAACTTGTCGGGTGCCCTAATGGGATGCGGAGGAATCTCAGACTCTCCCTGGTCATGCTGTGTTTCCTATGTGGGCCTGGTGGAGGAGTCGAAAACATGTTCATACAGTGGGTTTGCTACGACATTGGAGCCTGTATGTTCTCCTCGGGATGTTGATCACTCCCCCACGTATCATGTGATGCCGACATAGACGCATGATATCCATAGGCTCCTGCACGACGGAACTTGAAGTCATGAAGAATGATGTGGCCTTAACTAATATTGAAAACAATAAATATGAAGACACACACCTGCTGGCTGTGACGGCTGCTCTGGCTCAAACACAAAGCTCGACGAGGGACCGTGGTGCTGTGGCTGTGGAGAAAACACGAAGCTTGATGTGGGACCAAAGTGCTGTGGGTGCTCCCATGATGAACTGCCAGGTTGTTCAGGAGGGGGTGGCCTGGTCGTCGGCTGATGTGCTAGACGTGGATGTGGTTGATGTCGGTGCATGGAGGGACGCGGCTGCTGTAGCTGGTGCTGAACAATGTCGCTTCTCCGGGTGCACGTGATAGCCTCGTAGACGGCCCGTATTTTGTTCTGCATCAGTTCCAACAAGGGTTGTATGATAGGACGGTGGTGAAGAAGAGGTCCTGGGGATAGTGATCGTCCAAAGGTGGTCACGTCATCGTAGAGTTCGTGTGTCAAGGTAGCCTGCAAATTTTCAGCACGATTATTAAGTATGCATGCCAATGTATGTGACAACATTGCTTAAAAAATATATCTTACCGAGTACTGCCTAGAGCCTGAAGTATCATAGCTCGGGTACGTATCCGTCGGAGTAGGATCAGGTATCTTCTCTGGATGAGAGTGCTCAACAATGCGTAACCGTGTTCCGGTCATGTAGCACCGCAAATAGAGATTGAAAGCATTGAGTTCAAAATTGTAATTCTCGTGCCATAGATTTGTGTTTGCTGTCTCCCATTCTATAACATACGGCTCTAGTCTAACTAGCCACTCAGCAGTTGTCCTAGTCATGCCCTTCCTTGTAGTCCTAAAATTATGGTGTGTGTTCAGCAATTATGAAAAATAATTGTGGTGTCATGCCCTTCGAATTGAGAACTACGAAAGATAATGCAACATTGTAAATCTGGTTAATACCTGTGGATGTGTGTTGCCACCGGGTTCTCTGTAGGGGGAGGTACCTCCAACTGCAGAAGACCAAATTGCCTCATAACCCTCTGTTGTGCCATCTCCTCGACGAAGATATCGAAGATGATCTTCGATTTCGTCATCCAGTAATCTCGGTCCCTTGTGCACAGCAAAGACATACCACTAGGGTATCTCGCATTTATGGCTGCTTTAGTGTAGGGCTGTCAGATGACCCTAGTGTACGTATTGAACTGCTCGTTCAGTGCCGTGTATGCCTTTCTGGTCTGATCACTAGCAAAGCGTCTCTACAGAAAACAAATGTTAGTAGCCGCTAGCATTGAACTATCTCTGGTGCACACAAAAATGCATTAAACTATAACACGATACATACCTCTTGACGTGTCCAACATAGACCAAAAGTAGGCATGTCGATGCCATCAGCATCAAACATGGCGTCTATAGGCTCATTAACACGTACATCTGGTTGCCCTATAGAGAACCTCTCCCACGACCACAACTGAAGGAATAGAGGGCATCCAAGAAGGGCTGGCTTTCTTGATATAAGCTGGCAACCATTGCACATACCTCGGTATGTAGCCGCTAAGACCGCAGAACCCCAACTCCTCTGTCGGATCTGTTCTGCCATCTGAGCGCTCGCTATCTCGAGTACCATAGGGATGTAGAGCGCGCTAATAGTGCTGACATGGTTCTCTGTGAACATCACCTTGCCGAAAAGCCACATTAAGTAGGCCTCCAGGCTCCGAGTGATCTGTTCCGCACTCAATGGCGCCTGAAACTTCTGGATCTGCATTAAGCAAACAGAAAGTTTTAATAAGTAAGCCGTAGGTATTTTTTGTAAAACCATATGCACGATAAATTGAAGATAAGAGGTAGGGAAAATAACCTGGAAATTGAGCAACCAATCATACTTAGGTCCATGATGCTCCCATACCGGATCCAGAACATCCGGAAAAACACCATGAAAACGCTGTGTAAGACCTTGCTCCCAACCAGCCGGTACGTCCAATGGTCCTATGGCATGACCTACCAACAGTAGTCCTAGCAAAAGTGACACATCCTCGAGAGTAGGAGCCATCTCTCCCCATCAGAAGTGAAACATGTGGGTCTCTGGCCTCCAACGGTCCACTAAGCAGCTCAACAAGGAGGAGTCGATGGCGAGGTGTTTGCAGCCCGGGATAAACTCAACCAGACGCGCGAAAGGTAATAGGCCGGCCCATTTCAACCTTCATGACAGAACTTTTCGGTTAGTGTCTCCCATTAATATGCATGCCAGTGTGCAAATTAATAAAGCACGTACCGCTAAACCCATCCTTCATGTATCATCCAGTGCTCCTTAGGAGTGCGAGTGACCAGAGGCTCAACCTTGCGCTCATGCCATATTGCAGCACGATGACCCCTATCAATGTCCCTATTCAGTAACCACATTCCCGACATTCCTGCACATAAAAAATCAGAACATAGTGCCACACTTAATAAAAATTCAGAACATAGTGCCACACTTAATACAAATTCAGAACATAGTGCCACACTTAATACAAATTCAGAACATAGTGCCACACTTAATACAAATTCAGAACATAGTGCCACACTTAATAAAAATTCAGAACATAGTGCCACACTTAATACAAATTCAGAACATAGTGCCACACTTAATACAAATTCAGAACATAGTGCCACACTTAATAGTACTGCTAGCTTATCTTCTTGCTCTCCCTCTTACTCCTCTAGTTCCTCTACCTCCTCTTCGTCCCCGGTTGCCTCGTCCATGCCCAGTGACGGAAGTGGGACAATTAGTGTCCCTATGGCCAAATTCATTGCATAGAATGCATTGCCTAGTCGGACCTCCTGCTTCAGATTCATCCATATCATTCTGGATGCGCTGACACTGCCGTCTGCCTCTACTTGTACGCATATGCTTTGGGTTTGGAATGTAACGCCTTTCAGCGGGGTTGACGCTGTTGAAGTTACCCATTGATCAAAAACCCATCAGCTCACCTGTCCAGGTATTGAGAACAGCCTCTTTTAGAAAAAATGGAGACACAAACGATATTGCGTCCATTCCAAGCTGTCCGCAAGCAGCGAGTACATGTGAGCAAGGTAGGTGAAGCAATTTCGGTTTGTTGCATGTGCACTCACACGTTGGCCAGGCTTCATTACCAATTCTCACCTCATGCGTCCTCAGCTCATTTGCACATCCGAATTTGTTGTTGGCTAAGCGGACCTCAAACCTTCTTTCTTGGTTACCGATGGCGACTACAGTGTGTGACCTAGCTTTTTGCATCTTGTTGTCCATGTACTTCATGACTCTTTCACAGTAACGTGTATTCGGGTTGTTCAAGATATGCTGCTCTACTTTTTGTCGTCTATCTCTGAAATACTTCACGGTGCCATAGAAAATACCCTCAACAATGGCTGTAAGTGGCAATGCCAGGTTTCCTCTAAGGACAAAGTTGTATGTTTCCGCGAGGTTTGTTGTCATGACACCGTACCTTGCTCCAAATGTATCATGTAGCAAAGACCACCTCTCAAGAGGCTCATGCTCTATCCACTGCTCGAAAGTTTTAATCGTCCTCCCGAGCCTTCTCCTTGTACCAGGTGGGTCAAAGCCTGGAAGGTCACATAGCCGAACAGGCTCCTCCTCCACGGCCGTTGTTCCTGTTGCCAACTGTGCAGCTACTGCTTCAACATGTGCCCTCACCGCTGCATCTCTTGCAGCTCTCTTGTCCCTCACGTGTCTTTGCGTGCACACATTAAGTCTGTCACGTATCAAATTGTACTTCCATAACTGGTTCTGCTTGCAGAGTTTTTTGAACAGATTCATCAGGTTCTTATTTCTAAACTGCGAGAAGAAATTAGCCCCCAGATGGCGCATGCACCAACGGCTCTGCAAGTCCAGCCATGGAGTTTGTTCCTCAGGGCCTGGGTTTGTCAGTGTCCTTATCGCACTGAGTATACCCGCGCGTCTGTCATGAAGGATGCACACATTGGGCTTCTCCTTCACAACTGCTATTTTCAACTGCCTGAAGAACCATGTCCAACTTTCAATGTTCTCACTCTTCACAAAAGCAAATGCGAGTGGGACAACTTGATTTTGGCCGTCTTGACCTATGGCTGTTAGGATCTGACCCTTGTACTTGCCTGTGAGAAATGTACCATCAACACATATCACCGGTCGGCAATGACTGAAAGCTTCGATGCATACACCGAAAGAGAAGAAGAGACGATGCAGCACCCTCACAGTTGGGAACTCTGGCATGAACAGGTCTTGGATATCGATAGGTGCCTAGATTCCGCTGCTGCAGGGTGTGGAGGAGCTGGACAACAGAGTCATATGCATCAAAATAAGTACCAAATCTCCTCTCAAGCGCCGCATGCTTAGCCCTCCAAGCCTTGCCATAAGAAATTCTGTACTTGAACCTGGCAAAGACTTTTGTCTGCACTGCCTTCACTTCCATAGCTTTGCCCTGAACTATCTCATCGTAAAACAACCGAGCAATAAGCTTCGATGAAAGGTTGGCATGATCTTGAGGGATGCATGGAATAAGACAAGTGTGATTAACTAAGTCACTGATCACCCAACTTGTGCCATACTTAGGGAGAAAGCCGTGCACCCTCGCGGGACAATCTGCATTCTTGCATACCATTGACAGGTATTTCTGATTGGACACTTGAGCAGTGAAAACCCTTTGCATGGACATTGCCCAATTAATTATTGCATCCTTCAGGGCTTGCTTGTTCGGATACATAGCACCCGTCGCAATATTGTTTTGGTGATATTGCCAGGCTGAATCATGTCCATCATTCACGGTCATTGCAGATGAGAAGTCATGATTCCACGATGCAGGGTCCGGGACCTCCTCTGCATTTTCTTCTTCATCTAACTCGTCAGAATCATCGGCATGACCCCTTTCAACATTGGTGTCTTCTTCTTCCATCTAGTCCTGCATGTGCCCATCTACCTCGTCAGGGTCCACCTCGCCATTGTAATCACCATCAGCATTTGCTCCTTCTACCTGACTACTCTGCCCTGGTTCATAACCATAAGCATTTCCTCCTTCTACCTGACTACTCTGCCCTGGTTCATAACCATAAGCATTTCCTCCTTCTACCTGAGTACTCTGTCCTTGATCGTAACCATCATCTCCAGCATTTGACATAGATAACTGCCTCCCTACACTGCTATGACCAGCATCATAGCCACCCTCACCTTCATGTGCAGTGACCTCCTTCACGACGGGAAGCACTAAAGCAATAGGATTGCATCCCCTTCGTTCACAACCATGTAACCACCGCACCCAATCGGAGTCTCGCACTATTGGCCTCAAATAAAAGTAAATTATTGAACTTGACCGTGTCCACAATGCATGAACACCGACGGTGTGTGTTTCAGTATCAAGACCTAAACTTGCCGTAATCCATTCTTTCAACTGACTGACAGACCATGTTTGAGGTGCGCTCATTGGCACCTCTATGTGAGTAAATTCACTCAGATCTGCTCCCATCTCATTTACTTGCACAGTACTAGGACCATAGTAAAATCTAAACTTCACTACATCGGACATCTCGGCTCACCTATTTTTTTTCAACAACGAAATACAAGTATTAAGCAAAAACTTAAAATACCCCGACTAACAGATATTAGACATGTCTATATATTAGCTAGCTATATATTACAGAATATTAACGGAGCAACTAATACAATTCACACACCTACAAATATATTACGAATATTTGCCGGAGCAACTACAAATATTCACAGATTTTAATATTTGACTGGACTGCCTATAATACGGATTTTACCGGAGCAACTACAATTACTGACACTCCTAAATACTACACATCCACATATAGTCCGGAATATTACCGGAGCAACTACACATTTTTACGCAACTAATTAGTTGACATCTAAATAAAATGCTCACCAAAACCGGAACGGGAAAATAAAATGCTCACCACGACCACCTAAATATTTATGTTTACTACTCGAGCAAATAATATTCATATAGTCCGGAATATTACCGGAGCAACTACACATTTTTAAGCAACCAATTAGTTGACATCTAAATAAAATGCTAACCGAAACGGGAACGGGAAAATAAAATGCTCACCACGACCACCTAAATATTTACGTTTACTACTCGAGCAAATAACAATAATTGCACGCAACTTTGAAAAATAAATGTTTGCTGAAATATACCCTTGAAGCGTGCGCGCGAACGACGAACGGCGGCCTTCAATCACCGGAACCGGAGCCGGAAACTCCACCAAATTCCCGCAGCTTCACCTCCACCACCACCTCCACCTCCATCGCCGCCACAACCTCCACCTCCGCCTCCACAACCTCCACAAATGATCTGAAAAAATGCTCCAAAAAAATCCTCACCACGACCACCACAAGCTACCCCATCAGTAGATCGAGGTCTCTTTTGTCTCCCCTAAATAAGTAGAACCCATTCACGGTGCCAAATCCACAAAAAACCGGGTCATTTTGGTGTATTAATTGGAGCTATTTCATGTTGGGGAGAGGAGGAAGGAAGAAGAACAAAGAGATGTTGTGCTGCGTGAGGTGGGGAAGGAAAGGAGAAGGAGAAGGGAAAGAAAAAGGAGGCAGCGCTGCGGGCCTGCTCCCTGTCGGCCTGCAGCTGGCCGATCGGTCGGCAGCTGGCCGACTAGGGCGCCCATGACCCAGCCCGCGCCGACAGCGAGTGGAGGGATGTGGCCCGGCCAATAGTCGGCCCGCACGTGGCCGATTGATAGCCTGTCGGCCCGCAGTAGGCTGATAAGGCCCTGTCGGCCTGCTGTGCACTGACTAGGCTTACTCGGCCTGCTGCAAGCTGATTGAGTAATATTTTTGAAAATAAATTTATCAGCGTAATATTTGTGCAATTTAATAAAAAAAATGTATTATTTAAAAAAATTAGCGAAAACTTCATGAACTTTATCAGAGCTGAGTATGGTGGTCTGAAATTAGATGTGCTCCGCTCGTGTAGCAGTTGTATGAATTCAGTTACAAGACCCCAGTCAACTGTGCAAAATCATCTACACTTGTATGGGATGTCGGTCACATATACTAGGTGGGTTCATCATGGTGAAACTATGAACGTCATTGTTATTGACTATGTGGAAGCAGCAGATCACCATCTTGATCTGCCTGATGCTCAGGTGGAAGAGGAGGAGGTGGTGGTGGCGGAGCCAGTGAGTTTGACCAACATTTAAACAATGCTATGAAATGCTCGTGCATTCCGTGAACTTTCACCTGCAGAAGAAAAACTGTGGGCCCGCATGTTGGAACAATGCAACGTGGCTATCACCCCAGGAAATAAGCTGTCAGTATTCTCAGCTATGGTCACCTTTCTTCAGGTGAAGACATCTGAGCGGATGACCAACAAATCATTTGATGTGATGTTGGCTGCTTTCCGCAAATCTTTCCCAGATGCGTCTGAGCTGCCACACACCTACAGTAAAATGAAGAATTTCCTTCATGCAGATGGAATTGGATATGATATGATCCATGTTTGTAAGAATAATTGTGATCTATTCCGGAAGGATTATGTCAACTTGAGTGAATGCCCGAAATGCAAATCATCAAGATGGAAAGATGGCGATGTTGTGAAGAGGATTCCTCATAATGTTCTAAGACATTTTCCAGTTATACCAAGATTGCAGAGGTTGTTTCATGATGCTGAAACAAGAGAGGATGTACTGTGGCATTCTAGGAACCACGAGTACAGAGATTAGAATGTAATGAGCCATCCATCTTATGGTAGTGAGTGGAAAAGCTTCAATCATAAACACAAAAAGTTTGCTGCTGAACCAAGAAACATTAGACTTGGCTTAGCTTTAGATGGATTTAACCCATTTGGCCACCAGAGCGCCACATATAGCATGTGGCCAGTGCTTGTTATCTGAAAGCACAAGTGCTCCCTGGGTGATTTTGGTAATTTGTGTTAACATATCTCTTGTTGGACTAATACTTTTATCTAGTACGTTTCAGATAAGTTCAACAATGGAGTGGCATGGACTAGAGGATGTTGAACCCCTTCAAGACACTAAGGACAAAGGATTGGCTCAAGCTCCAAGCACAAGACTCTACATTTTCTATTTTAGTGATCCAAGGTCACATTGAGTCTATAGGAAAAGCCAATACTATCAAGAGGGGGTGAGGTGTTGCTTAATGGCATGCTTGCTCAAAGTGCTTAGTGATATGCTCCAAAGCCCTCAACCACTTTTTCACATCCACATATGTCCCAAACCAAAAGTCAAACTCGGCCCTACTGATTTTTTTTATCCGGCGCCACCGAGTTCAGTTGGCATAGCCACTACCAGAAACCCTAGTCTTTTCGGTCTCACTGATAGGGATCTCTGTCTCACCGAGATGGGATTGTAATCTCTCTATATGTATCCATTACCAAAATCGGTCTTACCGAGTTTGTGTAATCGGTCCTACCAAGATCACAATGCAAACTCTCTGTTCCTCTTCGTAATGTTTCGGTCCAATCGAGATGAGCGAATCGGTCCCACCGAGTTTGCCTGACCAACTCTCTGGTTAGCTTATTACCATAATCGGTCCCACCGAGTTTGTGTAATTGGTCTCACCGAGATTATGTTATGCCCTAACCCTAACCATATCGGCCCCACCGAGTTGACATGTCGGTCCCACCGAAAATCCTAACGGTCACATTATTTGCTAAATTGGTCTGACCGAGTTTCATGATTCGGTCCCACCGAGATTGGTAAGTTGTGTGTAACGGTTAGATTTTGTGTGGAGGCTATATATACCCCTCCACCCACTCTTCATTCATGGAGAGAGAGCCATCAGACCATGCCTACACTTCCAACATACATTGGTCTGACCGAGTTACATTTTGAAGTCACGATATCAAGCGGCTCCTAAAGAATGTCATCTTAAGGCCATGAAAAGGATAGTGAGATACTTAATTCATACACCAATTTTGGCATTTGGTATCCAAAGAGGGTCTCTTTTAATCTTATTGGCTACTCCAACTCGGACTATGCCGGCGACAAGGTTGATAGAAAATCCACTTCGGGTACTTGTCAATTTCTTGGTAGATCTCTTGTGTCTTCGTCCTCCAAGAAACAAAACTCGGTATCCTTATCCACCGCCGAAGCGGAATACATTGCCACTGGTTCATGTTGTGCTCAATTACTTTGGATGACCCAAACTCTTAAGGATTATGGGATATATGTGAAACATGTTCCATTGTGACAATTAAAGTGCTATCAAGATTGCTCACAATCCCCTGTAACATTCTTGAACTAAGCATATTGAAGTTCGTCATCATTTCATTCGAGATCATGTTGCCAAAGGGGACATTAATCTTACGCATGTTCACACCGATAAACAATTAGCAGATATATTCACTAAACCACTTGACGAGAAAGTGTTTTGTAGATTAATAGGTGAATTGAACATCATTGATGCTTCAAACTTGGAGTAGGAACTCCATTTGGATACATGCAAGGCATGAGCTTATGACTAATCGTTGATATTCTTCTCATGTTACTATTTAAATGTCTTGGATATATTTGCACCCTTGCATGCTATCTAACCCTTGTAGGTACTTGGATGAATCTAAATCTATGAGATTGCAACACACTCACATCTTGAGCAAATCTCTACATCACCAAGTATCTACACAATGGTGGTTGAAGAAAAGGAAGCACGAAACCCTTCTAACATATCCTTTGACAAATTCCGTTTTGAACTTTATGATTGTCATTTTGGATACACAAGTGCTCTTCCTTGCAAAACTAACACATGTAGGTAGATGAACTCACACTCCAAGTGGTGCTCCCAATTCTTGATGAGCTACATCAACTTTGAGCAACCCACACAAGTTCAACTACATGATCATGATCAACACCACCACCCAAGGTATGTTATTCCATCTTAGAGAAGCTTTAATCCAAGTCATGAGTCAAAGCAACTCAACAAGATGTGAATACATCAAAATGCTTAAACAAAAAAGGGTAACCCCATTTTGATCTTAAACGATGAGTATGACCTATGATCAAGTGATCTCACTTGACTCCTATGTCAATATACTCTAACATAGGTGACTTTGTCGCCGACCAATTCTAGATGAAGTTCTCTCGTGTTCTTTTCTGTGCTCTTGCATTTGTCCCTTGCATATTTGTTTCCCCTTTCAAAAAAAACTTCATCTAGATTTCTTTTCTTTTTGTTCTGCATTCCCTGCATCCAATTCCTTGCACATCCCTGTGAAATCTTACTTGTCTAGTGAGCTGAGGTGACAAGTGTTTTCTCTGTCATGAACTCGCTCACATCGGTCTGTTGTATTCGGTCCAACCGAAATCTTTCAGTGCAACCGAAGCACACAACTCGGTGTCACTGATTTCACAGCAGGAAAGACATCTTGCCATGTGTTCTTGTTATTTTTCAGCTCCACTCAATGAATCTTGTCCTCCAGAAGCATCACTTTAGCCTTGCTGCTTTTCTTTGTGTCTCAAGGACCAAACCATTTTGAACCAAAAATCTAGAAGACCCTTCTTGGAAATTGATGTCAAAGGGGGAGAGAGAGATCACATCAAAGCTTAATCATATCTATAGGGGGAGAGAATACTCAAGGGGAGAGAGATTAATCTTCAAGGACCCCAGATGCTTGGTGTTCAAGAGGAGAGAAGTCACATGTCTTTAAGAGGGGAAAGACATGTTCATATTTGTGTGTTTGCATTAGCTCTGTTTCCCCCTGGAGAGAGAGATCTCCAGGGGGAGAGAATACTCAAGAAGAGAGTAATTCTCAAGGATCCCAGATGCTTGGTGTTCAAGAGGAGAGATGCCACATGTCTTCTTGAGGGGAAAGACATGTTCATATGTGCTTATTTGCATTAGCTCTGATTTTCTGTTCCCTATCTTATCCCAGTATCCCATGCTAGATTCATGGGGAGCAAGACATCTAAGGGAAGGAAATCCTTGAATTCTTTGCACATCTTTACCTTTGGGTACATGTACATATCAATGGAGTATTTAGTACTCACTCTCTACATGTCATCCCAGTCTTGGTACTCTTGTGGTTTCTTTTGTTTGCTCTGGCTAGTAGGTGCATCTGTGTTATCTAACCTTGTTTACGCAGGTTCATTCCGTCCTAAGCCAACTCAAGACCACAAGGTAAGTATATGCATCACAGTCATGTGTATGAGGAATTCTTTCTGATGTACATACTGTTTGCAAGAAGACTCGTGAGCATGAAGGTACATTTCCCATATTCACATCATTTGCTCTGATGCATATAGCCAAGATACATGTAACACATTGCTTACTCTGTCATGCATATGCATTCTCATGCTCCTATATTTCATATTTACATGATTGCATACATGTAGGGGGAGCCTATGCATGTTACATGTCTTTCAAAAGCTTTACTTGTTATTCTCTATATCTTATCTAAAGCTTTGATGTATGCTGTCATCAATTACCAAAAAGGGGGAGATTGAAAGCACAAGTGCTCCCTGGGTGATTTTGGTAATTTATGTCAACATATCTCTTGTTGCACTAATACTTTTATCTAGTATGTTTCAGATAAGTTCAACAATGGAGTGGCATGGACTAGAGGATGTTGAACCCCTTCAAGACACTAAGGACAAAGGATTGTCTCAAGCTCCAAGCACAAGACTCTACATTTTCTATTTTAGTGATCACAGGTCACATTGAGTCTATAGGAAAAGCCAGTACTATCAAGAGGGGTGAGGTGTTGCTTAATGGCTTGCTTGCTCAAAGTGCTTAGCGATATGCTCCAAAGCCCTCAACCACTTTCTCACATCCACATATGTCCCAAACCAAAAGTCAAACTCGGCCCTACCGATTTTTTTCTATCCGGCGCCACCGAGTTTAGTTGACATAGCCACTGCCAGAAACCCTAGTCTTTTCGGTCTCACCGATAGGGATCTCGGTCTCACCGAGATGGGATTGTAATCTCTCTGTGTGTATCCATTACCAAAATGGGTCCCACCGAGTTTGTGAAATCGGTCCTACCGAGATTACAATGCAAACTCTCTATTCCTCTTTGTAATGTTTCGGTCAAACCGAGATGAGCGAATCGGTCCCACCGAGTTTGCCTGACCAACTATCTGGTTAGCTTATTACCAAAATTGGTCCCACCGAGTTTGTGTAATTGGTCTCACCGAGATTACGTTATGCCCTAACCCTAACCATATCGGTCCCACTGAGTTGACAAGGCGGTCCCATCAAAAATCCTAACGGTCACATTATTTGCTAAATCGGTCCGACCGAGTTTCACGATTCGGTCCCACCGAGATTGGTAAGTTGTGTGTAACGTTAGATTTTGTGTGGAGGCTATATATACCCCTCCACCCACTCTTCATTTGTGGAGAGAGATCCATCAGAACATGCCTACACTTCCAACATACATTTTCTGAGAGAAAACCACCTACACTTGTGTTGAGGTCAAGATATTCCATTCCTACCATATGAATCTTGATCTCTAGCCTTCCCCGAGTTGCTTTCCACTCAAATCTTCTTTCCACCAAATCCAAATCCTGTGAGAGAGAGTTGAGTGTTGGGGAGACTATCATTTGAAGCACAAGAGCTAGGAGTTCATCATCAACACACCATTTGTTACTTCTTGGAGAGTGGTGTCTCCTAGATTGGCAAGGTGTCACTTGGGAGCCTCCGACAAGATTGTGGAGTTGAACCAAGGAGTTTGTAAGGGCAAGGAGATCGCCTACTTCGTGAAGATCTACCCTAGTGAGGCAAGTCCTTCGTGGGCGACGGCCATGGTGGGATAGACAAGGTTGCTTCTTCATGTACCCTTCGTGGGTTGAGCCCTCCATGGACTCGCACAGTCATTACCCTTCGTGGGTTGAAGTCTCCATCAACGTGGATGTACGATAGCACCACCTATCGGAACCACTACAAAAACATCCATGTCTCCAATTGCGTTTGCCTTCTCAAACTCCTCCCCTTTACCTTCATATGCAATTGTTTTTACATTCTATTGCTATACTCTTAGAATTGCATGTGTAGGTTGATTGTTTGACTTGTGCTAAGTTGCTAAAATCTGCCAAGAACTAAAATTGGGAAAAGGTTAGATTTTTATTTGGTCAAGTAGTCTAATCACCCCCCTCTAGACATACTTTTGATCCTACATTATCCCTTACAACATGCCTCCAAATGTCTGCACCAAAGAATCAAACTACATGATGGCCTTGCTCATCCCAGGTCCAGAAAGTCCTGGAAAGTATTTTGATTTGTTCATGGAGCCTTTTGTGGAGGAACTTCAGCATCTATGGAGGGGTGTTCTCACTCGAGGCCTATATAGCAGCCCACCAGCTGATTTCTTTCTGCGTTCTGTTATAATTTGGTGCATCCATGATTATCCGGCTTTGGGCACTATGTCAGGGCGAACGACACATGGTTACAATGCATGTGTTCGTGTGATAGGAATCCGCTGTCATACGCAATACTTAGCAAGATCTGTTAATCCGCTGTCATACGCAATACTTAGCAAGATCTGTTACATTGGACACCCCTTGCGAAGGACAAGCCGCATCTTAGAAAATACCGAAGACATCTGTTCAATGCAAAGCATGAAAACCGTGATGCGCCAAAGAGGCTCACCGGCGATGAGTTGCAAGTGGAATTAGAGAAGGTCGGGCATATTACACCAGAAAACCATCCTGGTAATCGTAGCGGGAAAAGGAAGCGTGGCAGGGAAGACAAGAGATTATTGTTTACCCGCAGGTCCACTTTGTGGGACTTGGAGTATTGGAAAGATTTGGATCTGCGGCATAATCTTGATGTGATGCACATCAAGAAAAAAATATGTGACAGCATTATCGACACACTTCTTAATATTGAAGGCAAGACGAAAGATACCTTAAAATCTAGGATTGATTTGACACACCTGGGTATCAGACAGGATTTGCAGGTGCAAGATGAAGGTAAACCACGGGATATGGCACCAGTTGTGTACGTCTTGGACAAGGAAAAAAGAAAAGAATTATGTGAGGTCCTATCACGTGTGAGATTCCCACATGGATTTGCTTCCAACCCTGAAAGGAGAGTCAGTGTAGATGGAAACAAGGTACAAGGGTTGAAAACTCATGACTGCCACGTCCTACTTCAAAGGGTTTTACCTGTTATCCTTAGAGGATTGGGCCTCCCTGACTTATACAGAGAACTTGCAGAGTTGGGACAATTCTTCAGGGAACTCTTTAGTAGAAATATCAGGATAGATGCTTTGGAGCGTCTTAGAGACAAGATACCAACTATCCTATGCGACCTTGAGAAGATATATCCTCCAGCCTTCTTTGATGTGATGGTGCATTTGGCTGTTCATCTACCTGATGAAGCACTACTTAGAGGTCCAGTACAGTAAGGCTGGATGTACCCTATTGAAAGAAGGCTAGGCACTTTCAAGGGCTATGTTAGGAACAGAGCTAGACCCAAGGGTTCCATTGCAGAGGCCTACATTGCTACAGAAGCGTTGACATTCTACTCAAAATACATTGAAACGGCTGATCAGCTTAGCAAAGAGGTGGGTGAAGACAATCCCAGGCTCAATGTTTTTGATTATTCTGTTCGAGTTACAGGGAAGAGTCGACAAGAGGACAAACCTAAAGATTTGGACAAAATGGTTTGGTATGTGTTGAATAACTGTCCTGAGATACTACCTTATATCAAGTAAGTGCTAAGTATTGCAGCTTATACATCATAATCTACTAAACTTGCAGCGCATTTTTATATATTTAGATGTTTGACGCGATCACTATGTTGTGCAACATCTACAAAAAGGAGTTATTGCCACAAAATCCAAGAAACATTGACAAACTGGTTATGGCAGGATTTGCGAAATGGTTCAAGAGCCATGTAAGCTTTTGAATTGCACTGTCAGTTTTTTTAATATATTGAGTACATAAGATGATCAGCTTGTCTATTTTCTAACCTTATAGGTTAAGAAGATGCGGGAGGATGGGCAGTTGATGATGCCCTTTACTCACTAGCAATGGGTCATGATACTCGGGTAAGACATTATGAATCTTGCGTTGTTGGAGATGTGCGCTACAACACCCTAGCACGAGATGAAGGCAGGAAGACACAAAACAGTGCCATCATGAGCACGGATATGTATGACAAAGAGATAACTGAAATGTATGCTAACATAACAGACATTGTTCAGTTGCAGTATATCTCCAGTTTCGAGGATCATCGGTGTGTGGTTCTGTTGTGTTGCCGTTGGTATAACTTGTTTTCCAGGATCGCAAAACCTAGAGTTGATGATTATTTCAAATCCATCAATCTCAAGGCGGTGTACCAGACCAACGAGCCTTTTATTTTGGCAAATCAAGCAACACAGATATTTTTCTTGGTAGACACGTTTGCACGTAGCGATGACTCGAGAGCATTGCAAAGGTTTAAGCAGGGGAATTCATTTAATGAAGTTGCACAACAAGATGATGCTTACACTGCTCCTGATGTACAAGATAACACAGATGTTCCTAATATCTTTGAGAACCATCACGTTAATGACGCTGGCGAAAAGATTGCATGTCGTGCTGTGGACATACAAGAGTTAATCAAGAATAAGCCAACGTTCGAGGACGAAGAAGAAGATGACACCGTGGGGAATTATGATTCAGACTGATACACATGGCGAAGATGTTGACGCTGCTGCTGCGGATGATGATTACATTGCTTTTGTCGTATTTGCCTGTCAGAAGACTTTTTTATCTACTATGTGAAATTGTGTTTGCTATGACAACTGAAACCTGATGAGCATGTTGTTTGGTATTTTGCTGTGAGAACATCACTTGTTATGTATGCTGATTTGTGTGTGGTGATTGTATGATGACTAAAACATGATGACATTGTTGTTTAGTTGTACTCATATTTGGTTGTGAAACTTGAATTTGATGACATAGTTTGCTATTGGACTGCAATTTTCTCGATGTCTTCGGATCAGAACAAAGCTGACCCGACAGGGCCTCTGCTATTTATTTATTTATTTATTTATTTATGAGCAAAAGGGGATACCCCCTGATTTCCGTTAATAGAAATCATTAGATGTTCACAACACTACGCCCAGCCTGCAACACAGGTTTCATTCATTACTAGTTTCAGCAAAGTGTTCATGGTCATAGCCACTGAATACATCACGAGAATACGCTGCAAATAAAGAGACAATCATCCTACAGAGCACATCGATTTTTCCCATTATATTCACAAGCTCTTTCATCTTCTAATTGATGTCAAGGTCGTTCAGCAGCTGTTGCTTGGCCATTATTAGAGGAACTGCAGCTTTAACCTTCTGCTCTGCATCTTCCTCTCATGTCTTTCCTTCAGTTACTTGTCCAACACCCCAACCTGCTGGTATTGGGATTCCTCGGCTAACCAAATAATCAGCATAGTTGCATTCCCCCACATCAGCAACTTCCCAGAAATACAAATCACACGAATCTTCCCTTTTCTGCACGAATCAAATTGGAAGATCATCAACCAAACTATTAAAAAAATCAGCAACTGAAAGCAGCAGAACAACACTTAAACATATTATTACCCCATAATTCAGGCATTTGTAGAAGACTCGGCTAGGGTTGAGGATTTTGGTTGAGACGCGACGAATGACTCCGCGTGATTTGCAGCAGTGGCACCACACCAACGGCAGCGGGTTGCGATGAGCAATCGGCTGCGGTGCGCGTGCTGGCAGGTGTGTGATGAGACCCATAGGCGATGGTATGGGTGGCGACTTGGTGCATATCTGGTTGTTGCCTGCTGAAGAGCAGGTGGACGAGCAGCCAGCGGACATGGTTGCTACGGCCAGAGCTTCTGATGCTAGGTAGAGTAAGTAGAGAAGAGGATAAGCAAATGTTGGATATGTTAGTTTCATTACTTGCAGAGTAGCATAACACCGTATATAGTCATAGTCTAGGTTTGGATTTGAACCAGCTACAGGAGCATGTCTCTCTTTTTTCTAAAACTCGGCAACATTTCTTTACTGGTACACTAACTTGTTCTGTACACCTTCCCAAGTCTTTGATTTTCTTTCCCTTTTTTTGCGAGGAAGGAAGGAGGACAAAATTGAGAGTTCCTGGGACTCGAACCCAAGACCTCTCGGTTGAAAACCAAGGGTGCTAGTCACTTATATGGCGAACGTTCCCTGGGAGGAGAATGGCAGACGAACGCATTTTCCTCGCAGTTTTAGTTGCAACACAAGATCGAACGGTCGCATTTTCGGGAATGTTATCAGGCCAACGAGCCCAGTTTTTCTTTTCTTCCTATAAATAAAAAAGTATGCTACTTGGTGTCGGCTTAGTCAACAAATGATTGTGCTAACCTTGACCGTTGGATTGACATTCAACGTCTGTCGTGTTTATTCAGTCTCTTCTTCCTTGAGCCGCCAAAGCCAACCCAGTGCCGGCGGGACCGCCTGCTCCCGCCTCCCACGGCTCGCTGTGCTGCCGCACACGCATCGTGGCCACATTGCACCCTAAAACTCTGTGCATCTTCCTCGGCTCTGGTTCATTCCAGTCCAAGGCCTCACCATCGTCCTCCGCCTTGGTTCGCTCGCCGCGGTGCCGCCCTCTGGTGTTGTCAACATGGTCAACAACCGAGAGGAATAAGGAGATGACTGTACAAGGTGAGGATGACAGTAGGGACCCAGCAGCACGCGTAGTAATTTTGTTTTTTCAGGACAGAGAAGGGTATCAACTGGGTTGTGCAGGACCCGTGGCCCGTCTAGCCCAAGCTTTTATTTCATATGTTTAGCACATAACCAGCCCAGTTTGTTTTTTCCTTTCTGAAAATGGCTAGCCAGCTATTTTGTTTTTTGCAGAATAACCAAGGTAGGCCTACTTGCTTTTCTACGCCCTGCTGGGCCGGAAATCTTTAAGGACGAGGAGGGATGCATTTTGCCCAGAAAATGGGCTATACGTAATAAGAAATGGGCTATAAGTAATAATAAATAGGTTGTAAAATGAAAAAATACAACAAACAGGCAATTAGTTACAAAATATTGTTTTCTTTCGGATTTTGATATTTTAAATTTCATTATTTTTGTGCGGGTAAATTTTCATTGAATTTAAATTAAGGTATATTTAGATTTAAAATTAATTTGAATCTGGCTAGAAATTTTGGGTTGTATGTTGTTTGGGACAAATTTGGAGGCTGACTTGTGGGTCTACTAGGTTGACGTGTACTTTTGCTTTGTCAAATTAGTCCACGCAAAAAACAAAAAAAACTTAGTCCACAAACGATTCTAGCAGCAGTGACCATTGGATGTTAATCCAACGGCCGTGCTGCTTCTTCAATATCTGATCTTCTTGCTCCAGCCGCCCAAACCAGCGCCGGTGGGACTGCCTGCTCCCGCCTCCCGTGGCCGGCTGTGCTGCCGCACAAGCCGCACCGCCCCACCCTACTTCATTGCTGGCCAGGCCATTCCTCTACTCACCCACACCTCCTATTATTTTTCGGCGACAGCAGCCGGACCAGTAAACCCTCGTACTCCCCACCGCATGGGCAACCATTGTAGAGTCTTCCCCGGCTCCGTGTCGTTCCCTTCCTAGGCCTCGCCGTCGTCCACCGCCATGGTGCTCTCGATGCGGCCTGGTCAACGTGGTCAACGAACGACATCCATCGGACGTGGACTATACGTGGAGAGGCTGATACATGGGTCCACGACCGCACACAAGGAAATGCCTCCTTATTACATGCAAAATAATGATTCCTCCACCTGACAGCTGGGACCCACCGAAAGCGCCTCTGTATTTCACGAAAAAAATGTTCCCCCTGCTGACAAGTCGGACCCACCAGCTATATCTTCGCATGCAAGGAAGTGCCTCCTTATTACGCACAAAAAAAAAGAATACCCCCTCTAGCTGGGACCCACCATAGTGGGAGGATGACTTGTGGGCCAACTAAGTTGACGGGGACGGAGGGCTTTGTCAACTTAGTCAATATGTACGATTCTAGCTCCAGTGACCGTACGATGTCCATCCAACGGACGTAGTGCTTCTTCAACCTCTGGTCTTCTTGCTCCAGCCGCCCAAACCAGCGCCGGTCGTGTTGCGTGCTCCTGCCTCCTGTGGCCGGCTGTGATGCCGCAGAGGCCTCACCGCCCCCTACTACTCCCACCGCTGGCCAGGCCATCCCTCTACTCACCCACACCCCCTGTTATTCTGCTGCGACGGCAGCCTCACACCGTAGCAGAACCAGTGAACCCTCGTACTCCTTGATGTCTACTACACAACCTTCTTCTTGTAAACGTTGTTGGGCCTCCAAGTGCAGAGGTTTGTAGGACAGTAGCAAATTTCCCTCAAGTGGATGACCTAAGGTTTACCAATCCGTGGGAGGCGTATGATGAAGATGGTCTCTCTCAAACAACCCTGCAACCAAATAACAAAGAATCTCTTGTGTCCCCAACACACCCACTACAATGGAAAATTGTATAGGTGCACTAGTTCGGCGAAGAGATGGTGATACAAGTGCAATATGTATGGTAGATATAGGTTTTTGTAATCTGAAATTATAAAAACAGCAAGGTAACTAATGATAAAAGTGAGCACAAACGGTATTGCAATGCTAGGAAACAAGGCCTAAGGTTCATAATTTCACTAGTGCATGTTCTCTCAACAATAATAACATAATTGGATCACATAACTAACCCTCAACCCGCAACAAAGAGTCACTCCAAAGCCACTAATAGCAGAGAACAAACGAATAGATTATGGTAGGCTACGAGACCACCTCAAAGTTATCCTTTCTGCTCGATCTATTCAAGAGTCCATAGTAAAATAACACGAAGCTATTCTTTCCATTCGATCTATCATAGAGTTTGTACAAGAATAACACCTTAAGACACCAATCAACCAAAACCCTAATGTCACCTAGATACTCCATTGTCACCTCAAGTATCTGTTGGCATGATTATACGATATGCATCACACAATCTCAGATTCATCTATTCAACCAACACAGAGTACTTCAAAGAGTGCCCCAAAGTTTCTACCAGAGAGTCTAGACGAAAATATGTGCCAACCCCGATGCATAGATTCCCAAGGTCACACAACCTGCAAGTTGATCACAAAAACATACATCAAGTGGATCACGTGAATATCCCATTGTCACCACAGATAAGCACGGCAAGACATACATCAATTGTTCTTGAATCCTTAAAGGCTCAATCCGATAAGATAACTTCAAAGGGAAAACTCAATCCATTACAAGAGAGTAGAAGGGGAGAAACATCATAAGATCCAACTATAATAGCAAAGCTCCTGATACATCAAGATCGTATCACCTCAAGAACATGAGAGAGAGATCAAACACATAGCTACTAGTACATACCCTTAGCCCCGAGGGTGAACTACTCCCTCCTCGTCATGGAGAGCGCCAGGATGATGAAGATGGCCACCAGGGAGGGATCGCCCCTCCGGTAGGGGGCCGGAACGGGCTCTCGAGAGGTTTTTGGTGGCTACAGAGGCTTGCGGCGGCGGAACTCCCGATCTATTGTGTTTTCCGAAGGTTTTAGTGTATATGGACTTATATAGGCAAAA
Organism: Triticum aestivum; assembly: GCF_018294505.1. NCBI lineage: Eukaryota > Viridiplantae > Streptophyta > Magnoliopsida > Poales > Poaceae > Triticum > Triticum aestivum. Next base: position 556,145,513 of record NC_057798.1, read on the forward strand.
GAAGTCGGTGAGGGGAGCCATGAGGGGCCCACGAGGGTGGAGGGTGCGCCCAGGGGGGGTGGGCGCACCCCCTGCCTCGTGGCCTCCTCGAAGCTTCCCTTACATGCACTCCAAGTCCCCTAGATTGCTTCCGTTCCAAAAATAACTTTCCCGAAGGTTTCATTCCATTTGGACTCCGTTTTATATTCCTTTTCTTTGAAACACTGAAATAGGCAAGAAAACAACAATATGGGCTCGGCCTCCGGTTAATAGGTTAGTTCCAAAAATAATATAAAAGTGTATAATAAAGCCCATAAACATCCAAAACAGATAATATAATAGCATGAATGCTTCATAAATTATAGATACCTTGGAAACGTATCAACATCATGACCTCTCCAAATCCACTTTCAGAATTATCACAATAATATTCAACATCCTCCAAAATAGTGGGATCTTTACTTCCTAAAGTTGACACTCTTCCAAACCCACTTTCATCAATATAACCATTATAAATAGGAGGCATGTTATCATCATAACAACTTTGCATAATAAAATTTGGGATGCTAAAAATATCATCTTCATTAAACGTAGCATCCCCAAGCTTGTGGCTTTGCATATCATTAGCATCATGGATATTCAAAGAATTCATACTAACAACATTGCAATCATGCTCATCATTCAAATATTTAGTTCCAAACAATTTAATGCATTCTTCTTCTAGCACCTGAGCACAATTTTCCTTACCATCATTCTCACGAAAGATATTAAAAAGATAAAGCGTATGATACAAACTCAATTCCATTTTTTGTAGTTTTCCTTTATAGACTAAACTAGTGATAAAACAAGAAACTAAAAGATTTGATTGCAAGATCTAAAGATATACCTTCAAGCACTCACCTCCCCGGCAATGGCGCCAGAAAAGAGCTTGATGTCTACTACACAACCTTCTTCTTCTAGACGTTGTTGGGCCTCCAAGTGCAGAGGTTTGTAGGACAGTAGCAAATTTTCCTCAAGTGGATGACCTAAGGTTTATCAATCCAGTGGAGGCGTATGATGAAGAAGGTCTCTCTCAAACAACCCTGCAACCAAATAACAAAGAGTCTCTTGTGTCCCCAACACATCCAATACAATGGCAAATTGTATAGGTGCACTAGTTCGGTGAAGAGATGGTGATACAAGTGAAATATGGATGGAAGATATAGGTTTTTGTAATCTGAAATTATAAAACAGCAAGCTAACTAATGATAAAAGTGAGCACAAATGGTATTGCAATGCTAGGAAACAAGGCCTAAGTTTCATACTTTCACTAGTTCAAGTTCTCTCAACAATAATAACATAATTGGATCATGTAACTATCCATCAACCTGCAACAAAGAGTCACTCCAAAGCCACTAATAGCAGAGATCAAACGAAGAGATTATGGTAGGGTACGAAACCACCTCAAAGTTATCCTTTCTGCTCGATCTATTCAAGAGTCTGTAGTAAAATAACACGAAGCAATTCTTTCCGCTCGATCTATCATAGAGTTCATACTAGAATAACACCTTAAGACACAAATCAACCAAAACCCTAATGTCACCTAGATACTCCATTGTCACCTCAAGTATCCGTGGGCATGATTATACAATATGCATCACACAATCTCAGATTCATCTATTCAACCAACACAAAGTACTTCAAAGAGGGCCCCAAAGTTTCTACCGAAGAGTCAAGACGAAAACGTGTGCCAACCCCTATGCATAGATTCCCAAGGTCACGGAACCCGCAAGTTGATCACCAAAACATACATCAAGTGGATCACGTGAATATCCCATTGTCACCACAGATAAGCACGGCAATACATACATCAAGTGTTCTCAAATCCTTAAAGACTCAATCCGATAAGATAACTTCAAAGGGAAAACTCAATCCATTACAAGAGAGTAGAGTGGGAGAAACATCATAAGATCCAACTATAATAGCAAAGCTCACGATACATCAAGATCGTATCACCTCAAGAACACGAGAGAGAGAGATCAAACATATAGCTACTGGTACATACCCTCAGCCCCGAGGGTGAACTACTCCCTCCTCGTCATGGAGAGCATCGGGATGATGAAGATGGCCACCGGGGAGGGATCCCCTTCCGGCAGGGTGCCAGAACAGGCTCCCGATAGGTTTTTAGTGGCTACGGAGGCTTGCAGCGGTGGAACTCCCGATCTATTATGTTCCCCGAAGGTTTTAGGGTATATGGACTTATATAGGTGAAAGAAGTCGGTCAGGGGAGCCACGAGGGGCCCACGAGGGTGGAGGGAGCGCCCAGGGGGGTGGGCGCGCCCCCTGCCTCGTGGCCTCCTCGAAGCTTCCCTTACGTGCACTCCAATTCCCCTGGATTGCTTCCGTTCCAAAAATAACTTTCCCGAAGGTTTCATTCCACTTGGACTCCATTTGATATTCCTTTTCTTCGAAACACTGAAATAGGCAAGAAAACAACAATATGGGCTGGGCCTCCGGTTAATAGGTTAGTCCCAAAAATAATATAAAAGTGTATAATAAAGCCCATAAACATCCAAAACAGATAATATAATAGCATGAATGCTTCATAAATTATAGATATGTTGGAGACGTATCACTCCTCTCCGTGCGGGCTTCCACTGCCGCGTCTTCCCTGGCTCCGCGTCGCCCCCTTCCTAGGCCTCGCCGTCGTCCACCGCCCTGGTGCTCTCGGCGCGGCGTGGTCAACGTGGTCAAGGAACGACTTCCATCGGAAGAGTACTGTACATGGAGAGACTGACAGCTGGGTCCACGGCGGTCACAAGGAAGTGCCTCCTTATTACGCACAAAATAAGTATTCCTCCACCTGACAGCAGGGACCCACCGGACGGGCCACCGTATTTCGTGAAAAAACGTTCCCCCTGACTGCTGGGACCCACCAGCTAGATATTCACACGCAAGGGAGTGCGTCCGGGTAAAAAAAAACGATTCCCCCCCTAACTGTTGGGACCCACCAGCTACATCTTCGCACGCAAGGAAGTGCCTAACAGTCGGGACCCACCTGGTCGAAGCGTACGTAGCGTTGTCATTCTGGTCGTTAATGTGTATGTACATACTGGTCGATGTTGAGGCGCGCACGTGTCTTAGTAGAGGCGCGCACATGTCATAGTAGAGGCGCGCACGTAGCATGTACATGTACATACAACGGCCAAGGTGCAAGAAATTAAATACGGCCACACACGTACATACGGGTGGGGTCTCGAATGCCTACTCGCGCATACGTATGGCTAGGGCTCGTGTACATGGCTGGGTCGGAACGGAGAAACTGCGTCGGCATCGTGTTCATGTTGAGGCAATGAAATGCGTCGTGTTCATCAGGAGGCAACGGAATGCTCGTGTTCATCGGGAGGCAACAGAACGCGTGGGAGCCAACCAGCTTGGACAGAACAGGCAATGGAAACGAGGCCTAGTGTACTGCAGAACAGAGGAAACGACCTTGTGTTCGATCGGCCACGTTCGAAACAGGATCCTGTTTATCGGGAGGGGTCTCGCGTACCGCAAAACAGAGGAAACGGACTTGTGTTGGACCTCCTACAGTCAAAACGGGGTCCTGTTGATTGGGAGGGGTGTGGCGTACCGCAAAACAGATGAAACAGACTTGTGTTGGAGCGCTACGGTCGAAACGGGGGGTCCTGTTCATCGGGAGGGGTGTGGCATACCGCAAAACGGGACTTTACGGGATCGCTCGAGTTCAGTAACGCGTAGACTATAGTGCAATCGCTCAGGTTCAGTTAGGCGACGCCTCGCTCGGGTTCAGTTAAAGCCCAACGCCTTGCACACACGCGCATACGTGTATGAGAGAAACGCGCATCGCTCGGCCTCTGACCACCCACCGTAACCGGGAACTCCCTAAAATTTTCCTCGCCCTCGCTTCTACCATGGTTTTTTCCGTCATGGACGGCCCAAGAATGTCATGCAGCTGCGTCTCCGGCCCACCCAGGATGAAAAGCCCATTTTCTGTCATGATTTTTTGTCATAGAAGTAGTAGCCCACCACATCTATGATGATACCGGGTTTTGTCACAATTATCGTCATAGAAGTGTCATAAGTATGACAGGAAAAAAATTCGTTCAGCCCAAAATGTCAAAGATGTGTCTTTTTTTTGTAGTGCATCTTCGATGATGAGCTGTTGTCCTTCAAAACAAATTCCAATACTTTTTAGGTGAGGCGACTTTATTTGGAGACAACTGATAGGGATTTCTATTCCCAAAACAATCAGCAAGCACTCCAGGGCAGGGCAACTAGAGTGGATGATGTTGTGCAGTGAGGCCTCTGACAGATAAACCACCACAAGCGAAAGTTTTTTTAGCAGTGGGAGTCGAAGCATTTGTACCAGATCGTCTGGTAGATGGCACCGGGCGAAGGTGGCGGTGTGGAGAGAGGAGGAAAACTGCGAGATGGACAACGGTGGTGTGGGCACGACTCTTGGTGTGTTTGTGGTATGAAACTTTCGTGGTAATGGTAGAACTCAAACTGCTAGAGTTTTCCGAATTCAGAGGATGTCAGCCAAGTGTCCACCGTGCCGGGTATGGACAGCAGGTAGTGTGTCGGGATGCAGAGGCGTTGAACGGGGCCCTGCTGGTGAGAGGAGACGATGGCTCTGAGGAGATAAAATTCAGGAAGGACAGATATCTGACGACCGTCGAGATTGAGGGGCGCAGTGCGCCATAGAGGACGCCACCGAGTTGAGAGGACTTGTGTGCAGCATCAATCCTTGGTGGGGAGAAGCAGGATGATCTCCTCAAGGATGACATCCGAGAGATCGCTGATGTGATCCACCGGAGATTCTATTGGTTCCTTAGATTCGGGTGGGTGGGGGGGCTCACGGCTTCTCCCCGCGCTACCGGGTGCGGGATCTACAACCGGCGTCGCTGCTGGTGGGAGCCTCATCTTCTTGGCGCTGGGGCCAGCCGACTCCATTTTCCTTGTGGGCGTTGCACCGAGCTCACGGGTTTGATCAGAGTAGCTAGAGACGAGCCTAGTGGCAGTGCGAGTGGGGAATAAGGAGGGCTAGGGATTTTTGTAAGAGTGGAAGAAGAGGAGCAGGTGTTTTCTGTACGAGTGAGGAAGAAGGTGAGCGGGGTTTTTCTAGACGAGTGAGGAAGATGGGGAGTGTGGGGTATTGGGGGGAGACGGAAGCGGGGGAGTAAGATGTTCGTGTTTATAAGGCTCGCTGCACTAACTACTCGCTTTTTCCCAAGAATCACTCTCTTCTTTTGTGTTGCTGCATTGGAGCTGGCGCATGGACTTGGCTGACTGGCCATGCATGCAGGATGCATGTGCCCGCCAGCCACTGCATGCGCCTGGTTTGTTACTAGGCCTATTTAATAGGGTGGTTATGGACTAAATTAAGGATATTTATTTTCTCTATGTGCATCTTCTTGGTCTTAGCAATTGGCTCATGGGCCTAATAAACCCAGACAGAGGGATTATAAGTGGAAGCAAGGAGGAAGGAGGGTTTTTTGGGATCGCCCCCACTTCAAGAAATATGGGCTTCTCCTCGAAAAAAATGAAAACAAATGGGCTTCAAGATGGATAAGCTTTTGTATTGGCCCAGTCGGCTGCCCGTGGTTCGTACTGGAGGGCCTTGTGCTAGAGGCAGCCCGAGACACTCTCCAGCTTATTGCCCATTCTAAAGAAAAAAAGAGACGCCTCCAGCTTATGGATACTCATCGGGAACCTTTTTCAACTTGGCATCCAACAAATTAGAGGATGTGGTACTAGATGCAGACAATCACATTAAACTAAGCTTCATAAGATACGGTATGCATACTGACATTCAAAGAACAAAAGTTCAGCATGTTTATGCATCTCAATTATTCACCATACTATAACCAATACAAAGTTGTGAGAAGGTGTGAAAATAAAGAAAATCGGTCGATGCTTCTCTGAGCAAAGGGCCTCCCTGCACACGCATTAATTTCCTGGGCATGCTTGTTTCTTCTCAATGTTGCGAGCACTTTGAGCATGTTGGCAACTCCACAGCTAGCTAGCTGCCTCATCTTGCAATTGATGTTGACACATTTGCAGCAAACACATGAGGCAATAGAGATGACTCAACATGAGTCCATATTGCGCATTCCCCTGAAATCATCTTCATTATCATGAATCTGAAAAGATAGGAAAACAATAGCTATACTTAAACGGTGTTGCAAAACAGTAGCACATATCAATAGCTCGGCATGACAAAATACGATCATCTGGAAGAAGGGGATACTGAGCTGCCTGAGGAAGATTATATATAATTTCATAAGTCCTTAGTTGATTTCCACCTTCGGCTGCACTTCTTGTTGTTTTGGGGCTGGTTGGGCTGGAAGTTCTTCTCGTGTACCATGTGGGCACTAGAAGCTCCCTCGGCGACCCAAGCACGTGTGTCTTTTGCTCTCGCCTTCTCTTCAAAATCAAGAGTTCTAATGAGATCCGAAACGGAAAACTCATGTCTCTTGTTTTTCAGAGAAGTAGCAAAATTGTTCCACGAAGGTGGAAGCTTGGCAATGATGGTCCCAGCAACAAATTCTTCTGGCAACACACACTTAAAGTAGTCAAGTTCCTTAGTGAGTGACTATTATCATGCTCATGCAAATGCTAGAATAGATCACATTAAAACTGGTGAAACTCACACTCACCTACACACACCACACTTAGAGCATGGTTAATAGTATAGCCAACATCTGGCTATATGAAGTTGACACATCATCTAGAACCAACCTAATAGTCTGCTACGACAATATTTAGTCCCTTTAGTATAATACTATATCATTAATAATGGCCCCACCTTTTGTCTCACAAAGTATGTTGGAGCTCCTGCTACAACCAGCTACAAGTTTACAACCCGCTTCTCTTCTCTCTCCTCTTCTCTCTCCTTCAACTAAGCACAAATACTATATTTAAATACTTATAGCCTGCTTATGTCATCTAATTGTAGTACTTGCTCTAAAGTTACTCTCCACTGTGTAGTCTGAAATGCCGGGCATGCAGTGGGCGGTGCCCTCAGTCGGCACGCCGCTTCAACAGCGGAAGCAGTTGTAGCGCCCAAGATGCGATTCTATCCCAATCACGTGATTGGGACGAAAAAGAAGAACGACATCCACCTTGCTATGCACTCGAAATGCGGTTGTGCCCCAATCATGAGTTCATCATGTGATTGGGATAGAATCACATCTTGGGCACTACAGCAGTGAGAGGTCGCGTCGCCCTGACTTTCCATCAATGTGGAGCGGTGGGCTCAGCTGGCGCCGGGCAAGAAGCGTGCGCGGGAGGGGGAGTGGTTTTTGTTGGGCCAAGAAGGTGAGAAGCCAACTTGGGGTTGGTCCGGACGGGGTAATATCATGTGCTCCCTCCTTTCCAGTTTATAATATGTTTAGAGTAACATAGTAATATGTTACAATATTAGTTACTCCCCACTATGGCCAGCCTTGGCCTCTCCCAGTGCTCCACCATATATAGCTGCTAAGCCGCCCAAGTAGGCATAAAATATCATGTGGCAAGTTAATTAAGAAGAGAGAGACTAGTTTGGTGACCCCAGGAAGAAACGATGGAAAGACAGTTTTGACTCTATAGCTAATTAAATGAAGCAAGCTTAGCAACAACAAACTAAGCACATATGCATTGGAGACTTGAGTTGCTAAGCCATTTAATGCACTTAGCACCTCATCTAAGCACATTTGCATTGAAATAGGTCTTAATTCCATACAGTGTCATAATATGATACTCAACTCTCTCTTTCTTCATTTAATTCTACGCCACCTCATCAAATTTGCCAACTACTAGTTGGCATGCATGATACTACTTATAATACTCCCATTACAACCAGCCTAGTAGAATTAAAATACCTAATCTAAACGGTCGTCGTCCGATCTCTTTGTCCTCCTCCAACATCCGGCAGAAGAAGAATCGTGCAAGACACCGACTGTATTCGCCGGCGTCGCCTCGGTGGTGGACTTCATGGGATACAACCGGTGGCGGCCTCCCGTGTTCTACTTCTCCTCGATGATGGCGGCGGGCGGGGACGTGCTGCCCATCACCTCGTCGACATCTGTGTAGCCACATCACCTCGTCGACATCCGTGATGGCTTCTTTCTCTGTCTACATGTCGCGGCTATGAGCGCGTCGACAGTGGATGGTGCAGTCGTAGACACTGGAGACGATGTATGATGCAATGGCGTCGAGGGCAGCGACGATGCCCGTGCCGCCATGCTCCCCGATAAGCCGGCGTGGAGCAAGTCAACACTCTTCCTAGAGCTATATTGGAGAGGCCAGCTATGGAACCACACGCTGGCTTAGTGCGGCAACTGCCTCCGACGGGCTAGGCGACGTAGGTGGAGAAGCGAGCTATCTCGCTCATAACTGTCGGGCTCGGCGGGTGTCGGTGTCAAAACCTGTAGATCTCAGGTAGGGGGTCCCGAACTATGCGTCTAAGGAACGAAGGTAACAAGGAGGTAGGGGACACAATGTTTACCTAGGTTCGGGCCCTCTTAATGGAGGTAATAGCCTACTTCCTGCTTGATTGACTTTGATGAGTATAGGGGTTACAAGAGTTGATTACCTCGAGACCATAATGGCTAAACCCTAGATGTCTAGCCTATATGATTGTCTTATTGCCTATGGATTAAGCCCTCCAGTTTATATAGACACCATAGGGATCTAGGGTTGTACAGAGTCGGTTACAGAGAAAGGAAGGTACATGATCCGAACGCTAGCCTTGCCATCCACGCAAGGGAGAGTCCTATCCGGACACGTGGGAGGTCCTTCTACCTTGTATCTTCATGGCCCATCAGTCTGGCCCATGTCACATAGGCCGACTCCTTAAGGACCCCATAGTCCAAGACTCCCTCAGTAGCCCCTGAACCGGGCTTCAATGATGATATGTTCGACGTGCAGATTGTGTTCGGCATTGCAAGGCAGGTTCATTCTCCGAATACTTCAACACAGTCCTCCATGCAAAACAGCTATATCCGGCTTTATTAAACAATTACAGCTTTAAGCTGTAAGGGCAAAAAATATTTGAAATGAAATAAGCCACGTCCATAGGCGATTTTTCCGACGAGGCGTTATGTCCTGGCCTTGTTATCATTCTGAACCGTTTCACAGCCTCATTTCGTATTTTGAGGCACGGTCATTGACCCGTCTTGTCAAAGCAGAGATCATGCCCCCTTATTACGGGATCCTCATTAACAGGGGTTTGGGTAATCCAAACATGCAGTTCACACGTCCCCTTGGGAATACGTGAGATTTATGGCTTGTGAGGGGGCGCTTGACATCCACTGCCCTTATAAGAAGATAAGGATCCGTCTTTTTACCCCATGCCTTCTTCCTCCTCTGCCCATCTGCCATTCGAGCTCCAGCGCCCAAGTCTCAATCCATTCCATCGCCACCAAGCACTCCTAACCATGTCCGGATCTGGAGCGCAGGGCAAGTGGTGGCTTCCTCTGTTACAGAGGAGAACATCACGGAGCTCCAGGAAGCTAGGTAGTTAGCCACGGACATAGTTCACCGGCTTCCTGCCAAAAAGCAGATCATTCCCACTCCGGAGCCTAACGAAAGGGTAGTGTTCATCCCCCATTTCCTTCGCGGACTAGGGTTTCCCCTTCATCCTTTTATCCGCAGTCTCATGTTCTACTATGGGCTAGATTTCATGATCTAGCCCCAAATTCCTTCCTCAATCTTTTGGCGTTTATCATCATGAGCTAGGCATTCCTCCGCGTCCCTCCCCACTTAGGCCTATGGCTCAAGGTCTTCAATATGAAGCCAAAGGTGGTCGAGGGCCAACACGCGGAGTGCGGTGGCGCCATGGTGAGCAAACTCCCCAACGTCGTTTGGCCAAAAGGGACCTTTGTGGAGAGCGTCAAAGGATGGCAGCAGGGGTGGTTCTATATCACGGAACCCCGCGACGCTACATGGGCCGCCGCCCCTGAGTTCAAATCTGGGCCCCCGATGCGGCTTACATCCTGGCTCAACAAGGGCCTAGACTGGGAATCGCCTAAGGAGGTGACGATGCTGGAGAGCCACGTCAAGGGCATAATAAATAAGAATACCAGCCTCGCCAGTGTGATCCAAGTGATGCTTTTTCGCCGGGTTCTCCCTTGTCAGCACCGGACTCAACATATGTGGGAATTCGACCCGGCCGGTCCTCGGACCCTCCAGCGGTTCTTCGGCACGACGCACGAAGACATATGGAAGCTGCTCTTCAAGACTCAAAAGTCGTGTCCGGAGACAACCGAAGACAGCGGCCTCGATTGCGCATGTCTAGCCACTCCTGTAAGTTTTTATGCTAACTTTTATTTGTAAACATAAGGGGTATACTGAACTTTCTGACTCTCACAGGGCTGGACAAAGAAGGCAGAGCAGATTAGATGTCCGGCTCTGCTACCCGAGGACCAGGCTACTCCCTTGCTGGACAAGATGCTAGTTTCGGCGCCGTATCAGGCGCCGGAGAAGAAGGCTAATAAGAAGGGAAAGGAGAACAGAAGTGGCCTCCGTCATAAGGGTACTTCAAATGCCATGTCCGAAGACTCTGAAGCCTCTTCCTCCCATGTCAAAGACGTAGAGGAGGAAGAGAGTAACTCTGCCCCCAAGGGGGGGAAGAAGAAAAGGGGGGCCTCCGCGGATCTGGAGGCGGAGGCGGCCAAGAAGGGAAAACCCTCGTTTTCGGATGATTCTGAAGCAGATGCCGATGCCATCCCAAAGCGGGGCCCCAGGCCGAAGCCCTAGGCTGAATCGTAAGTATCCGAAGACACCATACACATATCCGATTTTATACCTTATTATTTTAACATACTGAATTGCGCATTATAGCCCGGCTCGCGATCTCCCCCAACGATCATCATCATCTGGGAACTCGCTAGGGACGAAGGCGATGGAGAGCGAGTCGCCTCCACAGATCTCTCCACCCACTACCCAGGATAACACTAAAGTGTTGTCTCAAAGAACCTCTCCAGGTCATGGGGAGGTACGGGAGGCCGTGAAGGTGGCGGCAGAGGGTAATACCTCTATTGCCGAAGAGAGGGGGAAATCAACTCCCATGGAGACCGGTGATGGGGGCAACGCTCAATTCGGCCCCCAACCGAATATTATTCTGGGGACCCATACGGCTCCGGAACCGGACCAGCAGCCTTCTTCAAAGGAAGGGGGCATGTCGTCTCCACCGGCATCCTCCATCAATCCAGAGGCGCCAGACACTCAGATGGAAGCGCTTCAAAGTGCTTCCATTGTGGAGGAGCACCGTACCCTTATGGGTAAGGTGGCTGAAAAGGTTCGGTCTGCTAAAAGCGGATTGAACCAAGCCTATATCAGCCATCTAACAGGCTTTGAGGTATGTGAAGTAATGTATTTTTGGTTATTTACAAAAGGAATACCTGTATATAGATAGTAGCCCCTGAGACTCTGTTCGGTGTTTCCCGAAGAAGGGTCGAACAGAGGATCGAGTAATACTTCAAGGAGCTAATTAACATATATATCTACTTGGATGAGCAGGCTGCGAAGCTGGCAGTAGCCTCGTGATGACCCACAAGTGTAGGGAATCTATCGTAGTCCTTTCGATAAGTAAGAGTGTCGAACCCAACGAGGAGCAGAAGGAAATGATAAGCGGTTTTCAGTAAGGTTTTCTCTGCAAGCACTGAAATAGTAGGTGATAGATAGTTTGGTGATAAGATAAATAGTAACGAGCAAAAAGTAAATAAAGTAAATAAATTTCAGCAAGGTGGCCCAATCCTTTATGTAGCAAAGTATAAGCCTGGACAAATTCTAATAATGAGGAAGGAGCTCCCGAGGACACATTGGGAATTATCGTCAAGCTAGTTTTCATCACGTTCGTAAGATTCACGTTCGGTACTTCGATAATTTGATATGTGGGTGGACCGACACTTGGGTACTGCCCTAACTTGGACAAGCATCCCACTTATGATTAACCCCTATTGCAAGCAATCCGCAACTACAAAAAGGAGTATTAAGGTAAACCTAACCACAACATTAAACATATGGGCCCATATCAACCCCTAACGAAGCAACGCATAAACTAGGGTTTAAGCTTCTGTCACTCTAGCAACCCATCATCTACTTATTACTTCCCTATGCCTTCCTCTAGGCCCAAATAATGGTGAAGTGTCATGTAGTCGACGTTCACATAACACCACTAGAGGAAAGATAACATACATCTCATCAAAATATCGAACGAATACCAAATTCACATGACTACTAACAGCAAGACTTCACCCATGTCCTCAGGAACAAACATAACTACTCACAAAGCATATTCATATTCATAATCAGAGGAGTAATAATATGCATAAAGGATCTGAACATATGATCTTCCACCAAGTAAACCAATTAGTATCAACTACAAGGAGTAATCAACACTACTAGCAACCCACAGGTACCAATTTGTGGTTTTGATACAAGATTGGATACAAGAGATGACCTAGGGTTTTAAGAGGAGATGGTTCTGGTGAAGATGTTGATGGAGATTGACCCCCTCCCGATGAGAGGATCGTTAGTGATGACGTTGGTGATGATTTCCCCCTCCCGGAGGGAAGTGTCCCCAGCAGAACAGCTCCGCCAGAGCCCTAGATTGATTCCGCCAAGGTTTCGCCTCATGGCGGCGGAGTTTCATCCCGTAAGCTTTCCCACGATTTTTTTCCAGGGAAAGGGTGATGATATAGCAGAAGATGGACGCCGGAGGCCCACCAGGGGGGCCAGGAGATAGGGGGCCGCGCCCTATAGGAGGGGGCGCCCCCTTGTCTCCTGGACAGGGTGTGGGCCCCCTGGCCTATTTCTTTCGCTCATAAATTCTTAATAAATCCAAAAGGTGGTTTCGTGGAGTTTCGGGACTTTTGGAGTTGTGCAGAATAGGTTTCCAACGTCTGCTCCTTTTCCAGCCAGAATTCCAGCTGTCGGCATTCTCCCTCTTCATGGTAAACCTTATAAAATAAGAGAGAATGGCCATAAGTATTGAGATATAATGTGTAATAACAGCCCATAATGCAATAAATATTGATATAAAAGCATGATGCAAAATGGACGTATCAACTCCCCCAAGCTTAGACCTCGCTTGTCCTCAAGCGGAAGCCGAAATCAAAAAATATGTCCGCATGTTTAGAGATAGAGGTGTCGATAAGAATAAAATATGGACATGAGGGCATCATGATCATTCTAATAACAGCAACATGTATAGATTTTGTCATATGATTTCCTATGCTCAAGTAATAAGCAATTCACAATGTCAAGTATGGTTCATAAACTTCATTGGGAACTAACAAACTATAATCTCAGTCATTGAAGCAATTGCAATTTATCATAACATCAGAAAGAGTCAACAATAGAGCTTTTCAACAAGCTCACATACTCAACTATCTCGTAGTCTCCCATAATTGCTAACACTCACGCAATACTTGTGGTTATAGAGTTTCAGACGGACATTAAGAAAGATAGGGGCTTATTGTGTTGCCTCCCAACTTATTCACCTTTAGGTGATGTCAACAATAATATCCTATGCCAACTTACATCCAATTGGATATATGTACCATGATCTTTCAAACACGAGGAGCTTGCCAAAGGATAAAATTAAAAATGGGAAAGGTGAGGATCACCTTGACTCAAGCATAAAGTAAAAACATAAAGTAAAAGATAGACCCTTCGCAGAGGGAAGCAGAGGTTGTCATGCACGTTTAGGGTTGATGCACGAAATCTTAATGCAAAAGAACGTCACTTTATATTGCCCCTTGTATGTGGACCTTTATTATGCAATCCGTCGCTTTTATTACTTCCACAACAAGTTCGTACAAAGCTTATTTTCTCTGCACTAATAAGTCATACATATTTAGAGAGCAAGTTTTATTGCTTGCACCGATGACAACTTACTTGAAGGATCTTACTCAATCCATAGGTAGGTATGGTGGACTCTCATGGAAAAAATGGGTTTGAGGATATTTGGAAGCACAAGTAGTATCTCTACTTGGTGCAAGGAATTTGGCTAGCAAGAGGGGGAAAGGCAAGCTCAACATGTTCGGAAGGTCAATGACAATATACTTTAACTGAGATGTCGGAAAACATAAACCATTATGTTGTCTTCCTTGTCCAACATCAACTCTTTTAGCATGTCATACTTAATGAGTGCTTCACAATCATAAAAGATGTCCAAGATAATATATCTATATGTGAACCCCTCTTTCCTTATCACTTCCTATTAATTGCAACGATGACCAAGGCTACGTTCATCAACTCTCAACAATTTTTATGCCTCATAATTTCTATGTGTGAAGCTATCACTATCCATAAGATCAATATGAACTCTTTTGTCCTTTCTACTTCCTCAAGATCATAGCAACATAGCAAAGCCCTTGACTCAACACTAATCTTTATTATAGATAGCACACGGACTCGCTTACATAAAGAGATCACAAAGCAAAACTCAAAACTACTTGATATCAAAACATCAATCTACTAGATCAAGATACTACTAAAAGGATCGAACTAAATAAAGCGGTAAAGATAGGAGTGTGATGGTGATACGATACCGGGGCACCTCCCCCAAGCTTGGAAGTTGCCAAGGGGAGTGCCCATACCCATGTGATTATTTCTTCAGGGCCGATGGAGGTGGTGATGATGACGGTGGAATTGTTGCAATTTTCTTCTCTAGCTTGCGTCTGAGGCTAAAATTTTCCTCTCTCAGATCTTCATTCTCGAGCTCAAGTTTCATTATCTTTTTGCATAGTGCTGCCTTGCTGTCCTGCAAAAAACGTGGAGGGATAGATTGGACCTTAGGGAGGCTTGACTTCTTGAACTCCACATGCATATCACCAGGTTGAGGTAGTAGATCGTCCTCTTCATCGGAGCTCGTCTCCTCCTTCCTCTTTGGATCATAGTCTTCTTCTTCCTCTGTGGTCCAGCCATAATGTTCCACCTCCCCATATACTTTTGGATTTGCAATATAATCAGCCATGTAGCTCTCTCCCTCCGAATCTTGGGACAACATCTTGTTCCAAATCTTCAACAGGAACAGCTCGAAACAAAAACAGAGGATATTTGTGTGATACGGTGGTCAAAACCTTCGGGAGTATATATAATGAATTTTTACCGACCAAAATACGTAACATACAAGAAAACGGAGTCCGGGAGGCACACGAGGTGCCCACGAGATAGGGGGGCGCGCCCTATGGGGGGGCGCGGCCTCCTCTCTCGTGGGAGCCTCCTCTCACGAGGACTACTTCTTTCTTCCTAAAATTCTTAAATAATCCAAAACTGATAAGAATTGCCATTAGAGTTGTTTTGGAGTCGGTTTACTTACCGTACCACATACCTATGCCTTTTCGGAGTCTGGAGCATTCTGGAAAGTGTCTCTTATGTATTCTTCGGGGGTTATGGTTTCAATAATATTAGTTTCAACATTGATAGGATTACCTAAAATATAATGTTTAATTCTTTGACCGTTAACCACCCTCGGATTTGTGCCTTCGAAGTTATTGATTTTTATAGCACCGGAACGATAGACCTCCTCGATAACGTAGGGACCTTCCCATTTTGAGAGAAGTTTTCCTGCAAAAAATCTTAAACGAGAGTTGAATAATAACACATAATCTCCTACGTTAAACTCACGCTTTTGTATCCTCTTATCATGCCAGCATTTGACTTTTTCTTTGAAAAGCTTAGCATTCTCATATGCTTGGGTTCTCCATTCATCAAGTGAGCTAATATCAAACAACCTCTTCTCACCGGTAAGTTTGAAGTCATAACTGAGCTCATTAATAGCCCAATATGCTTTATGTTCAAGTTCAAGAGGTAAATGACATGCTTTTCCATAAACCATCTTATATGGAGACATACCCATAGGATTTTTGTATGCAGTTCTATAGGCCCATAATGCATCATCAAGTTTTTTGGACCAATTCTTTCTAGATCTATTCACAGTCTTTTGCAAAATTAATTTGAGCTCTCTATTGCTCAACTCTACTTGACCACTAGACTGCGGGTGATAAGGACATGCAATTCTATGATTGACATCATACTTAGCGGGCATCTTACGGAAAGCACCATGAATAAAGTGTGAACCACCATCAGTCATAAGATATCTAGGGACTCCAAACCTCGGAAAAATAACTTCTTTAGGCATTTTAATAGAAGTGTTATGATCTGCACTACTAGTTGGAATAGCTTCTACCCACTTAGTAACGTAATCAACAGCAACTAAAATATGTGTATAACCATTGGAGGCAGGAAAAGGTCCCATATAATCAAAGCCCCAAACATCAAACGGTTCAATAACAAGAGAATAATTCATAGGCATTTCTTGACGTCTACTAATGTTACCTATTCTTTGACATTCATCACAAGATAAGACAAACTTACGAGCATCTTTGAAGAGAGTAGGCCAATAAAAACTAGATTGTAGTACCTTGTGTGTAGTTCTATCTCCAGCACGGTGTCCTCCATAAGATTCAGAGTGACACTTGCGTAGGATTTTTTCCTGTTCATGCTCAGGCACACAACGTCTAATAATACCATCTACTCCTTTATAAAGGTGTGGATCATCCCAGTAGTAATGTCTTAAATCATAAAAGAACTTTTTCTTTTGCTGGTATGTGAAACTAGGCGGTATATATTTAGCAACAATGTAATTAGCATAATCAGCATACCAAGGAGCAGTACGAGAAGCATTGACAACCGCTAATTGTTCATCAGGAAAACTATCATTAATAGGCAGTGGGTCATCAAGAACATTCTCTAACCTAGACTAGTTGTCTGCAACGGGGTTCTCAGCTCCCTTTCTATCAATAATATGCAAGTCAAATTCTTGGAGCAAGAGAACCCATCTAATGAGCCTAGGCTTAGCATCTTTCTTCTCCATAAGATATTTAATAGCAGCATGATCAGTATGAATAGTAACTTTGGAATCAACAATATAAGGTCTAAATTTATCACATGCAAACACAACTGCTAAGAACTCTTTTTTAGTAGTAGCATAATTTCTCTGGGCAGTATCAAGAGTCTTACTAGCATACTTGATAACATTCAATTTCTTATCGACTCTTTGCCCTAAAACAGCACCTACACCATATTCACTAGCATCGCACATAATTTCAAAAGGTAAATTCCAATCAGGTGGCTGAACAATAGGTGTAGTGATCAAGGCTTTCTTAAGTGTTTCAAATGCTTCTACACAATCATCATCAAAGCCAAAAGGAATATCTTTTTGCAATAAATTAGTCAGAGGCCTAGAGATTTTAGAAAAGTCCTTAATGAACCTCCTATAAAAGCTGGCATGACCAAGGAAACTTCTTATACCTTTTATGTCCTTGGGACATGGCATCTTTTCAATAGCCTCAACTTTTGCTTTATCAACTTCAATACCTCTCTCGGAGATCTTCTGCCCCAAGACAATGCCTTCATTAACCATAAAGTGACACTTTTCCCAATTCAGGACGAGACTAGTGTCTTCGCATCTCTACAAAACTCGATCAAGGTTGCTCAAACAATCATCAAAAGAGGATCCATAGACGGAGAAATCATCCATGAATACCTCACAAATCTTTTCACAAAAATCAGAAAATATAGCCATCATGCATCTTTGAAAGGTAGCAGGTGCATTACATAAACCAAAAGGCATACGTCTATAAGCAAAAGTACCAAAAGGGCAAGTAAAATTAGTTTTAGATTGATCCTTCGCGGTCACAGGTATTTGAGAGAAGCCAGAATAACCATCTAGAAAGCAAAAATGTGTGTTTGGAAAGCCTTTCTAGCATTTGATCAATAAAAGGTAAAGGGTAACGATCTTTCTTAGTAGCTTTATTTAACTTATGGAAATCAATTACATCCTATAGCCTGTAATAATTCTTTGCGGGATCAATTCATCTTTATCATTAGGAACAACGGTAATACCTCCCTTTTTAGGGACACAATGGACAGGGCTTACCCATTCACTATCAGCAATGGGATAAATAATACCTGCCTCAAGGAGTTTTAGAATCTCCTTTCTCACCACTTCCTTCATTTTGGGGTTTAATCATCTTTGAGGATCTCTAACTGGTTTGGCATCTTTCTCCATTGAAATTTTGTGTTGGCATAGTGTGGGACTAATACCCTTAAGATCGTCCAGAGTATATCCAATAGCAGCTCGGTGCTTCTTCAGAGTTTTCAATATTTTTTCTTCTTCTTTCTCTGAAAGGTTAGCACTAATAATAACAGGATATATTTCTTTTTCATCAAGATAAGCATACTTGAGATTATCAGGTAAGGGTTTGAGTTCAAACACGGGATCGCCCTTCGGTGGAGGGGTATCCCCAAGAATTTCAACGGGAAGGTTATGTTTTAGCATAGGTTCTTGTTTAAGGAACACTTCATCTATTTCTTCCCTTTCCTTCATAAACATATCATTTTCATGGTCTAACAAATATTGTTCTAACGGATCAGTTGGAGGAACAACAATGGAAGTAAGACCAATAATTTCATCCTTACTAGGCGGTTACCTTTCACGAGGTTGTCTACTAAACTTAGCGAAATTAAACTCATGAGACATACCATCTATGCCAACAGTGACAATATTCTTTTCACAATTAATCTTAGCACTAGCAGTATTCAAGAAGGGTCTACCAAAAATAATGGGACAAAATCATCTTGTGGGGAAGCAAGAACAAGAAAATCAGCAGGGTATTTAATCTTCCCACACAAGACTTCAACATCTCTAACCATCCCAATAGGTTTAGTGGTGTCCCTATTAGCAAGCTTAATAGTAACATCAATGTCTTCTAATTCAACAGGTGCAATATCGTGCATAATTTTTTATAAAGATCATAATGTATCGCATTAGCACTAGCACCCATATCACATAGGCCACGATAACAATGATCTCCTATTTTAACAGAAATAATAGGCATGCCTACAACAGGTCTACGTGTCTTAGTATCGGGTCTAGCAATATTAGCTGTTTCACCCAAGAAAGAGATAACATGTCCATATAAGTCCTCATCCAAGAGATCTTTAATCATAGCAATACCAGGTTCAACATTAATTTGCTCAGGAGGTGTATAAGTCCTAGTATTACTCTTACGAACAACAGTCGAAGCTTTAACATGATCTTTTATCCTAACAGGAAAAGGAGGTTTTTCGACATAAGCAGTAGGAATAATAGGATCACTATATGTAATAGTCTTTTCTTCGACTGTAACAGGTGCAACTACTTTCATTTCAACAGGAGGATTATATTTAAACCACTTCTCCTTAGGGAGATCAACGTGAGTAGCAAAAGTTTCACAAAAAGTCGCTACTATCTCAGAGTCAAGTCCATACACTACAAAAAATACACTTCCGTGATGATACGTGTTTGTCATAGTAGGTCACGTTTTCTGTCATGCATGTACATCCATGACGATTTTATGAAAGAATCAAGATAGTCATACCTGTGTTGTCGTAGAAGTGTTCCATGACATTACCAAAATTATCATCACGGAAGTGTCCACTTCCATGACGATAAATTGTGCGTCACAGAAGTGCTTTCGTCAAGGGTGACCGACACGTAGCATTCACCATAACGGAACGCCGTTAAGCTATCGGGTCGGGTTTTGGATCCGATAACCCGTTAACAGCCCCGACCAATGGGAAATTTCCACGTGTAAAATTCTTATTGGTCGGACGAAACACGTGTCACCTCGTTAGTGGGTCAGATAGGCGCCTATGATATGTCGACACGTGCCACGGCCCCCCACTGGCACATTTAGCTTATAAAGCCGGCCCGTTTGACTTGGTCAAAAGTTAACGGGCTGGCCCATCAAAAGCCTGTTAACAGTCTCTTTGCAAATAGCCCATTTTACGGCCCGTTAACTCACGGCCCGTTAGGCACTAAAGGAAATCGGCCCAACAACATCATGTGGGCTGTCAAATATAACAGCAGCCCATTTCACTTTCGGCCCATGTATGGCCCACGACGTCTTTCGGCCCATATGAGGCCTTCGTATCTTTCGGCCCTTTACAGGCCCACGGTGACTCCAGCCCATAATGAACAGTAATTTCCTTTGTACCCGTTAATGGCCCGTGATTTACATGGGCCGTTTCCACCACGTGTTAGCTTTCGGCCTATTGACGGCTCATACGTTCTTGGGCTCCTTTTCGGCCCTCGATTACTTCCGGCCCGTTACTGGCCTGCTCCCCTAATGGGCCAAATTGGGCCCATGGCCAGAGTCGGCCCGTTATTGGCATGTTCCACAAATGGGCCTAATTCGGCCCATGGCAAGAGTCGGCCCGTTACTGGCCTGTTACCCTAATGGACCAAATTCGGCCCATGGCAAGAGTCGGCCCGTTTCTGGCCAGCCCGTCCTACATTCTGGCCCATTAACGACCCGTTATGCCTGTGACAGAATTAAGCTTTTGCAGTCCTATGGCCTGTTAACGACCCGTTACCATGCTGGGCCGATACCAATTACGCTCGATTACGGCCCATGTAGACCCATTTATCCGACGGCCCGAGGCCCACCGATTACAGGCCCATTTATCGACGGCCTGAGGCCCACCGATTACAGGCCAATTTATCGACGAGACCCGTGGATCCTACGGCCCGTATATGGCCCATGGGTAGTTGCAGCCACTAGCAAACTAGGGAAAAAGAAGACTAGGAAATAAATAAGGCCAAAACTAACGCTACGCTATTAAGGCGATTGCACAAATTACATCCACTCGGCATCAAAGATCGCCACCAATGCAAATATAGGGAACACCCTACACTATACAAAAATGGCTTGCTATTTTCTTCAGCCGGTGGCTGCACGTTAAGAATAAATTTTGTATCGCACCAAAACAAATTACAACTATATAACAAAAGGAAGGTTGGCATAAAACTTAACAGTCTAGCAGATAAATGCACCACTAGAAGTTCAGAAGCTCGGTTCATTTGACCTGACTGTTACGTTTTCATGTTGTATTGTCCAATGGAGGACCATAACCCTCGCCTTCATTTCCCCTAGGCTCCTGAACAACATAGCAAATGTCTGATAGTCTGGTTTCAAAACCATGCATATCTTGACGACATTGAGCAATGTTTCTCCTTGTTTCACAAAGGGCCTCTGTTAGGGAATGGACTTGTGTCTGGAGCGCAGATACAACATTGCTTTGAGCTTGCATATCTTGATCATGAGGCAGTTTGGACGATATTGCATTAACAACCAACCCAGTATTACGCAGGAACATGCTTTTGGCACTGTTAGTGGACAGGTACTGACCCACTACAGCAAGAGCTGACATTGCGGTTATAGTTGCCTCGCCACCTTCAGAATGTGGCGATTCCACCATTTTTCCATAGCTCGCTGAAAAGTTGAGGTTTTACATTAGTAGTACCAGAACAGAAGATATTAAGGAGGCAGCAAAACCAAACAAAATAGCTTTGGTCTATATAAAGAACTTATTCTGGTGAACCCATGTAAAATATTAGTTGTATTTTATTGCAAAGTACATAATAAAACTAGGTTCCAAACATATGACCATGTACCATCGCTAATGTATTGTCTATTTATTAAAATTGTATTGAGGGCTAAGGATAAAGAGAAAAAGTTTATAATACGGTAAGCATAGTATGACATCATTCATATCACAAAACAACTGAGAACAGACAAACAGGCAATTGTAACATTGTGTGGGCAAGTCCAACACGAAACTAGATTACGGGTCAAGATCAAAGGAACATCACTCCTCCCTTTTAAACCTTGTAAGGTGCAATGATACGCTAAGACAATTGTGTATAAAATTGAAAAGAGTAATAGGCATTGGATGCAAACCATGCAGTTCAAGGCACAAGTCAGAGTAAGTAGTAGTTAAAAGGCATGAGGATTAAGGACTTACAACAGCGGCTTTGACTGGTGTAGTCATGCCCTTCTTCTTGCTGGTGTGACAGTCCTTGAAGATTTCCACAACATTTGGTTCAGGTACTTTTTGGTCCTTGCGGGCTTTCCTCTGCATTTCGAACAAGTCAATATAGAGCTGATAATATGGTACAGCGAAAAGAGTGAAACAGCAGCTAATTACAAGAGCCTCGCAGTGTGCAATATAGCTACGAGATCTTGTCGTCTGCTGGAATTTCACTTTCGTATGGTTGGCCTTGTTCTTTGAACAGTTCACCTACAAGAAGATAGATTTGTGTGGCACATGCGTCAATAGGACTTCAACATGTGATCTGATCACATATATATAATGTACCTGATACTTCGGATCAGACCAGTGTTTAACAAGGCCCCTCCAGTCTTCATCCGATATATTTTCCACAGGAGATGTTTGGGAAAGTTCACTGTTAGCCTTGCCTTCAAAGTGATTTTTCCTAAAGTTATACCGATACTGTTGCAGAGGAGACTTGAAAACATGGGTGCAAGCTTGTCTGGTTGCATCATCTTGGCTATCCAACTTGAACCTCATCTGTTGAAAATTATGGGAGTCTCATTATCAGAAACCTAGAAAGTATGGGACGGAGCAAGGCGATATTACTAGTTTCCATACATAACCATACTTACAGATAAATGGTCGAGGAAGGTGTTGAACTGGGTTTCGTCTTAGTCATTCCTGTACTGAATCCATGTTGGGAGGATACGTACATGACACCTAACGGCAACCGCTGCCTCTGATACTAACTTGGCTAACTCTGTAGCATCACGTGGCCTTTTTAAACCTGCCTCAAAACGGATCTCCATTCTTCCTCCTCTAGATTTAGTTAACCTATCGAGCATTATCCCTGATGTTTGTTTCCTCTTGCGCCTAGGTGCTAGTCCAACAACGAACATAGGAAGTGTTAATGTACATCAAACTGTGAGACTACATATAAAGAAGCATGCAACTGTAACTTGACTCCAGCAACTACCTTCTTGCTGTTGAAGCTCACAAGGTTCATCTGATATTGCCAACTCGTCTTGTGTCAAGAGTGCTTGGGAAGTAGTGTCAGGTGGCAAGGGAGCTTGGGAACGTGCTGCTAGCTCAGTTGACGCACGAGTATGTCGTGCAGCTGGTAGTACTGTGGTAGGTGTTGCAAGAACTAGGGCTATCTCTGCTTGTTTGGTGGCAACTATTTGTTTCTGTTTGGCTTTTTTTGCAGCTCGTGTAGCATGGGATGCCGTGTTTGTAGAATTTTCCGCTGGACTTTCACCTTCTATTGCACCATCAGTACCAGCAGAATCTGCAGGATTCATCCGCTTCTCATTCCCTGCCATTATGTGTTTCTTCCTCTTTCTCTGTGCCATGTTAAGTCAAGCCGACAATAAAAACTTATAACAATTTAGTTCTTCAGAACAAATTGATGCGTGATGCAGACGAACTAAACTTTGATGTTAGACAACCACATGATAGGAGGATGTAATATGTATGAAAAACAGGACGGAAGAGATAACCAGAACTATGATGTGTAAACTAAGAAGAAGACATTTCACCAAATTAGAAGCAATGCAATGGAAGGTAGACACCATATGAAAGATGCTACAAATATCGCTCTGCCAAGTTAACAGTGTCTCAGCATAAATGGCGTTTAAACAAATGTGAAGCAGTACAAGAAATAAATCATATGCAAGATGCAAACAACATCACACTACCATGTTAGAGGTCTCTCGTCATTAGTGCCATTGCATATTCACAGCATTGCATATTCACAGCTTATGATGTGTAAACTAAGGAGAAGGCATTTCAACAAATTAGAAGCAATGAAAGCTAGACACCATATGAAAGATGCAACGAATATCACTCTACCAAGTTAAAACTGTCTCGTCATAAGTGCCATTTCAACAAATTAGTAGTACAAGCTAGAAAAGAATGTGAGATGTAACCTATATCACACTCCGAAGTCAAACGTGTCTTATGATAAGTGATTGTTGCAGGTTACACAACAGTAGTAATTTGATGTAAGAACATGGTGTGATAGACAGATATTGTATGTTCTAGAAACAGGAACACGTGTCTTATTCAAGTATAATGTGTAAAGTAAGCAGATGGAATTCAACAAAATTAGAAGCAATACAAGCTAGACATCACACATAACATGCAACCACATATAACAGTGCCAAGTTAGAGGGAGCACCAGTGATGCTGCACTAGGGGAGACGTGCTCATCATAAACACAGCTTTGTTGAGTGTCTATGCATGTGTTGTCTTGGAAATCATCTTGGGGGTGTGGAGGAGTAGAAACTGTAGAGGCCCTCCGTTGGAAGGAGCACCTTTATCCGCTGCCTTGCTAACTTCCTTCCGCTTTATTGATTTTGAATTGTCAAGTAAAACCGACAAGAAAAAGCAATAAAATTCTCTCTTCAGAACTCATTCATGCATGATACTGACAATCACTACTTTGATGTAAGGCAAACACATGATACCAGGATGGAATATGTACGAAAAACAGGACGTCATGGCATGTTCACAACTGTTTGTGTAAACTAAGCAGAAACCATTCCAGCAAATAAGAAGCAATGCAAGCTAGACACCACATGAAAGATGCAACCAATATAACTCTGCCAAGTTAAAAGCGTCCCATCATAAATGGAATTTCAACAAATTAGAAGCAGCGCATGCTATAAATCATATGAAAGATGCAAGTAATATCGCACTGCATATACTAAAGGTGTCTCATCATATTGATTGATGTGGGACACACAAAAAACCAGTTTTATGTAAGGACATGCTTAATAGACAGATGTACTATGTACTAAACACAGGAAGGCATGTCACATTAACAGGTATAATGTCACATTTACAGGAGTATAAGCTAAGCAGACTAGCACATGCAGTTTAACCAGATTGGAAGAATTACAATCTAGACACCATATGCAACATGCAACCACATATCACGCTGCCAAGTTAGAGCAAGCACATGCGATGCTAGTGTAGGGGAAATGTTGTAATCAACTACAGAGCTACGTTCACTATCTTCATCTAGCATTTCTGTTTCTTGAGAATCATGTCGGGAGGCTGACGCTGCATTCTTTAAATGAGGAGTAGTCCCCTTGCCTGCCTGCCTCATCAAGTGATTGATGAGGGATACACAAGAACATTAGTTTGATGTAAGAACATGGTTAATACACAGATGTACTAGTATGTACCAAAAACAGAAAGGCATGTCATATTCAAAGGTATAATATGTAAGCTAAGCAGATGCAATTTAACCAAATTGGAAGCAATACAAGCTAGACATCCGGCTGGAGTGGTGAACATGATCACCTAGGACCTGAGAGCCTGGTGGGAGGCGGGCTGCTTCGCCACCATTGCGGCTTTTTAGTTGGCTTCCAGGTGATGCATGTCTTTGCTGGGCTTGTCACTGGCTCGGCCAGTGCCCTGACTAGCTATTTGTCTTATGGTGCTCACGGGATGGTGGTTCATGTAAAAAATATCTTTCCTTATCTTAATAAAGACTGACTTCGGCCTTTCGAATACAAGCTAGACACCATATGGAACATGCAACCACATATGACATCGCGAAGTTAAAGCAAGCACCTGGGATGGTGGTTCATTGCTAGCGAGGTCATCAACTCCAGAGCTACGTTTACCGTCTCCATCTGCTAACACTGCACCCTTTAAAGTGCTGTAACGTGCTGCGCCTAGCTGCGTAGAAAGCTGGCACGACTTGTCGCTTTTCTTTTTTGCTTTGCTTTCGGCAGACTCTGAAATACCCTTGCATAAAAACACAATAGTGAGAGTATGGATGAAGTGTGTGCAGAGCTAGTGCACTGTAAAAGTAGCAGATAGCAGGTGACTGAAAAATAAATGACAAGAGACATATGATAGCTCTACAACATTGCATGGCAAACAAAATTAGATTCTACTCCGTATGATTTTGTAATATATGAGCACAGGAAATGCAGGTACTCCTCCAGCACACCACCACATGTGGTCATATCTAAGATAACAGTCGACTGCAAATAAATAGGTCAGTCAATTTTTTAATGAACCGTCCGATCTATAAGGAACGGGCAGATGGCCTTCGTCTACCTCCCGCCAGTCACTGTTGACGATCTTTCTCGAACCGCCAGCGACCACCGGCCCAGACCCGTGCCTCCGCCGCCCCGCCCCCCCATCGACCTCACACCACCATCGTGCTTGGCAGCGCCCCCAAGCCATCCCTTTAATCCCGGCCGACCTCCAGATCGGGCGCCAGTAGCTCTAGGCCGCACACTCCCCTAAGATAAACACCAAGGCGCTGCTTCCCCGGCGTAATAGTCATACTAGCGCCTATTACGCCGGGGAATGCTTTCGTTAATTGGGAATCAACTAGCTAGAAATTGACATTCAGGGGGGCGACGGACCTCTAGCTAAGGTGAAATAGCATATGAGGAGAAACCTTGTGCATCGCGAGTTACTAGGAACATCTAGTATCAACAAGAAGCGGTCAACTAGTTTCTTCTGTGGGATGAATACCGTGCAGGCAGAGACGTAAGATTTGCTCGAATAAGGGAAGAGGAGTACCTTCTTCGGTTCCCGGTGTGGTCACCTCCACATGTCGCACGATCTTCTTCTTTTTACCTGGGAAACCGATGTTCTGGAGGGTGCAGGCTTGGACGAACCCATGGCCAAATTGTTGACTGTGTTGCCGTGGCCGTATGTCGGCGGAGGGGAAGCAGATCCGAGTCAGCGAAGGACGGCGTAGCAGGAATAGCTCCGGTGCGGTGGAGGGTGGTGAAGTTGGAGCAGCAGCGGTGAGGCGCAGGACGGTGTGGTTGAACTGGCTCGGGTACGGACGGCTCGGCCTCGGCTCGGCCTCGGCTTCAACTACTAGCGGTGGAGGGCGTTGCGGTTGAGGTTGCGGTGGACGACGACGTCGGGGTATCGGCTCCGGCGTGATGGAGGAGGACGGCGGTTGATGGGTGGGATAGGATGGCGGACGGAGGACGCCGGGGTTTCGCGGCTGGTGGAGAGGTAGTTTTGGCGCCCACGGAGTACGAATAAGGAATCGGACAGGTGGGGGGGAACCATGTTTCGGTCTGGGATGCGCTTGTTTTTGGCTTTTTTGAATAGAAGATGGGACGCGCTTGTTTGAAATTTGGGGAAAGTACAAACTTTGCCCCCCTCTTCAATTTCGGACCTACTGCGGGTCGGGGGTAGGATGGTAATCCCAGGTGTCCCAAATAGTGGGCGGGAGCGATTTCGGCCGCGCGCATGTGTGCTTAGGCGGCCATTGTGTATGAATGTTTTTCGTAGGCAGTTGCGTGGCTTCTAGATGAAGCTACAAACCTACCCCGGTTTAGACCTTTGGACATCGGGTCGGTAGGTTTCACGGGTCGAAGTTATTAGAAAAGTAATTTCCTTGTACTACCAAACATTGGTCTCATGCGGTTTCGGGCGAGTAGAGGCTCTTTTGGCGCTTTGTTCGAAATTTTGAAACACAAGCATTCACGTTTAGAGTACTCTTGAACTATGAGGATTGGCCTAAATAGACAATGTTATATTTGACCTTGTATGTTTGAAAACCTCATTAAATTATCCGCTTCCTTTTGAAATTTTGACACTTGAAAATCCTATAACTACGATTATTTTGGAATGGAGGAGCTAAATTTGAATCTATTTTGTACACGACTACATATGCTATTATGTACAAAATCAGAGCAAAGATCGGTACCCCCATAGTTTAGGTATGGTTTACAAATGCCATAATATCAAATTCAAATAATTGAATGGACTTCATGTTGAATTCGATTTTTTAAACCACCTTAGGTTGAATTCAAATGTATGCTAGTTCATAGGTAGCTATTTATAAATGTTCATTGTGTAACTTTCGTATGTATAATGTGCTTTACACACACAACATGAACTATACTCACGTTTATATTCGATTGCTAAAGCGATGTATTGTCTGGAGTTCAAAATACTAACTATGTGGATCAATTGTGTCGAATAATAACATAGACATGCTCAAATGCGATAGAATCTAGATGTCTGATGGATCAATGACCGCTCCTTACGTGAATTGCCAATATCATGATCCCATCCTAATATTTGGATACAATTTATATCTTTAATCAATGTGTAGATCAGTCTTTTACGTGTAGTTTCACTCTCCATCGGTGGTCTCTCACACATGCTCACACACTCTCTCCCGAGGTGTCTTTCTCGCACACATGATATAGATATAACCCTCCCTCCCTCTCGTAACCATTTACAATTGTTTTCACTAACCTTTATCACAAGCACTCTTCCTCTCGCAAACATACACACGCACAATCCTCATCGACCCTTTCTAGATACATGGACCTGCCTACGTGTCTTATGTACGCACATTATCTTTACGCCTGTCTCTCACGCATTATCTCACACCTCTCTTCGTAGTCGACGAGTATGATTCTAGCAGAGCATTCTGTAGGATGCCCCTTAAAGTTAGGTTGGATGAATAGTAATATCAGAGATAAAGGGGTTACCTTAGTCCGAGAACCTAGGGTTACAAATCCTAGCCGGCTTTGTCAGTGGACACAGAGTCCTTCACAATTCTTCTATCTTTGCCTTGTACGACTAGTCATCCATGGGTCTTCCTAAATGTGTCATGGGCCGACCAATGTGGCGCAGGACGGAACCGAACGAAGGGCCTCACCTCGACCCACCGGACCTCACGCGGTGACACACCCTCTGCCCCCACGTCTCATTATCTTCTCACACCCACACATACCAACACAAACACCACACACACAGAAAATTTCTCCTGGTGCCTCTATTCCCTCCCCCCTTGCATATACACACTCAAGGGAATGGAATCTCTTGTCATGATGTCATATTCGTCTCTCTCTCTCTCTAGACCACTCTTCTCGTGCTATATCTCCCACACCCCCCCCCATCGGCCCCTCTATCCATGCCTCTCTCGAATACGTAATACACACACATACCTCTCTAGGCCCCGCCAAATGCATCAACTACACATTCACACATGTTACATCATGTACCCCATTGACCTAAAAAGCCCTCTCTTCACGTTTATTTCACATACAACATTCCTTTTGAATAAAGTGTGGCCAAAAAATTATTTTAGAGTTTCTACATATATACAACATTACAAAGTTATATGGAGGAGTACGAACGCTAATTTGCATTGCATGGTGCCCACAATGATATTTAGTCCGCACTGTGAATTGGTATATTTTTATACTATATACAAACTTAGTCATAATAAAGA
The DNA here is from genome assembly GCF_018294505.1 of Triticum aestivum. Taxonomy (NCBI): domain Eukaryota; kingdom Viridiplantae; phylum Streptophyta; class Magnoliopsida; order Poales; family Poaceae; genus Triticum; species Triticum aestivum. The sequence continues at coordinate 556,174,614 of NC_057798.1, forward strand.
GAAACAAAGAGCATCTCTCTCTCCATCGCATACCCCCCCCTCCTGTACGCCCCTTTCACGTATGCACACAAAACTATCTCCAGGTCCTCTAAAAGTAAGCCCCCAGAAAATTCACACGTGTTTCATCTTTCTCTCGTGATATATGCAATGGCGATCATTGTATTTGAAGCGAAAGCACGATACATACATTGGACTTCATAATCCACTCATTACGGTCACCGTTTACGTTTAGTGGTTATTATACAGTCACGGGCTCACCGTACAACTTTGTATTTGCTCATGAAATGACTAGTTGACCAATTAAACGCTCCACATGGCACCTCTAGTGTTGCGTCACATTATCTCACTACCATCGTGCCCACCTGTCGACTTGTATCTACTCTACATCTACACTATTATAAAATACATAAAATATAAAATACACTCTTATAAAAAAACAGAGTTGGTGATGATGGTGTGCCTGCCATCCTGCAATATAGGTCGTCCGATTTATATCTGATGGATAGGAAAGAAACTATGGCAATTTTGCAAAAAGGTACCCACGCACCTCTCCACATTTGCAAATAAGGTCTTCCCTCGTTCATCCTTTTCTCTCACAAGATAAACAAGTCATACAAATGCATCTTGATATTACATGCAACACACGGGCATCTTGCTAGTAAGAATGAAAACAGACGACAAAAAAATATTTTGACGGTGGTTCGAAGTCCTGACCGCGGGCACAGCGGACAAGGTGGCCTTGTATTGGTATGTTGAGCCGTCTGTTTTAACACATAGGAGCTGGTGTGGTGATTATACACACATGCACGCATGCACACGAACTCCATCCACGCAAAACTCACACAAACACATGCACCCACGCACGCATGCAACACTCACATGTACACACACAGCCACGCACGCATGCAACACTCACACACACGCACGCACGCATGCATGCACACACCAGTACACCACATGACCAACACACACTCTCACGCTCAAGTGCTCAACCTACACGTGCATGCACACTCATCAGGCCCTGACAGACACATACACAACCAGGTGATTCCCGCGCACGGATTGGAGCCTTGTCGCGCCTGCGTAATTTTGTGTTTATCTGACCTTTTCCCTATGCGAACTGACAGGTGGGACCCACAAGGAACGTGGTCAATTTAACTAGTCAACATGGCGCCACGCAGACTATTTGGTTGGTCAACAGAGTGCAATCCGATTCTGAACTGTGAGCAAGTGACCGGATAATCACCGTAAAACATATATAGTGACCGTAATCAGCTTATTCTGAAGTTCGGTGACTGTATTACGCTTTTCTCTCTGTAGGGCCTCCAAAACTACATCTCTACACGTTCTCGCATGTTACATCAAACAACTATGCAATACAACACTACTACTACACTCTAACACAATAAATCATATGTGTTTTTAGTTTTACTAGATATCATATTGTTACTTATAATTATTCAATTTGCATACATTAAAATTGCCTTTGAAATGTATGGCCAGTATCATCTACCGCGCGGGAAAAATCCCGCTTTTTCCAGTTTAATCGGGTTTGTATCGATGGATCATGCGAAACAGCAAAACTATAGTACTATACAGTACAAGTGACAGTTCACTGGGCCGTCGTATCGTCTACTCCTCCATCGTAAGAGTGGAGCGCTCGCTTTCATAAATCTTCTAGTCCCTTTCACCGGCATGTGGGACATCAAGCTATCGCATACATGTGCCATACCGGAATACAGTGCAGAGCAGCCGGGGTGAAGCACCCCAGTCATGGCGCCGGTGTAGTAATGAGCAATAAGGCATCAAATCACAAAGCTGCACCTTTCCCGCAGTTAAGTTGGAGGGACGAAGTAATAATGCTAAAAAAGAAGTTGGAGGGACGAAGCAACCATCATTTCACTCGTTGCTGAATCCGCTTCTCCCTCATCTTCTTCAACTTAACCACGTGTTGCTTCTGCCTCATGTGGGACGCGGATCAGCAAGGTAAAGCACTGACACGTGGGACCGCATGTTAGCAAACCGCCAGGACAACGTCCTCCGAAAATAAGAAACCTCCCCCGCAATCCGCGCGGCAAAATCACCTCCTTTTTACTAATCTTTGATTCTATAATTTTTTAGATCAATTTAATTGAGATTTGTATAGATAGCACACAGGAGCAAAACCAAGTGGTACGGTTAAGGGCATCCACAATGTGTAGACAAATGTAAAAATAGCTTTTGGCATCGTGGGAACCATTGTGGACGGTGTTGCCAAAGCCAAAAAGATGGAACCGAAGCTCCCTGATTGATTGATTGAAGGAATAGAAACATGAAACGTCTCTCCTCTTTCTCCCATGCTTGGACGCATGTAGTACAGTATAGAGCACAGAGTCTACTCCCCTGTCCTTTCTATCACAAATCACAAAGCAGTGAGGCGTCAAATCAAAAAGGACGGACGAAGCAACCATCATTTCACTCTTCGCTGACTCCGCTTCTCCATCGTCTTCTTCGAGAAACCATCTCACCGCGCTAGTACTCCTAGTAGTAGTACTAGTAAAGGACTTCCTGGATGCAAATAAGGCGGTTGTCTCTGCTTGCAGGCGGCACTTGCGAACGACTTACCGTGGTCTCCCTCAATGGTGTTCTCCGTCGAACGCACTTTGCCAAACCACACAAAAAAATCGTCGACGTCACCGCAATGGGCAATGAATTCAAATATAGTTACTAACTCCATTTTTTTGTACACAAGGCCAGTATATCAAAATTACAATTTGCAAAGGGTCACTAACACTAATCGAGGCACAATTGATGGGGTTAGCAACCAAGGACATTAATATCCCCTGCATGCATGCGGAAGTGAGAAGGTTCGTTTGCATGGCGCTGCATTAATCAAGCGATGAGGAGTGAGATGGTTAGCTATTTGGTCTTTCGAGAAAAAAATACGCATTAATTGACACGTGAAACGAGGGGTTGAATTGAAGGAAACCCTGCCTTTCTTTTTTAACACTAGTACTCCTAGTACGTACGTACTTATCCTGTTTGGGTCTAGGCCTTGCATTGCCAAACTTCGCCACATATTTTTGTCAAGCTTGCCTAAAGTTTTCAAAATGAGAAGGAGGTACACTTGCGCATGGCTGTCGCGGTCGCACCACACCCTCACATGGTCGCTCCTGCACGCCGCGGTCGCACCGCACCCTCACACAGTCGCTCCTGCACGCGATAAACCCAACCAAGGGAACGCACCCTCACTGACACATGATGTCGCATGTGAACAAACCAAACTCAGCCATCCTATCGCTGACACATAATTTTCGTTCATAGAGTATGTTTATCGAACCGCATGTTGGGGATTATCCGTACGACCCGTGCGGTGGTCTGTTGGGGAAGAAGAAGAGGTGAGGAAGAAGGAAAGAAGGGTTAGGAGACGTAGGATATTCATCCAACCACCTGAATTGGTACACTGACCCAAGTCAGGCGACTTGCATAACAAATAGTATGTTTTTACATAGCCAAAGATCCATAAAAACAACAACATAAAGAAAAACTATCACTGCTCGCGAAAAGAGATGACCTCGTCGTCTTTGGCTGCCGGCGCGAACCAGCCCTCGCTGCCGACGTGTGTCTCCACACCGTGGTTGTCCTCGGCCTCCAGCTACTCGTTCAAGCGGAGCGTGAGGGCGCTCTACACGGACGAGAGCACAGCCTAGTTCAAGTCGAGGACGTCCGGTTCCGCATACAGGAGGGCCTCGATGGTAGCGGCATCCGCACGCTCCGCGTCGAGTCGAGCCTCCGCCGCCCGGTTCAAGTCCAGGACTTCCGATTCCGCCTGCAGGAGGGCATCGATGAGAGCGGCATCCGCGCGCTCTGCGTCGAGTCGAGCCTCTGCCGCCCGGTTCATGTCCAAGACGTCTGGTTCTGCCTACAGGAGGGCCTCGATGGCAGCGGCATCCGCGCGCTCCGCCTCAAGTTGAGCCTCCGCCGCCCGGTTCACATCCACGACATCCGGTTCCGCCTGCAAGAGAGCCTCGATGGCAGCAGCATGCGCGCGCTTCGTGTCGAGTTGAGCCTTTGCCTCCCGGTCCTCCTTTAGTATCGCCATGTTGAACTGCTGGTCCGCCTGCACCATGGGGGACTCGGAAGCCCGCACGAAGTCGACGTCCATCGTCTCATACCCATCGGGGGCCTTCTGCGCCGTGACCTCCGCAATGAACATTGGATCGGCTTCCTCCTCCTCGTAGCTTGGCTCCAGAGAACTCGAGGATTGGCCCGCCGCAAAGCAAGCTTGGGAACGGAGGTCTATGGCGCCGACCGCCGCCGTGATTTCTGCGCGGCGCCCCGGCGTCAGCATCTTGTAGTAAGTGATTTTGCGGCGCACCATGGCTTTCCAGCGAACTAGGGGACGCTTGATGCGGGCTAGGGGATCGAAAGGTGGGGGAATGGGCTGGAGATTTGGTGTGGTTTTAGGGCAGTGGCTGGCGTAGGCCGAGCAGCGAAGGTTCTGGTGTGAATAGTGGTTCCGGTGACGACTGGTCAATCGGTTTTGACTGTACATCGCTCTTGTCGCGTTCGCATTGCAGCCCGGCACGCTGGACCCTCCATGTTGCTCACCGAATGGAACACGCTTTGTCTTGCGTTTTCTCTCACTTGTGGGACCGCAGTTGAGAGCAAACCAACGTCCCTCCCCCTCCCCCGCCCACGTCATTTATTATACCACCACTCCCTCCGTTTTATGCGGAGTAAATAAAAACAGAGGGAGTATACTACGGATGAGGATCCCATGACATGGCCGAACACATTGAGTAACTGACATGCGGGGCCTAGCAAGCATGGGGTCCGCCAGTAAGTGACCGAAAGGGAGGGTAAGGCAGGGATACCTACATCAGAGGATCCATTTCCACTATACTACTTTGACCAAATGTTAGAGTAATAATATATGACATGCAACTTACACAAATGTTAGAGTAATAATATATGACATGCAACTTACACAAAGCATACAGGGTCTAATGCGTTTTTCGAGGCTAACTTTGACCAAATGTTAGAGTAATAATATAGGACATGCAACTTACACAAAGCATACGGCCAATTTCGTATCTGAAAGGAGTTTCCAATGATGTAATTTTCACATTATACATCTCATGTACTCCCTCCGTCTAGGTGTGTAAGTCATCTTACGAAAACCAAATAATCCCAAAACACGTACTACCTCCGTCCGGATTTATTGGTCCCCATTGTGTTTCATGCCAAATTTTGACCATAGATTAAACTAACAAAATGTTCACGCATGTCACCAAACATTATATTTTTGAAAACTATGTTCAAATACGAATCCAATGAGATAATTTTTCTTGACATGCATTAAAAATTTGTTAGTTAAATCTTTAGTCAAAATTTGACACAAACTACAAAGGGGACCTATAAACCAGGACGGAGGTAGTAGGCGCGGTGCACTAACTTCTACCTCGTCTCTTGTTTTTGACATATCAACCAATAAGAGATGAGGGTGTGCATGCTTATAATGACCTGAGACTATCAAACATGACATGCAGTGGTTAGTTCATTGCATGCAATACTATTAATTAGCAAATAAACGTTAATGTCTCTCGTTTTCCCCTCCTCCTTGGTCACGGTGCACAGCCTAAGGCTGGCCATAGTGGGGTAACATAAGTAGTATCATGTACTTGGGACTCGCAAACATGCTTATATGGCAAGCAACTAAAGAAGAGAAAGATGACTATAGTAACATAGGTAGATACCGTAACATAATAAATGTGATGCTACTATGTGTCATGCATGGCAATAAATGAGATCACCTATGATACTAATCTATGATACTATGCACTATAGAGGTAGTAATATAGACTAGTAACATATGCATGTTACTAGTCTAAGTTACTCCCCACTATGACCAGTCTAAGATGACTTACTCACCTATGTGAAAGGAGTACTATTAATCTTGTCAATAGTCAAATTGGAAACCATCTCGAGTACAAATCTAGGAGTACGTACGAATCTAACAAAATTGATTGGGCGTTGTTGAATGTTGATACCTTTTTTATCATAGTAGAGATACTTTGACTACACATAAAACTTATATGTAAAGTAGAAAGAATAGGAGGGAGTATATTGTACGTTTAAAAATGAAACGAACATTGAATACCCTTTATATATGATTTGCGGATGCTATGATCACCGGTTCAAAATTTTGAATCCGCCTTAGGTATCATGTGCCCCACTCATTCCCTCTTGATTTCATCTCGGGGTCCGGAGATCTATTGAAAGAGGACTAGGGTGGGTACATGCGAATGATACTCGGCGGAATGTTCAAATGAGGCATGAGGGAGGATGGACTCGACTGGAGGGCGACATGATTGATGGAGAACAGGGTTGGAGAGGAATGAGAAATAAGCAAACGCCACATGACTACACTTGAACAGCTCAAATAAACAATAAGTTGTCTCGCTTGGCCTACATAGTGAAAGGCCTAATGCGCAACGCGGAGCGCTGATGCTCGAATATGGCCGGGAATACAGGGAAACTGACATGTGGAGCACACCCATCGGGACGATGTAGCGCAGACTAGTCCAATGGAGGAGCTGGCCCACGACCTCCTCGCCACCGACAACCGTTCATGTGGGTCGTTGGGGCCAACAACGGGGCACAGCTCCAGCACCGCCTCTGGACACGGCGACCGCGGTGAGCGACACACTCATATCATTGATAGACACGGTCGGTTTCAGTGTGCCGAGGGTGGTGTTAGTGCTGTGGCACGACCAACGGTATGTTTGGTTTGTGCCCAAGGTTGCCCCATCAAAGCATTGGGTAGCCAAAATTTTGGTTGAGGTATTGGTTGCCCATGAGTTGGCCGACATTGGTAAGAAAAATGAACTAGATTTGGCTAGAGTTCATTGGCATGCCAAAGAAATGGCAACCATCCAAACAAAGACCAATCTTTGGGTCATGACCAAAATTTTGGTAAGGTACACTTTGGCCACAATCCAAACACACCCCAACACCCGGCTCGTCGTGGATGCACGGGGCGCCGCGACGCGTCCGCGGAGTGGTGTAGCGTGGCCAACTGCATCCTCTGGATCTGAGACCATGCCGAGACGTCTTGCTTTTTCAATGACATGCGGGGATCGCATTTAAGCAAAGGGCATCTCCAACATTGCCACGACCGTGGCTGACTACCCTAGCACACCAAAGCCCTCATCCCTCGTGCCGTCGCGCGGTGCGTTCCCAGCCGGCACCAGCTGTCCGCATTCATGCCGTCCGTTCGTATGTCGTCGTTAAGAGGCTCGGTGCCCGAGGAACCAACTCCGGCAACTTAATGATGCAGCCGGACACTTGGCCTCACCGGAATGCGCTACTTAAAGCGGCATTGCCCAGCTAACCTCCACAACATAGTGCATCGTCCTCCTACCTGGCACCACATCTGCCATGACCGCAAGTGCGAACGCTCTGCGGGAGAGCTTGTCTTCGGGGATGAAGCTTGAGGTCGCCGCCCTCGCTCAAGTCGCCTCTCGCGACGCAATAGCGGCGTGGCCGGACGCGGACGCGACCGCACAAGCGGTGGCCACGCTGGCGGCCGATGACGGGAGCACCGTCAGCCACGTGTCCTATTTGCCGCCATCCAACGTCCGGCACCGCCAAGGTCGGGGACTCCTCCGAGGATGAGTAGGGCATGGGAGGCGGCAGGGCATGGTGTGCCAACTGGTCGGTCTGTATCCCGTGTTCTACTCTTCCTCGCTGGAGACCGCACCTTCACTTCACGGGTCTTGAACCCCGCCCCCGTACATAGAGATCACAGATGGAGGACGTAGGTCGCCGCCGTAGAATAGGTTTAAGGTCGGGTTTCTTTTGTTTTTCTGTCCTATAAAAGTTCGAAATGTAATGAAAATCTGCCGTGTTTGCATTAATCTCGGCCGGTGTATATGAACTTTCACAATAATATACATATTGTAGGAGTACTAGCAAGATGCCCGTGCGTTGCACGGAAGATCAAGATCTTGTGGGAGAAAAGGATGACCGAGGGAAAGCCTTATCTGCAAATGTGGAGAGGAGTGCGGATAAATTGTCATAGTTTCCTTCCTATCCGTTAGATATAGATCGGACGGCCTATATTGCAGGATGACAGGCACACCATCATCACCAACCGAGACAAATCTAAAAACCCAACTAAGCCAACCTCCCAGCATATCGCGCGGGAAAAGACCCGGCCGCGTCATTTTAGTCGGGATTACCGAATTACTAGTAGTAGTATCGATGGATCGCGCGAAGCAACATTTTTTTTGAGGGGGTGAAGCACCTATTTTAAAAGGAAAAAAGGAGGAACACTCACAGCACTACTGTCGCAGTAGCATTGCACCCCACACACGTTCGGTCCTGCACACGGCTCACGCAAACGGAACGCGCTTCGGCTTGCCTCTTCACTGACACGTGGGACTGCACTTGGAGGAACCGACAATGCGCCAAACTCCCCCCGCCCACCGCGCGAAAATCCTCCCCCCCTCCCACACACACAAAAATTCCCCCCAAATTCGATTCAACCGCCCTTCGGCCAAATATTCCCCAAACCCCCCCTCCCCCCGTCCCCCCTCCACTCCATTCGCTCCGCCAAAGCCGCCCTCCCTGCTGCGCCGTTATGTCGGCGCCGCGGTTCATCGAGGGGACGCACGGCGACACTCTCGCTCCCACAATACGCTCTCATAGATTGCCATCCTCTAGCCACGCCGCCACCTCTGGCTACGTTCTTGTGGAGGCGCACAGCGGTCAGCGCCGCCACCGCTGGTGACGTTCGTGTGGAGACGCACGGCGGTTAGCTTCTCCCACGGTACACGCATTCTAGACTGAGTCCCCGTTCATGTCGGTGTAGCGCTGAATGTTAGCTGATAGACGTTGTTAACCTCACTGTTTGCCGAAGTAGTTTACTGTTAATATGCTCTACTTAAGAAGCTTCCTTGCCCTATTCTACACTCAAGCTTCCTTGCCAAAGTAGTTTGCTGAGATGGCATGCCAAGGCCGATTAGTTGCTAAAATATCCTGCCATATATTTATTGTGACGTAGATTGCCATGGTCTAGTAGCCAATCTGTTAGGTGAAATAGCTCTACACCGTTTTATACTCGATCTTTGTTGCTGCGATGGCCTTTGATAGTTCGATGGCTGTGTGCTCGGCCTCATTGACTGCTGAAACAGCCTGCCATAATTTAGCACTCAAATATGTTTGTTGAATTAGCTTTACATATATTTCGTTACTTAGATCTGCTCGTCCAAATATCTTGCCATAGCTTTAGACATCGACAAAGGTATTTTTTTCTGGACTTCATAAAAAAGCATATATGTTTTTTCTGTAATATCTAGTAGAAGAACTAATTTGTATGTCTAACAGATGGACAGGACTTGGATAAATTCTGCTCGAAGATTCTCCGCTGCATATGTCGAGGGGGTTGAAAACTTCATGAACTTTATCAGAGCTGAGTATAGTGGTCCAAAATCAGATGTGCTCTGCCCTTGTAGCAGTTGTATGAATTCAGTTACAAGACCCCAGTCAACTGTGCAAAATCATCTACACTTGTATGGGATGTCAGTCACATATACTAGGTGGGTTCATCATGGTGAAGCTGTGAACGTCAATGTTATTGACTACATGGAAGCAGCAGATCACCATCTTGATCTGCCTGATGCTCAGGTGGAAGAGGAGGAGGTGGTGGTGGTGGCGGAGCTAGTGAGTTTGACCCACATTGAAACAATGCTATGAAATGCTCGTGCATTCCGTGAACTTTCACCTGCAGAAGAAAAATGGTGGACCCACGTGTTGGAACAATGCAACATTGCTGTCACCCCAGGAAATAAGCTGTCAGTATTCTTAGCTATGGTCACCTTTCTTCAGGTGAAGACATCTGAGCGGATGACCAACAAATCATTCGATGCGATGTTGGTTGCTTTCTGCAAATCTTTCCCAGATGCGTCTGAGCTGCCACACACCTACAGTAAAATGAAGAATTTCCTTCGTGTAGATGGAATTGGATATGATATGATCCATGTTTGTAAGAATAATTGTGTTCTGTTCCAGAAGGATTATGCCAACTTAAGTGAATGCCCGAAATGCAAATCATCAAGATGGAAAGATGGCGATGCTGTGAAGAGGGTTCCTCATAATGTTCTGAGACATTTTCCAATTACACCAAGATTGCAGAGGTTGTTTCATGATGCTGAAACAAGAGAGGATATACAGTGGCATTCTAGGAACCAGGAGTACAGAGATCAGAATGTAATGAGCCATCCATCTCATGGTAGTGAGTGGAAAAGCTTCAATGATAAACACAAATAGTTTGCTGCTGACACGAGAAACATTAGACTTGGCTTAGCTTCAGATGGATTTAACCCATTTGGCCGCCAGAGCGCCACATATAGCATGTGGCCAGTGCTTGTTATCCCTTACAACATGCCTCCAAATGTCTGCACCAAAGAATCAAACTACATGATGGCCTTTCTCATCCCAGGTCCAAAAAGTCTTGGAAAGGATTTTGATTTGTTCATGGAGCCTCTTGTGGAGGAACTTCAACAGCTATGGAAGGGTGTTCTCACTCGAGACCTATATTGCAGCCCACCAGCTGATTTCTTTCTGCGTGATGTTATAATTTGGTGCATCCATGATTATCCGGCTTTGGGCACTATGTCAGGGCGAACGACACATCGTTACAATGCATGTGTTCGCTGTGACAGGAATCCGCTGTCATACGCAATACTTAGCAAGATCTGTGACATTGGACACCGCCGCTTCCTTGCCAAGGACAAGCCGCCTCCTAGAAAATACCGAGGACATGTGTTCAATGCAAAGCATGAAAACTATGATGCGCCAAAGAGGCTTACCGCCGATGAGTTGCAAGTGGAATTAGAGAAGGTCAGGCATATTACACCAGGAAACCATCCTGGTAATGGTAGCGGGAAAAGGAAGCATGGCATGGTAGAACAGAGATTATTGTTTACCCACAGGTCCACTTTGTGGGACTTGGAGTATTGGAAAGATTTGGATCTGCGGCATAATCTTGATGTGATGCACATCGAGAAAAATATATGTGACAGCATTATCGGCACACTTCTTAACATTGAAAGCAAGACAAAAGATACCTTAAAATCTAGGATTGATTTGACACACCTGGGTATCAGAAAGGATTTGCAGGTGCAAGATGAAGGTAAACCATGGGATATGGCACCAGCTGTGTACGTCTTGGACAAGGTAAAAAGAAAAGAATTCTGCGAGGTCCTGTCACGTGTGAGATTCCCACATGGATTTGCTTCCAACCCTGAAAGGAGAGTCAGTGCAGATGGAAACAAGGTACAAGGGTTGAAAACTCATGACTGCCACGTCCTACTTCAAAGGGTTTTACCTGTTATCCTTAGAGCATTGGGCCGCCCTGACTTATACAGAGCAGTTGCACAGTTGGGACAATTCTTCAGGGAACTCTGCAGTAGAAATATCAGGATAGATGCTTTGGAGCATCTTAGAGACAAGATACCAACTATCCTATGCGACCTTGAGAAGATATATCCTCCGGCCTTCTTTGATGTGATGGTGCATTTGGCTGTTCATCTACCTGATGAGGCACTACTTAGAGGTCCAGTACAGTATGGCTGGATGTACCCTATTGAAAGGCGTCTAGGCACTTTCAAGGGCTATGTTAGGAATAGAGCTAGACCCGAGGGTTCCATTGCAGAGGCCTACATTGCTACAGAAGCATTGACATTCTGTTCAAAATACATTGAAATAGCTGATCAGCTTAGCAAAGAGGTGGGTGAAGACAATCCCGGGCTCAATGTTTTTGATTATTCTGTTCGAGTTACAGAGAAGAGTCGACAAGAGGACAAACCTAAAGATTTGGACAAAATGGTTTGGTATGTGTTGAATAACTGTCCTGAGATACTACCTTATATCAAGTAAGTGCAGTACTGCAGCTTATACATCATAATCTACTAAACTTGTAGCACATTCTTATATATTTAGATGTTTGACGTGATCACTATGTTGTGCAGCATCTACAAAGAGGAGTTACTGCCGCAAAATCCAAGAAACATTGACAAACTGGTTATGGCAGGATTTGCGAAATGGTTCAAGAACCATGTAAGCTTTTGAAGTGCACTGTCAGTTTTTTTAATATATTGAGTACATAAGATGATCAGCTTGTCTATTTTCTAACCATAGGTTAAGAAGATGTGGGAGGATGGGCAGGCAGTTGATGATGCCCTTTACTCACTAGCAATGGGTCCAGATACTCGGGTAAGACATTATGAATCTTGCGTTGTTGGAGATGTGCGCTACAACACCCTTGCACGAGACGAAGGCAGGAAGACATAAAACAGTGCCATCATGAGCACGGATACGTGTGACAAAGAGACAACTGAAAAGAATGCTAGCATAACAGACATTGTTCAGTTGCAGTATATCTCCAGTTTCGAGGATCATCGGTGTGTGGTTCTGTTGTGTTGTCGTTGGTATAACCTGTTTTCCATGATCGCAAAACCCAGAGCTGATGATTATTTCAAATCCATCAATGTCAAGGCGGTGTACCAGACCAATGAGCCTTTTATTTTGGCAATTCAAGCAACACAGATATTTTTCTTGGAAGACACATTTGCACGTAGCGATGACAGGAGAGTATTGCAAAGGTTTGAGCAAAGGAATTCGTTTAATGAAGTTGCACAACAAGATGATGCTTACACTGCTCCTGATGTACAAGATAACACAGATGTTCCTAATATCTTTCAGAACCATCACGTCAATGACGCCGGTGAAAAGATTGCCTGTCGTGTTGTGGACATACAAGAGTTGATCAAGAAGAAGCCAACGTTCGAGGACGTTGAGGACGAAGAAGAAGATGACACCGTGGGGAATTACGATTCAGACTGATACACATGGCGAAGATGTTGACGCTGCTGCTGCAGATGATGATTACATTGCTTTTGTCGTATTTGCCAGTTAGAAGACGTTTTTTTATCTACTATGTGAAATTGTGTTTGCTATGACAACTGAAGCCTGATGAACATGTTGTTTAGTATTTTGCTGTGGGAACATCACTTGTTATGTATGCTGATTTGTGTTTGGTGATTGTATGACAACTAAAACATGATGACATTGTTGTTTAGTTGTACTCATATTTGGCTGTGAAACTTGAATTTGATGACATAGTTTGCTGTTGGACTGCAATTTGCTCGATGTCTTCGAATGATAACAAAGCTGACCCGACAGGGCCTCTGCTATTTATTTATTTATATGAGCAAATTGAAACACTACGCCCAGCCTGCTACACAGGTTTCATTCATTACTAGTTTCAGCAAAGTGCTCATGTCGTAGCCACTAAATACATCACGAGTGCTACATACACTGCAAATAAAGAGACAATCATCCTACAGAGCACATCGATTTTGCCCATTATCTTCACAAGCTCTTTCATCTCCTCATTGCCGTCAAGGTCGTTCAGAAGTTGTTGCTTCGCCATGATCAGAGGAACTGCATCTTTAACCTTCTGCTCTGCATCTTCCTCTTCTGTCGTTCCTTCAGTTACTTGTCCAACACCCCAACCTGCTGGTATTGGGATTCCTCGTCTAACCAAATAATCAGCGTAGTTGCATTCCCCCACATCAGCAACTTCCCAGAAATACAAATCACACGAATCTTCCCTTTTCTGCACGAATCAAATTGGAAGATCATCAACCAAACTATTAAAAAAATCAGCAACTGAAAGCAGCAGAACAACACTTAAACATATTATTACCCCATGATTCGGGCATTTGTAGAAGACTCGGCCAGGGTTGCGGATTGTGGTTGAGACACGACGGATGACTCTGCGTGATTTGCAGCAGTGGCACCACACCAACGGCAGCGGGTTGTGATGAGCAATCGGCTGCGATGTGCGTACCGGCGGGGGTGTGATGAAACCCACAGGCGATGGTACGGGTGGCGACTTGGTGCATACCTGGTTGTTGCCTGCTGAAGAGCAGGTGGACGAGCAGCCAGCGGACATGGTTGCTGCGGTCAGAGCTTCCGATGCTAGGAAGAGTAAGTAGAGAAGAGGAGAAGCAAATGTTGGATATGTCAGTTCATTACTTGCAGAGTAGCATAGCACCATATATAGTCATAGTCTAGGTTTGGATTCGAACCGGCTACAGGAGCACGTATTTCTTTTTTCTAAAACTCGGCAATGTCTCTTTACTGGTACACTAGCTTGTTCTATACGCCTTCCCAAGTCTTTGATTTTCTTTCCCTTTTTTTGCGAGGAAGGAAGGAGGACAAAATTGAGAGTTCCTCGGACTCGAACCCAAGACCTCTCAGTTGAAAACCAAGGGTGCTAGTCACTTATGTGGCGAACGTTCCCTGTGAGGAGGACTGCAGACGAACACATTTTCCTCGCCGTTTTCTTCCTATATATAAAAAAGTATGCTACTTGGTGTCCACTTAGTCAAAAAATGATTGTGCCAACCTTGACCGTTTGATTGACATTCAACGTCTGTCGTGTTTCTTCAGTCTCTTCTTCCTCGAGCCGCCAAAGCCAAACTAGCACCGTCGGGACCGCCTGCTCCCGGCTCCCACGGCTGGCTGTGATCTTCCCCGGCTCCTGTTCATTCCCGTCCGAGGCCTCACCATCGTCCTCCACCTTGGTTTGCTCGCCGCGGCGCCGTCCTCCGGTGTTGTCAACATGGTCAACAACCGAGAGGAATAAGGAGATGAATGTACATGGTGAGGATGACAGTAGGGACCCAGCAGCGCGCGCAGTAATTTTGTTTTTTCGGGCCGGAGAAGGGTATCAACTGGGTTGTGCGGGACCCATGGCCCATCTAGCCCAGGATTTTATTTCATATGTTTAGCACATGACCAGCCCAGTTTGTTATTTTCCTTTCTGAAAAATGGCTAGCCAACTATTTTGTTTTTTGCAGAATAACCAACATAGGCCTACTTGCTTTTCTACGCCCTGCTGGGCCGGAAATCTTTCAAGACGAGGAGGGATGCATTTTGCCCAGAAAATGGGCTATAAGTAATAAGAAATGGGCTATAAGTAATAAGAAATGGGCTATAAGTAATAATAAATGGGTTGTAAAATGAAAAAAATACAGCAAACAGGCAATTAGTTCCCAAATACTGTTTTCTTTCGGATTTTGATATATTGTTTTTGTGTGGGTAAAATTTCATTGAATTTAAATTAAGGTATATTTAGATTTAAAACTAATTTGAATCTGGCTAGAAATTTCGGGCTGTATGCTGTTTGGGACAGATTTGGAGGCTGACTTGTGGGTCTACTAGGTTAACGTGTACTTTGGCTTTGTCAACTTAGTCCACAAACGATTCTAGCAGCAGTGACCATTGGATGTTAATCCGACGGCCGTGCTGCTTCTTCAATATCTGATCTTCTTGCTCGAGCCGCCCAAACCAGCTCCGGTGGGACTGCCTGCTCCCGCCTCCCGTGGTCGGCTGTGCTGCCGTACAGGCCGCACCACCCCACCCTACTTCATTGCTAGCCAGGCCATTCCTCTACTCACCCACACCTCCTGTTATTTTCCGGGGACGACAGCCGGACCAGTAAACCCTCGTACTCCCCACTGAGTTGGCAACCATTGCCGAGTCTTCCCCGGCTCCGTGTCGTTCCCTTACTAGGCCTCGCCGCCGTCCACCACCATGGTGCTCTCGGCGCGGCCTGGTCAACGTGGTCAACAAGCGACATCCATCGGCCTTGGACTGTACGCGCAAAATAATGATTCCTCCACCTGATAGCTGGGACCCACCGGAAGGGCCTCTGTATTTCGCGAAAAAAACATTCCCCCCGCTGACATGTTGGACCCACCAGCTATATCTTCGCACGCAAGGAAGTGCCTCCTTATTACGCACAAAAAAATGAATACCCACCCTGCTAGATGGGACCCACCATAGTGGGAGGATGACTTGTGGGCCAACTAAGTTGACAGGGACGGAGGGCTTTGTCAACTTAGTCAATATGAATGATTCTAGATCTAGTGACCGTACGATGTCCATCCAACGGCCATAGTGCTTCTTCAACCTCTGGTCTTCTTGCTCCAGCCGCCCAAAGCAGCACCGGTCGTGCCGCGTCCTCTTGCCTCTCGTAGCCGGCTGTGATGCCGCGGAGGCCTCAACGCCCCCTACTACTCCCACCGCTGGCCCAGGGTATCCCTCTACTCACCCACACCCCCTGTTATTCTGCGGTGACGGTAGCCTCACGCCGCAGCCGAACCAGTCAACCCTCGTACTCCTCTCCGCGCGGGCTACCGCTGATGCGTCTTCCCCGGCTCCGCGTCGTCCCCTTCCTAGGCCTTGCCGTCGTCCAGACCACCGCCCTGGTGCTCTCGATGTGGCGTGGTCAACGTGGTCAACGACTGACTTCCATCGAAAGAGTACTGTGCGTGGAGAGGCTGACAGCTGGGTCCAGGGGGCCGCAAGGAAGTGCCTCCTTATTACGCGCAAAATAATTATTCCTCCACCTAACAGCAGGGACCCACCGGACGGGCCACCTTATTTTGCAAAAAAACATTTTCCACCGGACGGGCCACCGTATTTCGCGAAAAAAACGTTCCCCGCGCTGTCAGCTCGGACCCATCGGAAGTGCCTACTTATTACACAAAAAATGAATACTCCCCTTGCTAGCTGGGACCCACCATGGTGGGAGGCTGACTTGTGGGCCTACTAAGTTGACTGGGATGGGGGCCTTTGTCAACTTTAGTCAATATGAACGATTCTAGCTCCAGTGACCGTACGATGTCCATCCAACGGTCGTAGTGCTTCTTCAACCTTTGGTCTTCTTGCTCCAGCCGCCCAAAGCAGCGCCGGCCGTGCCGCATGCTCCTACCTCCTGTGACCGGTTGTGCTGCCGTGGAGGCCTCACCGCCCCCTACTATTCCCACCGCTGGCCAGGCCCTGCGGCGACGGCATCCTCACACCGCAGCCGAACCAGTGAACCCTCATACTCCTCTCCGTGCGGGCTTCCACTGTCGCGTCTTCCCCGGCTCCCCGTCATCCCCTTCCTAGGCCTCGCCGTCGTCCACCGCCCTGGTGCTCTCGGCACGGCGTGGTCAACGTGTTCAAGGAACGACTTCCATCGGACGTGGACTGTATGTGGAGAGGCTGACAGCTGGGTCCACGACCGTAGCAAGGAAGTGCCTCCTTATTACGTAGAAAATAATGATTCCTCCACCTGACAGCTGGGACCCATCGGACGGGCCACTATATTTCGCAAAAAAAAGGTTTCCCTCTGACTGCTGGGACCCACCAGCTACATCTTCGCACGCAAGGAAGTGCGTCTGGGCAAAAAAAACAAAACGATTCGCCCCCCCCCCCCCTGACCGCTAGGACCCACCAGCGACACCTTCACATGCAAGGAAGTGCGTTCGGGCAAAAAAAATGATTCGCCCCCCTGACTGCTGGGACCCACCAGCTACATCTTCGCACTCAAGAAAGTGTGTCCAGGCAAAAAAAAACGATTCGCCCCCCTGACTGCTGGGACCCACCAGCTACATCTTCGCAGGCAAGGAAGTTCCTGACAGTCGGGACCCACCTGGTCGGAGCGTACGTAGCATTGTCATTCTGGTCACAAACGTGTACGTACATACTGGTCATTGTAGAGGCGCACATGTCGTAGTAGAGGCGCGCAGGTAGCATGTATACGTATGTATAGCGGCGAGGGTGCAAGAAAGAAAATACGGCCACGTACGTACATACGGGCAGGGTCTCGAACGCCTACTCACGCATACGTACATGGCTAGGTCAGAACGGAGAAACAGCGTCATCGTTGTGTTCATGGGGAGGCAACGGAATGCGTTGTGTTCATGGGGAGGCAATGGAATGTGTCGTGTTCATCGGGAGGCAATGGAACGCGTGGGAGCCAACCGGCTTGGACGGAACAGGCGATGGAAACGAGGCCTGGCATACCGCACGATGGAGGAAATGAACCTCCTATGTTCGGAACGGGGTCCTGTTGATCAGGAGGGGTGTGGCGTACCGCAAAACGTAGGAAACGGACCTCGTACGGTCGAAACGGGGGTCCTGTTGATCGGGAGGGGTCTGGCATACCGTAAAACAGACGAAATGGACCTCCTACGGTCGAAACGGGGGTCCTGTTGATCAGGAGGGGTGTGGCATACCGCAAAACGGACGAAACGGACCTCCTACGATCGAAATGGGGGTCCTGTTCATCGGGAGGGGTGTGGCGTACCGCAAAACGGGACTCCACGAGATACTGTTCATCTCCACCGTTGACCTCCTCCAGCCTCCACGGGCTACCATCGACCTCCTCCAGCCTCCACAGGCTCCTGTTCATCCAGCCTCCACCGCGCGCTACTCCACCGGCTATTGTTCAACCACCCCTCCACCGTCTACTGTTCATCCAGCCCTCCACCGTCTACTGTTCATCCAGCCCTCCACACCACGAGGTCCTGTTCAACCACCTCTCCACGGCCACCCCTCCACTGTCTACTGTTCATCCGGCCCTCCACACCACGGGGTCCTGTTCATCCAGAGGCAACGCCACCGCTGACTATTCATCCAACCCCCCCCCCCCCGCAACGCTCACTGTTCATCCAATCGATCGGCTTCAGTTAGCAGCAGTAGCGAAGGAATCGCTCCATCGGGTTCTGTTAATAGCCCTCGATCGATCGCTCGGGTTCAGTAACATGTAGCCTGCAGTGCAAACGCTCGGGTTCAGTTAGAGCCCAACGCCTCGCTCGGGTTCAGTTAGAGCCAACGCCTCGCACACGCGCGCGTACATGTACGAGAGAAACGTGCATCGTTCGGCCCCCGACCTCCCACCGTAACAGGCAACTCCTCGAAATTTTCCTCCCCCTCGCTTCTACCATGGTTTTTTCTGTCATGGACGGCCCAAAGAATGTCATGCAGCTGCGTTTCCGGCCCGCCCAGGACGAAAAGCCCATTTTCTGTCATGATTTTTTGTCATGGAAGTAGGAGCCCACCACATCTATGATGATACCGGGTTTTGTCACAATTATCGTCATAGAAGTGTCATATGTATGACAGGAAAAAAATGCGTTCGGCCCAAAATGTCATGGATGTGTCTATTTTTTTGTAGTGATACTTAGAGCTAAATCCACGGAAAGCATCGGTATCCATAAAAGATTTAACACAATCAAACTTAGGTGTCATACCTGACTCCTTACCATCGTCGGAACCCCAATCTTCAGAGTTGCGTTTAATTATTTTCAATAAGTCCCATTTGAAATCAATAGTCTTTAGCATATAGGAACCAGCACAGGAAGTATTGAGCAGATTGCGGTTATCAAGAGAAAGTCGAGCATAAAAATTCTGAATAATCATTTCCCGAGAGAGCTCATGATTGGGGCATGAATATAACATTGACTTAAGCCTCCCCCAAGCTTGAGCGATGCTTTCTCCTTCGCGAGGCCAGAAATTATATATGTAATTACGATCATGATGAACAAGATGCATAGGATAGAACTTCTGGTGAAATTCCAACTTCAGTCGCTTATAATTCCAAAATCTCGTATCATCGCATAGCCTATACCATGTCATTGCATCTCCCTTCAAAGATAAATGGAAGACCTTCCTTTTGACAACATCATCGGGGATACCTGCAAGCTTAAATAATCCACAAACTTCATCCACAAAGATAAGGTGTAAGTCGGGATGCAAAGTTCCGTCTCCTGCAAAAGGATTAGCTAGCAGTTTTTCTATCATACCCGAAGGAATCTCAAAGTAAATATTTTCATAAGGTTCAGTAGGTTGAGGAGCATCTCTTTGCTCTTCTAGTTGGGGTGAAGATACCCCAAACGAGCCCCTCAAAGGATTAGTTTCCATAGTGACAAGTAACAGAAAATTTCAGCACACTAAATAAATATTTCCTTACCAAGTTCCACTCACCAAAAGCGCTACACTCCTGGCAACGGCGCCAGAAAAGAGTCTTGATGACCCACAAGTGTAGGGGATCTATCATAGTCCTTTCGATAAGTAAGAGTGTCGAACCCAACAAGGAGCAGAAGGAAATGATAAGCGGTTTTCAGTAAGGTTTTCTCTGCAAGCACTGAAATAGTAGGTGATAGATAGTTTGGTGATAAGATAAATAGTAATGAGCAAAAGGTAAATAAAGTAAATAAAGTAAATAAAGTGCGGCAAGGTGGCCCAATCCTTTATGTATCAAAGGATAAGCCTGGACAAATTCTAATAATGAGGAAGGAGCTCCCTAGGACACATTGGGGATTATCGTCAAGCTAGTTTTCATCACGTTCGTAAGATTCACGTTCGGTACTTTGATGATTTGATATGTGGGTGGACCCGCATTTGGGTACTGCCCTAACTTGGACAAGCATCCCACTTATGATTAACCCCTATTGCAAGCAATCCACACCTACAAAAAGGAGTATTAACATAAACCTAACCACAACATTAAACATATGGGCCCATATCAACCCCTAACGAAGCAACGCATAAACTAGGGTTTAATCTTCTGTCACTCTAGCAACCCATCATCTACTTATTACTTCCCTATGCCTTCCTCTAGGCCCAAATAATGGTGAAGTGTCATGTAGTCGACGTTCACATAACACCACTAGAGGAAAGACAACATACATCTCATCAAAATATTGAACGAATACCAAATTCACATGACTACTAATAGCAAGACTTCACCCATGTCCTCAGGAACAAACGTAACTACTCACAAAGAATATTCATATTCATAATCAATGTCACAACCTAGTTAGTCATGCATTAGAGTGTTGCATCATGTTTACTCTTTCATCAGAAACTTGAAATGGGGATGACAGAACCCCCAGTCCCCTCTGAAACCAACTAGGGTTACTAAAATAATTTTTCAATGAACCTGAAATGCCCTTCTAAAATGCCCATCATTTTTGCCTTGGTTCAGAACCTCTGCCAAAAGTGGTGCACATTTTCCTAGGCCATCCTAGGGTTTTTGATTTAAATCATAAATATTTGAATTTGGGCATTTAAAATAATATAAAATATTTAAATGCTCAAATATCTCCAAACTAAAATGTTTCATGTTGGAAATAATCCAACTATGGGCCAGGAATAGTTTGGTGAATTTTTGAAGTTGCCTAGGTATTTTATTAAATTCAACAAAGTTGCAGATATATTAAATAAAAACAGAAACAGAAAAAAAGGGAAAAATTTCCCTGTGCGGCCCAGCCAGCAGCCGGCCCAGCCCACCTCCCTCCTCTGTCGTCTTCGTCCCGACAGAGGGAGGGGAGTGTGGCCGGCGCGCGCGCGCGCCACCGCGCCACGCCACCTCTCTCCCTGCTTGCCTGCCCTCCCCTCCTCGCTCGATGCCCCGGACGACGCCACGCCTCTCCCCCCTGCCCTCTCTCACTCTCCCTCAGTTCCTCCCTCCTCCCCTCGCTCTCTCTCTCACACGGCCGAACACCCCCGTCGCCGCCGTTCGCCATAGCCGCCGTCTCCGACCACCCCTCGCTCCCCCGACTAGCTCACGAGCTCCGCCTCGACTCCCTCTTCCTCCCCACCGCTCCACAGCTCCCCAGAAGCCCTGCATCGCCGCCACGTCGCCGTTCCCCTCTTCGGGCTCTGACCACAGTCGCCGTCGATTCGCCGTCTCCAGCGCGTCCCCGAGCCCACTTCGACGCCCACTGCAACCGCGGTGAGCTACGCCACCGTTTCCCCCTCTCCTCCCCCTCGTTTCCCCACCGTAGCCTCCTCCCCACCACGGCCGTACCTCCGCCGTCGCCGAGCTCGTCGTCGACGCAGCTCCGGTGACCATTTGGTCACCCCGGCGAGTCCAACGAGTTCGCAAGACCCCGTAGAGCATCCCTAGCGCCTCGCTTCGCTCGACTTCGAGCTCCAACCCCGTTCCCGTGCACGACCGAACCCCGGCGGCCGCAGCCGAGCTCGCCGCCGTCGACCCCGGCCACCCCGACCCCAACGGACTCCGCCAAGAGCTGCGGTTTGTCCTCAGCTCCACTCCGGTGGTCTCCGCGGCCCCTCTGGTGGCCGAAATGGCCAAAACCACTCCCGCCGCCGTGTCGGGCTCGCCGGCGGCTAAACGCCGGCAGCCGACTTTGACTTTGACCAGGGGTGGGCCCTGGTTGACTCCCCTGAGTCAATGACAGGTGGGGCCCAGCCCTGTTAATTAAACAGGATTAGTTTTAATTAAATTTTAATTAAAATAATCACCCTGACATGCGGGACCCACTGTCAGGTTTGACCCAGACCTGTTCCGTTGACCTGCTGACGTCACACTGACGTCAGGCTGACGCAGTAATTGATTTTCTGAATTTAAATTAAATCAGGAAATTCCAGAATATTATTTAAACTTCAAAAATTCATAACTTTTATTCTGTAACTCCAAATTGGACAAATTATATATGAAAAATGATCAGAAAAATCCAATCTATCCATCTGTACTATTTTCATGCATGATCAAACAAGTTAAATTGATGTTTTAAGCAGAACAAGGAAAAGCACTTTAAAAGACCATAGTTGAACTTAAAATTTGAATCCTTGATTCAAATTTGTTCAAACCCCTCTGTTCTTAGTTGCATTATCCCAACCCACTCATATTGCCATGTTTCATGCATGCATCATATTGTTGCACATTGTTTGGTGATGGTTGTGTATCGATGTCCTTTGCGACAGGTTCTGCCTCCAAGGAGTACCGTGATTACCCTAACGAAGAACCGTATCAGTGCATCGAACCATCAGGCAAGCAACCAACCATTTGATCATATCGATACAATCCCATGTTCTCGCTCCTGCTCTCTTTTACTGCATTAAGACAACGCGATTCAAACTGCTGTGTGCTACGGTAGTTGAACCCATTTCCTCTGCATGACCTGTCATTGCCACAGTAACTAGATGAAACCCACTAGCATGTGTAGGAGTTGCTTGAGCCATATGTATGTGTTGTTCCTACCTTGCTATGCCTGCTATGCTTAGAGTCGTGTCAGGTCTGGTTCATCAGGGTGATGGGCTGGGGTGAAATGATTATGTCGGTAATGAGAGTGGTGTGGTGAACACGATTTGGTAAAGGTATCGATGAGAGGCCATGTAGGAGTACATGGTGGGTTGTTTCATTGAAGCCGACCCTAAGCACTGAGATCTGTATGTGTGATTTAAGAATCAGCTACTACCATGCATTGGGCCCGAAACCAATGGACCCTCTCGGCTTCTTATTCACCCTAGTTCTCCGTCCAGGAGTTGCAAGTAGTTTCTGGTGTTTGTAGCCTACTGGAGGCCGTGGACAGCGCTGACCGTAGGGGTGGGCTGTGATGCGGTAGGTACGTGGCCGGGTGTACCGAATACCCGTTAGGTATCTCGGGAACCCTGTTCACATCGTTCGGGGCCGTATGGGAAATCTCGGCCGGACTCCCTGCGGATGGAACCTGAATAGGCGATAAACCTGGACTGGAGGCTTAGGTGATTAGGTAGGTCGTGGCCGACACCCACGTTGGGCTCCCGCTTGAAGGTTGCCGAGTACATGTCATGTAAACGACGGTAAGTGGTGAGAGCGTGTATGAAGAAGTACCCCCTGCAGGGTTAACATGATCTATTCGAATAGCCGCGTCCGCGGTAAAGGACTACTTGGTTGCCTATACAGTTCATAGACAAGTAAATGGAAACTACTAAAAGCCTCAAGATAAGTGTGAGTGCCGAGGATGGCTCTTCCGTAGGAAGACGGAGGCGGATCCTCGGTAGTGTATTGAATTGGTGAGTAGTGGACTCGTGTGCGCAAAACCATTTCAAGTTGGAGTATCGTAGGATAGCCTAGCCAAGAGTCAAAGCTGGCTTGCTGCAATAACTCCACCAACCCTTCTTGATACTATGCATGTATGTAGGATCTGATGTAAGTCTTGCTGAGTACCTTTGTACTCATGTTGCTATAATCTACATTTGTACAGAAGACGCTGCAACCCCTTCTGATGGGTTCTATGTAGACGTTGACATCAACGAGTAGGCTAAAGACCCAGGTGGTGACCCTGAGCTTGTGAAGGACCACGTAGTATAGCTAGGCTTTCCAAGCCTCTTTTATTTTACTAGTTGTCTGTACTCAGACAAGTTACTTCCGCTGCTGGTTTGTATGACTGTATGACTTGTATGTGGGGTCGTGAGACCCGTACCTTTGTGTATGTTATGTATGGCTCACTGAGCCTTAAATAAAGTACTTGTGTCATAGAGTCATGTTGTGATGCTTCGTTGTATTTGCACATATCGAGCATATTGTGTGTATGATTGAAATGCTTGGTATGTGTGGGATCTGACTATCTAGTTGTTTATCTTTAGTAGCCTCTCTTACCGGGAAATGTCTCCTAGTGTTACCGCTGAGCCATGGTAGATTGCTACTGCTCTGGAACACTTAGGCTGGCCGACATGTGTCCTTCTTCGTTCCTGTGTCTGTCCCTTCGGGGAAATGTCACGCTTTGAGTACCGGAGTCCTGTTAGCCCGCTACAGCCCGGTTTACCGGAGTCCTGCTAGCCCAGTGCTACAGCCCGGACCCACTTGCTGATGACCGACACGTTCGAAGCTGGGTCATGCATGCCTGTCCCTGTAAGTCTGTGCCACTTTGGGTTTACGACTAGTCATGTCAGCCCGGGCTCTTTATCATATGGATGCTAGCGACACTATCATATACGTGAGCCAAAAGGCGCAAACGGTCCCGGGAAAAGGTAAGACGACACCCGTGGGGATACCGTGCGTGAGGCCGCAAAGTGATATGAGGTGTTACCAGCTAGATCGATGTGACATCGAGTCGGGGTCCTGACAGCGTTGGCATCAGAGCCGGACTGCCTGTAGGTTCTCCAAGCCAAACTGGTCGATGTTGAGTCTAGAAATTCTTTAGTTATATGTAGGGGAATTGTTTGTGGGTTGGAACGTAAGGCTCTTTTTACTCCTTATACCTTATGACTTTCTGATCTGAGTCAGTCCATTCTTCCACCGGGGGTTAAGGAATTAGGATTTGTTCTCTCTATCAGGATCACGAGTTACTAATCAGTAGTACCTTATAAGTTTGATGGTTACAAGCCTAGTTCAGTTCTACTACCACATTATGTTGCTAGAATGGTTTCAGAACTTTGATATGGTGATGTTGAGTGTGTACGAAATCCTTTGTCAAATGTCTCAAATCCTTTTTGAGCATTTACAGCTGTTATGCTGCCGAAATTTTGCTAGAAATTCTAATGCCTTTGCATTATGATTGTGCTTTCAGATGGCCACTCGCGACCTCAATCAAGTGGTTCGCCTGACTCGATGCCTAGATGTACCCGGCCATACTGCTAAGTTGGTCAGGGTAATGACTGAGGCTGGATATCGCTGGTATCCCGAGTACATGGTTGAAGAGCAATTCCGAGACTTTAATCAAAGCCAGTATCTCTGCACTGTCAGGATATTTCCATCTTATCCTGGATCCACCGAGCCTCTTCACTGCTCTTATGGACTCGGGGTTACCATTGAGATGGCTGTGCAGGACGCCGCCTACTCTATGATGACCATTATGCGGGTCAGATCTGGCCTATTTCGGGACTCTGATTTCCGGTATATGCCAGGATCACTTCCGGGAGCACAAGGGTATCTCCAGGCTATCTATGCTGACCCCACCCAGGAGGATTCACGGACTCGCACCACTGCTGAGATGCTCGAGGATAAGGACCGTGAAAATCGGGCCTTGAGGTTAGAGCTCTTCAATACCCGTGCTGACCACTGGGCCACTTTGACTCGGTTCGCACCGGCGGTGCAAGCTGGATATTCAGATATGCGCGATCTCTATCCTGTGAGATCCGCTCTGCCAGACGTGATGGTTTGGCGTGATGTAGGAGGCATCACCCCACCTCGCGGTCCCCGCAGGCCACCGTTTGTTGGTCCAAGGCCTCATCCTAGCCCCTATGGTCCACAAGCTTCGCGAGATCGTCTGTTTCCGGATGATCATGTTGAGCTTCCAGGCTATGGAGGTGACTTCTACGAGGACTACTACGGATCGGTCTGAGTTAGCAGTAGTATCACTAGTTCGCACTAGCTGTGTCTTCTATCGTCCCGCGTGACTCGTGGGTTATGACCTAGTTTGTACTCTTTCCGGAGGTGTAGCGAAATAATGTATAGGAGCTTGGAATGCCTCCGATGAGATGTAATCCTCTTTTCACCATAATAGTACTTTGTTTGGTCTTGTACTAAACCCTGTATGGTGTGTATGACGATGGAATAAAGAAGCAGTTTCTGTATCTACCATGTCATACGGATGATCATCTTGCATTTCGAGTTATTCCTTACATTTTATCCTATGTCGGAATCCTATCATCCTGATTAAATCATTGTCTTGTTTACCTAGGATGGTCAACATGCGCGCTAACCCTGCTTCTCAAGAGCAGGCCGAAGGCAGTGAAGCCAGGAATGAAAATCTGCCTCATCCTCCTTCACTAGCCGAGGTGATGATGGAAGCTGAGAGAAACAAGCGGGAGACAAACCGTTTGTTGGAGCGTATTGAACATAATACAGCACACCATCAGAGGGCTAACGTGGTGTCACTCAGTGATTTTATCAAATTGCATCCACCCACGTTCCACCACTCCGTCGAGCCTCTCGACGCTGATGACTGGCTTCGCAGTATCTCTCACAAACTGCATTCTGCGCTGGTAGCGGAGGCTGACAAGGTCACCTTTGCTGCATATCATCTTGAAGGCCCCGCCAGTCTATGGTGGGAGAATTATGGAGCTATGCGCCCAGCGGGCCATGTCACTACTTGGGCTGAATTCAGCGAGGCTTTCCGTGAACATCACATTCCGGAGGGTCTCATGGACCGTAAACGTGAAGAATTTTGCAGTTTCACCCAAGGCCGACTTTCTGTGGATGCCTATAGCAGGGAGTTTGGTAATCTCGCCCGATATGCAACTGAGGAAGTTTCTACTGACGCCAAGAAGCAAGCAAGGTTCCGTAAGGGCCTTAGTCCTGAGCTTCGCCGCGACCTCCGTCTGCATGAGTGCACATCTTTTTCGAAACTTGTCAACAAAGCCATCAGTGCTGAAACTGGTCAGACTGACTATGACGCAACACGCAAGCATGGACGTGACACGGGTTCCTCATCCGGTGCTGGTCCTCAGAAGCGCCGCGTGTGGGTGCCCAACACCGCCCTGCCACCCAGGTTCACACCGAGGCCATCTTTCCAGGCGCCTCGCCCTGTACAACAGTCTGCTCCAGCCAAGCCCTATGGGGGTCCAACCAATAATGCTCCTCCACGTACCAGTTCCGTGACTTGTTTCAAGTGTGGGGAATCTGGCCACTATATGCGTGAGTGTCCCCAGACCAACCCCAATCATTCTGCTAAAGCTGTTGGCCGTGGCAAGCCGACAGGAAAAGTATTCCACGCCAAGCCGGTCACCGCTTCACGTGGCCATGTCAACTGTGTCTCTGCCAAAGAAGCTCAAGAGGATCCCAACGTCGTTCTCGGTACGCTTCTTGTTAATTGCCACCCGGCATCTGTCCTTTTCGATACAGGAGCCTCTCATTCCTTTATATCTGAAAATTATGCTCGTTTGCATAACGTTGCATTCTGTGACATGCCATCCACTATGGAAATCTCTACCCCTGGGTCTAGATGGCAGACCTCTAGGGTAAGTTATGGAAATGAGATCCAAGTCGACAGACTTGTTTTCCTTGCGTCTTTGATAGCCCTTAAATCTTCAGATATTAATATCATTCTGGGTATGGACTGGATGTCAGCTCATCATGCCCAAATTGATTGCTTCTCTAGGACTGTTCAACTCACCCATCCTTCGGGGAAGATAGTCAATGTCTTGACCCGAATAGCCAAGCGACAATTATATTCTCTTAACGCCAGCCCTTTGCCAGACCTTGAGGACGTTCCGGTAGTCCGTGACTTCCCGGATGTCTTTCCAGAGGAATTGCCAGGTGTTCCACCTGACAGGGATGTTGAGTTCGTAATAGACCTCATTCCAGGAACCGTTCCGATTGCTAGAAGACCTTATAAGATGGCACCACTAGAACTAGCCGAGCTTAAGAAACAACTCGATGAGTCCTTGAAAAAGGGTTTCATCCGACCTAGCTCATCTCCGTGGGCTTGCCCCGTCCTATTCGTCAAGAAGAAGGATGGTACGGACCGGATGGTTGTAGATTACCGACCTGTCAACTTGGTCACAATCAAGAACAAATACCCGCTTCCTAGGATCAACGACCTGTATGATCAGCTCGCTGGATCCTCAGTCTTCTCCAAGATGGATTTGAGGTTGGGCTACCATCAAATAAAAATCAGAAACGGGGACATTCCTAAAACGGCCTTTGTTACTCGTTATGGCCAATACGAGTACACCGTCATGTCCTTCGGTTTAACCAACGCTCCAGCCACCTTTTCTCGGTTAATGAACTCAATCTTCATGGAGTATTTGGATAAGTTCGTCGTAGTTTATCTCGATGATATACTCATCTACTCCAAGAACGAGGAAGAACATGCCGAACATCTAAGGCTAGTGTTGAAGAAACTTCGAGAGCATCGCCTTTATGCCAAATTTTCTAAATGTGAATTCTGGTTGTCAGAAGTGACCTATCTGGGTCATGTAATATCTGGTAAAGGTATTGCTGTTAACCCTGAGCGAGTTCAAGCCGTCCTTAACTGGACTCCACCTGAATCGGTCAAGCAAGTTCGGAGTTTTCTAGGCTTAGCGAGCTATTGTCGTCGCTTTGTCGAGAACTTCTCCAAAGTTGCTAAACCTCTAACCGAACTCCTCAAGAAAGATAAAAAGTTCGAATGGACTCCACAATGTGAGCACAGCTTTCAGGAACTGAAAAGACGCCTGACCTCTGCTCCCGTACTGGTACCGCCAGACTTCTCCAAGGACTTTGTTATCTACTGCGACGCCTCGCGACAAGGACTAGGTTGCATTCTTATGCAAGATCGACACGTAATTGCTTACGCTTCACGGCAATTGCACCCACATGAGGAGAATTATCCTACTCATGATCTAGAGCTTGCAGCCGTAATCTATGCACTCAAGACCTGGCGACATTACCTCCTCGGTAATCGTTGCGAAATATTCACTGATCACCAAAGTCTGAAGTATATTTTCACCCAACCGGATTTGAATCTCAGGCAGAGACGTTGGGTTGAATTGATCACCGACTTCGACTTAGGAATAACCTACACCCCAGGGAAAGCCAACGTCATGGCTGATGCGCTAAGTCGTAAATCTTATTGTAACAACCTGATGTTACAACAAAGTCAACCGCTTCTCCATGAGGAATTTTGGAAGCTTAACCTTCACATTGTTCCTCAAGGTTTTCTCTCCACCTTGGTGGCAAAACCTACCCTTACGGATCAAATTATCAAAGCACAGAAGGTAGATCCGGGAATCTCCCGCATCAAGAGGAACATTCAGAAAGGAATTGCGGATTGTTTCTCCATTAATGATCAAGGAGTCGTATACTTCGGGAATCGACTAGTAGTTCCCAAAGTGCGCAACCTAAGGCGATTAATCCTTAAGGAAGCTCATGAATCTCCTCTCACTATTCATCCCGGTAGTACTAAGATGTATCAGGACCTACGCCAGAGGTTCTGGTGGACTAGGATGAAGAGAGAAATTGCTCAGTATATTGCTAATTGCGACGTCTATCGTCGTGTAAAAGCAGAGCATCAACGGCCTGCTGGCACCCTTCAACCCCTAGCTATTCCTGAATGGAAATGGGATAAAATTGGTATGGATTTCATTACCGGTTTTCCCAGGACCAAGAGAGGGAATAATGCTATTTTCGTCGTGGTCGATCGTCTTTCCAAAGTAGCCCACTTCTTACCTGTTCGTGAGAGTATAACCGCTAGTCAGCTGGCAGATTTGTACATCTCCCGAATAGTGTCTCTCCATGGTGTTCCTTTGGAAATTAACTCGGATCGAGGAAGTCTTTTCACCTCTCGATTTTGGGAAAGTTTCCAAAATGCTATGGGAACTCGTCTCTCCTTTAGCACCGCTTTCCACCCTCAGTCGAGTGGTCAAGTGGAACGCGTCAACCAGATTCTAGAAGACATGCTTCGAGCCTCTGTTATCTCTTTCGGAATGGACTAGGAGAAGTGCCTTCCATTTGCCGAATTCGCTTACAACAACAGCTATCAATCTAGCTTGGGTAAAGCCCCTTTTGAAGTTCTCTATGGACGACGATGTCGAACACCCCTTAACTGGTCAGAGACCGGGGAAAGAAAATTCTTTGGCCCGGACATGATTCAGGAAGCAGAAGAACAAGTTCGTATCGTTCGTGAAAAGTTGAAAACAGCCCAATCCCGTCAAAAGAGTCAATATGACCGAAAACATAAGGCTGTGACTTTCGAGGTTGACGAGAAGGCTTATCTTCGGGTCACCCCTCTGAAGGGAACCCATCGTTTCGGTATCAAAGGCAAATTGGCTCCTCGTTACATTGGACCTTTTCGCATTCTTGCCAAACGAGGAGAAGTTGCCTACCAGTTGGAACTACCTCCGCATCTCTCCAGAGTCCACGATGTCTTCCACGTTTCTCAACTCAGGCGTTGCTTCTCGGATCCTATCCGTGAAGTGGACCACGAAACGCTTGATCTCCAAGATGATCTTACATATCGAGAGTACCCCATTCGTATCCTCGATCAGGCCGAACGTACCACGCGACGTCATAATATCAAGTTTCTCAAGGTTCAATGGTCGCACCATTCTGAGGATGAAGCAACTTGGGAAAGGGAGGATCGTCTTCGACTTGAATATCCCGCCTTCTTCTCGGAGGAACCCAAATCTCGGGACGAGATTCTTTTGAGTGGGGGTGAGTTGTCACAACCTAGTTAGTCATGCATTAGAGTGTTGCATCATGTTTACTCTTTCATCAGAAACTTGAAATGGGGATGACAGAACCCCCAGTCCCCTCTGAAACCAACTAGGGTTACTAAAATAATTTTTCAATGAACCTGAAATGCCCTTCTAAAATGCCCATCATTTTTGCCTTGGTTCAGAACCTCTGCCAAAAGTGGTGCACATTTTCCTAGGCCATCCTAGGGTTTTTGATTTAAATCATAAATATTTGAATTTGGGCATTTAAAATAATATAAAATATTTAAATGCTCAAATATCTCCAAACTAAAATGTTTCATGTTGGAAATAATCCAACTATGGGCCAGGAATAGTTTGGTGAATTTTTGAAGTTGCCTAGGTATTTTATTAAATTCAACAAAGTTGCAGATATATTAAATAAAAACAGAAACAGAAAAAAAAGGGGAAAACTTCCCTGTGCGGCCCAGCCAGCTGGCCGGCCCAGCAAGCCAGCCCAGCCCACCACCGCCGTCGTCCTCCTGGCGCCAGTCGGCCAGGCGTGTGGCCGGCGCGCGCGCACGGCCGGAGCGCCACGCCACCAGCCCGTCTGCCTGCCTCCCCCCGCCAGCGCGACGCCGCGGCGCTTCTTCTCGGTGCCGCCCCGATCCCCTGGCCTTATCCCCCTCTCTCTCCCGTGCTGCTCTCTCTCTCTCTCTCACGGCCGAACACCACCGTCGCCGCCGTTCGCCATAGCCGCCGTCTCCGACCACCCCTCGCTCCCCCGACTAGCTCAGGAGCTCCGCCTCGACTCCCTCTTCCTCCCCACCGCTCCACAGCTCCCCGGAAGCCCTGCATCGCCGCCACGTCGCCGTTCCCCTCTTCGGGCTCCGACCACCGTCGCCGTCGATTCGCCGTCTCCAGCGCGTCCCCGAGCCCACTTCGACGCCCACTGCAACCGCGGTGAGCTACGCCACCGTTTCCCCCTCTCCTCCCCCTCGTTTCCCCACCGTAGCCTCCTCCCCACCACGACCGAACCTCCACCGTCGCCGAGCTCGTCGTCGACGCAGCTCCGGTGACCATTTGGTCACCCCGGCGAGTCCAACGAGTTCGCAAGACCCCGTAGAGCATCCCTAGCGCCTCGCTTCGCTCGACTTCGAGCTCCAACCCCGTTCCCGTGCACGACCGAACCCCGGCGGCCGCAGCCGAGCTCGCCGCCGTCGACTCCGGCCACCCCGACCCCAACGGACTCCGCCAAGAGCTGCGGTTTGTCCTCAGCTCCACTCCGGTGGTCTCCGCGGCCCCTCTGGTGGCCGAAATGGCCAAAACCACTCCCGCCGCCGCGTCGGGCTCGCCGGCGGCTAAACGCCGGCAGCCGACTTTGACTTTGACCACGGGTGGGCCCTGGTTGACTCCCCTGAGTCAATGACAGGTGGGGCCCAGCCCTGTTAATTAAACAGGATTAGTTTTAATTAAATTTTAATTAAAATAATCACCCTGACATGCGGGACCCACTGTCAGGTTTGACCCAGACCTGTTCAGTTGACCACTGACGTCACACTGATGTCAGGCTGACGCAGTAATTGATTTTCTGGATTTAAATTAAATCAGGAAATTCCAGAATATTATTTAAACTTCAAAAATTCATAACTTTTATTCTGTAACTCCAAATTGGACAAATTATATATGAAAAATGATCAGAAAAATCCAATCTATCCATCTGTACTATTTTCATGCATGATCAAACAAGTTAAATTGATGTTATAAACAGAATAAGGAAAAGCACTTAAAAAGGCCATGTTTGAGTTTGAAATTTGAATCTTTGATTCAAATTTATTCAAACCCTTCTGGTTTTAGTTGCATTAGCCCAACACACTCATATTGCCATGTTTCATGCACGCATCATATTGTTGCACATTGTTTGGTGATGCTTGTGTATCGATGTCCTTTGCGACAGGATCTGTCCCCGAGGAGTACCATGATCACCCTAACGAAGAACCGTATCCGTGCATCGAACCATCAGGCAAGCAACCAACCATTTGATCATATCGATACAATCCCATGTTCTCGCTCCTGCTCTCTTTTACTGCATTAAGACAACGCGATTCAAACTGCTGTGTGCTACGGTAGTTGAACCCATTTCCTCTGCATGACCTGTCATTGCCACAGTAACTAGATGAAACCCACTAGCATGTGTAGGAGTTGATTGAGCCATATGTATGTGTTGTTCCTACCTTGCTATGCCTGCTATGCTTAGAGTTGTGTCAGGTCTGGTTCATCTGGGTGATGGGCTAGAGTGAAATGATTATGTCGGTAATGAGAGTGGTGTGGTGAACACGATTTGGTAAAGGTATCGATGAGAGGCCATGTAGGAGTACATGGTGGGTTGTTGCATTAGCCCGTGGGTATTGAACCTTCACATTGTTCCTCAAGGTTTTCTCTCCACCTTGGTGGCAAAACCTACCCTTACGGATCAAATTATCAAAGCACAGAAGGTAGATCCGGGAATCTCCCGCATCAAGAGGAACATTCAGAAAGGAATTGCGAATTGCTTCTCCATTAATGATCAAGGGGTCGTATACTTCGGGAATCGACTAGTGGTTCCCAAAGTGCGAAACCTGAGGCGTTTGATCCTTAAGGAAGCTCATGAATCTCCTCTCACCATTCATCCCGGTAGCACTAAAATGTATCAGGACCTACGCCAGAGGTTCTGGTGGACTAGGATGAAGAGAGAAATTGCTCAGTATATTGCCAATTGCGACGTCTGCCGTCGTGTAAAAGCAGAGCATCAACGGCCTGCTGGCACCCTTCAACCCTTAGCTATTCCTGAATGGAAATGGGATAAAATTGGTATGGATTTCATTACCGGTTTTCCCAGGACCAAAAGAGGGAATAACGCTATTTTCGTCGTGGTCGATCGTCTTTCCAAAGTAGCTCATTTCTTACCTGTTCGTGAGAGTATAACCGCTAGCCAGCTGGCAGACTTATACATCTCCCGAATAGTGTCCCTCCATGGTGTTCCTTTGGAAATCAATTCGGATCGAGGAAGTCTTTTCACCTCTCGATTTTGGGAAAGTTTCCAAAATGCTATGGGAACTCGTCTCTCCTTTAGCACCGCTTTCCACCCTCAGTCAAGTGGTCAAGTGGAACGCGTCAATCAGATTCTAGAAGACATGCTTCGAGCCTCCGTTATCTCTTTCGGAATGGACTGGGAGAAGTGCCTTCCATTTGCCGAATTCGCTTACAACAACAGCTATCAATCTAGCTTGGGTAAAGCCCCTTTTGAAGTCCTCTATGGACGACGATGTCGAACACCCCTTAACTGGTCAGAGACCGGGGAAAGACAATTCTTTGGCCCGGATATGATTCAGGAAGCAGAAGAACAAGTTCGTATCGTTCGTGAAAAGTTGAAAACAGCCAAATCCCGTCAAAAGAGTCAATATGACCGAAAACATAAGGCTATGACTTTCGAGGTTGACGAGAAGGCTTATCTTCGGGTCACCCCTCTGAAGGGAACCCATCGTTTCGGTATCAAAGGCAAATTGGCTCCTCGTTACATTGGACCTTTTTGCATTCTTGCCAAACGAGGAGAAGTTGCCTACCAGTTGGAACTACCTCCGCACCTCTCCAGAGTTCACGATGTCTTCCACGTTTCTCAACTCAGGCGTTGCTTCTCGGGTCCTATCCGTGAAGTGGACCACGAAACGCTTGATCTCCAAGATAATCTTACATATCGAGAGTACCCCATTCGTATCCTCGATCAAGCCGAACGTACCACGCGACGTCATAATATCAAGTTTCTCAAGGTTCAATGGTCGCACCATTCTGAGGATGAAGCAACTTGGGAAAGGGAGGATCGTCTTCGACTTGAATATCCCGCCTTCTTCGCGGAGGAACCCAAATCTCGGGACGAGATTCTTTTGAGTGGGGGTGAGTTGTCACACCCTAGCTAGTCATGCATTAGAGTGT
This sequence comes from Triticum aestivum, assembly GCF_018294505.1. Classification (NCBI taxonomy): domain Eukaryota; kingdom Viridiplantae; phylum Streptophyta; class Magnoliopsida; order Poales; family Poaceae; genus Triticum; species Triticum aestivum. Next base: position 556,209,321 of record NC_057798.1, read on the forward strand.
TGCATCATGTTTACTCTTTCATCAGAAACTTGAAATGGGGATGACAGAACCCCCAGTCCCCTCTGAAACCAACTAGGGTTACTAAAATAATTTTTCAATGAACCTGAAATGCCCTTCTAAAATGCCCATCATTTTTGCCTTGGTTCAGAACCTCTGCCAAAAGTGGTGCACATTTTCCTAGGCCATCCTAGGGTTTTTGATTTAAATCATAAATATTTGAATTTGGGCATTTAAAATAATATAAAATATTTAAATGCTCAAATATCTCCAAACTAAAATGTTTCATGTTGGAAATAATCCAACTATGGGCCAGGAATAGTTTGGTGAATTTTTGAAGTTGCCTAGGTATTTTATTAAATTCAACAAAGTTGCAGATATATTAAATAAAAACAGAAACAGAAAAAAAGGGAAAAACTTCCCTGTGCGGCCCAGCCAGCAGCCGGCCCAGCCCACCTCCCTCCTCTGTCGTCTTCGTCCCGACAGAGGGAGGGGAGTGTGGCCGGCGCGCGCGCGCGCCACCGCGCCACGCCACCTCTCTCCCTGCTTGCCTGCCCTCCCCTCCTCGCTCGATGCCCCGGACGACGCCACGCCTCTCCCCCCTGCTCTCTCTCACTCTCCCTCAGTTCCTCCCTCCTCCCCTCGCTCTCTCTCTCACACAGCCGAACACCCCCGTCGCCGCCGTTCGCCATAGCCGCCGTCTCCGACCACCCCTCGCTCCCCCGACTAGCTCAGGAGCTCCGCCTCGACTCCCTCTTCCTCCCCACCGCTCCACAGCTCCCCGGAAGCCCTGCATCGCCGCCACGTCGCCGTTCCCCTCTTCGGGCTCCGACCACCGTCGTCGTCGATTCGCCGTCTCCAGCGCGTCCCCGAGCCCACTTCGACGCCCACTGCAACCGCGGTGAGCTACGCCACCGTTTCCCCCTCTCCTCCCCCTCGTTTCCCCACCGTAGCCTCCTCCCCACCACGACCGAACCTCCGCCGTCGCCGAGCTCGTCGTCGACGCAGCTCCGGTGACCATTTGGTCACCCCGGCGAGTCCAACGAGTTCGCAAGACCCCGTAGAGCATCCCTAGCGCCTCGCTTCGCTCGACTTCGAGCTCCAACCCCGTTCCCGTGCACGACCGAACCCCGGCGGCCGCAGCCGAGCTCGCCGCCGTCGACCCCGGCCACCCCGACCCCAACGGACTCCGCCAAGAGCTGCGGTTTGTCCTCAGCTCCACTCCGGTGGTCTCCGCGGCCCCTCTGGTGGCCGAAATGGCCAAAACCACTCCCGCCGCCGCGTCGGGCTCGCCGGCGGCTAAACGCCGGCAGCCGACTTTGACTTTGACCAGGGGTGGGCCCTGGTTGACTCCCCTGAGTCAATGACAGGTGGGGCCAGCCCTGTTAATTAAACAGGATTAGTTTTAATTAAATTTTAATTAAAATAATCACCCTGACATGCGGGACCCACTGTCAGGTTTGACCCAGACCTGTTCTGTTGACCTGCTGACGTCACACTGACGTCAGGCTGACGCAGTAATTGATTTTCTGAATTTAAATTAAATCAGGAAATTCCAGAATATTATTTAAACTTCAAAAATTCATAACTTTTATTCTGTAACTCCAAATTGGACAAATTATATATGAAAAATGATCAGAAAAATCCAATCTATCCATCTGTACTATTTTCATGCATGATCAAACAAGTTAAATTGATGTTTTAAGCAGAACAAGGAAAAGCACTTTAAAAGACCATAGTTGAACTTAAAATTTGAATCCTTGATTCAAATTTGTTCAAACCCCTCTGTTCTTAGTTGCATTAGCCCAACCCACTCATATTGCCATGTTTCATGCATGCATCATATTGTTGCACATTGTTTGGTGATGGTTGTGTATCGATGTCCTTTGCGACAGGTTCTGCCTCCGAGGAGTACCGTGATTACCCTAACAAAGAACCGTATCAGTGCATCGAACCATCAGGCAAGCAACCAACCATTTGATCATATCGATACAATCCCATGTTCTCGCTCCTGCTCTCTTTTACTGCATTAAGACAACGCGATTCAAACTGCTGTGTGCTACGGTAGTTGAACCCATTTCCTCTGCATGACCTGTCATTGCCACAGTAACTAGATGAAACCCACTAGCATGTGTAGGAGTTGCTTGAGCCATATGTATGTGTTGTTCCTACCTTGCTATGCCTGCTATGCTTAGAGTCGTGTCAGGTCTGGTTCATCGGGGTGATGGGCTGGGGTGAAATGATTATGTCGGTAATGAGAGTGGTGTGGTGAACACGATTTGGTAAAGGTATCGATGAGAGGCCATGTAGGAGTACATGGTGGTTTGTTTCATTGAAGCCGACCCTAAGCACTGAGATCTGTATGTGTGATTTAAGAATCAGCTACTACCATGCATTGGGCCCGAAACCAATGGACCCTCTCGGCTTCTTATTCACCCTAGTTCTCCGTCCAGGAGTTGCAAGTAGTTTCTGGTGTTTGTAGCCTACTGGAGGCCGTGGACAGCGCTGACCGTAGGGGTGGGCTGTGATGCGGTAGGTACGTGGCCGGGTGTACCGAATACCCGTTAGGTATCTCGGGAACCCTGTTCACATCGTTCAGGGCCGTATGGGAAATCTCGGCCGGACTCCCTGCGGATGGAACCTGAATAGGCGATAAACCTAGACTGGAGGCTTAGGTGATTAGGTAGGTCGTGGCCGACACCCACGTTGGGCTCCCGCTTGAAGGTTGCCGAGTACATGTCATGTAAACGACGGTAAGTGGTGAGAGCGTGTATGAAGAAGTACCCCCTGCAGGGTTAACATGATCTATTCGAATAGCCGCGTCCGCAGTAAAGGACTACTTGCTTGCCTATACAGTTCATAGACAAGTAAATGGAAACTACTAAAAGCCTCAAGATAAGTGTGAGTGCCGAGGATGGCTCTTCCGTAGGAAGACGGAGGCGGATCCTCGGTAGTGTATTGAATTGGTGAGTAGTGGACTCGTGTGCGCAAAACCATTTCAAGTTGGAGTATCGTAGGATAGCCTAGCCAAGAGTCAAAGCTGGCTTCCTGCAATAACTCCACCAACCCTTCTTGATACTATGCATGTATGTAGGATCTGATGTAAGTCTTGCTGAGTACCTTTGTACTCATGTTGCTATAATCTACATTTGTACAGAAGACGCTGCAACCCCTTCTGATGGGTTCTATGTAGACGTTGACATCAACGAGTAGGCTAAAGACCCAGGTGGTGACCCTGAGCTTGTGAAGGACCACGTAGTATAGCTAGGCTTTCCAAGCCTCTTTTATTTTACTAGTTGTCTGTACTCAGACAAGTTACTTCCGCTGCTGGTTTGTATGACTGTATGACTTGTATGTGGGGTCGTGAGACCCGTACCTTTGTGTATGTTATGTATGGCTCACTGAGCCTTAAATAAAGTACTTGTGTCATAGAGTCATGTTGTGATGCTTCGTTGTATTTGCACATATCGAGCATATTGTGTGTATGATTGAAATGCTTGGTATGTGTGGGATCTGACTATCTAGTTGTTTATCTCTAGTAGCCTCTCTTACCGGGAAATGTCTCCTAGTGTTACCGCTGAGCCATGGTAGCTTGCTACTGCTCTGGAACACTTAGGCTGGCCGGCATGTGTCCTTCTTCGTTCCTGTGTCTGTCCCTTCGGGGAAATGTCACGCTTTGAGTACCGGAGTCCTGTTAGCCCGCTACAGCCCGGTTTACCGGAGTCCTGCTAGCCCAGTGCTACAGCCCGGACCCACTTGCTGATGACCGACACGTTCGAAGCTGGGTCATGGATGCATGTCCCTGTAAGTCTGTGCCACTTTGGGTTTACGACTAGTCATGTCAGCCCGGGCTCTTTATCATATGGATGCTAGCGACACTATCATATACGTGAGCCAAAAGGCGCAAACGGTCCCGGGAAAAGGTAAGACGACACCCGTGGGGATACCGTGCGTGAGGCCGCAAAGTGATATGAGGTGTTACCAGCTAGATCGATGTGACATCGAGTCGGGGTCCTGACAATCAAAGGAGTAATAATATGCATAAATGATCTGAACATATGATCTTCCACCAAGTAAACCAATTAGTATCAACTACAAGGAGTAATCAACACTACTGGCAACCTACAGGTACCAATTTGTGGTTTTGATACAAGATTGGATACAAGAGATGAACTATGGTTTTGAGAGGAGATGGTGTTGGTGAAGATGTTGATGGAGATTGACCCCCTCCCGATGAGAGGATCGTTGGTGATGATGTTGGTGATGATTTCCCCCTCCCGGAGGGAAGTGTCCCCGGCAGAACAGCTCCGCCAGAGCCCTAGATTGATTCCGCCAAGGTTCCGCCTCGTGGCAGCGGAGTTTCGTCCCGTAAGCTTGCCCACGATTTTTTCCAGGGAAAGGGTGATGATATAGCAGAAGATGGACGCCAGAGGCCCACCAGGGGCCCAGGAGATACGGGGCCGCGCCCTATAGGAGGGGCGCGCCCCCTGTCTCCTGGACAGGGTGTGGGCCCCCTAGCCTATTTATTTCGCTCATAAATTCTTAATAAATCCAAAAAGTGGTTTCGTGGAGTTTCAGGACTTTTGGAGTTGTGCAGAATAGGTTTCCAACGTTTGCTCCTTTTCCAGCCAGAATTCCAGCTGCCGGCATTCTCCCTCTTCATGGTAAACCTTGTAAAATAAGATAGAATGGCCATAAGTATTGAGATATAATGTGTAATAACAGCCCATAATGCAATAAATATTGATATAAAAGCATGATGCAAAATGGACGAATTAGCCTCGCATGCGGCCGAAGTCTCCGAACTAAAGCGGAGGCTGGAGGCAAAACAAGGTATGTTATACCAAAGCATATCTGAACTGATATGAGTTCCAATAGTTTATATGACTGAGCTTTATGTTTATGCTCATAGCTGACACGTTTGAGGTCGAAGCCCTCTAGAGTGCGCTGAACGAAGCCAAGAAGGAGGCAGACGAGGAACGAACCTCCCGCCAAAAGCATGAGGCGGGGTTGGATGAAGTCCCACAGGAGCTCACATATGCTATAAGAAAATGTGAGTCTTTGGAGCGCAAGGTGTCGGATCAAGAATCCAAAGTTGTTGCGGCACTCCAATGTGTGAAGGAGGCCCGGGTTGAAGCCCAAGGTGCCTATCAGGAGATACGCGAAGCCAAGAAGATTGCGGCTGGTAAGACTTTTAATATGCGGAGCAAATATGTAAGGAGAAAGTATACCTTTCTGGCACGCATTTGGAGTTCTCCAGGAGCATTTGCGGATCTGCCCCGAAGTGTTGCAAATGCTGCGGATTTCTTCCGAGCTTAAGAGGGGAGCTCAACTGAGAAATTGTTCGGGTCACAGTACCTTAAGCCAGAACAGCCATTGCCCTTCAGCGATCAGCTGAAACAACTGACCGAGCTACATAGGATGGTCAAACTGGCCACGACGGATGTCATAGTCCGTCTTTGGCCAGCCGAACCAATACCTAAAAGCTACTTTGGGCTTGTGAAGCAGTTGGTCGATGCCTGCCCTCAGTTAGATGCTATAAAGCAGTTGGTCTACATCGAAGGTGCCTGGGTGGCCTTCGCCCGTGTCAAGGTACAGTGGGCGAAGATGAATGCCACAAGTCTTGCAACCGAGGGACCGCCCGCAGGCAAGGAGCATCGTACACCTGAGAAGTATTTCAATGATGTCCTCGAAGGATCCCACATTATAGAGGGCCTGTGTTCGAAGGACATCATGTTTGAATGAATGTATCCGCGATGCCCAAACTTTGTAATGAAAACAAAGAGTTCGTATAATTTAGTCTTGTTTCCTTTGAAATTATTTATCCTCCGTAATGGCCGTTTATTAAATCTGAGAGTTAGCCAGTCATCGGCTTCAGCCCCTCACGTAGATACTACAGGGGTGTTCAGAATAGCACAAAAACACACCTAACCCAACGATTTGGTCCTTGAAGGAGGTGCTAGTGCGGTGACCAGGCAGTCAGACTATGCGGCTTTATCACTCTCACTTAGCCATAGGAGTTTGGCGATAGAATTGTAGGCGCAGCCCCTGGTATTGTTCGGCGATCCGGACTCGGGCGCTATAAACACCTGACCAGGTAAAAATCAGTCCTTCGTGTGACACGGAAAAAACCGTAAGAGATTTATACTGAGTCACTGAATAGCTGACCAGCTCTCGCCGCATCATGACAGTCAGTTTTTGGCTTTCTCTACTGAGGTGTTTATCCGGCCAACCAGAAACACAATCGCAGTAGTTCTCCCTTTATTTCCTTAACCGAACAATCAGAATGTAAGGTAGTAACCACAGGAGCCGGGCAACCCAACTATTGACCCAAGACATGATTTGGAGCTGATGCATATAATGCTAAATTCGGGACGCCGAATAGCACTTGTGAAAGTGTTCAGACTTATGGTAAATTTTTAACAAATGTACATGGCTGAATGGAGCCCCTTGCGATTTAGGTCGTGTCGAGGTGTACCTGACAATCATATGACAAAAGAGGAAAAATACAAATAAGCCAGTACCAAATAGTTTGGGCAAAAACTATTTCCATTAGAGTCTGATTGATACGTCAAAACGTATTTGTTACAGATAATGCTATAAGCATCAAGGCTATTTTACATGTTGAGCGAAAGGGAGGAGGTGATCTTGACAGATCCGTTAGGTACTCCGTTGTACATCTGCGCTTCTTTTTGCCTTGGTGTGTGAACCTTTGGGAGGATTCAATGAATAAGTTTTCATAAGGGGCCGGGAAAAGGGCCCTAGACACCATAAAAAGGGTGATGTGTGTAGTAAAGAACCTGAAAAGAAAAAATCAAGTTTAAAAAAGATAGATGGGGGTCCAGGTACGGTTGAGCCGTATTGTGGACTTTATCCTTGATACCTCCGTCGCCGCCCACGGTATTTTTAGTGCATAATCATGAGCACACGGTACATATGCTGTTGTTTGGTTGGGGCGAAGATAGATGCCGGGTTGCTAATTGAGCTCCTGACGATCTGGACTATCATTCTATGGGGTAGTCCGGACCCGCTTTACAGGGTGCGGTGGCTTGATTGCCGATGTGGAGTTAGGCTTGATAAGGCCGACCTGCACCTCCAATGCGGGGGCCACGGTGTGTTCCTCAGTACGGAGGGAGCGATCCACGTTTCCATGCACTGTTATAACATTGCATGGTCCTGGCATTTTGAGTTTTAGATAAGCATAATGCAGGATCGTGTTGAAGCGGGCAAATGCAGTTTGTCCGAGCAATGCGTGATAGCCATTGCGGAAAGGGACGATGTCGAAGATCAAGTCTTCGCTTCAGAAGTTGTCCGGCGAACCAAATACGACCTCCAATGTGATTAAGCCCATGTAGCGGGCCTCTACACCAGGTATTACTCCTTTAAAGGTAGGTTTGGTGGATTTGATTCTTGACGAGTCAATACCCATTTTCTGGACTGTGTCCTGATAGAGCAGATTAAGACTGCTGCCGCCGTCCATGAGGACTCTCGTGAGGTGGAATCTATCAATAATTGGGTCGAGGACCAATGTGGCAGAACCTCCATCACGGATACTGGTCGGGTGGTCCCTACGATCAAAGGTGATCGGGCATGCTGACCATGGGTTGAATTTTGGGGCAACTGGCTCTATCGCATAGACGTCCCTTAACGCGCGCTTGCGCTCCCTTTTGGGGATGTGAGTAGTGTATATCATGTTCACTCTCTTGACCTTAGGGGGGGGGATTTCTTCTGTCCCCCGTGTTCGATGGGCGAGGCTCCTCATCGTCATCCTTGTTGGGCGACCCTTTCCCCGTGTGCTTGGTGTTTAACTTGTCGGCCTGTTTGAAAACCCAACAGCTTCTATTGGTATGGTTAGCAGGCTTGTCAGGGGTGCCGTGGATCTGGCAAGGTCAATCGAGTATTCGGTCCAGGCTAGATGAGCCGTCCTTGTTTCTTTTGAATGGCCTCTTCCATTGACCGAGCTTGGAGCCACTGAATCCGGCGTTGACCACCGTGTCTTCGGCATTTTCAGTGTTGCTCCGACACTTGTTTTTATTGTGTCGGGGCCTGCCATTTCTGTTCTTTGCTTTGGAAGTGCCAGGATCGCTGGTACTGTTGCTGCTACGGGCCAGCCAGCTATCTTCGCCTGCGCAAAAGCAGGTCATGAGTGATGTGAGGGCTGCCATGGACTTCGGCTTTTCTTGGCCGAGGTGTCGGGCAAGCCATTCGTCGCGGATGCTGTGTTTGAAGGGTGCTAGAACCTCGATGCCCAGACAGTCGACAATTTGGTTCTGTTTGACTAGGAACCGGGTCTAGAATTTTCTGGCTGACTCTCCGGGCTGCTGGACTATGTGACTAAGGTCATCGGCGTCCGGAGGTCGGATATATGTGCCCTAGAAGTTGTCTCTAAAGGCATCCTCCAGGTCTTCCCAGCTTCCAATAGAGTTTTCTGGGAGGCTGTTTAACCAGTGTCGGGCTGGCCCCTTAAGTTTGAGGGGGAGGTATTTGATGGCATGTAGATCGTCATCGCGAGCCATGTGAATGTGGAGAAGGAAATCTTCAATCCATACTGTGGGATCCGTTGTGCCATCGTATGACTCGATGTTCACGGGTTTAAACTCTTCTGGGAACTGGTTCTCCATTAGCTCATCGGTGAAGCATAGGGGGTGTGCGGCGCCTCTATATCGGGCCACGTCACGACGAAGTCCGGATGGTGTCCGTATGTGGTTTTTAGCCCGGTTGAAGTTGTGTTTGTCACGCCAGGCTTGATGGCCGTCTTCTCGCGCTGGGGCCCGCCCCCTTGATTTGTATATTGATCTGGTCTGACCGGCTCTATTATCCAGGTCATGTAATAGGTCGTAAGTGTATCCTGCAGCTACTGTTTCTCTACCTTTACGGCGGGGTGGTGCAGGCAGGTGGTCAGTTTGAGTTGCCGCTCTGTCCCGGCCACGTGGTGGTCGGTCAGGTCCGTTAGTAGCATTGCGCCTGGGTGGTATAGGCTCTGGGGCCTCGTCGTAGAATTGGGGTAGCAGCTTGCGCTTCGGGTAACTCTTGGTTGGGCGCTCGGGCCGTATTCCTCGGCTGCCAGGACATCGGTCCATCTGTCATTGAGCAGATCCTGATTAGCTTGAAGCTGTTGTTGCTTCTTTTTCATGCTTCTCGTCGTGGCTATTAGCCAGCGCTTAAAGCGCTCTTATTCGAAGGGTTCCTTTGGCACAATGAATTCTTTGTCGCTGAGGCTCTCGTCCTCTTCGGAGATCGGTACGTAGTTGCTATCCTCCAAGCCCTCATCCTCAAGGGGTCGTCGGGGTTTACTTGCCCCTCCTCCCAATCATCATGTTCGGATGTTGGTTCGATAGGGGCTTCCTCGTCTTCGGTGTTATCTGGAGTATTATTGTCTTCGGTGCCGGTATTGTTATCTTTTTCTCGGCGCGGTTTAGAGTGGCGCCATTTATGACGATGCTTCGGTGGTGCCACAGGAGAATTATTCTCGACTGGGTCCTCCCACCTTCCCCGTCATCCTCTTTGGGTGTGTCCACCATATACACGTCATATGTGGAAGTAGCCGTCCAGCATCCGGTAAGCAGCGGGTTCTGGCTTTACTCTTCTACGGCATCGTCGTCCATGCCGTCGATGTCCTCGGAAGCGTAATCGAGCATGTCGATTAGGTCCTCGACAGTGGCTACGAAGTGGGTGGTGGGTGGGATGTAAAATTATCCGCTCTCAGCCCCTAGTGCGGGCTGGGCATAGTTCGGCGGTGATCCTTCTATAATGGTGAGAGATCGCATTAAGTCCAAAGCCTTGTTTAAGAGTGGGGTCTGGACAGGGGAGCGAGAATCCATGGGGTGGGGCGGTGTAGTAGTTCCCTGGCCAAGCTTGTATAACACAAGCCTCGAGAGTTCGGAGCTAGTGCACGGAGGTGAGTCCGGCTTGATGAGGATAGAGGGAGCCAGGAGTGATTCTGGGCCGGCCGGTGAAACGACCCCCTCTGCATCTCTGATGTTGAGCTCTATGGCTGCGAAGAGTCCTGCGGGCTCTAAATTCCCGTCTTCTGACTCGGCGAGGAGTACCGGATCTGAGCCGGAGCTGTGGTTGAGGTCACGAACCCCTAGAAGATCAAGTCTCCCTGGATATCAGCAACGTAGTTTAGGTTTCTGAAACTGATCTGATGACCAGGGCGTAGCTGTTGATCTGCTCAAGATGGCCAATCGAATTTGCATGCAGTGCAAAGCCGCCAAATACGAAGATTTGGCCAGGGAAAAAAGTCTCCCTCAGGGCGGAATTGTTGTGGATGGTTGATGGAGACATCGAGCCTTCTGGTGACGACACAGTGGAACTCTCAATGAAAGCACCAATGTTGGTGTCAAACCCGGCAGATCTCGGGTAGGGGGTCTTGAACTGTGCGTTTAAGGATCGAAGGTAACAAGGAGGCAAGGGAGACAATGTTTACCCAGGTTCGGGCCCTCTTAATGGAGGTAATACCCTACTTCCTGCTTGATTGACTTTGATGAGTATAGGGGTTACAAGAGTTGATCTACCTCGAGATCGTAATGGCTAAACCCTAGATGTCTAGCATGTATGATTGTCTTCTTGCCTATGGATTAAGCCCCCCGGTTTATATAGACACCGGAGGGATCTAGGGTTGTACAGAGTCGGTTATAGAGAAAGGAAGGTACATGATCTGAACGATAGCCTTGCCATTCACGCAAGGGAGAGTCCTATCCGGACACGGGGGAGGTCCTTCTACCTTGTATCTTCACGGACCATCAGTCCGGCCCATGTCACATAGGCCGACTCCTTGAGGACCCCGTAGTCCAAGACTCCCTCCACGGGCCACCCAGACGACTTTTATGCCGGAGAACTGCTCTTCCTGCTCGTCGGATGCCGCTGAAAGAGTGGACAAAATGGTGGAAGGAGGAGCTTGGCCGGCGCCCTGCTCCTGAACAGACGTGTGTGGCCGGAGTTGGTTTCTCGCATTCCACGCGGTTTTAAATGTAGGTTTTTGAATGCGGCAAGGAGGCGGGTACAGCGTGAGAGGTCGCGTCCGCCCTGACCCCCTTGACCGTGGACCTTGACGGTGTACGTCACCTTGTGTCCAGATCTGAGATGCCACGTGTACCAGATGAATGACTCCAAGCTCGACCACCATGATGCAAGAGGTGCGAGCCGAGGAACACTGTTGGAGACACCCCCCCCTCAGAATAGCCATAATGGGTAGTAACATAGACTAGTAACATGTTCATGTTACTAGTCTATGTTACTACCTCTATGGTAACATATGTGTAGTAACATGCAACACTTCATTTATTAGGCTATAGACACATCTTGCCTTGATATGTGTGATGCTACTACTTTCCTCTCTTTCTTCATTTATTGCTTGCTACATCATCTACTTTATCTAGACATGTGTGATGTTACTACCTATGTTACTCCCACTGTGGGTAGTCTCATAATTTTCCTTATCATCATCCGAGTCCTAGAAGATCTCACCCACAGACAACATGCGCAGAAGGAGTAGAGGCGACTGGGGACGCACCACGTCGTGGGCACTCCGTACATGCTCGTGTGCATGCAGCATGCATGCTTTTCCATCGGTGCTAGCTCTAAGGCCGAGGCTGCGGTCGTCTTCGTCTCCGACTAGTCGTTGAGAAACGACGGCAAAGAGGTGTTGCAAGAGATGCGTAGGCGCAGTTGTGTGCGAGCTTCGCCGTAGCATGACGAACCGGACGTCACCGCAGATGGCGCACGCATCCATGCAGCCGAGTGTGCGCGCATGCATGTGTTATTCACGTGCATTCTGTGGACGGGTGTGTGTGCATGCATGTGTTGTGTACGTGTGTTGTGTGCTCCATGTTGTGCACGTATGTGCATGAGTTGGATCAGCATGAGTTAGTGCGTTGGCGTGTGTACATGTGTGGCTGCATGCATCCTGTACATGTGTGGCTTCTTGTGTGGTTATCAATATAAACTATAAAACATCTTCGACTTAGCATCCTGATGTATCGTCTCTAGTGGTTAGCAAAGAGTTCATGTTCTTTTATTTTTTTATAGGTGGGCAGGCGGCAAAAAACAGGGGAAAACGCGCAAGGTTCCTTGCAAACGCTCCACCGCGAGGTTCCTTCCTCCTTCTCGGTCGTCGGGAATCTATGTTCTTCAACTTTTTTTACGTGATCCTTGTTCATCCTTTTGCCAACACGCGAGACATCTAGCACCAAGGTGCACGTGTCATGCAAGAAAATGGAGATTATCAGATAAGCAGTGCGTAAGCGAGTCATGCACTTTGATGGCACCTACTACGCAATATTTTTTCTCCTCGATGGCATGTGAATAGTGCATGTACTCAACGATAGAGCACGGGATGGTAGCCATGACATGGTCAGCCCTTTTTTGGAGAGAGTACGTACTAAATAACTTTGATGTGTCCCGTCAACTCGTAGAACGGCGAGAAGCTTGCTTACTACGCCTTCTCCCTCGCTAACGCGTGCATGGTGGCTCACAGCACGAGGAGAAACTTTTGCTTACAAGCGGTGGATGTGCAGCAGTTCATTTGGTGTCAGATTGCCAGAAGTACTACTGTAGTACCATCATTATTGTTTGACTTCCGGAAGAGGCGAAGAGCGAAGCGCAAGGTCACCTACTAACCTTAGGCTAGGCGTAGTGGGAGTAACATAAGTAGGGGTACCTCCTTTTTTATTCTAGAAACAACCACACGCGAACATTGGACGGTAGCAGCACAACAACTGAATCAAAAATCAAAACCAACCAATGAACTACTACTACTGGTGAGCATTTGCTAGTACGTACTCCCTCCGTTTCTTTTTAGTCTCCATATAAAATTTGTTCAAAGTTAAACTTTATAAAGTTTGACCAACTTTGTAGGAAAAAAATATCAACATCTAGAATACTAAAGCTATATGGTATGAAAAATTAATTTCATGATGCATCTAACAATATTGATTTCATACTGTGGATCTTGATATTTTTTTCTATAAACTTAGTCAAAGTTAACAAAGTTTGACTTTGACCAAATCTTATATGCAGACTAAAAAGAAACGGAGGGAGTATCATGTACTCCGTCTGTCCATGTATATAGGGCTTAATGCGTTTTCCGAGACTAACTTTGGCCCCGTTTGGATCCATGGGTTAGAGTTAGTTTGATCTAGTTGGGGCTCAAATAGCCCTAAAGTATCCAAGCATGAGGGTTCAATTGGAGCAAGTTGCACCGAACCCACCAAAAAAACTATCCCACCCAAGAGGTGCTAATTGGAGATAGTTCTCATTGGGCCCACTAAAAATCACTTTTCTCTCTCCATCAAGTGCATTTATTGTCAATCTAACCCTGTCACCCAAACACCTCTTTGGCTACAGTTAGTTTAGGGTTAGCCATGAGTTAGTCTAACCTCTAGCTAAGTTAGAGTATCCAAACAGGAGCAGTATAGGACATGCAAGTTGCTCAAAGCATACACTCAAATTCGTACGTGAAAGGATCTTTTTTTCTAAATGGAACGTGAAAGGATCTTCGAATGATATAATTTTCAAATTATATAAAATCTTATCAATAGTCAAAGGCATCCTCAAAGAATACATTAGGCCCTATATAAAATCTTATCAATAGTCAAAACCAAGTGTTCTAAACGAGTTCAAAATGAGAAACTGGACCCACTCACGGCATGGCACGCCTGTCTCGTTTGTTTTGTTAATCAAAGTGCTTCCTCTTCTTGGCATAACAATAGAGTACAATATTTTTTTAGAATGCTCTTGGCTAACATGTGATGAGTTAGCCGACCTCAATAGACGGCAAAAATGCTAGCCCGCCGCACTTTGAGAGAGACGAGGAGCGAGAAGCGATTCGGGCTGCTGGATTACTAGAGCTAGGTGTTGCACGGAAGCCAAGAAATATGGTGATAGTGGGTTAGCCATGTAGTATGATGTAACTACACTGGGCTGTCGTGTTTCGTACTCTTCCAGTCCACTGTGGAGATGATTGGTTGATTTTATATCGCTGAATAATATAAAATATTATGAGTGCAAACGCTCCACCACGAGGCTCCTTGCTCCTTCTCGGTCGTCGGGAATCTATGTTCTTCCACTCTTTTTTTTTATGTGAGCTTTGTTCATCCTTTTGCCAACACGCGAGACATCTAGCATCAAGGTGCACGTGTCATGCAAGAAAATGGAGATAATTAGACAAGCAGTGCATAAGTGAGTCGTGCACTTCGATGGCACCTACTACACAATATTTTTTCTCCTCGATGGCACGTGAATAGTGCATGTACTCAACGACGGAGCACGAGATGGTAGCCATGACATGGTCAACCCTTTTTTGGAGAGAGTACGTACTAAATAACTTTGATGTGTCCTGTCAACTCGCAGAACAACGATAAGCTTGCTTACTACGACTAGTAGTTCATTGGTTGGTTTCAATCAGTTGTTGTGCTGCTACCGCCAATATTCGTGTGTGGATGTTTCTAGAGTAAAAAAGGAGGTACTAGTACTTACTGTGGTAAAGGTGAAGTGATGGTTGCTTTGCCCGAGCAACTTATTACTCTGGGAATATGGGAGTACCAGCGGATTCAAGGAACAGAGAAATGATGGTTGCTTCGTTCGAGCAACTTACTGTGGCGAAGGTGGGGCTCTGTGATTTGACTACTCACAAGTCATTACTACCTTGGCACAACGACCAGGGTGAATCTTTCCCTGCAGTTGTGCACTCAATATTGTTGCATGGTAGGTGGAGCCGGATGAAGGATGTCCCACATGTCGGTGAAATGAAGTTGAATTGTTTGTGGCATTGCTATCAATCCTTCAGAATTTGTTTATGTACGCATAATTTTAATGAAATTGTACTATGATGCTATGAAGGTTTCAACTTTGGTTCCCACAGGAAAAAAATGTTTCAACTTAGGATTCATGTCTCTTGCCTCAAGATTATCTCGTTACAACATTCCATCAAATACAAATGAAACTACCATGGCTGCTAATGCATCTCAATGGTTTGTAGATCAGCGCCAATATTCTCATCACAACTGAAGACAAAGTTGTGAGAAGGTGTACAAATAAAGAAAAATATATAATTGATCGATGTTGTTCGTAGGCATGGCTCCATTTCCTCGGCATAGTGTTCATTGCTTGGCAGCTAGTTTCACCCAGCTCTGTAGCAAAAAAAGAGGTGTATGGAGGACACCACAATCCGATCATTTTGTGCAGCTACACTAAAATCGAGCGGACCATCCCTGTTTGCAAAGATATCCAGTCAGTGTGATTATAATAATAGTGGAACTAGATGATGAAACATAACACACACAAATAGAAGTTGATCACCTCTACGATCTCTCTATAGGACTAACTACTTGTTGGAGAATATTAGGCAGGGAGTTGGATGAGGAGGATAGCAAAACCAATCTCCCTTTCTGTAGTCCCACAGAAATGTAAAAACGTTGCCTGTGTGACATTTTGGCGGAACTGCACAAAACACTCTTAAGAAAAAAGTGATTTGTGTAGTTCACCAAAAGGTCGCAATAGCAACGAGGTGAAAATGGATAGTGTCGGATATCGGGTTCCGGCAAAACCCTCAAGGTTCAAACTCTGGGGTGCGCACGAAGATCTCCTCCTACCGATTCACGCCCTCAGCCTCGCCGCGATCCCCAAAGTAGATCGATGAACTCACAGCACAAGAGACACGAGGTTTATACTAATTCAGGCCACCGTTGTGGTGTAATACCCTACTCCAGTGTGTGGTGTGGTGGTTTGCCTCTTGGGCTGATGATGAACAGTACAAGGGGAAGAACAGCCTTGCAAGGCAAGGTGTTCTTGTCTGTGGGAATGCGCCAGAAGGAGATCCGGTCGAGCTGCCCTCCTACTGCGGTGACTAGCCCTATTTATAGAGGCCCTGGTCCTCTTCCCAAATATTGAGTGGGAAGGGATCCAACAACAGCCATTTTGAAAGGGGACAGCCAGTACAAGTTATCCTGACTAAAGGTGGTCTTCGCCTGCCAAAGGCTCTGGTCATGACACCGTCTTGGGCTCCATGGTGACCTCCGTTCTGCCGTCCTGCTAGTCTTGGTCTCGTTGCACCAATATGGAAACCTTTGCCTGATCCCTCGGTACCCCGCGCCTGCGCTTGCCCCCTTTGTACCAAAGGGGAAACAAGGACACTGCGTGGGCAGGCGCCTGCCTGGCGCCCGCCTGGCCTTGATCATCATGGCTTGCGTCATGAGCACCTCGCGAGGTACCCCTTGCCTTGATCTTTCTACCTCCTCTTGAGCCTTCCTGGCGAGGCCACTCCTGAGGAGGCCTCGTGTCGTCCGCCCCGTGAGGCTTGGCCCCTCGCGAGGGTCTTGGGTGCCTTGGTCAATGAAGATGGGCCGTAGTGGGCCACCGATTGAGCCACACTGCGGGCCGCAGGCAGGCAAGTCTAGGGACCCCCGTTCCCAGAACGCCGACATTAGCCCCCGGGCCCAAGGCGCGCTCGGACTTGGCTGAGCAGCGAAGCCAAAGGACAAGTGTGGAGCGCTGTTGGTCCCAACAGCCCGCGGCCTTGGACGACGTGTGGTGACTGATTGGACGTGGGCGTCTCTGCTTCCCCATGCTGCCCCAATATCCGCCTTGCTAGGCGGCCACGATGCCTTACACAGTTATTTCCTCCCTGCTGGCAGCGTGCTTCCTATCCCCCTTTTTCCTCGAGTCTCTGCTCCCGCTCCCAGTCTGAATTGAGCTCTGCTCCCCCATTGCCATGGCGCCAAATAGTGAGGAGAAAGGGAAGAAGCCTCTGCCCTCAACCAACTTGCCCCCGGCAATCGAGCCCGTCGTCGGCCGGTCCCTGGTGCTCAACCTGGAGGCCATGGGAAAGGTCTGCCCCGCGCTTGCCTCCGGCTTCAACGAGTGTGGGAAGACGATGGCTTGGTCCGCGTCTCATGCCTCCATTGACAGGATAGCCACTGAGGTTCGGTTCTTCGTCGACACCCTGTGGGCTGGCCTGGTTCCCCCATTCTCCGCCTTCTTCAATGCAGTGCTCTCCCATTATCAGATCCATATGATGCATCTTGATCCCCAATATGCTACCCTTCTCGCTGTCTTCGCCTTTGTTTGCGAAGCCATGGTGGGCATTGCTCCTTCCGTCACCCTCCTGCGCCACTTCTTCTCGCTCCACCTGACCGATCCTTTGCAGTGCTCGGGGTGCGTGAGCTTCCAGGCTGTGGCTGAGACGGCCGCCTTGGGGATTGGTTTCGACCTCCTGTCATCCACGAGCGGGTTCCGAACATGGTGGCTGTATGTGGATGTCAGAGTGCCCGACCCTCTGCTTTCTCCTCCGTTGTTGCCCGCTGTCCCCAATCCCGGTTGGGGCCACGAGAAACTCGTGAGCCCCCGGCTCTCCTTTGTCTGGTACCGACTGAGGAGACTAAGAGATCTCGGTGTGACTGCGCCCCGGGTGGTGAAGGAGTTCCTCCGGTGCCGCGTTGCTCCTCTCCAACACCATTCCCGATCGATGTGGGCCCTGACCGGCGACCGGGACCGCACAAGGCTTCAGGAGACAGAGCTTGCACCCGAAATGCTGAGGATGGTGCTTGAGGTCTTGACTGGCGACCCCTCGCCGAGCGATATTCTGCATGGGGGTAGCCTCCTGTATCTCTGCTCGAACAGGGCCGAGTTCGCGGGGTAGATGCCTCTCTTCGACCAATGGGGGTTCCTACCGCCTGGCCTAGCGAGGCCTCATGAGAATCCTATAGTTGTGGCTCCCTTCCTTGCCGCCAGCACAGATCGTGCCCCGAGAGTGGGCGCAGGGGGGCAAGCATCGCTCGAGGATGGAGGCTCGGGTTCGGTGGCGCCGACGCTGCATGGGGCTCCTGAAGCGTCATCCCCTGGAGCTCGTGAAGCCCGCCTTGAGGTGGTCATTGATGGGGGAACGCAACCCGCGGCTCCCGAAGCCGAAGCTCCTGAGGCCTCTGCAGGCGACGGGGGGTGGTGCCTGATTGCTCCTCTCAGCTTGGCGCCTCTGAGGTCGGCCGCCTTGGTGATTCTCCATCCATGCCACGCGTTGGTCCTCACGTCACGCGCCTGGGTCAGTTCCTTGTGGACTTCGCCGCACTCCGCAAGAGGAAGGAGCCTTCGAGTTGCAGCGGTCGTACCTTCCAACCATTGAAGCATTGGAAGTACTTCCCCATAGATGAGTAAGTACCTTGTCCTTGTAATTCTTCAATTGCTGCTCCCATTCCTGATTGTGACTCTTAAGGATCCCTCCTGTCAAGCCTACGGAGTCTCCTGAGAAGCAACCTTCTCCGACCTTGCCTTGATCGCTGACCTTGAGCGTCCCGAGCCTGCATGCTGCCCCTGGCGCGGGGTTGCTACGTCTTGAGCTTGTGTTGGTTTTCATTGAATAGGAAAGGGTGATGCAACACAGTAGCGTAAGTATTTCCCTCAGTTTTTGAGAACCAAGGTATCAATCCAGTAGGAGGCTCCTCACAAGTCCCACACACCTACACAAACAAACAAAGAACTCGCAACCAACGCGATAAAGGGGTTGTCAATACCTTCACGAAAACTTGTGAAAGTGAGATCTGATAGAGATAATATGATAAGATAAATATATTTTTGGTATTTTATGATTTAGATTGGAAAAGTAAAGATGCAAATAAAAGTAGATTGCAAGCTTATATGATAAAGGATAGACCCGGGGCCATAGGTTTCACTAGAGGCTTCTCTCAAGATAGCATAAGTATTACGGTGGGTGAACAAATTACAGTCGAGCAATTGATATAAAAGACAATAATTATGAGATTATCTAGGCATGATCATGTATATAGGCATCAGATCCGTGACAAGTAGACCGACTCATGCCTGCATCTACTACTATTACTCCACACATCGACCGATATCCAGCATGCATCTAGAGTATTAAGTTCATAAGAGCAGAGTAACGCTTTAAGAAAGATGACATGATGTAGAGGGATAAACTCATGCAATATGATATAAACCCCATCTTTTTATCCTTGATGGCAACAATACAATACGTGCCTTGTTGCCCCTGCTGTCACTGGGAAAGGACACCGCAAGATTGAACCCAAAGCTAAGCACTTCTCCCATGGCAAGAAAGATCAGCCTAGTAGGCCAAACCAAACCGATAATTCGGAGAGACTTGCAAAGATAACTCAATCATACATAAAAGAATTCAAAGGAGATTCAAATATTTCTCATAGATAAACTTGATCATAAACCCACAATTCATCGGATCTCGACAAACACACCGCAAAAAGAGTTACATCAAATAGATCTCCACAAGAGAGGGGGAGAACATGGTATTGAGATCCAAAAAGACAGAACAAGCCATCTAGCTAGTAACTATGGACCCGAAGGTCTGTGGTAAACTACTCACAGCTCATCGGAGAGGCCTTGGGGTTGATGTAGAGGCCCTCCATGGTGGATTCCCCCTCCGGCAGAACACCGACGACGGCTCCAAGATGGGATCTCGTGGATACAGAAGGTTACGGTGGCGGAAATATTTCTCTGGTTGCCCCCTCGATGGTTTCAGGGTATATGGGTATATATAGGAGGAAGATGTACGTCGGTGGACGCTCGAGGGGCCCACGAGATAGGGGCGCGCCCTCCACCCTCGTGGCCGCCTCGGGAGCTTCTTGACTTGCACTCCAAGTCCTTTGGATCACGTTTGTTCCAAAAATCACGCTCTCGAAGGTTTCATTCCGTTTAGACTCTGTTTGATATTCCTATTTTTCGAAACACTGAAATAGGCAAAAAAAGACAGCAATACGGGTTGGGTCTCCGGTTAGTAGGTTAGTCCCAAAAATGATATAAAAGTGTAAAGTAAAGTCCATAAACATCCAAAACAGGTAATATAATAGCATGGAACAATCAAAAATTATAGATACGTTGGAGACGTATCAAGCATCCCCAAGCTTAATTCCTGCTCGTCCTCGAGTAGGTAAATGATAAAAACAGAATTTTTGATGTGGAATGCTACCCAGCATAATTCTCAATGTAATTTTCTTTATTGTGGCATGAATGTTCAGATCCAAATGATTCAAAATAAAAGCTTATAAAACATAAAAATAGTAATACTCAAAGCATACTAACAAATAATCATGTCCTATCAAAATAGCATAGCCAAAGAAAGCTTATCCCTACAAAATCATATAGTTAGGCCATGCTTCATTTTCATTACACAAAATACTCCCATCATGCACAACCCCGATGACGAACCAAGCAATTGGTTCATACTTTTTAACGCGCTTCGGCTTTTTTTCAACTCTTACGCAATACATGAGCGTAAGCCATGGACATAGCACTATGGTGGTATATGGTGGTGGTTGTGAGGACAAAAGGGAGAAGATAGTCTCACATCAACTAGGCGTATTAACGGGCTATGGAGATTCCCATCAATAGATATCAATGTGAGTGAGTAGGGATTGCCATGCAACGGATGCACTAGAGCTATAAATGTATGAAAGCTCAATAAAAGAAACTAAGTGGGCGTGCATCCAACTTGCTTGCTCACGAAGACCTAGGGCATTTTGAGGAAGCCCATCATTGGAATATGCAAGCCAAGTTCTATAATGAAAAATTCCACAAGTATATGAAAGTGACAACACAAGAGACTCTCTATCATGAAGATCATGGTGCTATTTTGAAGCACATGTGTGGAAAAAGAGATAGTAGCATTGTCCCTTCTCTCTTTTTCTCACATTATTTTTTTCTTTTTTTTCTTTTTCTTTCTTTTTTTCTTTTCTTCTTTTTCCTTTTTGGTGGGCTTCTTTGGCCTTTTTTTTCATGGGCTTCTTTGGCCTCTTTTTTTTTATAAAGTCCGAAGTCTCATCCCGACTTATGGGGGAATCATAGTCTTCATCATCCTTTCCTCACTCGGGACAATGCTCTAATAATGAAGATCATCACACTTTTATTAATTTACAACTTGAGAATTACAACTCAACACTTAGAACAAAATATGACTTCTATATGAATGCCTCCGGCGGTGTACCGGGATATGCAATGAATCAAGAGTGACATGTATGAAAATTATTAAGGTGGCTTTGCCACAAATACGATGTCAACTGCATGATCACGCAATGAGCAATATGACAATGATGGAACGTGTCATAATAACGGAACGGTGGAAAGTTGCATGGAAATATATCTCGGAATGGCTATGGAAATGCCATAATAGGTAGGTATGGTGGCTGTTTTGAGGAAGGTAAATAATGGGTGCATGATACCGGCGAAAGTTGCGCGATATAATAGAGGCTAGCAAAGTGGAAAGGTGGGTGTGTGTATATCCATGGACTCACATTAGTCATAAAGAACTCATATACTTATTGCAAAAATCTACTTAGCCCTCGAAGCAAAGTACTACTATGCATGCCCCTGGAGGGATAGATTGGTAGGAAAAGACCACCGCTCGTCCCTGACTGCCACTCATAAGGAAGACAATCAAAAGAGTACTTCATGCAACAAATTCGTGTCACAACTTTTACCATGCGTGCATGCTACAGGACTTGCTAACTTCAACACAAGTATTTATCAATTTCATAATTACCCACTAGCATGATTCTAACATTACTACCTTTATATCTCAAAACAATTATCAAGCATCAAATTGATCCTAGTGTTTAATGCACTTTCTATGATAGTTTTTATTATACCCAACTTGGATGCCTACCATTCTAGGACCAATTTTATAACCATAGCAAATACCATGCTGTTCTAAAAGACTCTCAAAATAATATAAGTGAAGCATGAGAGATCAACAATTTCTTCAAAATTAAGCCACCGTCGTGCTCTAAAATATATAAGTGAAGCACTAGAGCAAAAATTATCTAGCTCAAAAGATATAAGTGAAGCACATAGAGTTATTCTAATAAATTTTAATCAAGTGGGCTTCTCACAAAAGGTGTGTACAGCAAGGATGATTGTGGTAAACTAAAAAGCAAAGACTAATATCATACAAGACGCTCCAAGCAAAGCACATATCATGTGGCGAATAAAAATATAGCTCCAAATAAAGTTACCAATGAACGAAGACGAAAGAGGGGATGCCTTCCCGGGGAATCCTCAAGCTTAGGCTTTTGGCTATTCTTGAATATCTTGGGGTGCCATGGGCATACCCAAGCTTAGGCTCTTGCCACTCCTTATTCCATAGTCCATCAAATCTTTACCCAAAACCTGAAAACTTCACAACACAAAACTCAATAGGAAATCTCATAAGCCCCGTTAGTGCAAGAAAGAAAAACCACCACATAAGGTACTGTAATGAACTCATTCTTTGTTTATATTGGTGTTAAAACTACTTTATTCCAAGTTCTCTATGGTTCATACCCTTACATACTAGCTATAGATGCATCAAAATAAGCAAACAACACACGAAAGGCACAATCTGTCAAAAACAGAACAATCTATAGCAATCTGTAGCTTTAGGTTACTTCTGGAACTCCAAAACTCCTACCAAAATAAGAAGCCCTAAGAAATTTGTCTATTGATCTACAAAAAAAAGAATCAACGCAAAAGGACGTTTCTTTGATTTATTGATTTTTTTCTCGTGAGTGCAAAGTTTCTGTTTTTCAGCAGAATCAAATTAACTCATACCATAGGTTATCCTATAGGTTCTACTTGGCACAAACACTAAATAAAACATGAAAACACATCTAAACAGAAAGTAGATGCAAATTTTATTACTAAACAGGAATGAAAACCAAGAACACAAAGAAAATTGGGTTGCCTCCCAACTAGCGCTATCGTTTAACGCCCCTAGCTAGGCATAAAAGCGAAGATAGATCTAACTAGTGCCATCTTTGGCACTTGATTCATAAGTAGCTCGCATGATAGATTCATAAGGTAATTTAATCTTGTTTCTTGGAAAGTGCTCCATGCCTTTCCTTAATGGAAATTGGAATCTAATATTCCCTTCCTTCATATCAATAATCGCGCCAATAGTTCTAAGGAAAGGTCTACCAAGAATAATAGGGCAAGAAAGATTGCAACCAATATCAAGGACGATAAAATCAACGGGCACAAAATTTCTATTTGCAACAATGAGGACATCATTGATTCTTCCCATTGGCCTTTTAATGGTGGAATCCGCAAGATGCAAATTTAAAGAGCAATCATCAAGATCATGGAAATCTAGAATCCTCTCCTGCATGTCATCCTGGGCTCTAGGCACTCTGGCAAACACATTGGTGGTAGTCTTGCCCTTCCTCTCCTGCATGTCATCCTGCAGCTGCTCCACAACTGACTGAATCTCAGTTACCTTGACATCTAGATCATAGAATTTTTGTTCCATGATTCTTTCCAGGCTCTCCTGGTTTTGAGTTAGGGTGGCCAACCCCTTCTTAATCCTCAGAAATGATGCTATCAAGTAACCAAGCTGCTCCTGTTTGGTTTTCAAGAAATATTCAGATGCCTCCTCTTGAGTTGGCATCTTGGCAGCCTTCTCCTTCTTTGCCTTCTCCTTCTTCTCCTGAGCTTGAACTGATTGTGGATCATCTTCATTCATGACAACCTCATTGTCCTCAAAGTCTGGACAAAGTGGAAAGTGTTCCTTATCCAACTGATATTTTCCTGTGCCCATCTTTGAGTTTATCAATTCTTGAATATGAGGTGCATATCCACAGCTCCTCTTCTGATCTGTTGCAGTCCTCTTGATTGTTTCAATGATCAGGCTCATGACTTTGAACTTCTGTGGCACATCAAACACATGCAACATGTTGATGGCATGCCCTCTGATCATGTTATGGTCACCAGACTTGGGCAACAAAGTGTGCCTCAGAATCCAATTTATGGTTGGCAACCCTGACAGTAGAAAGTGGACTGATCCAAAAGTGAAAGTCTCTAGAGCTTTGTCTGGGATCTCCTTGTACATGTGTGCCATGGTATTGTGTCCCATTTTCTTCTTGGCATATACATCCAGATCATCATCATTTTCCTTTGGGGCATTTATCAGTTTTGCCCATTCTTCAATAGTGGACTGGTACCTTGTACCTTCAGACATCCAAACTATTCTTCCATCTGGGTAAAAATGTGTTGTGGAGTAGAATTGCATGATAAGTTCATCATTCCAGTTGGTGAGCTTTTGTGCAACAAAATCTGCAACTCCACAATCAACAAAGCTGTCTTGCACTCCAGGATAGTGCTGTTCATTTTCCTTGATGAATTTCCAGTCAACCCACCTCATGTCACAGACTATGGTCTTCTTGTGCAACAGAATTGTCTCATAGAAGTCCTGCTGTTCCTTTGTATGGAACCTGTAATCAACAGCAGTTCTTCTCCTTGTGGCATATGGATCTGCCATCCTCCATATCCTCAATCCTGAGTCTTGTCTGATGTTCATGTCCTCAGCCACAGGATGGGCATCATTGTGATCTGGTATCTTTGGCTTGAGCTTCCTTAGAACCTGTCCTTCTTCATCTTCCTCCTTAGCAATCTCAGGCACTGGGGCCTTGTTCTTCTCAGCAGCTAGAATACTCCTGGTATTCCTCTTTGGTGCAGACTTGGCCTTGGGGGCAGCTTTGGGTGCTTCCTTGGGCTTAGATGTTGCAGCCCCAGATCTGATTGCATCACCCATAAGCTTTGGTGCCTTTGGTGCTGGTGCAGAAAGCTCTTCCTCTTCCATCATGGAAGGTTGCCCTACAACTCTGGCCATGGTCTTCTTGAACCTTTCCTTCCTCTTCTTGCTTTCATCAGATGGCTCTTTGGGATCAGGATTTTCAGGCAGTTGAGTTGATGCTCTGGCCTTGGGCATAGGTTGCCTTCTTGCAGGCCTTTTAATCTTCATGCCTGGCTTTATATCCTTTGCTGAGCCATATTCCTTCTTGAGCACCACTTTCTTGGAAGTAGCCTCATCTTCCTCAGCTTTGTAATCTTCATCCTCTGAATCTGAAGTTCTTTTCCTCCTTTGCCTAGTTGCAGCCTTAGGCAAATTGCTAGGAGTACTTCTGCTCCCTTCATCTGAAGTACTGGAGGGACTAGTGCCCTCACTCAAGTCCATCTACTCTTCTGACCTGTTCTGGCTATCACTTTGATCAGACATACTGCAAAAGCTGACTGCTGACCCTGTGAAGAGTTATAGATGAGATAGAAAAGATGAGCATCACAAAATGCAGAGGTTTTTGCAAAAGAATGACTCAAAAGTTCAGTCTTAGTTTTCCACAGAAAGCATTTCGGATCCACCGATTTTCACATTCGGTGATACCGAAGCAGTTTTGGAACCTAAAATGATGATCTCGGTTGGACCGAGTTTCAGTTCGGTGGTACCGAGACTGCTAGGGTTTCACAGAATCCTCAAATCGGTTGCACTGATTAGTAATTCTCGGTCAGACCGAGAGTCACTAGTGCAATGGCATAAGCCAAATCGGTGAGACCGAGTTTTTCAACTCGGTGGGTCCGAGATGGTTTCGGCGGAAATCTAACCCTAAAAATTTGATTCACATCTAATCTATGAACTACTTTGGCTGGATAGAAGAGTTTCAATCGTGGCAAGAATCAATATGAAAACAATGTGCCAGGAATGAGACGTGGATAGCACAAAGATTAAGTCCATACCCTAACTTGGCGGTGGACTTGCTACGCCGGCAACGGCGGGGACGAAATCCGTTGACGGCGGCGGAGACCAGCGACAGGAGGCTGCTGGCGACGAGGAGACAATCCGGAGACCATGATGGCAGAGCGAGCTATTGCGCGGGCGAAAGGTTTCGGAGAAATTTCCAAAATTTTGCCCGTGGCTATATATAGCCCAACCTTGTCAGTGTGACCGAGTGGAACAACTCGGTGGCACCGAGATGCATAACTGTGTTTAGTTACAGCAAATCGGTGAGACCGAAAAGTTCAAATCGGTTGCACCGAGATTGAAAACTCAGATCAACTTGATGATCTCGGTAGGACCGAAATGGAAGGATCTGTCAGACCGGGAATCACTAAAAGGTTTTGGAAGTTTAAGTCTATGAAGAATTGGGGACTCCGAGTGCTCCTCACCCAGAGTGGTTCGAATCTGACTTGATCAAATTTTGTGATGTAGCATGAATAGAGTTTGAGACGAGAAAAGCATAGATAGCTAAAGAAGGTTCTTAGGCATTCTTGTCCATCCACTTGGCACAAAGAAAATAATCCAAACAAACAAAACAACAAGTGGATGTCCTTGAATGAGTAAAATATGCACCAACATGCTCACACAATAAGATGGCTAATGAAATATGTGGCAAAGCATGCACAACCAATTCTAGCATCTATCAAACAATTGGCGATGACTAGGTCATCTATATATGAGTATATTGACTTAGGAGTCAAATGAGAACATTTGATCATAGGTCATACTCATCGTTTAAGCTCAAGTGGGGTTACCACTTTTACATAATGCATTAATGTGTTCACACCATTAGAGTTGCTTTGACTCAATTCTTAGAGTTAAGCTCCCTCTAGAAGTGAGATCCCCCCTTAGAGGGATGAACTAACCTTGGGTTTTGTCGATGATGACTTCATGTAGGTGTTGAAGATGTAGATGCTCAATGTTGATGTAGATCATTTGGAGCAATCCTTTGGAGTGAGTTGCACTTTCAACTTGCCTACATGGGTTAGTCCCACAAGGAACAAACAAGAGTATCCATAGACATAGAGTGATGCACACACAAGATGATGTCCATGAAAACATTAGGTTACCTAGTACCTTGCCTTACCAACATGAGGGTTTGTGACTCCTTGAACTAGTGCAAGATGTGAAAGTTGATTGCACTTGTTCTTGCCAAAATGATATGAGTGAAGAATGTTGGCGGAGTCACCCTCAAGAACTCTCTAGTTCTTCTTCTTAGGGATCCACATCATCTTGATGGGAAT
The DNA here is from genome assembly GCF_018294505.1 of Triticum aestivum. Lineage (NCBI taxonomy): Eukaryota > Viridiplantae > Streptophyta > Magnoliopsida > Poales > Poaceae > Triticum > Triticum aestivum. The sequence continues at coordinate 556,236,123 of NC_057798.1, forward strand.
CCTTGGAGTTGTAGTTGTACTTGATGAAGTAGAACTTGACGTAGTCTTGGGGACCCACTTGAACGAGGCTTTAGGTGCTTCTTCAAATGCATCAATCCCTTCTTGAAGCTTGTCCTTGCCTTTGTTCTTGTGGTCTTGTGGTGGAAGATCATCTTGAGCTTGTGTCCCCTTGAAGGAAGTAGGATCATACTTCTCTTGTTGAGGAACAAACTTTGTCTTGTGGTATTGATCTTCTTCCCACTCAACTCCATTGGCATTGAACTTTCGTTCAAAACCAACACCTTGATTCTTCCGGTGCCTTCCTTGCTTGCTTACAATTTCCTCTAATTGCTTACTCCCGGCAAGGCTCTTGTAAACACCTATCTCTATAATTCCCTTCAATAAACTATTTTCTTGATCAAGTGTAACTTGGCTAAGAGAATCATTAGTGGAATCAAGAGAACTACTAGAAGCAACAACATTGGATTTGACATTATTATTGTTACTACTAGATGAAGTATCTTTCTTGTACTTGTTACTAGACATGACTTGAGGCATGTAAGTAGATAAGAGTAAACGCTTGGCAATGTAAGAAGAACTTTTCTTGCGGAGATCATCATTGATTGCCTTTAAGAACTCATGCTCTTGCTCAAGATTGAGTTTTTCAAAGCGTAACTTCTCATGAGCCCTTAAAAGTTCTCGATGATCTTCGAAGATGGTTTCATGAGCCAACTTAAGAGTGTTTAGTTATTTAGTTAGAAGCTCAATTTTCTCCTTATCATTGTCATTCGTTTGATTAGCATGATTAATTGACGTTTCATCATAGTATTCATCACTAGAGTTGTCAACAAGTAAATCATCATCCACAAGCAAGTCATCTTCATCACTATTGAAATCAACATACTCAGGATGTGTTACCTTTGGACCTTTGGCCATGAAGCATCTTCCAACACCTTCATTTGGTGAGTCAAATATGTCGTAGGAGTTGGTTGACACAAGTGCTAGACCGGCAACACCTTCATCTTGAGTATGTTCGGAGTCGGAGTGATAGCTTCTCTCGGAGTGATTGTCGGAGTCGGAGCCGGAAACCCATTCACCAACATGAGCTTGATGTCTTTGTTTTGTGTAGCTCCTTGATGACTTGTCCTTCCTTTCTGAATCCTTGCTTCTCCATGAGGGTCTTCGTTCATAACGATCATCTCTACTCCTCCTCTCTCTTGGTGGTGATTCTTCTCTTTTGCTTCTTATTTTTGGAGAATCTTCTCTTCTTTTGTAGGGTGCCGTAAACTCACTGGAGTAGTGTCCAGGCCTCCCACAATTGTAGCAATTGCGCTCTCGACTAGAAGATCTCTTGTCATGATAAGACCTTGACTTGGAGCTTCTTTCTTTGCTTCTACTTTTGTAGAATTTGTTGAAGTTCTTCACCATTAAGCTCAATTCTTCATTGAAGGTTTGTTTCTCACTTGATGATGTGGGGGCTTCACTTGAGGCTTTGTAAGCACCACTTGACTTGTTGTGAAGTTCCTCCTTGCCCTTGAGTGACATCTCATGAGCAACAATTCTTCCAATGACTTCCGTTGGCTTCAGATTTTTGTAGTTTGACATCATTTGGATCAATGTGCACACGGTATCATACTTTCCATCCAATGCTCTTAGGATCTTCTTGATGATGAATTTGTCGGTCATCTCTTCACTTCCTAAGCCGGCAATCTCATTTGTGATAAGAGCAAGCCTAGAGTACATTTCAGCGACACCTTCACCATCCTTCATTTTGAACTTGTCAAGCTGACTTTGGAGCACATCCGACTTGGATTCCTTGACGGATTCGGTGCCTTCGTGCATATCAATCAAAGTATCCCAAATTTCCTTTGCATTCTCAAGACGGCTGATTTTGTTGAACTCTTCGGGGCACAACCCGTTGAAGATGATATCACAAGCTTGAGCGTTGTATTGCAGCATCTTCAATTCTTCCGCATTCGCTTCACGGTTCGGTTCTCTCCCATCAAAGAATTCACCTTGCAAGCCAATACAAATAATTGCCCAAACGGCGGGGTTATGTCCGAGAATATGCATTTTCATCTTATGCTTCCAACTAGCAAAATTAGTACCATCAAAGTAAGGACCTCTACGGTGATAATTTCCCTCGCTAGACGCCATACTCTCCTAGGTTGTGAAACCAAGGCTATGACCACCAAAAGCGATGGAAATCAAAGAAAATGGAGACCAATGCTCTGATACCACTTGTAGGACCTTGAAGTATGTCTAGAGGGGGGTGATTAGACTACTTGACCAATAAAAACTTAACCTTTTCCCAATTTTATAGTTTGGCAGATTTTAGCTATTTCAGGACAAGTCAAGCAATCATCACACAATTCAAGCAAGCATGCAAAGAGTGTATAGGCAGCGGAAATTAAAGCATGAAACTTGCAAGAAAGTAAAGGGAAGGGTTTGGAGGATTCAAACGCAATTGGAGACACGGATGTTTTTGGCGTGGTTCTGATAGGTGGTGCTATCGTACATCCACGTTGATGGAGACTTCAACCCACGAAGGGTAACAGCTCCATGAGTCCACGTAGGGCTCCACCCACGAAGGGTCCACGAAGTAGCAACCTTGTCTATCCCACCATGGCCGTCGCCCATGAAGGACTTGCCTCACAAACTCCTTGGTTCAACTCCACAATCTTCACGAAGTAGGCGATATCCTTGCCCTTACAAACTCCTTGGTTCAACTCCACAATCTTGTCGGAGGCTCCCAAGTGACACCTAGCCAATCTAGGAGACTCTCCAAGGAGTAACAAATGGTGCGTTGATGATGAACTCCTTGCTCTTGTGCTTCAAATGATAGTCTCCCCAACACTCAACTCTCTCTCATAGGATTTGGATCTGGTGGAAAGAGGGTTTGAGTGGAAAGCAACTTGGGGAAGGCTAGAGATCAAGATTCATATGGTAGGAATGGAATATCTTGGCCTCAACACATGAGTAGGTGGTTCTCTCTCAGAAATGGTAAGTTGGAAGTGTAGTTCGTTCTGATGGCTCTCTCCACGAATGAAGAGGAGGTGGAAGGGTATATATAGCCTCCACACAAAATCTAACCGTTACACACAATTTACCAAACTCGGTGGGACCGAATCGTTAAACTCGGTCGGACCGATTTAGTAAACCTAGTGACCGTTAGTGATTTTCGGTGGGACTGACATGCATCTCGGTGAGACCGATTCGGTTAGGGTTAGGGCATAACGTAATCTCGGTGAGACCGATTACACAAACTCGGTGAGACCGATTTGGTAATAAGCTTTCCAGAGAGTTGGTCAGGTAAACTCGGTGGGACCGATTTGCTCTTTTCGGTGAGACCGAAATGTTACAAAAAGGAAACAGAGAGTTTACATTGCAATCTCGGTGGGACCGATCGCTCACTTCGGTTAGACCGAAATGTTACGAAGGGAAACAGAGAGATTGCAACCCCATCTCGGTGAGACCGAGATCCCTATCGGTAAGACCGATTTGCTTAGGGTTTGTGGCAGTGGCTATGACTTTTGGAATCGGTGGCGCCGTATAGAAAGAATCGGTGTGACCGATTTTGGCTTTAGGTTTAGGTCATTTGTGGATGTGGGAAAGTAGTTGAGGGTTTTGGAGCATATCACTAAGCACATGAAGCAAGAGGCTTATTAAGCAACACCTCATCCCTTCTTGTTAGTATTGGCTTTTCCTATAGACTCAATGTGATCTCGGATCACTAAAATGTAAAATGAAGAGTCTTGAGCTTTTGAGCTCGAGCCAATCCTTTGTCCTTAGTATTTGAGGGATCCACTTTCATCATCCATGCCATGCCATTCATTGAGCTTTCCTGAAACAATAGTCTTGGAATAGCATTAGCTCAGTGAGCTATATGTTGTTATGAATTACCAAAACCACCTAGGGATAGTTGCACTTTCAACAAATTACTGTCGAGCAATTGATAGAAAAGCGAATAATTATGAGATTATCTAGGCATGATCATGTATATAGGCATCACGTCCGTGACGAGTAGACCGACTCCTACCTGCATCTACTACTATTACTCCACACATCGACCGCTATCCAGCATGCATCTAGAGTATTAAGTTCATAAGAACAGAGTAACGCTTTAAGAAAGATGACATGATGTAGAGGGATAAACTCATCCAATATGATATAAACCCCATCTTTTTATCCTCGATGGCAACAATACAATACGTGCCTTGCTGTCACTGGGAAAGGACACCACAAGATTGAACCCAAAGCTAAGCACTTCTCCCGTGGCAAGAAAGATCAATCTAGTAGGCCAAAACAAACCAATAATTAGAAGAGACTTGCAAAGATAACTCAATCATACATAAAAGAATTCAGAGGAGATTCAAATATTTCTCATAGATAAACTTGATCATAAACCCACAATTCATCGGATCTCGACAAACACACCGCAAAAAGAGTTACATCAAATAGATCTCCACAAGAGAGGGGGAGAACATGGTATTTAGATCCAAAAAGAGAGAAGAAGCCATCTAGCTAATAACTATGGACCCGAAGGTCTGTGGTAAACTACTCACAACTCATCGGAGAGGCCTTGGGGTTGATGTAGAGGCCCTCCGTGGTGGATTCACCCTCCGGCAGAACGCCGGCGATGGCTCCAAGATGGGATCTCGCGGATACAGAAGGTTACGGTGGCGGAAATATTTCTTCGGTTGCTCCCTCGATGGTTTCAGGGTATATGGGTATATATAGGAGGAAGAAGTATGTCGGTGGACGCCCGAGGGGCCCACGAGATAGGGGGCGCGCCCTCCACCCTCGTGGCCGCCTCGGGAGCTTCTTGACTTGCTCTCCAAGTCCTCTGGATCACGTTTGTTCCAAAAATCACGCTCCCAAAGGTTTCATTCCATTTGGACTCCGTTTGATATTCCTTTTCTTCGAAACACTGAAATAGGCAAAAAACAGCAATATGGGTTGGGCATCCGGTTAGTAGGTTAGTCCCAAAAATGATATAAAATTGTAAAGTAAAGCCCATAAACATCCAAAATAGGTAATATAATAGCGTGGAACAATCAAAAATTATAGATACGTTGGAGACGTATCAGGGGTCAGCCGAAGAAGCACGTCTACCCACAAGGTGTTTTGAGCCCGTGCCTTTGCCGCTCTTCCTTCGCGACCCTGCCTGGAGCATGGCCAGCCTGCCCGGGCTCCTCCTTTGATCGTGGACTGCATCTGGTTGGCACCTGCCCTGGGCTCCTCTTCGAGGGGTGAGCCTGCGCTGGTCCGGGCCCCTTGCGAGGCCCGGCCAGCGGTCATGGGGCTCCAGCCCCCAGCCCCCTGCCAAGTGGGGGCGAACCGTCTCTGGGCCCACCGACAGCGCCATCAATAGAGGACGACATTAGCAGCATGCTCAAGCTCGCGCGCGAACGAAGCGTTGTTCGCCACCAGTTCCTCCGAAAGGCGATGGACGTGATGGGCCAGCTTGGTGGAGAGCTTGCGGATGTGGACGCGCGCCTTGAAGCGGAGGGCCTGCGGCTGGCTGAGGAGCGACGCAAGCTGAAGGTGGCCATCTGCCTCGTGTGCCACCAGCGCGAGCTTGATAACACGAAGGGCGAGGCGTCCCTTGCGGCCTCGCGAGAGGCCTGCTCTCGAGCTCTGAAGGAGGCTCGGGAAGCAGACCATTGTCGCGAGGTCGCAAAAAAATGCGCGTGGGAGCTCCAAGCCTGGAGCGCTTCCCTGGAGCAGCAAGTGGAGCTGCGACAGGCCGCCCTTGCGTCGCTGAACGGGACGCCTGTTGAGGAGGAGGAGCTCCAGAGGCGTGAGGAAGCACTGACGTTGGAGGCCGCTGAGCGCAATCTTGCTCTCGAGCGGTTGGAGGCGAGGGGAGCGCCTGGTTACTCAGGCGGAGGACGATGTTGGTGCGCGCGAGGCTCGAGTCCAGGAAGAGGTCGACCGCCGCGTGGCAGAGGCTTGCGCGGATCTCGTGAGCAGGTATGACTTGAAGCTGGAGATGGTTGAGGCCGAAGCTGCTGGCAGGATTGTCGCCCTTAGGTCCAAGCTGACTGAAATGGGGCAACGCGCGGAGGCCACTGTAGCCGCCCTGGTCTCGGTGCAGACTGAGTTGGCCTCCACCCGCGCCGAGTTGCTTCTTCTTCGACAGCGAGTCGAAGATGCCGAATCCATTGCATGACAGAACAAAGAGTAAGTGCTTCAACAACTGATGCTGGAGCACATGCGCGGCCCCATGCTCCAGGAACTCAGGAACAGGGCCAATGCAGCCCTGGGCCACATCTGCGAGGAGGACGCCCCGCATCCTCACGTGACCAATTACGCCAGTCACCTCTGTTTCTTCACTGATGTGGTGACGCGCTTGGAGAACCGCTTCGAGAGGGCTCGCCAACTTGTCGAGGAATGGAGCCGTACCCTGCTTGGGCGTGCATTTTTCCGCGTCTTCAGCCATCTTCAGAACGCCAATCCTCACTTCGACTTTGATGCCGCCATCGCCCCGGTGCCGGAGGCCATCCAGGGTAACCTGGCGCGGTGGGTGGAGGATAGCATGGATGCGCTTGTCAGGGCCTTTGTTTCCGACAACGATGGGGTGTAGTCGTGGTGGATGGTGGCGACATGGTCAATGGTGGTGATGGTGGCGCTAGTGATGGTAATGGTGATGCCAGCGATAGCGACAACGGCGTCAGCGATGCGTCTGGAGACGACCAGGAGGGTGCGGTGAGCGATATGTCTGACTAATCCCACGTTCTTCTGCTGTTTATCCTACATACAAAAACTCGGGCGCGGCCCAAAAGGTTGTAAGAGCATTTTGGGAGGGGAGGGGGCTCGTGTACAAAGATGGCTGCGTGCATGTTTTCAGGAATGATGATGAACATGTGCCTCCACGATCCTACGGGCCCTGAGGCGAGCTTGTTGTTATGGTTTACCTCTAGCCAAGATAGGTCCTAAAGGGGCTTGCGAGGTCGTGAGCCTCCGAGGGTCCCCTGAGGAGCCCGTTGACCAGGTTGTGAGGGCCTCGCGAGAGCGAGTGCCGGCGTGGGACGGCATGCGCGCAGCTAGTGCAAACTCCAAACCAGGGCAGAAACCAGAACACAAGAAATCACATGAGCAAGACAAAACATCCCCCCCCCCCCGCACACGCAAATAAAACTCAATCCAACTTAAATCCGAAGCAAGGAAGCTCAATCACAGAAAGGGAGGCAAAAAGCAAAAGGCCGCGTCCGGCACCTAGTCTAGTCCTCGACGTCTTCTCACCAGCGCGGAGCTAAGTGTTGCCACTGGGCGTGGGAGGGAGCCCCCAATGCCCGAGGGCGGCTCTCCGGAGACTCCGGGGCGTGTACAACCCCAACTCATTATTACGTGAGAGTGTCACGGGCGGCAAGCTTCACAGGCACCAGGCCTTCTTCACAGGCACTGGGCCTTGATTCATATCGCCAGACAAGGGCCCCGCCTTGCGCCACCCTCGACCACCATTGATGGCGGCCGGTGACCAGGGACGACGCCAATGGGGCAAAGGGGACGCCAGCGGTTCCCTCGGCGACCACGGGTCCTCTACCGGGGGTAGGCTTTGCAGCACCTCCCTGACAGAGGGCCTGCCTCTGGGGAATGCCTTGCTCGGTGCATCGTGGGGAGGGGCCCGGCTCCCGGCCCCTCTCCTGCAGCCCCCAGCGCGCTCCTCCTGGTGGAAGGGAGGCTGTTGAGTTGGGGCAGCCTTCCACTGCAGCGACCTGAACTTTCCGCGACCCATGGTTAGCATAAGCTTGCTCTTGAGGAATTAACGGTACCCGGTAGCTATTGTTGCTCGCACGGTTGGTGAGGCTTCCTTGAGGCTCCTGAAGAGGTTCGGCCTCTGGTGTCTCCTCCTCCCAGCCCGGTCCAAGGAATGAGCCAGGGTCGTCTTCCAGTGCGTACTCCCGATCCACCATGTGAGGCACGTAGGCCTCCGAGGTCGCTGCCTCAAAGACCTCGCCGTAGTACCCCATGCTCCATGTGGCCTGTCCCAAGGCGCCGTCTTGAGGATGGTAGGGAAACGGCCCGCCTAGGCCGTGGGCAGCGATGCGCATGCCCTCGCTCATCGGAGGTGGTGATGGTGCAGCCTGACGCCCGGCACCGATAGCCGAGCTGGTGTCGATGAAGCCTTGGGGCGCGCCTGAAGGCGCGCGGGCGAAGAGAGGTCCGTTGTGCGATCCGTCCGGGGCCTGGGGTGGAAGCTGGAAACAGAAGGGTGGCGCCCCTGAGGCCGCGGTGTCCAGGAGCTCGGCAACACGCTCCAGCAACACGTCTCGGCCGCCCTCCTGCAACCTACACCACAGCAGCTCCCGAGCTACAGTGAACACTACAAAAAAAAGACACATCTGTTACATTTTGGGCCGAACGAAAAAAAAATCCGTCATACTTATGACACTTCTATGACGATAATTGTGACAAAACCCGATATCATCATAGATGTGGTGGCTCCTACTTCTATGACAAAAAATCATGACAGAAAATGGGATTTTCGTCCTGGGCGGGCCGGAGACGCAGCTGCATGAAATTCTTTGGGCCGTCCATGACGAAAAAAACCGTGGTAGAAGCAAGGGCGAGGAAAATTTCAGGGAGTTCCCGGTTACGGTGGGTGGTCGGGGGCCGAGCGATGCACGTTTCTCTCGTACACGTACGCGCGTGTGTGCGAGGCGTTGGCTCTAACTAAACCCGAGCGAAGCGTTGGGCTCTAACTGAACCCGAGCGATTGCACTGCAGGCTACGCGTTACTGAACCCGAGCGATCGATCGATGGCTGTTCACTGAACCCGATCGAGCGATTCCTTCGCTACTGATGCTAACTGAAGCCGATCGATGTTGCCTCTCTGGATAAATAGAGAACGTTGCTGGGGGGGTTGGAAGAACAGTGAGCGGTGGCGTTGCCTCTGGATGAACAGGACGACCTCGTGGAGGGCTGGATGAATAGTAGATGGTGGGGGTGGTTGAACAGTAGCTGGTGGAGTAGCGCACGGTGGAGGCTGGATGAACAGGAGCCCGTGGATGAACAGTCATAGGTGGAGGCTGGAGGAGGTCGACGCTGGATGAACAGTAGCCTGTGGAGGCTGGAGGAGGTCGACGGTGGAGATGAACAGTATCCCGTGGAGTCCTGTTTTGTGGTACGCCACACCCCTCCCGATGAACAGGACCCTCGTTTTGACCGTAGCGCTCCAACACAAGTTCGTTTCGTCCGTTTTGCGGTACGCCACACCCCTCCCGATCAACAGGACCCCCGTTTCGACCGTAGCGCTCCAACACAAGTTTGTTTCGACCGTTTTGCGGTACGCCACACCCCTCCCGATCAACAGGACCCCCGTTTCGACCGTAGGAGGTCCGTTTCCTCCGTTTTGCGGTACGCCAGACCCCTCCCGATGAACAGGATCCCGTTTCGAACATGGCCAGTCGAACATAAGGCCGTTTCATCGGTTCTGTGGTACGCCAGGCCTCGTTTCCATTGCATGTTCCGTCCAAGCCCTCCCGATGAACACGACGACGCATTCCGTTCCGACCCAGCCGGTTGGCTCCCCATGAACACGACGACGATGATGTTTCTCCGTTCCGACCCAGCCATGTACACGAGCCCTGGCCGTACGTATGCGCGAGTAGGCGTTCGAGACCCCGCCCATATGTACACATACGTGGCCGTATTTTCTTTCTTGCACACCGGCCATTGTACGTACGTGTACATGTTACGTCCGTGCCTCTACTACGACACGTGTGCGCATCTACATCGACACGTGCGCGCCTCTACATCCACCAGTATATATGTACATACACGTTCGCGACCAGAATGACAACGCTACGTACGCTTCGACCAGGTGGGTCCCGACTGTCAGGCACTTCCTTGCGTGCGAAGATGTAGCTGGTGGGTCCCAACAGTCGGGGGGGCGAATCGTTCTTTTTTTGCCCGGACGCACTTCCTTGCGTGCGAAGGTGTAGCTGGTGGGTCCAGCAGTCAGGGGGGCGAAAATTTTTTTTTTCCGGACGCACTTCCTTGCGTGCGAAGATGTAGCTGGTGGGTCCTAGCAATTAGGGGGGGAATCGTTTTTTTTCGCACACACTTCCTTGCATGCGAATATGTAGCTGGTGGGTCCTAGCAGTCAGGGGGTGAATCATTTTTTCACGAAATATGGTGGCCTATCCGGTGGGTTCCCGCTGTTAGGTGGAGGAATAATTATTTTGCGTGTAATAAGGAGGCACTTCCTTGCGGCTGCCGTGGACCCAGCTGTCAGCTTCTCCATGTACAGTCCACGTCCGATGGAAGTTGTTCCTTGACCATGTTGACCACGCCGCGCCGAGAACACCACGTCGGTGGATGACGGTGAGGCCTAGGAAGGGGACGATGCGGTGCCGGGGAAGACGCGGCAGTGGATGCACACGCGGAGAGGAGTACGAGGATTCACTGGTTCGGCTGCGCTGCCGTCGCCGCAGAATAACAGGGGGTGTGGGTGAGTGGAGGGATGGCCTGGCCAGCGGTGGGAGTAGTAGGGGGCGGTGAGGCCTCGCGGCAGCACAGCCAGCCATGGGAGGCAGGAGCAGGCGGCACGACCGGCGCTGCTTTGGGCGGCTGGAGCAAGAAGACCAGAGGTTGAAGAAGCACAACGGCCGTTGGATGGACATCGTACGGTCACTTCAGCTAGTATCGTTTATATTGACTAAGTTGACAAAGCCCTTGGTACGTCAACTTAGTAGGCCCACAGGTCAGCTTCCGAAACGGTGCGCCCCAGATGTCAGGGTGAGGAATCATTTTTTGGGCGGGCGAAGCTAGAATATCCGAGATTGAAGAAGAAGAACGACATCTGTTGGATGGACATCCAACGGCCACTGCTGCTAGAACCGTGTGTTGACTATAAGTTGACAAAGCCTTGCATACGCGTCAACTCTGTTTTTTTAGGGGACTCGTCAACTTAGTAAGGCCAGAAGTGTGTGGCAGAGAACTTATAGCCCATTTGAGATTTGTAAGAATGTGGAGCCCATTTTTCAATTCTAATGGAATTTACTACAGCCCATTTACAGTTTGTTAAAAGTACAGCCCATTTCAACCAACCATTCAAAACAGAATTCAATAAAATTTCCCACATTTTGATGGGATCCGAAATATTTTTATCCCAAAATTTCTAGTCAGATTAAATACAATTTCAATATAAATTTATATTACGCAAAAATCCAATGAAACATTATGCTCGCAACAATTAATGAAATTAAAATTTTCAATATCCAAAAATAATATTTTATAAAGTAATTACATGTTTGGTACATTTTTTTATAGTTACTGCCCAGTTTTTATAATTACATCCCATTTATTATTTCTTAAAGCCCATTTTCTTGTTAAGCCTAATGCATCCATCCTAGGAAATATTTGCACCCCAGCGGGGCGGAGAATAACAACTTGACCTTGCCTGGGTATTCCTAAAAAAGTATAGCTGGGCTAGCCATTTTCAGCTTGAAAAAATAATAATATCTGGGCTGGATATCTGGCCTGGGCTAGACGGGCCATAGCCCGCCCAGTTAATACCTGCAGCGATGTTTTCGTTGTTGTTCAGAGGAGAAAAATTAATATCTGTGCTAAACATCAAAAAACTCTGCAGTGCTCACACCTCAAAAACACAAATATTGCTCGAGCTGCTTGGTCCCAGCTGTCGGCCGCTTCTTGTGCAATTCACTCGTTTATTGACTAGTACATAGGTTGACAATGGTGTAGGACCGTGATGTCAGGAAACCAGGAGGAAGCAAAATAAATTATAGTTATATATATATATATATTTATATATATATATATATATTTATATATGTATATATATATATATGATAAAGAGGCACTTGCGTACGTTAGGCTATGGCCCCGGTGGGTCCCCATTGTCATCCTCTCCAAGTAAAGTCATCTCCTCGCCTGCGCGCGCTTTCCGCTCGAAACAGTCAGCACCGCACGCCCCACTTCCCGGTGCAAGCGATTGCTCCGCCTTCAAACGACACAAGTGCCGTCCGTCCGCCCATCTGCCGCCCACATTAATAATACGCGGTTGCCGAGGCGGCTACTCCGGCGCCACACGGCCGTCCCTCTGCCGCCCACCATTGCTATATAAACTGATGCGCCGGCCATAGCCGCAGTCATCTGCATCTGTGCCCTTTCTCCTGTCCACACCACTACTGCCCACCATGGCTTCCTCGCCCTCCAGCGCTCTTTCGGACGGGCGGACGACAGACCACAAGGAGATGGCAGCCATTGCTGCCGACCGGCTGGCCGGCAGGCAGCTGGAGGATGACGATGTCCCAATGGAGAACATGGTAGTCGACGATCCGGGGCCAACCCCCTCCTCCGTGCCATCCTCGCTGGTGCATTGCACCATGACCATCGGCGAGGCCCGTGCCCAATATACGGACACGGTGAGGCAGATGTGTGAGGAGCAGTTCCGGGAGGCGCAGGCCGACGCCGCCTACAACCACCATCTCCTCCAGGAGCACCTACAGGCGGAGGAGCAGATCGCCGCGGAGTGGGTGGAGAAGGAGGCGTTGCTCGACTCGTACCGCTCCGCCCGCAAGGGCCGCCTCGAGCACTGGTGGTACCGCATGCGGGTGGCGGAGGTTGCGGCCGCCTACAAAGAGGGCAATGAAGCGAGCGAGGCGCTATTTTGCGAGACCGAGGATGAGGCAGAGGACAATGTCGGCTCCGACGAGTCACCGCTCCGCTGGTGTTGACGAGGCCCTGCTCCACCGAGGCCCTGCGGCGCCAATAACGAGGCAGAGGACACCGCTGGCTCCACTGAGGCCCCGCCCCACCAACAACGAGGTAGAGGACATCGCCGGCTCAGCCGAGGCCCCACCCTGTCAGCAACGTGGGGGAGGATTTCCACTACTCCGCCGAGGCGCCGCCCGCCGGCAACGAGACAGAGGACATCACCGGCTCCGCCAAGGCCCCGCCCCGCTGCCAACGAGGCCGCGCCACACAGAAAACGAGGAAGAGTAGAACACGGTAGGTCGCCGTCGCTCGGGTCCAAGTAAGGCCACCGCTGCTACCCTCCGGTTGAAGCCAAGCTAGGCGGGTTGACCATTGACGGCCGGTTAACTTCTTGGCGGTGACATGGAGTCAGAGAGCTGCGCTGGAGAAGAAAGCTGCTTCTACTTAACTGCTGGTGCAGTTGGCTGACTGACACGTAGGCCCAACAAGCCACATGTCAGTTACGCAACTGCACCTGCAGTTAAGTCACTGAAGCTTCTGTTCGGCTTAGCGGGACACCAGTGGGTAGCTTCGGTTAATTAATTATACCTCCAGCGCACCCCTTTTTAGTTGAAGAATGTATGAAATGTAATGAAATCCGGCATGTTTATATGAAATCCGACCGTGTATGAATGAATTTATTTTGATTAGTTCGAATTCCTGTATCACTGGCATTGGATGAACATGTAAAACAATATGTACTAGCATTATTCCCACGGTGATCACCTCGTTTGCAGCAGTTTCACATGTACTCCCTCCGGTCCATTCTAGTCTGCATACAAGTTTTGTCTGCAGTCAAAGTATCTCTACTTTGACCAATCTTATACAAAAAAGTATGCACTTTCACAATGTGCGAAGTAAAAAGGAACAGAAGGAGTACAAAGAGTTTGAGCAGCTTTTTAGTGTTTCTGTACATTGCAATCAAACACACAGGGCTGGCAATTCATAGAGAACATTCAAAACAATCGATGATTATGCATCTCAACGACTCACATGTCAGAGGCAATATTTACTTCACAACTAAAGAATAAAGAAAAAATTGATCGACGCTGCTGACAACAAAGGGCGTCCCATTCGAAAATATCAAATGCATGTCTTGCTAAAATCAATGAGCAAAATTTGACAAGGTTGTCCCATTCCAAAATATCAAATGCCTACAATTGTGGAATGGGCAGGGTTTGCCATCAGTTCGGACATTGACATGGCACCTCGTGCTAAATAAACCAACTGTTCTTTTTGTGTAGTTCCAGCAAAATCAACCAAATTCGCGCGTAGCTTGTATGATTTCGCCCTTATATGTTGCAACACCTTGAACTTATTGGCACCTCCTTTCTTGTGGTGGAAATGAATGATTTGATGTATTGATGAACATTTTGTGCAGTTCCCATTGAAATCAAGCTGAGCACCCCTGTTTGCACAAATACAAAAAAGTGATTAGTATAAAGCAAATTGTACTATGAATTGACAGTTTAAACAGGCACCTACATGGTCCATGTAGAGCACACTTTTAGAAAAATGGAACTCACCAGAAAGAATCCTAGAACAACATTGTACTCGCGCATCACAGCAAAAAAATGGAGATTTCTCAGTCCTTCTGAGCTGAAGTTAGTTTGGTCTTGTGGGGAGTAATGTAACCATCCTTCAATTGCTCCTTCTGATGAGAAGATAGACAAGGCTTCTTCATCCTGGCATAATCGGAACTAGTCACTTCACGTACTCCATATTCATATTCAGAGGAAGATGATCATGTTGTGCAAAGACAAGAGGACTACTAAATGCTAGCATCCCTATTTGCTCGAAAAAAAGGAAAGGAAATATTTAAAACAGCACATATTAAGCACTTCTCAAGGACAATACCACTTTTTCATGACAGTATCTAAACAGTAGCACAACACCAATAGAGATGACAAAGCTCAATCATAAGGATGAAATCAGTGGGTGAGTACCAACCTTTGTTAGGAGGCTTATTGTGTAGAGCATACAGATCAAGCACTTCTCCGAAACCATCTGTTGCTATCTACTATGGTGGCCATGCTTACTATATACTCCTCGATTGGTTTAATGTTTCCAACATCTTCTCGTGCAGTCCCACTAAAATATACGGTATCTTCAAAGAAGATCCCTGTTTGCACAAGTAGAGATAATTACGTATTACATTAAGAGTGTCATCAAATCAGTGGCAAAACAATTGCTCATTCCAGCCATAGCAATAAATTAAGATGCAAAACTATATCATTACTTGTGTCATCACAGTTTCAGTGCTTCATTACAGCATCAGGAGTTGATTTTTGTTTTTCTTCCGCTTGTTCTTCCCCTTCATCACTTAGTTCAATAACAGGCAAGCTTCGCTGTCAGGACCCCGACTCAATGGCACATCGATCTAGCATGTAACACCTCATATCACTTTGCGGCCTCACGCACGGTATTCCCACGGGTGTCGCCTTACCTTGCCCGGGACCGTTTGCGCCTTTTGGCACACGTATATGATAGTGTCGCTAGCATCCATATGACAAGGAGCCCGGGCTGACATGCCTAGTCGTGAACCCAAAGTGGCACTAACTTACAGGGACAGGCATACATGACCCAGCTTCGAACGTGTCGGTCATCAACGAGTGAATCCAGGCTGTAGCACTGGGCTAGCAGGACTCCGGTATTCATCACGTGACATTTCCCCGTAGGGACAGACACAGGAACGAAGAAGGACACATGCTGGCCAGCCTAAGTGTTTCGGAGCAGTAGCAAGCTACCATGGCTCAGCAGAAGCACTAGGAGACATTTCCCGGTAAGAGAGGCTACTAAGGATAAATAACTAGATAGTCAGATCCCACACATACCAAGCATTTCAAAAACATACACACAATATGCTCGATATGTGCAAATACAACATGGAATCACAACATGACTCTACAACTCAAGTATTTTATTCAATAGGCTCCGAGGAGCGAGATATTACAAACATGGGTCTCATGACCCAACATTTAGAGCATACAAGTCAAAGCACACGCGGAAGCTTAACATGTCTGAGTACAGACAACTATAAATGAAAAAGGCTGAAAAGCCCGACTATCTACCAGATCCTGCCGAGGGCACAAGATCGTAGCTGAGGTAACAAGCTAGAAGTCCACGTGGAACTACTAGCGAGACTGAAGTCTCTCTGCAAAAACATAAATTAAGCAACGTGAGTACAAATGTACCCAGCAAGACTTACATCAGATCTAACTACATATGCATCATTATCAACAAAGGGGGTGGCGGAGTTTAACTGCAGCAAGCCAGCTTTAACTCGGTGGCTATCCTGAACTACGACTGCAAGTAACTCTTTTGAGGTGGCGCACACGAGTCCACATATTCACCATATCAATACACCACTATGGATCCGCTCCCGTCTCCCTACGAGAATGCCATCCATAGCACTCACTCTTATCTTGCGTATTTTAGAGTATCCACTTTCACTTGTCTATGAACTGTACAGGCAACCCAGAGTCCTTTACCGCGGACACGGCTATTCGAATAGATCATATTAACCCTGCAGGGGTGTACTTCTTCACACACGCTCTCACCACTTACCGCCGTTTACACGACATGTACTCGGCAACCTTCAAGCGGAAGCCCAGCGAGGGTGTCGGCCACGACCTGACTAACCACACAAGTCTCTCGTCCAGGTTTATCGCCTATTCGAGTTCCATCCGCAAGGAGATCCGGCCGGGGTGTCGCTCACGGCCCCAAACGATGTGTGCAGGGTTCCCAAGCCCACCTCGACGGGTGGATCTACGCTTGGTACACCGTGCCACTGTTCCTAGTCTGTCCCAAGCCCACCTGTACCGGGTGCCACTTGGTAGACTACTAACACTACCTACAAACACCAGAAACTAGTTGCAACTCCTGGACAGAGATCAAGTTGATTAATAAGTCGAGAGAGCTTGGAGTGCCCGGAGCCCAATGTGTGGTAGTAACTGTTCATGGATCACAAACACAGAACTCAGTTCCTAAGGACGGCTTCAATGAGACAACCCACCATGTACTCCTACATGGCCTCTCACCGCTACCTTTACCAAATCGTGTTCACACACTTAGCTCACACACAATAGGACATGTTCACACACCTCTGATTCATCCCCGATGAATCAGATCTAACTCAACTCTAAGCAGTAGCAGGCATGACAAACAAGCATGAATGAGTAGGCACAACAGGGCTCAAACAACTCCTACTCATGCTAGTGGGTTTCATCTATTTACTGTGGCAATGACAGGTCATGCAGAGGATAAAGGGGTTCAGCTACCGCAGCAAGTAACAGATGAATCATTGTTGTCCTAATGCAGTAAAAGAGAGCAGGAGCGAGAGAGTAGGATTGTATCGGAATGAACAAGGGGGTTTTGCCTGCCTAGCACTTCTGAAGATAATATAGTTCTTCATCAGTGTCAATGATCACAACGTCGGAACATCGTCTACCGAGAGGGGACAAGCACCGACAAACAAAGAAGAAACACAATCAATGCAATGCACAATATGATGCATGATCATGACATGGCAATATGCTTTGGTTTGGGCTAATGCAACTAGCAGCAAGTTAAATGGAGTTGTTTTGAACCCTAGGTTCAAAATCAAACTCCAAATGTTAT
This sequence comes from Triticum aestivum, assembly GCF_018294505.1. Taxonomy (NCBI): domain Eukaryota; kingdom Viridiplantae; phylum Streptophyta; class Magnoliopsida; order Poales; family Poaceae; genus Triticum; species Triticum aestivum. Next base: position 556,253,448 of record NC_057798.1, read on the forward strand.
TATTCGAATGCCTTTATTTGTTTTTCCCAATTCAGAAGCTATAAGTTTTCCTAACATGCATGAAACCAGTACAGATGGATAGATTGGATTTTTCTGATCATTTTTCATATATAACTTATCTCATTCTGAGTTACGGTTGATTTTATATGAATTTATGAAGTTTAAATCATTTTCTGGAATTACCTGGATTGTTTTTAATCCAGAAAATGATTTACTGCGTCAGCCTGACGTCAGTGTGACGTCAGCAGGTCAACGGAGGCGGTCCAGGTCAAATCTGACCTGTGGGGCCCGTGTGTTAGTGCTTAGCTAAACTAATCTAGTTTAGTTAGTACTAACCTGGGTCATTCTAATTAAGTTTAAACCTAAACTATATTAATTAGTTGGGCGGGGCCCGCATGTCATAGACCCAGGGGAGGTCAAATCCCCTGGTCAACCGGGGCTAAACCACCGGTGGTCAAAGAGGTCAACCCGCCGGCGTTTAGCCGCCGGCGAGGCCAGATGCGGCGGCGGGCTTCGGATTTGGTCCTCCGTCGACCAAATCGACGGCGGAGACGCGCTACAGACTACTGGTGAACTCGCGCATCGAGTGGTGGTGGCGGTTGGGCCTGGGGTGGCCGGAGTTGTCGCCGGCATCGACCCTGGCGGTCGCCGGAGCTCGGGTGAGCTCGGGGTCGACGTTACGGTGGCCAGGGAGGCTCGTGCGGGGCACCTATGTTCTCTACGTAGCGCGGGAAGGGAGTTGAACACGACGGCCGGACCGCTAGGTGGCCGGAGGCTCACCGGCGGCGGTCACAGGCGGCGGCGCATGCGGGCGAGCAAGGTGCGGCGGCTACGGCGCACGAGAGCGAGAACGGAGAGGGGGAAAAGGTTCGGTGGCTCACGGCGGTTGCAGCAGACGTCGAAGCGGGCTCGGGAAGGCCGGACGGCGACGAGTCGACGATGGGGATCCGCGGCGGCCGACGATGAAGAAGAGGTCGGTGACGGTGTTTTGAGGCGTCCGGCGTCGAGTGAGTCGACGGGGAGGACGAGGGCGTCGAGGCGGAGGCCATGGCCACGTCGGCGAGGCGAGGGAGGGCCTGTGGCCGCGGTGGTTCTAGTCGGCGGCGACGGCTGCACTTGGGTTCGGGCGAGAGAGAGGGAGCAGAGGGGCGGGGGGCCTCGGGGAAGAGTGAGAGGGGTCGGGGTGCATGTCGACGTCCAGGGCATCCAGAGCGTCGAGGGGAGCGGCAAGCAGGAGGTGGCCGGGGCGCGTGGCGCCGCGCACGGGGCACACGCCCGGCGTCCTTCTGTCACGAGGAAGACGACAGGGGAGGGGACAGGTGGGCTGGGCTGGCTTTGCCCAGCTGGGCTGCTACAGTGCTAGGCCAGGTGGGCCTTGCGAGGTAAGTTCCTATTTTTTATTAATTCATGTTTTCTATTATTTCTGTAACTTCAGGGCTTTATTAAAAATGTTAGGGCATTTCCAAAAATCATGAAACTAATCATGACTACTGTTTGGAATATATCCAATAGTAAACATTTTAGTTTATGATTATTTGAGCATTTAAAATATTTAATAGCATTTAAATGCCCAAATGCAAATACTATAAGATTTAATTCAGAAATCCAGAATAGCCTAGAAAAATGTGCACCATTTTGGGAGAGGTTCTAGACCAACCCAAAAATAATGAACTTTTCTGAAGAGCATTTTGGTTTCATTGAGAATATTTTTATTTGAACCTAGTTGATTTGATCTGGTGCTAGGGTTTGAACATCCCCCATTTCAAGTTCATTTGAAAAGTTAAACATGATGCACACATGAAGGGCTAGCCTACTGCATACCAGGACTAGGGATGTGACAACTCGCCCCCACTAAACAAGAATCTCGTCCCGAGATTCAAGCGTAGGGTAAGATGAAGGGGGAACGCAAACTAACATAATCTTCACGATCCAGGTGGCACTTCAAAGAACGTTGACTCGATCACCATCATTGTCTCGATGTCTTGCCCCGAGAACTCCAACTAACATGACAATGAGAGGGAAAGGAAAACTCTAGAGGGATCGATCTTATCGAAGGTCGAACAACTCATGATCAACTCACGCAGGGGGACATTGAAACATCTCTCGAGCTGAGACACAAAGCATTCGTCCAGAGGGATGGAGTGAAACACATGACAAAGGTTCACTAGGTAGGCAATAATTCCACACCTAAGAAGGTGGTGAACGGTTGTCAAGTAGCGAGGAGTTGAGTTGCCATGATACCATAACGATGCACCTTAGGGAAGGTGACTCGTAGAAATATCCCCTTAAGTGGCAAGAAGAATTACCTTTGATTTAGAGATCATTGAAACTCTTTATACCAGCCAAAGGCAATTCTCGAGCGATCGTTTAGAGGGGTTCGGTAGAATAACATACTCGGACTAGAATGGATGATGTGGATTACCTTGTTGTAAACAACACAAGGGATGTTTGTAGTAACTGGGGAGAAGCTCAACAGTAGAGAGTGAGTCCACTGTTTGAAAAGTTATAGCATAACCGAGGAAACTAAGAGCAATCCCAGTTAGTGCCGATGATAACACCTAGCGCTTGTGCGTGCTCTCAAGAACTTGAGCTCTTCCATATTCATCAAGGTATTACCAATATCCGTGTCAAGGATCCTGGCAACACAACGTACTACCATGATGAATGCCGGTAGAAGATGCAGATGCAAAGGAAGATAACACCTTCTCAGATTTCACCTTGGCGGGGCCAAGGGGACAAAATCTGCATGATCGACCGAGAGACATTTAGCACTCCGCTTCTAATGTTCTCCTTGATGTGCTAGCGCAACCCATTTATTAAACTGGGTTGATATCTAGGACATCAAGTAAAGGTCGGACTTCGGGAACACAAAAATCATAAGGAATAACTTATTGGAGTAAAACCCTACGAGATCCTTATGGGGAGGTGGCCAACTTCCTCAATCAAGATACTACAATAAGAGGTCTTCCGGCTGGGTGTGTTGGCCACGACATCCACTTTACCGGGTTACAAAGAGACCATTATTATAGTTCTTGGGAAACATTCCAACCATCATATCTGCCTGAGATTCAGATCTGGTTGGTGTCAGAATAATCCAGACTTATCGAGTCTAGGAAGAAAAATGAAAGTTTGCAACACAAATCGACAAGATGACGTTGCGAGATTCTCGGGAAATGAACTACGATAGCAAGCTCCAAAACATGAGCTGGTTCTGCTACCACGTGTGAACACACTGTCCCAGACAAGCATGACCACATAGTAGTCTTATACTAAAACACTACCGAGTTCAGGTGGGGAATCCTCATCGAGGGTTTCGAAGTCTTTACGCAAGTCCATGGATTAGATCCCAAGCATAGACTTCTCCTCCTTGAACAAGTCAATCAGTGGCTTGGTGTGCTAAGAACACATATAGAATGGAGGCGGCCTGTCACACCCTAGCTAGTCATGCATTAGAGTGTTGCATCATGTTTACTCTTTCATCAGAAACTTGAAATGGGGATCTGTGAAACCCTCAGAATCATTTTGAAAATGACCCAAATAAAAATTTCTCCAAAAGGGTCCAAGAAAATGCTCATGTTGCTCTCTGAAAATATTGGACAGAGATAAAAATCAAACCAATATTTTCAAGAGCTCATAGGTATTTATTTTGGGCATTTGGAATTAATGCATAAATATTTGCATTGGAAATATATTAATTATATATATTAATATATGTCCAAATATTATGCCAATTATAAAGGAGCTCTGGAATAATATATCTAGCTCCTGCAAAAATTGGCATAAGTTAAATAAATGATTTAATATATTATTTAAATCAAAACAAATGTCAGAAATTAGAAAACAGAAAAATAAATAATAGGAGGAGCTTACCTGGGCTCCTCC